>NC_091826.1:12417500-13020000 GCF_038994185.2 Dermacentor albipictus
AATATTCTTTGATGCGTACGGAAACTCGGAAATGAAGTTAAATATAAGGCAAACAGTTACTATCTCGTGAAAGAATTGCCAGCACTTCCCTTGTTGTTATTAGAGTGCTCTTGTAGTCCGCAGTTCAGATATTTAACATATGACAAAACAGCGATTGATCGACTGTGGCAATCGTAGCTTAGCGCCGGAAAATGTGAGCTTTTCGTACAGTCAATATGCATTAGCGGTACGTGGCAACGCATAATTTGGTCACACAGGGGCACGTTTAGCGGGCTGCATATACGCGGTTGCAGCATCGGGCATCCAGTATGATATCCTTTACAATTCTAACCAGGTTAGCGCGCTAGCACAATAACAGAACAAGCGACGCTAACGAGAATAAAAGAAAGAAATGTGGACACAAACACAATAAAGCCGCAGGAATTGTGCCTGCTCGTATATCGGCGCCACGCACGACGAGCGGCCCTCGCATAGCTGCATGACCTAAACTTGATTACGGGTCAGAGAGTGCCTGCATGCTGCCGTGTAACGTTACGGGCGTTCACCGCGCTCGACTTATTCACCGCGTATCTCGCTTATGCTGAGAGAAATGAGGAATGCTAACGAACGCGTGCTATACGGGCGCACGAGGCATATCCTCTTCTCATCCTAGCACGCCAGATGCGCAATGCAGGTGCCAGCGTAATGTAATCAAGCCCGACAATCTACGTCACTGTAAGCGTGCAGTGGGGTCGGTGCTGCCAGGATGGCCCGACCATCCCTTGTTAACGCGGAATGAAAAGTGCAGCGTGGTTGTGCAACTAGGCGCTGTATACCTGAGAGGTTCACCTAAGTGGAAAATAATGGGACTTACGTCAAGTTCACCACGCGTATTTGCCTGATAAAGCGTACCAGATTTTTTGGAAATGGGGTGCCTGTGTACGGGAACTTATCAAAGAGTGTGTGGGGGACGAATCCTGAACTCCCCAGGGGCCGAATTCGCAACGCTTTTCTTTCGCAACTACTCGTACTTCCTGCCATATTGGCTAAGCGGCTTCGCTAATCATGTGTAAAACATCAGAATTCGCTGAAAATGTATCTTACGAGCAATTACAACGCGAGCCCTTGTTGTAAATATCGGTTCAGGCGAATAGCTGTAGTTTGTAGCTTCTGCAGTGCTGCGTGCTATTTGCTTAGAGGAGCCGAGCGCAGCCGTCCCGTATCTCGTCTCATTCACCGCACATCGACGTGGGCAGACGCTGAAATATTCAAGCCGGGTGCGCGTTCGGGAAGATCCCGTGATTCTCTGTCGTCGGGGCTTGTGCATCTCGGTCACTGACACGCGCGATACAAAGCAATGGGTGCGGGCGACAGATAGCGGAGGGCGAGGTGGCCGCCTCTCGGGTGAAACGAAGAGCGGCTGTATACGGTCTTAGTTCCAATCGTCTTGTTTAATACGAAATTACGCCAACAGAGCCTCACTGCAGAATAGAACAATGCCAACAGACTAGGAGCGTTTTCGCTCAAGTTGGGCGGATGTCACAAGCGTCTAGATAGTTCTTGCTGTTGTTCCATTGTACTTACGCGCTAGGAAACCTTGAGTGGTATACCGAGGTGGGCGTCGTTGTGAGTTGATTATGGATTTATATTTTGGTTGAAGGGCTGGGTGACGGGCCAGAACTCACTTCGGTGTGTGAATTTTCTCAGCCTCACTGCAGTACTGTCTTCAGTCTTCTGCAAATGTCCGTTTTAGGACCGTTCATGATTCCAATATACATAAATGGAATTAACTCTTCAATTAAACTCTTTGCCGACGACTGCGTCCTTTACCGTTAGATAACACATTCCCAAGTCTCTTTTTTTCTTTGCAGAGTGACTTTTACAAGACTTGTGATTGTGCTACCACGGCAAATGGTCCATCAACCCAAACAAATGCAAAGTAATGGCAGTTTCACGGCAGTCTAACCCATTTAATACTTACGACTCCAAGTTTATTCGAGTTCCACTTGAAACAGTCACCTCGTATAAGTATCTTGGTGCCCACGTAGCTAATAATCCTTACTTGCATGCGCACGTCACTAAAATTATCATGATGCGAATAAAACGCTCGGTTAGATACGCGGGATTTTTCCACAGGCCCCATACCACTCAAAATTGCTTCTGTACGAAATACTTATCAGACTTAAACAAGACTACGCGTCATTTGTATTCTGGAAATTCTGGATAACACACTAGTAGACTGCATTGAATCAGTTCAAACCGATCAGCGCGTTTCATTGTTTCTAATTATTCAGGCGCAGCTAGTATTTCTTGAAAAAAGTCAAACCTAGGTCTCGTCTATTTACAGGTCAGGCGAAAAATATATCGCCTCTGCTTATATTGTAAACCTTTATTTCGGAATAAACTTTTGAAATTTGAATTAAAAAAAACCACCACATGTGTATTCTAGAGTCGATCACCAGGAAAAGAAGTTTCGGGTCCTTTTTGCCGAACCAATGCATTGCTTGACTCTTTTCTGCCCAGGACAAGTACTGAGTGGAGTCACCTTTCCTGCTCTATAACTTGTATTGAAGACTCAACGACTTTCAAAGCAGTGACATTACACACTGCATACTTCATGCTAGTTCTGCAACCATACCTTGACAATAGCTCATGTGGTGTTTGCTGGGTTCCTGGTTTCTTTAAAAAAATTAAATTATAAGGTTTTACGTGCCAAAACCACTTTCTGATTACGAGGCACGCCGTAGTGGGGACTCCGGAAATTGGGACCACCTGGGGTTTCATTAACGTGCACCTAAATCTAAGTACATGGGTACTATCGAATTTCGCCCCCATCGAAATGCGGCCGCCGTGGCCGGGATTCTACCCTACGACCTCGCGCTTAGGAACCCAACGCCAAGTCAGTAAGCAACTACGGCGGGTTTGGTTTCTTTTTTTTTTGGGAGTGTCAACATTGTGCGCTAGTTCGCTAACATCTGAAGAAGTTTTCATGCGAATGTGTTCTTTTTAGTTTTTAATGTTCTTGTTTTATGTATGTTATAGCCACCGCCTCTATAACGCCCAATGGGCCCAAGGACATTGTGATAAATAAATAAATAAATAAATAAATAAATAAATAAATAAATATAACTATCCTTGGCTGCTTGTCTTTTCATGCCAATCAATCAATCAATCAAAAAGAACTTTACACGCTTGCAACAATGGTTACTGTTCTGTCTACTGAAAGTGTCCATTGCAAAAGCGGTGGTATACCGAAACTCGTTGTACGGTTGGCCTATTGATTTAGACACTTTAGAAAGAAATGGGTGGGGGGGGGGGGAGGGGATTCCATAGGTTTTGAACGAGCACTGACTTGACATGCACGTCATTAAGGAATAATTTATCCGGATATAGTGAGCACAGTCTGCGGCAACTGCTCCGCTTTCTGTACTCTCGCAGGTTGGCAGCATTGCACTGTTCCCAGAACGTTCCGCTGAATCGCGTCGATGTTAATTCCTGGACTCCATTAAGTAGAAGTTCATTAGCAGCGCAGCCATTACACCATTACCTGAGCCGGTGAACGCAGCTTACAGCACATAACTGTCAGCCTGACAACTTCGCGTTGCTTCATGCTGTGTTAGATACCTGGGGTTATAGACTTTGTACGCCGAGCTTATCATAAAATGGTTTCGCAGATGCTTCAGTGGAAAAAAAAAGAAAACATCAATTGAGGCTGTCATTACGTTACACAAGATTATTTCTCGTTATGGAAAAGAAGAATGGAAATCGAGGGGCCTGACTTTCATTAGTGACAATGTTATGAAGCCAACAGATAAGGAAGCCGAGGAAAACATATATAGGGGAAGTTATTTGTTGTTTTCGTGGAAGTGCAGAAATAACAAGCAAAGAGAAAATGAAAGTAGACGAAACGAAATTGGCGTCTCCGTGGGAGTCGAATCCGTCCCCTCCTCTACGTAACCTCTTGCTTCTGTTCTTGCTTTCTTGTTGTCGTACATATTATTTCGGTTAATTAACATTGTACATTTACTTGTTATGTCTTCAAAACGACATCAGCATGTCTAAATAACAATACCACTTACTGATTTTTCTCAAGGAACGCTTCGATTTCTTCTGCTTGATTGACGGATTCACCTTCCCAATTCGTAAATGTTGGCAACGCGGCTGCGGACATCGCTACGAGATGACGCAATCGACGTGGTCGCGCGTTATCGAGAATACGGCCGAATACCCGTACACAAATTTTATTTTGAGCAGCTTTTTTTTTATTTACTTTGTGATATAGAAATATCCGCCAATTTAAACAAAACTCTGTGACCCCTAGGAAGTTGAATTACCATGGTTGAGATCTGTAATCACAGAACCGTAGAAAGTTCACCGCAACGTTATTGCCTGCCTAACGGCGTTGTTGTCTGAGAATGGCCACATAATTGCATGCTTCCACTTATATTCGATGTGCGTTTTGACGTCCGTCATTAGCTAATGTATGGGCGATAGCATATGGCTTTCCGTGTGCCAATTTCTAAAGCTGACTTCGGGATTTTAACCCCACCTGTCTTGCTATATAAGCAGATAAGGTTGCGTCATTAGGCGCCGTGACGGTTCTTTCGCGTTTAATTAAGATTACAAAAAGTAAAAGCCGACGTTGACGGCACTGCTACTGCGGATGGAATCGATCCACGTGGGCGGTCTTGAAGTGTCGTTGACCTACTTACCTTAGAGAAAGTACAGCGTCAGCCTGATAGCAAAACGCAGCCGAGGGGCCGTATTTTCTAATGATTCTTTTGGTTTTGCTGTTCTTCTTGATCTCTCTCATTTACTCAAGCCGCACCCACGATATCACTGGTATCGACCGCTTAGTCGGACGGACGATAAATAATGGCTAGAATAAGAAAGAAAATGTTCATTAAAAAAATGCGGCACTTGCAGGTCAAACTGTAGCGTTTCTCTCTTCTGTTGTTAAGAGGAAGCTGTAGCTCGCGGTAGCTCGGGGTAACTACAATCACACTATTCAAATAAACATAAAACACAGAAATGCTTTTATGAGACGGCCGCCAAACCGACCTGAACGAAATTTGTTTCATTTCAAAGAGAAAGTAAAATTGTAGTCATTTTTTGTTGGAAGCAGAATTTTGACTTAGTGCTTAGTATTTCTTGCGAGAACTGCTGAAATTGAACACGTTTAAAGTAACTAGAAGCACAAAGTTCACAAATCCGTAATCCTTCACTAAAAACATGCATCGCTGTTCTGTAAACAGCATTTTCTAAAGCATTTGAAACAGGCAAGTTTGATGAATTTACAGCTTGCGTGAAATAGTTACGATGCTTACAAAGTTTTCACGAAACTTCCACTCCCAAATTAACGACATATTTCAGAGGAGTCTATAATATACAATTTTGTCCGTTACAGGTACATTATTAGACGTAGTTTACAGAACCACGCTATCGCTTTTATTGATTAATTGCAGAGTTATAAACTTGACAGTTTCTTTGTGTGAAATATTGCAATTTTCAACAATATTTTATGAACAGATAGAAAGCTTAAATAAAAAAAATATGTGGCTGAACCAAAAAAAAGTAACTTACGGTAGAATTTTTTTCGCAAGAGCAAATTCTAGGCAATCCTGATGCTGGACATATTATGAAAGAAGGCGGCCGGCCAATGGCAAAAATGTTTTACGAAAGAAAAGCTTTGTGAATTCGGCCTATGCTTCGTACAGTGGCTACATTTTAAGTTTTGCTTTTATATGCTACAAACTTCATTGCATTCGGAGCAGTGATTGCCGAGCAAAATGATTTCTCCGTTTGCACGTATCTAGATAGGTGCCGCCGAGCTAAAGCTTTCACTTAACAGGGTGACGTTGAATGAAGGTAAGTTGAGGGGGGCGGGTCATTGTACCTTCCCAGAACTACGCTGCTCGCTTTAAGGGACGCCATAGTGGAACTACTCGTAAGAGGTGTGTCAGTTGTGTCCCTCTTTTGAAATTCGTTAAATTGGACAGTTCCTAACCTGAAAACCCTAAGTGAATTTTCCTGGATAGTCCTTGTCCTGATGCCTGTCCAAAAGCACATGGTGCGAAAAACCCTGCAGGCGTAGGAGCACAAGACTTCGGTCATCGTGTGCGGTATTCTAAATGATGAACGTTAGATTCAAGTGACGGCAGTCGTAAAAACCACACTGGCTGAAAGTCTAAAAAAAAATCCTTCCAGTGAAACCCGATTTCGATATTTTCCTTGTTACTTACGGTTAGACATTACCTATGCGGAGGCTTTTTGATGCACGGCTTCGCACTTGTAGTGCGTACAAATGAATGCAAGATTTGACGGCTTCATTTTGTTTTTGCCCTGCGTGCTTGAACGTATACGAAGCCATACAGTGCGGCACATGCTGTTCTGGCCGAACTAGGATGCAAGCATCAAACACGCAGCCTTAGGCGGCGCTCAATAGATTTGCATCATAGACATGTGAGAGAGTGAGAACTTTTCTACGCACACGATTCACGCAAGATTAGCCTCAGGAGCGACGTAGCCGTTGAGTAAACTTAGCGGGTTTCAGAGAGGCAATGTAGGACTACGTGCAGCGAAATGCTGACGTAAATGTCGGTAGATGCTTTGTTCGGAAAGCCATAAACATTATGCGAAGTTGAAGCAGAACAAGCCAAAGTTTTAGCAGACTTTTATTCCACTTCGAACATTTCCCCAACTCGACACTGTAGCGCAACCTACAGCGAACTGCGCGCAAAGGAATTATATCAGCGTGCAGATGGAACGCCAACGAAAGGTGCGCTACAATAGAAGTTTGTGAAAGGGTCGAGCCACCTTTCATTGAAATGTTAAGCGGGTACGTTTCTCTTATCTCAAGAAGAAAATTATTAGGTAAAATAGAAAATAAAAATAAAAATCAATAGACCTCTGTGTGAGACAACGCAACGAATGCTTTCTTTCGTCGCTCCTAGTAGAATATGCGGCATACGGTATAATGTATGCGGCAGACACCAATGCGACTAGCCCGACATGGCTGTTCGCCGAAGTACAGTCACTGCAGCTATCCCCGCAGGGGCGTCTGCGTAAGCAGGCGTTTGGTGTGTTGCGACACCACGTACCCGAGCACACGAGGGTTGGACCCTCCCGCGTGTAGCCGTGCGCGGCTTGGCCGTGTTCAGGGAAAGGGGCATCCTGGGGGTTAAAGGGAAGCTGAAACGGTTTTCAATTTCCATGAATTGCTGGGATTGGGAAGAACAGACCTAATAATTTACGGTTCCGAAATTTTTTTCTCCGTTTTGTTAATATAAGGGGCGGAAATCGCTTTCTAAATCACCCCCGCGGACACGCCCCCATCGCTTCCCGGAGCGCCGGGTGAGGTGGTTGCCAGAGAGAGCCGGCGAGAGTGACGTCACTGGCGGGGATCGAGCTGCCGGACCGGCGTGCTGGCATGCCTCTTTCCGTCCTGCGCTTTACTGAACGACGCTACGAGAGATTTGCCGCCGCCGCCGCTCACGTTTGTTTTGCGATTTTCGTAAACTGTTCTTTCCGTCTGTGCTGCGTGAGTGCCTACAGCCAAGGGCGCCCAACATGCCCTCGTTTTGTGCAGCATTCGGCTGCGCGAGTACACGCGGGCGAGACGATGTGGTGTTTCACAGGTTCCCGAAGGACAAGAAGCTTGCAGCGCAGTGCGGTGAGGAGAGATAAGTTCGTGCCGACGAAATCAACTGTGCTGTGCTCGGACCATTTCCGCGATAGCCGGATAGCCTTACGACAAATGCGGAAACGCGTTGTTCCTAGCGTTGCTATACTCCGTTTCATACATCAGGTGCAACGCTGTGGAGGCTTGAGATACTTCTTGCAGTGGCTGCGTTCGCACTTGGAAAAAGTTCGGTGCTTCTTGACCCGATTTTTGAGAAAACTTTTCATATATAAGCTCAGTTCTGAATGAAAAAAAAAAGAATTTCCCATAGAAACAATCCGTGTACTTATACGGCTGCTAACACGTTCTTTTAAATCAATTTTCTTTTCGGCATTCTTTAATTGCAGCCCGTCGCGGCAGCTTCACGTGCATGCTCGCGCGAGGAAACGCCGCTGGCACGCTGCGAACCATAGACCGAAATGCGCGCAGTAATAAATTTTGGTAACCGGACTTCGTGCGTAGCTTCCACAGCGTTGCACCTGAGGTATGAAATGGAGTATAGGCTTGCCTAGTGACATCGGACGTACGGTTGCAGTTATCATGTTTACCACACGGCGGTGCTAAAACTGCCTAATATCTTTATGACAACACTAGCATGGAGCGCGCATACCGATTCTTGATCGAGCCACAATCGCAAAGTCGTCGAACCATATTCTGAATATTGCACATATAATCTCCCTCGCCATCTCGATCTGGATGTGTATGATAAGCAACTTCCATGACTGTACCTCGCAGCACTGCCTGTGCGCGCTTTGAAACGCGGCACTTATGTTCGCGATCGTGTATCAACGCTCAGAAAACCACGGGACTTTAGGCAAGCAGCGGCAAGGTGCTTGACATCGTGGAATTGTACCCGTGTTTACAATCTAATGAGAAGTTAGTGCTTCGGCATTTTTCCAGCAGCAAGTTCCCAGTGACACTTTAGCGCATTTTTTCTCCCGTCATTGGAACGTGCAGCTACATGAAAAAAAAGCATACGTAACAGCTAAGATTTCCAACGCGCGAGAAGGTGCACACATCGCTCTCGCTTTTGGCACACTCAACATCGTCGTTGCCGCCGTTGCCGCCATCGTTTTCCGTATCGGCTGTCGGTTCGAACATGTACGGCGAAAATACAAGCTGTCCGAGACAGCGAGAACGTTCCATAATGCTTACAACTCAGCTATGAAGCCAGAACAGAACAGCGTGCTACGCTCTGAAACAGCGGCGCCGACCGGCGACTGCCGCCATTGACGTCACAGCGGCTCCGACCAATCACGGGCAACAGCGGCGTTCGCGCGATACCCTGAGGCGCTGGTGCGCGTTTTCATGAAAAAAACAGCCGCTTGCGCTTGTTTCCGCCCTTTTTGAACGAGATATTCGTGTTCAGGGGACTCAAAACTGTAGAATGCCGCAGAGAACTCATTTTTTTCGAAAAGTGTTTCAGCTTCCCTTTAAGGCCCCCAGGATGCCCCAGGATGCCTCCGCCGGGAGACCGTTAAGGCCCCCGGCCGAGGCATCCGTATGCAGCACAAAATACAAAGGAAACCCACTCGGGTTTCTCAGACACAAATCTTCGTAGTTGAAGAAAAATTCGTCCTGCTCCGGGATTCGAACCCCGGACAAACGCCTTACCGGGGCGGTCGCTCTACCATCTGAACTAACCAGGAGGTTAGTAAATACCAGCACGACGGCAAATTGATCGACAACTCGAAGCACGAGAACACTGAATATGACAAATCAGTTCTGCGGAATACTGCAAGGGGGAGAAAGCGTCATGAGCGGGAAAACTGACATCCACCCGTACGTAGCACGGCCTCATAATGGCATTGGTCCCAGGTTCGAATTGCGAACCAGGATGAAATTTTCTTCAAATACGAAGCCTTCCTTCTGAGGAACCCGTGTGGGTTTCCTTTGTAGCTTCGTGCTACATGCGAGTGTGCGTCAGCTTTTCTTTTCATGAATTTTAATGTAGACTTGACAATATTTATAAAACAAAAGTTTTGAAAAAACTCTAAATTTTGAAAGAATAAATAAAATGAATGCGCGATGAATGCGCGATGAAGGCACGTGGAGTAGGTGTCTGAACTGCATCAATTAGGTTGTTCGTAGCAGACAGTGTTGTTAGAATGTTCTGAAATATAATAATTTGAGAATACAAGTACTTGAGAAGTTTATGTGAATGATTCGAGTTCCCGTAGACGAATATATAACTTTTGCACACTCTAGATGAAGAAACAGTATGGTTAAGATATTGGCGATATGTTTCGGCCCGATCGTTAACGTGGGGCTTCAAGTTTCTTCACAATTTTGCGTATTTGTGGCAATCAATTACAATGAGTTGGATCTGTATGTAAACAATGTCCTTGCAACAGTTGGAAGAGTTGAACTTTCTCAAATAAGTGCAACAAATTTATGTCACATTGGTACAGCGCTTATGCAGCCAGAGCATTTGTGCATTTGACTCATTTTGATGGAAAACATTGAAGTCACTGCAGGAAATTCGAGTTGCACTGCAATGAAAAGTAGGGTGCAATTCAGCGGCTTATATTGCGCGCTTTTTCACGTGAGAGAAATGGAGATACCCTGAATGAGGCTTAATAACCCTAGGATTTGAGAGAAAGGGACGTTCATATAAACCTTGCAAGTGCCACGAAAACTGCGTCAGCTGTCTTGTTATGACGTCGGTGAATATGGTGATGACCTCAGTTGGCAATTTCTCTGAATCGGTGCGGTGAATATTGAATGTGTTTTTTATAAAATTTTACTTCACCGTTACCATGACCAAGTGATTATGGTAGCTTTTCTTTTTTTTGCCACTGGTGTACTTGTAGTAAACCTATCTGTAAAACGCAAGATGAGCTAAACCCAGCGCAGTACAAAAATTACTAGTCAATCTTCAGTTCTCTCGAAACGAATTGCAGAGAACCACGGGCGTTCACCTCTTTGTTATAAAGCTGTCACATGCCGTTAGCACTTGGGTTCAGCGAAAAGTACTGCCTCGGTGTGATAACACATCTGCGGCGCGGACGTTGATACGAAGAAAAAAAAGAAAGCGGAATAGCTCATATAATACGGGCTAACTTTTCTCGGCGTCACTGCAGGTTCACATTTCCTGATTTTTATTCCTCGTTATCATTATACGCTCGTATTACGCTGGCGACTAATAAGGGCCATTGCTCCGAGATAAATGCAAATACAACACGTCTTGAGCGAGAAAGGCACTGTTGCCTTTGTGGTGTGAAAAAAAAAGAAACCCTCTCCACATTAACGTGCTCAAGAAGACAAAGCCTGGCGAGACGCCACTTCGATTGATGAGGATGTATTTGCTTAGAAACACAAGGAGAGCTGATTGCATCGGGCGGCCGCTTAACAGAGCGTGAACTGAAGGCGATACCTTAGCTTTGCTGGACAGACACGCGCTTAGATCCGTGATTACCGCCGAACGCGAGGCGGGCGAAAGCTCTGGAGGTCATCGAGCCCATGTAGCAGGCGCGCTGAGAGAGAGAGAGAGAGAGAAACTTTATTTTGGTTCCTTCAAGGATTTAGCGTCTCGAGGTCTCGGTCGTCTTGGGCGCCGGCGACTTGGAGCCTCTTCCAGCAAGGGTGGGCCCCTATTCCAGGGCTCCACTGAGCCTAGCTACCTCACTAGCGTGCTGCACTAAGGCCCTTTGGGCCGTGAGCTCGCAGCTGGTAAGCCGACTCTCCCATTGCTCCGCACTCGGGTTATTGTGTTGGTGGAATGATTTATTGTGTTTACATTCCCATGTGACATGGTATAGTGTGGGTGTGGCCCCGCACAATGGGCAGGTGTCTCTGTATTGCGTTGGGTACATTTTGTTTAGGATGTATAAATTTGGGAAGGAGTTTGTCTGCAATCTGCGCCAACTCGTTGCTTCCTCCTGCGTTAGAGCTTTGTGCGGTGGGGGATATTTGGCTCTCGTCCCTCTGTATAAGTTTAAGATTTCTGTGTATCCTCCCTCACAAGCGTGGGGGTGATACTCCGGGGCGCGCGACTGCTCTGCTCGGAACGTGGTCTCTCGAGCTAGGCTGTCTGCCCTTTCGTTACCCTCTATGCCTGGGTGGGCCGGAATCCAGATTAACTTGTGCGTAACGTTTCTCTCGGCGAAGTTGGCTCCGCCAAGAATTCTGAGGGCGGCTTTGCTAATCCTGCCCCTCGTGTAATTTCTGCACGCTTCCTTCGAGTCTGTTAAGATGTTTAGAGGCCTGCCTGTCCTATATCCTTCTACTGCCGCCAGCGCCACGGCAATTTCTTCGACCTCCGCTGTGTCGACTGCCTTTGCCGTCGCACATGTGATCAGATTCCCGTCGCCGTCCACCACCACCGCCGTGGCCGCGCGCTTCCCTTCTCGCGGGTACGTGGCAGCATCCGTGTACACCGTGTTCTCTAGTAGCGCGAGTGTCTTTTCCACGTATTCGGCTCGCGCCTGCCTTCTGCTCTCGTGGAGGTTGGGGTCCATGTTCTTAGGTACTGGCCTAACACTTATTGTTTTTCTTAAGCAGTCGGGCATGTCTGCGTATCTATCTACGTGTCCACTCGTGTCCCGTCCCAGCCTAGTCAGGAGCGCTCTCTCTGCAGGGGTGCTTTTGAGTCTGGCTTTTTGCGTTTCAAGCAGGGTTTCCGCCAGTTCGCTGAAAGTGTTGTTGATGCCCAGTTGGAGCAGTTTTTCGTTTGAAGTGTTTTTTGGCAGATGGAGAGCCGTCTTGTATGCTTTCCTGATTATCGTGTCCGCCTGTTCCCTCTCTCCTTTGGTCATCGCGTGGTATGGTAGCGAGTAGATGACTCGGCTGACGACCAGGCTGCCGACGAGTTTGAGTGTGTCTTCCTCTTTCATGCCGTATCTTTTTTGGGAGACCCTGTTGATCATCCGGCCCACCTGCTCCGTCACTTTGCTCAGCAGGCTGATGGTGTGGCTGCATTTTCTGCTGCCCTGTAGCCACATGCCCAGGATTTTGATCATATTCTTTTCCGGGATGTTTTGACCATCAAGCGTTACTTCCAGCGTTGCTTGGGTGGGGTGTCTACCTACTCTCAGTAATTCGGATTTTTCTGTGGAGCATACCAGTCCCCTTTCTCTGGTGTACTTTTCGACACAGTGCGCAGCCTCTTGTAGCTTCTCTTGTTTTTCTCCCAGTGAACCTTGCGTGACCCAAACCGTGGCGTCGTCCGCGTACATCGCATGTTGGATGCCCTGAATCTCGCCGAGTCGTTTTGCCAGGCCGATCATCGCCGATCATGCCAGGCGCGCTGAACTGTTGTGTCTAACGAGAACATTACCTTATGCTCTCACGGCCGTTCACTTGGAGCGTCTGTTCACTCACCTCTTACTTGTGTCCGGGTGCCGCGTGAAGGACCTGTCTCTGGCGGCACCGAATATTTGACTGGATGGTGAATGTTGGCCCTTTACACAAGAAGAAAGAAAAAGAGAACGTAGCACAGGTGCCAGGAATGCTTGCGGAGCCGTTGAAGAATTCTTAATTGCTTAACGATGATTTTGCCGTTACATTTTTAGTACACAATGTTGTTTTTCTTTTCTTGGATTTGATCCTGGTACATTATCGCTGTTTCCTTATCAGTACTAAATGCCTTTATCTAATAGCATACGAATCTTGACCAATCCTACATGGTGCGCATATGACATCAGCAGAGGGATAAATGAACAAACGGGTGACAGCCACTAAGACATTTGCGCGACAAATGTGAAGCGCAGAATTCATGTTGTTTTGTGCATTGCGCCGTATATATATATATATATATATATATATATATATATATAGTCTCTCTTACCTATTGACCGTTGATCGTTTTAGCTCACAGTAAAAATAATGATAATTACGGCCAGATCTGGAAGTAAAGCCACGTTCAGAGCGACGCTTTCTTTGTTGTAATGTCTTTCTAAAAAATAGACCTGCACGTTCGTTTACCACAAAGGACCATGCTGTGCCACGAAGGGCCATGCCGTCATGCGCTTTGCTCATTGTTCTGCGAAGGTTAAAGTACTCATAAGTAGATATATAGGGTTGTGATTACCCAAAGCATGGAAGAGCGACACCCATTATCAAAAGTATGCGAGCCTAGGGTTCGGCAAAAATAAGTAAAAATAAGAAAGAAGAATGAAAGAAAAAGGTGCCTAATGGTGGCGGCACAAATTATCTTCACAAATTTTTTTTGAAGATAATTTTTTGTAATTGCTTAATTACACGGCAGCAAGATTCCTGGCTTATGAAGCTGATACATACCGGCCGTACCATGCACGTGAGCATGCATGGTCCGGCTTCACGTTTAGCACTACAGCGGAGGTTGGTGTTTGGTGTTGCCTGAATCTCACATTTACGCTGCATCTGTACCACTGCAAGTCACACCCTAACAAGCACAACGGTTAGCGTTAGCTAAATCAACATCTATTTACTAGCACCACACTTCACATCCATAAACATGAAATGACCTTGGTTTCCTTTACGGTGCTATGATATTGAAGAGGGTTCCCAGAAAAGATGCCTCACGGGATAAAGGCTGAAATAGGCTGGCTTGTCACCTTAGCGTACTAGCTCTTCTCCAGCTTCCAGGAATGAGTTTAATAAATCATTTTCCCCCTTTTTTTAAATAAATTTTTGCCCCTTTTCTTTCACTTTTCTATCTTCGTTCCGCCAGATGTGTCCCCCATTGTCCATTTCACAATACCTTCAGCTGCGAAATTATGTAGGTTCAGTGCATGACGCGCCATCTTCACTTTTGCAGATTTGGTGGAATGTTCCTTGTGGTTCACTGACACTTATTTTGCTTTTCTCTTTTTGTGATCACTTTTCTGGTGAACATAATGGAACCGTTCCCTCTAGAAGCACGTCTCAAAGGCCTGATAAGCATGGCAGTCTCCTTTTATTAACCTGGGATGGTGTAGGTTATTGCGTCTGGACTCCGACGGGCATAACTAAATAACTCAAGGGTGCCGAGTGGTGAACTTTTCAGGTTATTTTATTTCTCAGCGACCCATATGCGATGTATTTTTGTTGAAAGAAAAA
Organism: Dermacentor albipictus; assembly: GCF_038994185.2. Classification (NCBI taxonomy): domain Eukaryota; kingdom Metazoa; phylum Arthropoda; class Arachnida; order Ixodida; family Ixodidae; genus Dermacentor; species Dermacentor albipictus. The sequence goes on from NC_091826.1 coordinate 12,432,181, forward strand.
TCTCAACACAGTTTTCTGCCATTAGAGGCGCGGGTTCAACAAGACAGCTATTGTCTGAGGCATGCTGCATAGAGGTCACCAAGGGTACTCCATTCTTTATTCACGTTTGTCGTCACAAAAAAAAACAAAAAAAAACAAATGAAAGGCTGAATAATAAAAAAACCCGACGGAGCTATAAAATTATTGTGACTGAATGCGAGAATGGATTGAAGTGAGTTTAGAGATGATAAAAAATGAGCTAAGCTGTTGAATAACGCTGTGCTACTAACGAAAGATATAACAAATAATGCTGCAGTTGCTGAAAAGTAAGGCTTTCTGTGGGCGCGTAAGTTTTCGATGCTCGCCAAGTACTACTGGTAACCTGGAAATGGAAAAGAAATTGTGACAGCATTAGCACGAGAAAAGTGTATCGTCTAAAAGGCCTTTCTTTCTCGTTCATTCAACAATTTAACGTTGTGGAGAAACCGGTGAGATACCGTACTTGTAGTCGACATTTCCAATCCATAGCTTGCAAATCCATCACTGAATCGAATCACTCATTCACTCGATCGAGTGAATGAGTGGTATAAGTTAAATGAGTGACACACCGACCTGATTGATATAAAGGGGATCATAAATACAGACCACTTGGCGGGTTTGGTCATCATTCACCTTCACTTCACAGACTTCATGCGGTAATAAAGATAGTAAGGGAAATGAATATGCGATTCATCTCTACATGAAGGCACTCTTTCATTCGTGCGGAAATATTGATTACTTAGTCGAGTGACTCCGTCACTCGTTTAAACCTTGTTCATGATCTAAAATTCATGGCTAACAGAAAGTTATTTCCCTAGCAAGAAAGGAAATAATTAAAATTGTGGCTGTGCAAGAAGTAAACTCAAGACACTCGCTAGGATTTGCACAAGTCATCAATCTGAGCATACGTTGCATTCGCACAAGTATGCGGTGACGCCTGCTGCTGTAGTGCGTATTGCGTAAAAAGCAATACCCAGTACTTTTTTATCCATGATCCGTCGAGACGAGCGGTAACCAGAGCCAAGCTTGCACCCAACGCAACAAATGAATTAGCTGTGCGCAGTGAGCCAGAAAAATTTTACGGCACACGAGTTTTGCGAAAAGTTGAATACCCGCGAAGATTGCGCACTTCCGAGGCTCGAATTTAAATGTTTCATCTGATCACACTTAGTACATGGTCTAAGCAAAACTGTTTATGTGTCAATTTAACCAAAACTTAAGCTTTAATTTTTCGTCCCAAAGAAAGCACCTCTCTTTTACTACATGGCACAGCCTATAATGTTCAGATTAAATTTGTAGAAAGCATCAAAATCCTAGGTGTGCACTTTTCTTCATCGCTGCTATGGAATGACCATGTAAACTTTGTTACGCAAAAACTGAGTCGGATAACAGGTATAATAGGCCGAAACCGTTACCTTCTTCCTACATAACCTAAAGTACTATTATATAACACCTTATTCGCCTCTTACATCAATTATTGTCGCCTCGTATGGGGCACTGCAACTGATACGAATTTAAGCAAATTATTTTGATTACAGAAAAGAATAGTACGTGTCCTCGCAAATTTTCCCTATGATACTCACACCGAGCATTTATTTCACAAGTTTAAAATTATAACAGTGCACAAAATTTATAGGTGTCAACTTTTGCTGCAGTTTTATCACATGAGCAGAAAAAGCGATATATCCCTTGTTAAATTATCATGTTTAGAAGGACACTGCACCATTTTAGAACTAATTACAGCTCACAAATTCTAAAAAACAACTTACCAAGGCTTTTAAATGCCTTCAACAAATCTGGAATTGATATATGTGCCCTTAAACCATCAGAATTTTCTCGACTTAATCAGCAGGACTAATATTCATGTTTATACGGTCAGCTATTTCAGAAGTGCAGATTTGTTGAGTGTGTAGTTTTTTGTTTACATTTATATTACATGTATATGTGTATATGTATGCATTTTCTTCCTCTGTAATGCGTGAAATGTTGTGTAACTTCTTTACGGGCAACTACCCACTTTTCCCACTTAGTGCTTCTCATGCATTCTTGGAAAACTGTGCATTTTTGTATTGTTAAAAACACACGGCAGCTCCGCGCTGCCCATGTCGTGTGATCATAGGGAGCAGGGTGTTTTTTCAAGCTGAATTTGCAGCTTTTCTCCCCTGTCTCCCCCAATCTGTTGGAAATAAAGATATATTAAATTCAATCTGCACTAGTTTTCTTGCGGTCAGCACATTATCTGAGTAAATTGGAAGCGTATTGCCTTACAAGAACATGAATTTGCATTTGTAGAGGAACACGTGGGCAGCAAAGTTTTGTGGCCTAGCTTACTGCCTAAAAACGTTTGCTCCATGTTTGCGCTATTAGCGAAAATGGAGTAACCAAGAGAAATCTACCAGGAATCCGATCCGGAACCAGAGCCGTCTATTGGCGGCACAAAGAGACGGCAAGAATGACCTTTCGTGATCATCGCCTGTCACGTTTTGACCTTGGCGCTTCCGCAGTAACGCGACGCGACGCGTATAGCGGTAATGACTTCGGTCACACACGCACAGTCTCGCGGTGTCTTCACGTGACCCGACCAGAATTGATCCCTGCAGCTTCCGCAAAAGTCGACCAATATTTGCCTTTATGGTTGACGAGCCTCAGAGGACAGACGTCTTTCCTTTTTTCTTCCTTCGAATGCCTTTCCCCCCCATGGAGCCTTGCAACGCGAAGCGCGTTTACGGCAATGGCAACGAAGCGGCTTGATTGATAATGGTTGTGTATGGGCCAGTCACACGAAACAAGACGTGCGCATAAATAACGGAAAGACGACGCAGTTCGATCTGTTCTCACCTCAGCTCTGTAATTTTTGCATAGGTTTTGCTAATCATTTAGTGAGTCATTTATATCCTTGGAAGACGGCCGCATCTTTAAGGCGGTACTATCCCCATGGGAAGAGTACGGCTGCTCTGGCGCCGGCATCTTTAAAGGGACAGCGCCATCCGAAGGAAGCGAGCGTGGTGGAGGCGGCCATGGCCTCGCAAGGCGTGGAGCTGCCAGACATCAGGGACGATCAGCAGTCCAGTGCGTCATCATCGCTCAGTGAGGACGACTCAACTATCGTCGACCCGGACGAGGAAGCGACTGATATGCGGAAGGGGACCGTGACGGCTTCAAGGTGGCGAGTCATAGGAAGCAAAGAACGATCGTTTTCCAAGTGGTAGTTTTGCCAACAGAGAAAGGTGTTGATTTGAGAGAGCGGAACTCTATCAGGCTCTTCGAAGCCATTAGAGTACTGCTGGGATCTGTTCCGATCTGCTCCGCTTTACAATGCAAGGTGCTTTTCATCTACATATCGCAATGGAAGAGCCAGTTGACATTCTTCTCCGGTGCTCTCAGATTGGTGACATAAGAGTAAAGCCTGGTTGCCCCACTCCTACATGACCAACACATGGAAATTAGTTCGGGTAATTTCAGTACTAAAACCACGAAAGGCTCCCCTTTGTCTTGACTCCTACCGATCAGCCAGTCTCACAAGCTGTTTCTCCAAACTAATGGAGAAGATAGACAGTCGACTGCAATGGTGGAGTAAACGCACAAATGTGTTTTCCAACTACACGACCGGTTTTCGACAAAATTGGTGTACAATGGATGCAGTATTAAACATTGTCACATGCATCGAACATGAACGATGTTGTGGAAATGTGACAGTAGCAGTATTCTTAGACATTAAAAGAGCATTCGACACTGTAAGTCACATACGCGTCCTTGCTGGTATGTTAGAGCTTGGCCTACACGGTCGAACACTGTGATCGGTATCAAATTTTTTGAAAGATAGAAATATATTTATGGAACTAATAGAAGGAGAGAGTAATTATCACAGCATCACGCAGGGCGTTCCGCAGGGCAGTGTTCTCAGTCCGTTTTTATTCAACGGTCTCATGGCAGCCTTGCCACAAAAACTCCCGCCTGGTCTACAGTACTCTCTGTAAGCAGATGACATCTGCATATGGGCCTCTGGATCTCATATACAAGACATTCAAAGGACGATGCAAGAGGGACTTGACATTATCGACACCTTTTTAAAAGAAAGAGGTATGAGTCTCTCATACGCAAAGACAGTCGACTAGACGACGGCTGAATAATTTCCAACTTACGCATAATGAACTTTGATGTTTGTGAAAGAGCATACATTTTTTGGCGTTACTCTTGACCGCCAGATAACATGGGCATCACACATCCACGCAATTCAAAAGCAGACCAATGCTGTAATAAACGTACTTCGGTGGCTCGCTGGCACAACGTGGGGGGCTGGATCACTCTCTTCACTACTATAAGTTGATAACGCACTAATAAAACAATTTGCTTACTCGGCACTTGTTCTCCATGGTTTATCGCAAACTTCTGAGGTACGTCTTCAACATTTACTAGCAAAGGGGCTACGAGTGTGTCTTGGGGTTCCGCAGGCTACCTCGAGTTCTTTAGTGATTGCTGAAGCTCGTCACATACCATTTCCAGTCATACGAACGGTTGGAACATACCGACATATTTATCTTAAACTAACACGACAAGCATCCATTAAACCTCGCACTTACCGAAAGAAACAACAGCAAAATTCACTATGTTGTTCGAGAACATAAATGATTATTACCAAGATTTGAATTATGCAAAGTGGATGTTAGTTACCCTCCCTGGATGTTAACATGTCCTCAAATAGAATTATTGGTTGACGGGATTATATCACAAAGAGACATGTTCATAGTAGCCGCACAACAACTGGCACTCTTCCAAATTTACTCATTATATTGCCAGTACATCCACGTTTATACAGATGGTACGGGTCGAAAATTCCTCGACTTCAGCATTCGCCATTCCAAATTTAGCGTCAGAGCAAACATTTAAATCATCCCGAGAGACATCTTCCACCGTTGTAGAACTTTTCGCAAACCTGTGTGCTCTGCGTTTCATAACATCAGAAAAGCATTCGCAAAAGTGGGTTATCTTTAGCGATTCGCAAGCCGCTCTCACATTACTTCAGAGCAATAAGAAAAATTCTTTGAACACTTTGCTGTTGTATGAGACGCCCAAAAAGAACTTACAAAAGCAAGCGTAGTGAACCACCTAATTGCGTTTCAGTGGATACCTGGGCACTGCAATATTCCTGGTAATACTGTACCGGACACAGATGTGAATCAGGCGCACAATAACGCAGAGACAACCAATCTTCCCTTGACGCGTAGTGAAGTCCGTCCGATCCTGAGACAGATTTCCTGTCCCCTCAGCAAAACTACCTGGCTTGATCAGCAAACTAAAACTCGGAGTTACATTTTATAGACCCATGTATAAACTTATCAATGCCGGAAAATCTAAGAGACAACAGAAAATTTGAAGCACTCGTACACCGCCTGCGTCTTGGTACTGCATTTACGAAACACTTCTTGTACATGATAAAACGTGTATCTAGCCCACAGTGTACTTGTGGCCATGCAGACGAAGATGTACATCATCTTCTACTCGAGTGCATGAAATACGACCCACAAAGAAGGGTACTGCAAGCAAATTTGTTGATATTAGACAGAAGACCATTCACCCTAAAAAGATACTTGGCCCATTTCTAGCTGCGGGCCTTCAGAAAAGAGCACTCCTCGCTCTGAAAAAGTTTTTAGAGGACACTAACATTTTTGGAAAATATTAAGTTTCAGATGATCCGAATACGCTAAATAGGTAACATAAATGTCGTTCGTGGTTCATAACTGGTTTATGTGGGGATCGCAACTTTTTCGGAATATGTATTATTCTGTTCTGTACTTGCAGTGTATTACGTGTGTTGTGTGTTTTGGCTGTTTACAATATCGGACTTTATAATGCGTACGTGTACTGAACTCATGCACAAAACTTTGCGATTAATGTACTGTTAAACTGTATATTTTTTATTCATACAGTGTTCTACTGAGTGTCATATTTTGTGTCGCTATTCTCCCTTTTTACGCAAATTTGTTTCCTTTGCCAAGTGACAAGGAGTAGCCGGTGCCACCATAAAGGCGCCAACCTCTCCTAATATTCATTTCAATAAAAAACACAAGTGTTATTAGGGGAGTACCAATGTGGTATTCGGAAAGCGACTTTATTGACTAATTGAAACCGCAAGGTGTTCTGCATGTGATACGTCTGATGCGCCGGGTGGAGACTTAAGAAAAAGAATGGGCAGCGAAAGCTACTAACTCTGTTGTGCTAATGTTTGCTCCCAACACTGAGCGCCCCCCAAAAATTTACCTCGGTTTTATTAAGCATGCAATCAAAGAATTCGTTGAGACTCCTCCCCGATGCTTTAGGTGCCAACGCTTTGGACATGTAGCCAAAGTTTGCATCAAAGATCAACGTTGCAAACGATGCTGTGGCGCCCACGATTGCAAAGCGTGCAAGGCAGGTTTTGCCTGCGCTAATTGTGGAGTTGACCATCCAGTGAGTTTCGGAGGCTGCCCCTTCCGTGTAAGCGCCTTACGCCATCGAGTGTCCTTCATTAGTGGTCCCGAACCACAACCTACTGAGAAGCCGATACCTGGAAATGACCAATTCCCTGCGTTAGAGTTGGAAGTTGAGTTCCCTGCGTTGGAATCGGAAGTTCGTGGCGTGGTAACAAGCAACGTCAGTGAGCGACCTGACCCTAGCAAGACGGCAACGGCAAAGTCCTCTGTGGGTGAGTCGGTTGTTCGATCTGCTTCAGCAAAAAGTGTCCAAGTTCCTCAGCGACCAAATCACAGCCAGACTCGACGACATGGAGGACATTTCCTTGCCTCAAAAGAGATGAAGAAACCAGCTGCAGTGGCCAAGAGTGGGTCCCAGTCCGCACCTTTTGTTGAACCTGTGAGGCAGTGCGTACAGCAAAATAAGGAGCTCAAAAATCGGGATCAGTCCAACCTTCGGCGAATTTTTTTTGAAATCCTGCGTTCATATGTTCAAACGGTGCTGACTGGCGCCCTAAAGAACTTTCTACAGCTCGTTCTTTCCTTTCAGTCCATGATTACCGCCTTCGCGGCGAACTTTACCTTATAATATGGCTAGTTTTCTTCAACCTTGTGCAACTAAAAATCACCGAATAGTGCCGTTTATTATGAAATGTAATTGCGCTGGGATTATGAGTTGATTAGCAGAACTGAAATTATTTTTGAAAGAAGCTTGTGTTTTAGTATTGGGCCTCTCGGAGGCTGGCCTTCCGAGCGGGAGATCTTTGGATATGTCGCGCACAAGAATTGCAGCATAAAGTCATTTCCCGCAGGAAGTGTCCCCCTTTACATACCAAGAGGGATGCGTCATGCGGCTTTGAACGTCACCAATCTTTGCACCGATAGTATTGAGGTAGCGGCTGTGAGGATACGGCTCGGTTTCCGAACTCTTTCGGTTGCATCCGTATACGTGTCTCCGCGGAAGAAGGTAGCAATGAAGTTGTTTCTCCAGCAGCTTTGTGAACGTTGCCCAGCGCCCCGAATTATCTTCGGTTACTTCAACGCCCATCACTCTGTCTGGGGTGACAGGAACACACATTCCCGCGGACGCAAACTTGTAGAAGTTATCGCCAGTTTGGACCTGTGCATGGCAATGACGGAAGTCCCACTTTCTTCCGACCTGCAGCCTCAGCCACATCTATAAACCTAACCTTGGATTCACCTGACGTCCGTGGGAGGTGGTCAACTGCACCTGACCGTATGGGAAGTGATCACCATCCAATTTTAGTGTTTACTGCCGACTTCCATGTGCGCGGTTCTAAAATTAGCCATGTTGTTAATTGGGACAAGTACAGGGAGCAACTTGGATGTGTTTCTGGTGATGTGATAGACAAAATAATTTCTGGTAAGATGGCTGCTACCACGGTGGTCAAGTTGTCTAATTATTTTCCGACTCCGGATTTAAAACTCAGGAACCTTTGCGCAGCGCGCAGAAGGGCGGAGCGACAACTGATGGGGAAAAAGGACGACAGATCCTTGAAGACGACCTTCAATAGGCTTACCTCGGCCATTCGACGCCATATGAACAAGCTCTGTAGGTCGCAGTGGCATTTTTCTGCGCTAGCTTGACTGTTTTCTCACCGATGACGAGAGTTTGGCGAGTCATTGGCAGTCTTACTGGTGATTCTCGTCCTGGTAAGCATTTCGAACCGCTTGCACTGCGGAAGCAGAAACCTCTCACGTGCTTGGCAGAGGAATTTGCTCATGCATTTGTACGTGCAAGTTCAGGAATTCATCCCTGCGCTCGGCCTGCAACATCTACGTCTGTTATGGATGCCCCGTTCACACGTCAAGAGTTACAGACAACACTCAGCAGCCTGCGGCGCCGATGTGCACCAGGTCCTGACGGCATTACCAACCAGATGATGCAGAACCTTCCTCTGGCACACCGGAAGATGCTCCTAAGCTATCTCAATCGAGTGTGGGAGACTGGCGACGTTCCTCCTTCATGGAAGGTGGCTTGTGTTGTCCCAGTGTTGAAGCCCGGCAAAGAAATGACAGATTTGGCCTCGTGTCGTCCTGTATCACTGACGTCGTGTGTAGCTAACCTCACGAAGAAGCTGGCAAGCAAGCGTCTATCTTGGTGGCTAGAAAATAGAAGGGCTCTGCCAACATGCTTGACTGGATTCCGCACAGGTTTAAGCGCGCAAGATAGCGTCTTGGACTTGATAAGCCACATGGAACATCACAGAGCTTTCGGCCTTTCAACGCTAGCTATTTTCCTTGACTTATCAAAGGCTTATGATAGCGTCCTTGAGAGCTCAAGACTAAACAGCTTGCAGGCCATAGGCGCACAGGGTTATCTTCTGCGATTCATTCACTCATTTATCAGGGATCTTAAAATTCAAGTGCTGTTAGGAAGTACCATAAGCCCCGATGGGCGGTATTGCGAGGTGTACCTCAGGGAAGTGTTCTTTCCCCAACGCTGTTTAATGATGTAATGGCTGATCTTCCCGCTGAAGTACAAAAACATTGCAGGCATATCCATATGTCGATATATGCGGACGACATTTGTATTTGGTTAACCGCATATCAACACAAGCGTTTAGCTCTGATAGCTCGACAGGCATTACTTTCAGTTCAAAATTACCTTCAAGGTGTTGGGTTGACTCTCTGGGTTGAAAAATCTGGCTTCATCATGTTTCCGGGTAGAGGAAGACGGTATGCGCGGCTGAAGATAGACATTGATCAATATTGCCTTCGTCAATTGAAACGCAAGCGCTTTTTGGGCGTTAATATTGACTACCGTCTACAGTGGCGACGAGCTGTGGACTCTATTGTGACATCATTATCTCCGCGTCTCAAAGTGATCCGTAGAGTTGCAAGTGAGCAATGGGGAAATCACCTTTCTTCAATGATCAGGCTGCACGATGCACTCTTGACGAGTCAAATAATATACCAGCTCCCTTTAATTTCCCCCTCACTATCACAGCTGGAACGACTTGAGGTTTTGCACAGAAAGGGCCTAAGGAGGGCTCTTGGCGTTCCGAAGACTGCTCCTAACGATGCAGTAATTTATGAGTCTCTATCAAGACCTCTTAGCCTAGTCGTTTCACAAAGGTTATTGATGCAAATTGGCCGCCTCAAACAGACAATAGCCGGGCGAGCCCTTCTACAGCGCCTTCGAAAGAGATCTGAGTCCGGAGCATACTTGGCCCCTAATACTCTTGGTTACCTGGGTCTTGACACTAGAGGTCGAACTAAGAGGCTAAAACCACTTTGATCATTTGCGAGCCTCGATTGTTCGTTGACAATTCCTCACGTTCGCGCTAAGCGGAGTTCTCCTTTGGTGGCAACGCGTTCGCTCGTACTGGAACATCTTGAGACTGAATATGCACGTCATATTCAAATTTTTGCTGATGACTCTGTGGACAAGGTCAGAGGATCTAGTGCAGCTGCTTTCCACATTCCCTCTTTGAAGTATGGTTGGTCGGTTCGCTTCACTGCAGTCGTGTCCTCCAGAACGGCCGAAAGCGTTGCCATTGAGGCAGCTCTAAAGAATCTACGGTTTTGTACGCCTCAACCTGTTGTCATTCTTGCAGATTCAAAATCCGGCCTTCAAAGGTTAGAGCACGGGTTCCCTACTGATGCCTTATGTCTTAGCTCACTGCGCTCGGTGCACAATCTCCATATCAAAGGCTTCTCTATACGTTTCCAATGGGTGCCCTCACATATAGGTATCATAGGCAACGAGATGGCGGACAGCCTCGCCCATAGAGCGCTGTCTGGGAATCCATTGAGAAAAGTGCCTCAAGAGGAGAAGAGACTCTTCAGAGAAGCGGTGTTGTGCCACTTCAGTTCTTTGTGGAGCTCACCTCACAAGCCATGTGTGACCAAGGGTCTCAAAAGAAACCAAGTCACTTTACTGTTCCGCATTCGCAAGGGCTCTGCTCGTACCCCTGCGTGGATGTATAAGACTGGCCTGGCGTTGTTTCCATTATGTTCAACGTGTGGTGTGTGCGATGACATAGAACATTACCTTATGTGCTGTACTCTGTATAACGCGGAAAGGAGTGTGTTATTCGGTTACCTCAAGAAGACAGGAGTTGCTCACAGTTCTCTTCTGGACATTGTTCTCCCGCGCGGGAACCAGTTGTGTAGGGAGGAGGTTTTTCGCCTTCTTTTAAATTACCTGCAGGACATGGATTTGACCTCCACACTGTGACCTTAGGAGTGACTATTTGTAATTGTGAGATCTGTGTCTGATTTATGTGATTTATTTATTTTAAGTATCGCTGCGTTGGAGCAATTGCCGGCAACAACTACAAGGCTAATCCCACCAGTAGCCTACAGCCACTGAACTGAACTGAACAACTCCTTCTATCATGTAATAAAAAAATACAAGCCTAGAAGGTTGAGAGAGCCAGAGCGTTCGCTCGAAGACGCAGTAGCTCAGGGCTGCTATATCTTCATACTAAATGTAGATTTCATACGAAGAGAGACAGAATCTACTAATTATGCATCAAAAAAGAAAAAGAAAGAGGAAAAAGCGCCTCCATGTATATTGCAACTATCTAATTTCCCGTGGTAAATGGAGATCACAGCTTAATAATAACCCAATGTAAACATATTAGCTAAGAGATTTCTTTAGTGCTCTTGGGCTTTCGAAAAAAAGACAATTCATGACATAGCGGGGACCTTTATTTCTTTCGTATGCTTCAATCTCTACGAAGTGTTTGCGGATAACATAATTTTGATAAGTTTCTGGTTCCGAGTTACACATTTGGTGTCACCCAGACCAAGCCGACAGACACTGAAGCCACGGAGAACACTGGAGACTGGAATGAGAGTGTCTTTCACAGGAATACACTGCCAGGCTAATTGTTTCAGGATCAATAACTTTGCGCACACAATCACGAAAAAAGGTGATGCACAAGCGTAAGTACACACACGTACAAAGTACGTGGGTGTAATGTACACACGTACATTTCCAAAGTCAGTGTTGAATGTAAACTTGTGTCCTTTCCGTTGTGGTGCCCTGCAAGTTATCGAAGGTGTCTGATAATTGTAGAAGGGAGCATAGAATGTGTCGATCTCATTTGTAATAAATTAAAGAAATAGAAATATGTTGCCATGTTTATGTTGCTCTCGGCTGATGCAATACAGATGTGCTGAAGATGGCTTTCATGCATGAAGTGCCTGTGAACGCCAGAAGATTGATTTCTTCGCTCTCTGCGGGCTCTACCGAAAGTGTCATATTTAATTACTTGGGGCGTTTTTAAGAAATCAGAAATCGTTGCACCCACACTTGGTCACGAACGGTTAAATAAATAGCTGCAAGAATTCCCTTCACTCGTGATGACGGCGACGAAGGGAAGCAAGCACGTTTCATTGAGCGAGTCACCGATGGAAATGCTCCAGTTACTTGTTTAACGTACATTAGCATAATAAAAAAACATTGAGCGCGAAAAGTAAGGGGATCTGAGAGGCTCGATTAATTTTTGTTGGTCCTAACCGTAGATAGGCAAAATAAGTGGAACTCACTCAGGCTAAAAAAAAAAAGAAACCGAGAAAAAATATTGTCAACCCTTCCACTCTCTGAAGGAGGACGAGCAGCGAAGCTGTGGTATGCTTTACTTAAATCGACGCATCTATGTATATTATTATTATTATTATTATTATTATTATTATTGTTATTATTATTCTTATTATTATTACAAGCATGAGGCTCTCCGTTTCCCTACCGTAGAAGCCTATGTATTGACAGCAGACGGGAATTCTGTAACGTTTACAACTTCACTGTGAATTAACTAATTATGATAAGTAAGTGAAACTTTGCGTGATGATAAAAGTTTTCATACCGGGCATTTTTCGTATAATGTTTTCCTAGATACCTACATTAGATTGAGAGCTGCAGAGCATTGGGAAAAAAGCTGGAGACGAAATTATTTTCGTATCGTTCGCTGTATGAAAAAAAAAGAAAGAAGAGAAAAGATGAAATAGGCGCTCACGCTTACAATAGTGCACATTTTCTGTGTCCTATAAATCTCGGCGGCTGCATCAGGATGCCGGCTGCCTCTCCTGCTATTCTGCCGATCCACCAGGCTCCAAACACTCTGAAGCCGATGCCTGCGTTTTGTCGATTACCGAATTCCTCCGCGTCGCCGTCGGACAGCGTGCCACGACCCGCCTTTACGATCCCTTATCGAGCGCATCACCTCGGAAAGGCACGTCCATTCCCACCGCCTGTTGCTACTACGCATCACGCAACCCGACGCAACTGAACTGCTCCGTGTTGCTCCCTCGCATCTACGCTCTATGGTTTTCGCGCAGTTGCGCGATGGCTTCACCGCTGGCCTTTTGGGTGTCTCCTACACTTACGATCGCGCTCGCAGACGCTTCTTCTAGCCTCGGCTTTACTGCTTTGTTCGACACCACGTCGCGGCCTGCGGGCTTTGTCAACGCCGCAAGAAGCTGCCTTTGCTTCCCGCTGGGTGCCTTTAGCCGATAGACATCCGAAGTGAACCTTTCTTCCGCATTGACTTGGACCTCGTTGCCCCTTTTCCAACGTCGTCCTCGTGTAACAAGTGAGCGGCCGTTACGACGGAATATGCCACGCGTTATGCCATTACACGATCCCTTCTAACTAGCTCTGCAACTGATATCGCCGATGTCCTTCTTCAACAAGTGATCCTGCACCATGGGGCTCCTTGTCATTTATTCACTGATTGGGGCCATTGCATTTTTTTCAAAGTTATTGACGACTTTCTCCGCTCTTGCTGTATGTCTCATGAATTCACTACGGCTTACCTACTCCAGACGAACGGATTTACTGAGCGCGTCAACCTCACACTCACAAACATGCTCTCCATATACTTCTCCGATGACAACCGGGATTGGGACTGCACTTTGCCGTTTGTGACGTTTGCCCACAACTCGTCATGCCAGGGTGGTAGTGGCTGCTCTTCCGTTTATCTTCTCTTTGGCCGCGACCCATCCCTGCCTCACGACTATCTGCTCCCTCTCGATGCCAACCCCACCTCTTCCTACGCTCACGACGCCATCTTTCGCGTGGCCACGGCACGTCACATTGCCGGTGATCGACTTGTCGTGTCTCAGACGACTATATATCTTCATTATTTTGAATATCTTAATTTATAGAAAATTTTAATTATTTATTTACCGCGATATGTTATATAGAGAGAGAGAGAGAGAAAATGATAAAAGGAAGGTAGGGAGGTTAACCAGGACTGAGCCCGGTTGGCTACCCTACACTGGGGAAAGGGAAAGGGGGACGGAAAGATGAAAAGAAGAGAAAGTCCACTGGAGATATCAGTCGGTCACTCAGTCCGAATCACAGGCGCTCACTCAATCCGGTCGCTTTCAAATACCGCAGCAGCGCTTTTGTGGCCTTTTGTAGCTGCGATATGCGAGGCCATGGTCCCAAGATCTTCTTCAAGGTGAACGGCTTCCCATCCAGCTGATTGAGAGCTGTGCAGAGGTCTTGCCTTTCGTTTTCATAAGATGGGCAGTAGCACAGTAGGTGTTCTATGGTTTCCTCGACACCGCAGGCATTGCACTCGGCGCTATCAGCCATTCCAAACAGAAATGCATAAGCATTTGTGAATGCGACTCCCAAACGTAAGCGGCACAGCACTGTTTCCTCATTTCGCCGAAGACCTGGTAACAGCCGCAGTTGCATAGAGGGATCGAGGGAATGCAAGCGATGGTGAGTGAATTCAGATGTGTGCCACTTCTCCAATGTCAAAGAGTGCGCTAGCTTGCCTAAGTGTTGGGCTGCGTCGGTCCGCGATAAAGGTATTGAAACAAGGGTTGCTCCTTCGTGTGCTTTTCTAGCAGCTTCGTCAGCGAGGTCGTTGCCGGAGATACCGCAATGACCAGGCAGCCACTGAAACACGACGTCGTGTCCTTTCGCGATCATGAGATGGTGCATTTCTCGTATCTCCGACACGAGTTGTTCACATGACCCGCGACGAAGAGATGCCAGAAGACATTGTAAGGCTGCCTTGGAATCGCAGAATATAGCCCACCGATTAGCCGGTTGGTTATTAATATAATCAACGGCACCTCGGAGGGCAACAAGCTCCGAACCAGTCGATGTTGTCAAATGCGAAATCTTGTATGGGATGCTTAGTGATCGTGATGGTATAACCACTGCGCTGGTGGAGCTGGTCTGAGTGGAAGAGCCATCCGTATATATGTGTATTCGATCAAAGTAGAAAGTGTGCAAACAATCCAGAGCTGCTTGCTTCAAAGCCAAGGTAGGCAGGTCGGTCTTCTTTCTTATTCCTGGAATCGTAAGACGCACTTGAGGTTGTTTTAAACACCACAAAGCTGAGGTTGAACGTGAAGAGGGTGTGAAACCCGATGGTAAGGAGGCACGATGGATGTTGACCTTGTTGGAGAAGGACGCCTGTGGTCGTCGTTCCGGCATATTGCATATAACATATAACATATAACATATTGCCCCGGCATATAACATATTGCCGGGGCGATATGTTATATAAAGTTATGTAACACCCTATGTAATGCCTGTAAAAGGGCCTTTAGGGTACATGAGAAAAAAGAAGTTCCTTTATGGACGCTGCCATCAAGATGTTCGCTTCAGCCTTGGATCCGTTGTTCTGATCTGGCTGCCCTCACATCGCGTCGGCCTCTGCCAACCACTGCTGCCGCGCTACGTCGCACCTTACCGGGTCCTGCGCCAAGTGACCGAACTAACCTACGAGATGCCACCAATGAGTCCGCTCTCTTCCTCTGTTCGACCAGTGAGTGACATCGTACACATTTCCCGACTGAAGCCTTGTAAGCCACAAAGTGATTCAACACACTAAAATGCACCGAGATGGTGCTTCCGTCCCCGAGAATTAAAGTTACCAAGCAGTTTCTGCCGCTATGAAAAGACGCTGTGAGAAGAGGAAGATGATGTGAATCTGGCATCGACCAGTGGTATCGCTCTGCCCTGTGTTATAGAACTACGCATTCTCCCTGTATATATACATTCCCTGTAAATATTATTCCCCGTAATATAAATTATTTTTTGCTTAGGCTCTTACTCAGGTGGCCTTAGTCTCCCCAAAATTCTATTCCGCTGGATTCACTCGGATAGGACTCACCAACATTCTACTCAGGCGGGCTCACTCGAACTCAGACTCATGGGTCGGTCTGAGCCTGAGTGAGTCTGAGTGAGTGGACTCATGAGTGAGTTTGCCCATCTGTAGTCACAACCACACGAAACCATTTCGTGGGTTGTTAGTCACAACTCAAGAAAGCGGGCGATACGATGGCCACCACGGTAGCTGAATTGCTGAAGCACAGTACGCGTAACGCGGATGATGTGGGTTCGGTTTCCGCGTGCGGTGAGTCATTTTCTTTTGTCAACGTTTATTTTCCTTTACATGTATCTACATTTCAGTTAAACATAATAAACTTCATCTGTGCTTTCTTTGGCTTCATTGCCTGTCGCTTTTTATGGTAATGAAAACAAGCGAAATAAGTGAATTTGTTGCAGAAATAACCGTAGGATCACCGTCAGTTCCACAACAAAAAGCGCAATTCTCTATGATCTTGAGCAAGTGTTAGCGGGAGCGCCCTACAGTGAAAGCAACTATATGCGGTGCAGATTTGCGCAATTATTACTGAAGCTGAGACCTCGCGGCAATTTTCATCACTCCAGAAGCAGAAAAAAAGAATGATAAATAGGAAGGCACAGTACTTGTCAACAAAGCGTGGTGTATATGTTAATTTTGGTGAAGAAAATGCGCAGTCGAAATAATAATAATAATAATAATAATAATAATAATAATAATAATAATAATAATAATAATAATAATAATAATAATAATAATAATAATAATAATAATAATAGTGATAATAATAATAAATCAACGGTGTTTATTAAAGTGCCCAGGAACAACCTCGAGGGTCTTGGTGCTGGCGCACTCGGCAAAACAATGCACAGGAAGAACAATGCAAGCTCACACACACATTCACACATGCACATGCGCGCACACAAAAAGAGCTGATAATAATAATAATAACCACAACAACAATAATAAATATAACCTAACATTGGGGAGACAGCTCCTCGAGCTGCCATTAAGGGGCGAGCACTCAGGGGCTATGCCAGCAGTTTGTAAAATTTGGGCCGGGAAAAAAAAAAGGAAATGAAGCTTGTTGCAGAGGATGTTTTGTATACACTTGGTGCAATAAATCTAGACCGTCAAGCTTTAGAAGGGACCCGCACCGTACGGGGATGCGCAAGACGGAAGATGCATGAGGCACGTCGTCGTATCCCTTTCTGTACTTGTTTTTGAGGCCCCCCTACGCCTCGAAACGTTCAGTGGAAGCGTCGAGGCAGAAAATGTAAATTTGCAGAATGTTGTACAGAAACCCACTAGATCATCAGGGCTCTTTCAAGGCCGTGCGGTAAGTAAGTATCGAGCAAGTTCATTTATTAGAGGATTCTGCATTCATTTTTCTCTGGGTGTTGGTCGGCTCAACTTACTGCTCCAGCCGCGAAGTATTTGTTGTTTGTTTCGCACATAGCTTATTTTTTATTGAAATGAATATTAGGAGAGGTTGGCGCTTCTATGGTGGTACCGGCTACTCCTTGTCATTTAGCAAAGGAAACAAATTTGCGCAAAAAGAGAGAATAATGTCACAAAATATTGAACTCAGTAGAGCACCAGATGAATAAAAACTATACAGTCCGACAGTACATGAATCGCAAAGTTTTGTGCATGAGTTCAGTACACATTCGCATATCTGAAGACAAGTATTGTGAATAGCCAAAAGACACATGTAATTACACTGCAAGCACAGAACACAATTGCACATTGCTTGTCACACCGTTTCTTTTGACCATTGGCCCAGAATCTCCTTGAGGTTTAAGGGATCGCCATCTAATGACATTAGAGTGCGCATTAAATGGCGTCTCGCGGTGTCACACTTCCTACCTTCTTCGGCAAGTTGTAAAACTGTAGAAGGAAGTGTTGAGCGACAAACGACCATTTTCATCGTGACGTCACATCCAATGTATTGTGCCGCAAGTTACATCTGTAATACCCATGTGGCTTGAGCACCTTTCTGGCATGCAGACTTCTAGGCGCCGATTACCTATTTCAGACAAGGCGGCAGTTGGTGCCACACCGAGCTCGTTATCTTTAACTTCATGCTGAGTTTGCCCTCAGCGCCTGATACCCGTATCTCGTACTAAAAGTAATCAAATTTTAAATATTTTTTTAAATGGTTAAACAGTAGCATATTTTTGTCATTTATCTCACTCCCTTTCTCTACGCCCGTTTTTCTGTACTCACCTTTCCCAATTCTCCGCTGCTGATTTATTTACTTTCGTCCTAATAGAACTTTAATGTACCAGGCCTCGGGGCGTAAATATGCCCACGCTTACGTCTGAAAGGACACTGAAATATGCTAGTCAAAAAAAGCAAACTCAATATTTTCGGCAACATTTCCACCCGCTATGCCTGTATAAGCATCACACGATTGCGCGTTTTCAGACAGCGCGATGTAGGTTCGAAATGTACAGCTCTTTAAGGAAGACAAAAGTTCACACTAAGATGGAGGCTTGATGGGATAAACGGTGGTCGAGCAAGAAATGTCACTGGAGCCAATGTTTTGACAAGCCTTGTCGAAAGATTGTCTCCAGTGACATTCCTTGTTCGACCACTCAATCACTCCAGCTGTGCTTTAAGCCACCCTAAACAGTTTTCACTTTTGAGTTTATTTACTGTTCGATAGGTAGTGCAGTAGCTGACATGCTCTCCGTGACTCCAGTTTACAAATGCACATGCAAGAGAGGGATAAATCTCGCGCAGCTGCCCCGAAACGTATAACGTGCGAGAAGATATATCAGAGGATTAGTTGCCAGTCTGCAGCGAGACGGAGATACAAACCTATACCATCCAGCGGTCGTGCCTATACGGTGAGGGTGAATCAGGCTTAGTGAGGATTAATTGCTGAGGTCAGGCTCCACGAAAGGCGTTTTCCGGGAAAAGGTATGTGGGGAAGTGAGCTCCCGGATTGGGGGTCAGTGCTGCAGTTACACCGCCATTCGCTAACTGTCTCAACGGCTTTTTCCAGTGATTGGGGGCACGTGACATGCAATATTCATTACATGGCATGCTATCGCTTACTTCTGTTTTCTTTCCTTTTTTGTGGGGTGATTGTTTTCATTTTAGAAATGTTAACATGAGTAGGTAGGTTACTCTAGAGCTGGCTATCCCCATACCCAGATTTTTTTTACTCTAGCAGCGATAAGAAAGGCGAAAAAAATTTCGACAAGCACTATACACACGTGAACACAAGCACATAAAGAGTCTCTATGGGCACCAGCACTAAAATTGATTTATTTGAAAATACTGCAGACCAACAGTTTTGGCCCATGCAGGAGGGGCTACACCATGCACAAAAGATGCAATGTGGCACAAGAAATGACAATCGTCATGAATAATCATGATCTTCGTCATGAAATGACAAAGATCGCCATGGATAATATATCCATGGCGATCCATATTTTATTCTTTTGTTATATCTATATAACAGAACTACAGGAATAGAAAACGGCCCCCGGATGACAGTTACAGTCGGAAACGGTTCGTAAAAAAAAAAATACTGCTTTTGAATGTTTCGGTTCTTGCAAAAATTGCTTCGAACAAGTTACTTCCTGTGTGGCGTGTTCATCTAGACGATAGCTGTTTAAGTATTGTGGCGTGCGGTGTGTTTAGTTATGGGCTACAAGATAATACATGAATAACAAACGAGACATTTTCCTGCGTACTTGAAGTAATGGGATGTGATTAGATTTCATTAGTGTCATTGGCGAATATACCTTTTTGTATTTATTATAAATGAGCTTAATCGCTTACCTTTGCGCCATCTCAAGCTGGTTTATGTCCTTCTTTATGAACGGGTCCCGTAGGACCGATGGGCACTCCAATTTTGATCTAATAAATGTTATGTATGCAAGAAGTTTAAGCTTACTTGGGGCACCTCTAAGCTTCCGTCTCAGTAAGCACAGCTTGGAAAATGATGTAGAAGAAATGTCGGAAAAATGGCCAGTCCATGCTTAATCATTTGTTAACTTAACCTCTAGGTATTTAAATGTGTGGCCTCCATAATAGAATGATTTAGTAGGCTACAAGGGAAAGGAGAAAGAAACCTGTTCTTTGCGCGAAATTCGCAAGATGATAGTTTTATCTAGGTTAAGTTGCCTATTCCATTTGAAACGGCTACTAGCGAATTTTGTAAGATGCAATGATCATTCTGTTTGTTTATGCTCTCAAATACAACGCAGTAGTCTGAAAAAGCCTAACAGAGACATTCTCGCAAATAGCAGCCAGCAAATCATTAACATAAATTAGAGAAAGCAGCGTGCCTAAGACGCTTCCTTGGGATACACCTGACGTAACCGGAAGTGTTTCACATTTGCAACCATTAACCTCTGAGTCTGAGTACTGTGTTCTCTCTCTCTCTCTCTCTCTCTCTCTCTCTCTCTCTCTCTCTCTCTATATATATATATATATATATATATATATATATATATATATATATATATATATATATATATATATATACATGTATATATATATATATATATATATACGTATTTATCCTGTGTTTTAAATAAGCTATAATTCATTGAACAAGGCAAGTAGGGACGCCAATACTTTCCAGTTTATAAACAAGTTTCCTGTGAGCAACGGCGTCAAATACCTTGCGGAAGTCTAAATTAATTACATGAATCTGCCGTAATTTATCAAGCACCACTTCAAAAATCATTACCTGCCGTAACTAAATCTGTCACAGTGTACATTACTTTCTGGAAGCCATGTTGCACAGGTGATTTGGTGATTTGGTGAAGCCATATTGCATAGGTGGTATTTTCAGCAAGATAGGAGTTAAGATAGCCAGAAACTATGTGTTCAAGCTACGTGCGACAAGCAGTGATTGAAATTAGCCAATAATTAAAATGGTTAACTTGTCTCCTTCCTTTATTTCTGAATTGGCACAAAACGGGCCATCCTCCAGTCCTCCGGAACATCACCAGAAAGTAAGGAAACTTGAAAGACCTTCGTTAAGAACTGAGATACTTGTGCTGCAAAACGTTTCAGAAAAGCATGTGAAAGCTTATCGAGACCAGCGTATTTCTTCGAGTTTACGCTGCATAGGCAGAACACCGTTCACAGAAATAATTGGAACTTCACCAGGACATTTAATTGGAATTCCGTAAGGAACGCGCTTTGAAAATACAAGTTAAAACCTTGCGCAATGATCGTGGAGTCAGTTACAAAGTTATTATTAATTCAAATTTTAGTCAACTAATCAGTGTTGTGACCTAGAGAATTCCTGAATTTCTGGGGATCACTTCTGATACGCTCGGGGAGCGTCGTGCCCAAATGACGGGACTTCGCTAATTTTAACTTTGAGGCAAATTTATCTTTTATTACCTGGATCTGTTCAAAGCAGGATATTTCTCTTTCCTACATCGCTTCACTTTGCATTTAATTTCAATAATTTTGCGACTTATCCAAGAATTGCGACAATTGATACGATTATTTCTAATGTGAACAAAATGTTCGGTATTGTATTGCACTGTACCCCTAAAGTGCTGCCATAAACTATGAAGATCATTGCTGCAAGAATTTTCTAACTATGATTGTAAAGAGTGGATAATTGCGTTATCATCAACACGTGCGTAGTCCTTGATCATTTTAACCGAACGCATGCTGGAAACAACTGGCGAAACACGACTGAAGAACAACAGATTATGGTCTGAGATTCAAGTTTGAACGCTAAGTGCTCCATCAAAAAAGGTTTGGCTAACCAAGAAGAGGTCTAGGACAGATGACTCTCTGGGGCATTCATGAACAGCTTGCTTATAAGGTTTAAAAAGAACATCAGATCTAGAATAATGTCACATGAGGCACACAGGCCATAAGACGGTTTATCCCGAGCGATGACAGTAAAATTAAAATCACCGCTAAGGATTAAGTTCCAATTTTGGTAATGTAGTAGTCGGTCATAGAGTAGACATGAAAGAATCCGCTACATCAGGTGCACGATACACAGCACAAAGAAAAAAATGATACCACCCGCAGTTACGTGCAAAAACCAACTTTTGTGCTGATAAAATTTGGTCAAGCAGTCTTTCGTTAACTACTCGCTTCGAAATCACAGCAACGCCTCCCTCACGTGAACCGCGATCTCGTCTGTATATGACTTAGTCCGGTGGCACAATTTCTTCGTTAAAGATACCGCTACGTAACCGTGTCTCGGTAATCGTAAGGAAACATAACTTCAAGGCTATCGATTTTGTTTACAATTCTTCTAGCGTTCAAGGATATCGCACGTAACTGGTACGTATCTGGCGGTGATGTTATCTTGCTGTCAAGAAAACTTCGAGCGTTAATCTAAGCCGATGACGGTTTATGCTTCTGGGACCCGTGGGCGTAGAAAGAAGAACTCAGTTATCTTGAAGTAGTGGTTTGTCAAGTGCTAGTAGCATGAGTGCATTTCCTTCGCGGATGACCTGCATTTTCCACTTGTTGAGAAGGTTCCGCAACATTTTTTCATATTTGTGATCAGCACCACGTGAAATGGCATCAGGCACTTTATACCTTTGATTTTTTTTTGTCCCACGCTTACACCTCTTTGTTGATCACTAATTTGTCATATTTAAAGTACACTTTATCCTCAGGCTCCTGATCTTTAGCAGTAGCCCAGAGCGCCTTTCTAATGTTTCTTAGTCTACGCAAGAAGTCCTCCGAAATGAACATTTGAGTTCGCTTCAGCTTTGAAGCATTGCTAAGAACTTCGTTCTTTTTAGTGAAGTTAAAAAAACCTCATAATCAGGGACGCGTTTTATCTTGCGACATTTTTCCCAAGCGGTGTACTCTCTATAGACTCTCTACTTTGATTTCAAGATTGCGTTCCAAAATTTCCATTAAAACATGCTCGTTAAGACTATTTATTGTCGCTGCTTCAGACTCCTGAATGTCATAAACGAGCATATCGTTTCATCGAGAATAATTTTCAAGGTATAGTGCACCTTTGTCTTAGTGAAACTACCTCTTTGTTTAATTTTGTAAGCGATTGCTCGCAGGCTTGCATCCCTTGAGCTGTGTGCGAGAGCACTTCCAGTTTACCTTCAGCGGAAGCCAGGCTCTCATATGTCGCGGAAATGTGCGATTCTAGCTTAACTCCGATGGATTCACACGAAGAAGCCTTTTAACTTGGAAGAATTTCTTCGAGTTTCTTCGGATTAAGCTTAACTTCTCCGCTTAACAACGACGTAAGTAGACAAAGTGAGTCAAAGCACTCTGTAAAACTTTCAAGCAAGACGCCTTGGCAAAGCAGCGCAACCAAACAAAGGGAATCACTTTTAAATTACCAGGAATTGTCATATCTACTAACCTACATGAAAAAGACGCACAGGTTTGGCCGCGATTGCATCCCACGGGTGCTGCCTTGCCCACTGGTGGAAAAATCTTGAGGGACTGTTTCCAAAGGCTTTGATGATGTCGGTGTTACTTGGGATAGACAGCACGAATGCCGGAAAAGTTCAGAGCAAGAGCCATTGGTGTCGTTGGGAATTCCAGCGTTGGCATGAAGGAGCATGGTCGCGGACACATGGTGATGTTCATTGCAAGGCGCAGCACATTCACCGCTGACGGGTTGAAAAGTAACAGGGTCGGTTACGAAGTGAGGACCTACATAAAAAAGACGAACAGGTTTAGCCGCGATTGCGTCCCACGGGTGCGGCCTTGCCCACTTATCCCCTTTAAACGCCGCATAATATCAATATGACGCCCCCACATCACATAGAAGCGACACGTCTTTACATGCATGTGTATAGTGTGTAAGAACAACACTACCACGACATAAGCCCATTGAAAAGAAGCACAATGTTGACAAGAACAAGCACATGATGTCACTTGTAGGCCCTTCATACGATTAGCGTCCACTAAAAAATCGCGAAGGGCACACACGTCATGCTTGTGCTTACCAGGCATAACCACAGTCCAAGCATTCTGCTCACTGCGAGGGGACGTCTTTCAAGGATGTTCAAATGGTCAAGTATGTTAACCCGCCGTTGGAGACATTTATTTATTTATTTATTCATACTGCAACCACCATTAGAGGGGTTTTAGCCAAGTGGGTACAAAGTGAAAAAAATATACAGCATAGTGGCCCAAATAAGCATGCAGACGTTACAAAGTCTGCAGAAAACAGGCACTCTATTACAAAAGGATTATTATTATAAAGACAAAAAGAAGACGTAAAATACGTTGAAAAAGCAACAAACTATGTCTCAGTTATCAAAAAAAAGATGAAGACACAGATAATGAGTCTGCTTGGATAACGGTGCTACTAGGATTATTCCAGTTCCTGACTGTTCATGGAAAAAAAAAATACCTAAAGTAGTCACTATAGGAGCGAAAATGCACTATTGTTAGGCCGTGTCTCGGGCTTGTCAGATAATCGGAGGAAAAAGAAACCCATTCATGGATGTCAACTTTATACTGCCCTTTAAATAGACGATCAGAAGCTTTAATCTTGATGAGCGGTTTCTTTCACATAGAGGCCTTAGGTTAGCACATTTGAGAACTTCGGTAACAGCTGAATTGGAAATAGTTTTAAGTCAACTGTACAGCTCTCCTTTGCACTTTCTCAATTTTATGAATATTAGCTTTTTTACACCCATATTATATCAGCAGAGCCTAAAATTGCGAGAATAATACATTTATATGCCAGTGTTTGAACAGCGGGGGTAGATGTTGAGGACATTCCAAGTTAATGCCCGAAACAGCAACACATGCACGATCACTGTGTGTGTGTGTTCCTATGCTGAAAAGAAGCACACAGTGACACTGTGTGTGTTCGTGTTTCTGTTCTTGTCTACACTGCGCTGAAAAACTTTCTTTGTCAACATTGAACAAACCCACTCAGATCAAGCTACTTCAGCCCATAGAAAAATGCGAATAGCGATGGTTCAATACTTGGTTTTCCGTGCGTCGGATGTGCTATGTAATATGATAACATGCTTTTTTCTTATTTGCTTCCAAATTTCGCGTGTTTCTTCAGGTTGCACTTTTTCAGCGTCACCAATGTTTCTCAACGTCCAGCGTTGCGTGTCGGAAAATCGAACAAGCGTTTTTTAATGCATACATATAAGAGAATTGCAAGGACGCACCTTCAAATCCGATTGCATAGCTCACTGCTTTACCGATAATGAAGTTCCCGATAGGACGATCGATAATTATTAATTCGGAATTCTAAGGCAGTAGCCGCAAGATGCGGTGAGCGAAAAGGAAATAGGAAACCGAATTCAGACATGAATTCGCTCTTTACCAGAACGCCGCAAACTGATGCAATCGATCACGCTGTCGTGCTTCTATTTACCGCCAGGTCCGTCTTTTCTAACCTGATCCATCACGCACTGCATTTGGGAAGTGTATGTTCATGAAGCAGATTCTACATTTCTTTTCTCGTGGGAGCTCATGCATATAAGAATGTGGAAAAAGTTTCAAGCGCTTTTTATTACACTGCACATACTTTCTCTTGAAAGCAAATAATGAACATAAGATAAGTGACCACTTTCACGTATACGTGTTTCTCTCCATATATGGCGCCATGAACGAATGTCTCTACTGCGAAGGGGAAGCTGTTCGAAAGAAAAAAAAATTAATATGCTTTGGTATATCGGTATATAAAAGTGTATCGTGTTTCTAAGCTGTGTAATATACTGAGAATGACGCAATATGTAGGGGAGAACTCTAGAATAAATCATACGACAAGGTGGCACATTAATTTGAAAATAACAGGGATATATCAATGCGCTGATGGAGGGTTTAGACGGATATACTGATTACAGCGGTTCTCAGGAGCTGTATCTGTGTGATGAACAGTACATTATAATGGTTACCACGGATAGTACATGTCATGGACATCTATCGTGGAAATGCGGAAACAGGCAGTCATGTATCGACTACTCCTTAGTTTCACAAATTGTCTACAGACAATTAGAGCAAATGACAATACGCAAACATGCAAAAAATATTTTTGTGCAGCGCTCACAAATCTACGAAGGACGACGTAGAAACCCACAAAACAGGCGCTTACTAAATCGCTCACTTTTCTATCCTAATGAAAAATATAGCCTGGGTAGCAATTATAGGCGTTTAATCTAAACGTTTTGGGAGAGATACAACCGCAAAACAAAAACCAATTGCATCATAATTTCAAGAAATGAATGTAAGGCAAATAACAGAGATAGCAGAAAACATAGAGAACAGAAAAGGGGGCAACAGCTTGGGAATGTAAAGAACTAGCAGACGTTATGCAGGAAGAGATAAGACAGCCACGGCAAAAAAAAAAAGAAAAAATGTTGGATTGGTAAGAGGAAACCACGTAAGTGGTGGAACAAGGAAATAAAGCGAACTATAGAAGAGCGTAAGCAGGCGTCTAGGGATCATCGAGAAGCCAGAAAATTGGGTTTACACGAAGAACAGGTGCTCCTTAGATGGAACAAATACCGAGAAAAGAAAAGGTTGGCTAGTGAGCTTGAGCAATAAAAATTAAATACGCAAGCGAACGTAGGGCGCATAACATTCCCAAAAAGAGACAAAGGCACCCTAAAAAGATTCAAGAACCGTGTAAGAGCACTCGAGGCTCCAACTAAACATTTAGAAATGGCTATAAGGGAGGAAGGTGGTAACATCTTTGAATGATACGATGCGGAAGGAGACGTTATTAGCGATAACTTCGGCGCGAAAGAAAGCGTAGTTCAGACTCATACAGACCTAGCAGTAACAAAGAAGCCTGAGAAATCGAAATCTAGCGTACAAAACTTTTACTGGAACAAGGTAGAAGAAAATGTCCCTAATAACATAACAGTCGGGCTCGATGAAATCGCAATACAGCTAATCAAAACCCTTGGTCCAAAGCTCAATGCACTGCTGACTAATGCCATAGAGCAAGTGATTAGAACGAATTATATTCCGGTGTGATGGCGTGAAAACAAGATGAACCTCATCTACAAAGGCAAAGGTGATAAGGATAAGACGAGCTCGTACAGGCCAGCTACAGTAACGCCGGTGGTACATAGAATGGCAATGCAAGCCATAAAATTAGAACTGTCGAAGCGGATGGAGAAAAATGATTTACTGGAGGAGCTACAGAATGGGTTCAGACCAGGCAGACGCTTAGACCATATGTTTGTACCAACTCAATGCATAGAGATTTCAGTAGCTCAGAATATACCTTTATCGACAGCATTTCTAGATATTAATGGACTATGACAACATAGACAAGGACTTATGGGATATTCTTAAGAACGAAGGCGTAGATGACAATTTCGTGGAGCTGCCGAGGGAGGTATATAGGAACAGTCATGTACAAGTTGTATGGGAAGGTCGAAAATGTAATGAAGTGGTGGTAATTCACCAAGGACTGGAGCAAGGATGTTCTCTGTCTCCATTGTTGTTCACGCTTTGTGTTAAGGGAATAGAAAGACGACTGGAAAACAGTGAATTAGCGTTTGATTTTTCCTACATGCGTAATAGACAAATGGTGTAACAGAAGATCCCAGGACTGATATATGCGGACGACATATACATTTAGACAAATGTACACTCCTTGAGGTGTATGTTTTCCACACAACAAAAATCGTCATCTGTCTTGCTTGCGTTTCCATTCTTGAAAACGCTGCGCTCGCTACTTTACTGTCGAGAATGCTCTGTCATGCTGATAACGTGCATGCATTCGTGACTTGGAAGTACCGAACTCGCAGCGTTATAAAAAAGAAATGCGGACAAGACAGATGACGATTATTGTTGTGTGGCGAGATACGACCCAAAGCGTGCGAATTTGCTTAAGAATGTAGTGCTACTAGTGAACAATGCAAGAGATTTACAGGTGCTTGCGAATATCTGTGCCAACGCGACGGTAAATCTAGGCCTTTAGTTTAGCGCAGGGAAATCGGAATTATGATCTATAATGAAGAAATGAGTAATTACGTGGTGTCAGTTCACCATAGTCAAGCAAAATACGTACCTCGGTGTATACATAAACAACGGAAAGGCTTATTCAAGCGCCCATCAGAGAGAGAGAGAGAGAGAGAGAGAGAGAGAGAGAGAGAGAGAGAACAAAGAGAGGAAAGGCAGGGAGGTCAACCAGACGAGCGTCTGGTTTGCTATCCTACACTGGGGGAAGGGAAAGGGGGAACAGAAAGAGGAAAGCGGGATAGAGGGAACACTGTGCACGCAGCAAAGTGCTTGGAAATCAGTCAAGTCAAAGCAAGTGCTCCGTCGATACGTTAGGCTGCCGTCAATCTTGATGGTTCATAGCTGGTGATGCACGTTGAAGTTACCAGTGAAGACCAAGGACCGTCAGGGAACACCTGAAAGGGTAATGCGTTTTGCTTAAATATGTACATGGTATAGGGGACCCCTATATACGCTTATCAGATACGAAATTATGACAGAAAAAAGATTTCTGCTGTGAGGTGCTTGCATCTGTGACAAATCAGCGGCTTGCATGTCAAACGCAGTAAAATACAGAGAAATTCACCATGGCATGATTGTAATAACAGGTTTGTAGAGCAGCAAATGTAACAAAGCGGGATGTACAATGAAAATAGATTTTACAAAAAAGTTTAACGAAAAAGGTGTGTCCACAGGTTTTAACAAAAATGGACGATAGTAATTCGTGAATGTCACTCGGCCTAGATTGAATACTATAAAATGCGAGAGTCATGCATGCACATGTGTATCGGGTGTGCGACCACATAATCGGAGTGGTCATAGTTAGGAACTTAAGGAGAAAGTATATGAGCTTCAATAAACAGAAAAGATAATCGAGATAATTTATTAAGATGGGGTATTCAGTTCACGGCTGCTTAAAATTGAGCAATGACCTTAATGGCGTGACATTCAGAGTATTTTGGCCATGAACTCGAAAGAAAACTTTAAGAAAATGGCCAACTCCTGGTTCGCGCCATAAATGTAGTTATTGACTGCCTCTCTCGCAAGTACACCGGGGCGCCGATGAATATTGAGTGCGTGTAATAAGCCGAATATAGCTACCCGGTGGAAGAAGATTTTGCCATTCATCTTTTTGTCGATGTTCGGAGCACATACGTTGCAACGGCAGCCTCCCGATGAAAGCACAGTTCAGTGACCTCAGTCACCGCCGGCCTAGTTCCCGTAACGTTGTACATGTATGCCCACGACTCGCAGTAAGTCTGATAGCGCAGCCCTTGTCATACGCCGGTAGTTTGCTTTTACTTACCTCATTGCTTCACAATTACACGTAAGGTCTGCCGAGATTAGCTTCGATTACCCAGCCTAGCGCACGTTGCACGCCTCGTACGCACTTCCCCGTGTTGCCATTGTTCAAGCTCAATTATACTTTATGCTCATGTATATATATATATATATATATATATATATATATATATATATATATATATATATATATATATATATATATATATATATATATATATATATATATATATAGTAGCAATCACAGTGAGAAATAGTCTAAGGAGCCAGAAAGATCAAGAATGAGAAAAAAAACTACTTTGTCACAGTTTGTTTTTGAAGGAATGCGCGTGGCGGTGGCACGAAATGCACGCAAGGTATGTGGCGAATATTATTTTGGTCCATGATAAACCTAATGGGTGCATTTTGTTTTTTATTTCTGTACAGTGAGCAGTGCAGGGTGACTAGTCAGTTACGGTCTCCTTATCGTTCCCGCTTCTTCGTCTTTATAGTGCGCCATGTCATTCAAGGCGGAACTACTCATTTATCGCATGTGGAAGCTTCCTCGAGGATCCGCGTCGGTCGTTCCGTGGCTGTGGCATTGCACTGCCAAGCCCGTGTGGGTGGGTATGACCCGTGGCCGCGGCAGCCGTACTTCTATTGGGACTAAGTGTGGACGCGTGTGCGTACTTAGATTCAACTAAAAGAAAAGCAAAAAAAAGGAAGAAAAAGGTGGTCAAATAAATCCGGAGTTCCTCACACGGTGTGAAATGATTGATTGAAGGGGCTTTACGAGCCAAAACCACGATCTGATTATGAGGCACGTCGCGTTCTTTAACGTGCCCCTAAATCCAAGTACACGGGTGTTTTCGCATTTCGCCCCCATCGACATGCGGCCGCCGTGGCCGAGGTTCGATCTCGCATCCTGGTGCTTAGAAGCCCAACACCATAGCCACGAAGCAGCCACGGCGGGTATCCGCACGCTGGAGTGCAAGGAGGTCATTGAATCGTCGATGCTCAGTTGACCTGATCCGTTTCTAAAATGGGCAGGTGTTCTCATTTTAACGTGATGATAGAATACTGCATTGCATGTTTTTTGTTTCGTTGGGACGGGTGAATTGTGCGAAGTAATCCCACTCCAGCGCCAGACTCACCCAGTTGACACGATCGGCTGCAGGCATTGACCCCTCAAAGCTTGAACAGGGTAGACCAGAAGGCGCATGAACAACAGGTATCAGCGTGGAATAAGACGAAGGGTGCTGGCAAAGGTAATGGAGAAAAAAAGGGAGAAAAGCTGTCAATAATAAAACACGGTCGTAAGCGAAAACAACGGAACGAGGTCATTCCTACGATAGCGCTCATGAAGGAACAGGAGAGTGGGAGGCCGAAAGCTATTTAACTCGTGACCTGAATCGCACATGGTGTGGTCGGCTGGGCCATTATAGAATGATTGGAGGAAGGGGGGAAACTTTAAGAAAACGCGTCCTTAAACTTCCCGAACTCCTGTGCTCAGAGACAATCGTCTTTATTGACGTAGCTGGCGCACACACTCCGCGCGGCGTTGGCAACCGTCGATTTGTGCACGGCGCTGAATGCGCATTGAGGTCATCGATCGAATTCAGATCAGACTGTTTTTTTTTATTCGAAAGCATGCCCTTAGGCATAATACAAAAGATGTTAGAAATACACGAACAGATTCGACTCGTGCAAAAAATCTAGAAGTGAACGATGATGGGGTCCATGAATCCAACGTTCAAGGTCGGGTGGGCGGCCAGGCCGAAGGCCTGTTGCCCGGAGATGGCGGAGACGGCTTAGATGAAGCCCTGGGCACGTCCATAATAGGTGTGTTACTGTCACATTTTGGATTCCTGTGTTGCAAAATGGGCATGATGAGCCGTAAGGACCATGGTATTGTTGTGGCCAGAGAGCGGTCACAGACGGGGTGAGCGCGACCCCGACACGTAGCCTCCTTAACGTAACCTCTTCTCGGCGGGTTAACCCGCCAGGGAGGTCTGACCCACACGGAGGTATGAGAGCTCGTGTGGTACGTCGGAGGTTTTCCTTTTCCCGGATCAGTCGTCCACAGGCGTCTTCAGGAAAATGTGGAAGTGGGTATGTTGTAATCTGTGGGTGGGTTGCCATATCTGCTTCAAGGAGACCCGGCAGGGCTGCTCGAGGCACCCACTGGACGCGTATGAGGATATTCGTAGTGGCAGCAAGACGGTGAATGCTATCTGACAATAGGGTGGACCGAGATACCCTACGTATGTCGTGGATGGCTTGAGTCGAGTCTGTGCGAATGATGAGTTGAGAGTATCGAGCATCTTGAACAGTAGGTAGCAACGCGGTCAAGCCGTCTCGTATGGCAGCAAGCTCGGCAAGGTAGGCCGGTGGTGCAGGATCGGCAACATACGAGCACGTTTGGCCTGCCTCTGGTATCAATGGACACACGAGAGCTGTGTGAATCATGGTGCCATTAACACTGGCATCAGTGTATGCTACAAGAGTCGTATCGTCTTGGTTGTCATCGGCGCGATGAAGGCGGGAAATATGGGCATTCGCCTGACGAGGAACCGGGCTATACAGACGACCAAGAGGCTTATTGTCACTTAATTGTACCCTTTCCCACGGAGCTACATCGGGTCTCGTAGATGCTGGATTGTCTATTTCGTGCCCCATGTACCGGGCCAGTGAAGCAGCCCAGCCGAAATATGATGGCTTTAGGGCGCGCGCGCACCGACGTTGGTGTACGAGGTCGTCAATAGTGTTGAGTTGGGACTCAGCCTGTAGAGTTGGCAACGGAGTGAGACGTGGTAATCCCGTTATGGCCCGCATAGCTTCATTATTAATGGCCTCAAGGCGAGCCCATTGTGCCTTCGTGAGATGATGAAACTGGGCTCTGTAGACGAGTCGTGGTTGCAATACAGAACGGACCAGAAGGCGAGCCATGTTGGTGCTCGCTCCACCAGATTTCTTCGCAATCCGACGTATCAACTGTATCGTTTCTGCGGCCTGTTGCTTTGCATTCTTGACCCATGGTCCCGCAGATCCGGAGGAATCCATTTCAAGGCCGAGTACACGGAGAGTTGCAGCCTCGTGTAATGGTTGCTGATTCAGAGTTAACTGAAGAGGCCGGAGTGCCAGTAGACGGCGCCCATACTTGTTCGCTACTGACATGTACGTCGTCTTGTCCTTGGAAATGTCAAGGCCTATCTGAGCACACCAGTTGTGCGTCATGTTCAGGGCCTCTTGGAGCGCTTGTTCTTGGTGGCAGATTTCAGGATCAACTGACCAGACAGTGATGTCATCTGCGTACATTATGTACTGTGCGTTATGTATCGTGGCTAGCTTCCAGGCTAGTGGAAGGAGAGCAATATTAAAAAGGACTGGTGCGAGCACAGATCCTTGTGGGACACCCCGATGTGCGACGTACTGACCTACTGCTTGGCCAGCCAGGCGAATGGAGAAGGTGCGAGCGCACAGGAAGGCTTCGACGAATGTGCAGACACGGCTAGGGAAGTGAAGCCAATGGAGAATTCCGACAATTGCTTCGTGACTCACATGGTCGTATGCTTTACGAATATCCATTGCCAGAATCGTGCGAATTCTTCGGGAGCGGCCTCCGATGAGAAGCATAGAAGATAGGTACGCAAGGCCATCCTCTGCGCCTAGATGAGCACGGAACCCGATTTGGCCAGGATGATACCATGAGTACCGCTCGAGCCACCATGTAATACGTGTCGCGAGCATACGCTCCATCAGCTTGCCTAACGTTGAGGTTAGTGCTATTGGGCGCATATGAGCGATATTATCTTGGGGTTTTCCGGGTTTGGGAATAGGGACCATTTCTGCATGCCGCCAAGAATTGGGAATGACTCCTGTAGCCCAAGCTTCGTTTATGGCCCCCAACAGCACTTCGAGAACCTTGCCTTCCGTGTTTTTATAAAGTTCATACGGTATGCCATCCGGTCCTGGTGCCTTGCATGGCTTCGACAGGTCGATTGCCGCTAAAAATTCCGCCATAGTGAAAGGAGCTTGTATACCCTCGATGTCAGAGAGCGTAGGTGGCGTGCCTGCGTCCGCAGGAAGGCAGTTTTGAACAACGAAGGGAGGCGGTGCTGTGTCCAAAGCCGGAAAAAAGGTGTGGGCGACAGTTTCTGCGAATACTGCTGGTGTCTGGCCCGATGCTAACAGGGCGCAAGCTGCGGGCTCTGGAGGGCGCCGACCACGTTCCATTACTCGGAAGGTGCGCCAAATGGAGGCATTGGACGACGAAGGTCCGAGAGAAGAGCACCAGTCCATCCAGCGGCCACGTTCTAAGCGGTGTTCATGGCGCCGAGCTACTGCAGTAAGGCGTTGGGCCTCTAAGCGAAGGGTATTTGATGCAGGGTCACGTTCTGATGCAAGTTCTGCTTGGCGGCGCGACGCCCAGAGACGCAGAAGTTGCAAATCAGGAGCGGTTCGGGATTCATCAACCCACGACGTACGTGTCGCCTCAACCAATGCCGCCTTAAGACAATGGGACGGGTCCACCATGAAGTTGGATACATTGCTTTCTGATACCACCCTGTATCGATCCCAGTCCACCACTCGACATAGGCGGCGGAGGCGTCTTGCTCCGCCCGAAGATAAGCCAAGGTGAATCGGATGATGGTCGCTACCCCAGCAGTCGGGTTCACATGACCACGAGATGGTCGTCCTTCCTAGCCACCAAGATAAGTCCGGTGAGTGTGGCGGTGCGCAAGGGTGGTCTCGCCGACGAGTAGGCACTGACACATTATTAAGGAGAGTGAATTGGGCGTCCGTAAATGTGTCCAGCACACATGTACCACGCGCACTGGAAATAGCGTATCCCCATGTGGTGTGGGGCGCGTTAAAATCTCCTGCGACCATAATGGGGCAACCAGGATGTTTCTGTCGTAGGTGCGCCAGCCAGCCGAGACACAACCGAGCCGCACGACCGCTGTAAGGCCGGGCATAGTATGAAACGATGATAACGTCCGTGCGTTGGAGACGAACCAATACGGCCACGACTTCTTGCCATAGAGTACACCACCGTGAAAGATCAACACGAGTCTGATGAAGAGTGCATCTTACATACGCTGCAGCCTTTCCTGGAGGGACATCGGGCGTAGCACTCCTACGATCCAACATTGAAGGCGATGAGTATGCCACAAATCCTGGAATGGGTGGCAGGCCGTTGGATTCTTGAAGTAGTAGAGCCCAAGCACGCAGCTTCCCATATCTGAGACGCTGACGCAGCTCTCCGACCTTCCCCACGATGCCGCGACAGTTCCACTGTAAGATGCCTTCTGGCACTCTTGAAGACGTAGCAGCCATCATAGATTAAGATTGGCCAGTAGAACCGAGGTGAGATGCTGGAGCTGTTGCGCAACGAAGCGCAAGAGTTCTTGGGGTGAAAGAGGCTTCGACGCAGATGCCGGGTTAGCCATATGAGCAGGACTAGACGACGACGGCGAATGCGACGGCCGCGCTCCGTCATGACGACGCCGGAGCACTGTACGGCGGTCCTTGAGACGTTGGATCTCCCTTTCAAGGTTGGCGAGGCGAGCGTCGATCTCGAACTCTTCGTCTGCCAAAGGAAGCGGCGTGTCTTCTATCGATTGAGATGCCCGTTGCGGCCGTGAAGTGGACGACCTAACAGCTGCGCTATAGGTACGAGTGGCAGCATCACTTGTCTCTGTACATGCTTCTGTCACCTGGCTAGCATCCTCTTCCAGCGAGGCCAGAACGGCGTAACGGTTGTACACAGGGACTTGTTTCATTGATGAATCTCGAGAGGTCCTTGCTGGCTGTCGAGAATGGCGTTGCCGAGCCTTCTTAGTGGCCTTCAACTTCGTAGGACACGTCGTGGAAGTGATGTCATGATCGTTTGTTTGGCATAGGCCGCATCTAAACGATGCCGACGGTTCAGGCTCCATGGTGTCGTCCTTAGGTGGGTAGGGGCAGGATGATTTCATGTGTCCCTGTCTAAAACAAGAGTAGCAGTACACAACGGAAGGCTTGAACGGACGCGGGCGCAGTACGCAGCCGTAATACAGGATACGTTCAGGTGGGGAATTAGGACCTTGAAGCGTGATTAGGCACGTACGACCGCTGCCTAGGTAGCGAGCAGCCACGACCTTGTGTGTGGGACACGATAGTTCCTGCAGGAGCCTCTCGGGTTCTTCGTCAAGGTCAACGCCATTAACCACGTAGCGTCTTAAATCTGTACCACTGGCGAGGTACGCCTGGACTGGAAGGACACACTCTTCTGAGACTTGTATTTGTTGCAGTTCTTCGAGTTTATAAACTAGTGCCATAGCAGACACCCATACTGAGACCGTATTAGTGGGTTTGTGTAGAGCAAAACCTTGAAATCGGGAAGTCTCGAGGCAGGCGTCCAGGGCCGCTTGAATGATACGATTGTGCAGAGTGGACATGTCATATCTAGCACGAGGCTTGATAACCACTTTGTACCACGATGTCGTTGGCGACTCCGGAGACGTGCGTGTCGGTCGTGCAGGCAGGCCTTGTGATGAGCGAGGTCTTTTCGGGGCTGTTGGAGCTACATTTTCATCCGATGGGAGGCCAGTAGCTTCCTTCGTCCTCTTGGCTGAGGTGTGCGCCACGACAGCAGGGCTGTTCTGCTCCATGTTGGTGGTATCCATGCTCAGGGTGCCGCCTTCACCCGTTGCACTTGTCCCCACGGAGGAGACGTCCCTGGCTTGGATGGCAGTTGCATCGGTAATGTTCCGCTCCCTCGACGCAGCGGACAGCAGCTTGGATGCTCCGCGCCGGCGCGGCGAGTGCCGCGGGGGCACTCGCACTCGCGAAGCCGCACAAGAACTCGAGTTCGACGGCGCAGCAGGAGGGTGTAGATGACGACGTACCTTGTAGATAGGCGCCAGTAGTAATTACGAACCGCCAAAGCGGTCCATAAACAACAGAGTTCCAGTAGCGGGGAAAAGAAACCAGCAAACGGGGCGAAAATCCGGAGCTACGGAAAAACACGTCCGTGCGGAACCGGAAACAGCAGTTCGTGAACAGTATTCCACTCGTCGCCAGCATCGAGTGGGAGAAAGACTTGAAAGCCGAGAAGTAACTGCTCCAGATCAGACTCACGCGAACTTTTCACAGACCGGATGTGCGCGTGCGCCGTACACGCATGCTTCGACATGCACACACGCAAATGCACTTGCAAGTACACGCGCAAACATAGGGACACAAGCACAAACGCACGCTCAGCGTTAGTGTATACAAACAAACCAGCCCACACACTTACGCACGCATATATCGTCACACACGCATCATAGATGCAAAGATAACTAGATATACACACACATACAGGCGCATCAAATTCGTGCGTGGTGCAGAATAATATACGTTACGAACCGTGAGGACGACTAAATATAGACAGGAGAGAGCAAAATCAGTGTCTCTTACAAGTAGAGCGCACGCAACGGATTAGGCAGAACAAACTTGTCCTAAATGTTTACGTATAACAGTATAGAACAGCCACGGGAAGCGTGCTAATGTAGCGTTGAATCAATTCGAGGTTCGCGTGCTGCCGGCTCATAGCCTGTAAATGACATGGAAATCGCGGTGGTCCGTTGATTAGCCGCGTCTACTCCATTGAGCATAAGGAGACGACTCTCCATTTGATTAATGCTCCGTTCTTGCCCCCACAGAGGTCGTTACAACTCTGAATGAAAGCCCCATTTCTACAATATGGCGAACGGCGTGGTCTCTTCAAGTCTATGTGCCCTCTTCAAGTCAATGTGTGTACACGCACGCATGCACACCTTCATTGCTAGCAACGAAACGTTCATTATGGGGCATCCCAAGAAATTCCATGCCACTTTTGTGGCTTTTCACATCGCAGACACATGAGGCAGTGTTTCCAGAATCTCTGTCGCCCAATTTTCCCGCAGCTGCCTGAAGGCTAAACCTGTGCCGCATATGTTACGAGTGTCACTGTCTCCAATTGGCACTGTTGGCAATTGTGTCAAGCGGAAGAATAGCTGCTCGTAAAAGAAATGCCTCCTCAAAGAAGTACCTCCGTAAAGGATACACTAACGCCTGTGCACAACAAGTAAAACTAGGCAAAAGTTGTAATATTACGTAAGTGCGCACGGCGTGTAGGCTCTGGTTTTAAATTCCCGGTACTTTTCTTAGTTAGTCCTTGATATCTCGCTTGCTTGCTCTTCGAACCATCCTGCTACAGGAGATGGGCCAAGAAATTAGTGGAATGGAAAAATGATAAAATCCCCAGAGCCAGAAAGAAATAAAAAAGGAACAAAGTTATGTAACAAACTTGATATTTCCTGGGAAGTTCTGCCCTTGTTGCTCGGCTCATTTCAGCTGCAGGTTTACGACTCATTTTTATGCAGTGGCAAAAATGTAGCAGCTGTGATGTAATAATAGGAAGAAACCACTTCTAACCTTACCGCTTGTTTGCCAAGCTATAGACCTAACTTACCCCATGATTTATATATATATATATATATATATATATATATATATATATATTTGTTGCTTTCTTTCTGGAAAGATTTGTGGTACGGCAAGAGGGAACATTCGCTTTGAGACGGCCGGGAATTACAGCAGGCCGAGATGAATACATGCCATCGAAAACGCTTCATCGGTGTGCGGGTTGTACGTTTCCGAAAAGCCGTGACAGGGGAGTATATATATATGAGCTTTTTTAATGTGACAGTATTATTTTGCATATGCTGAGTACGCCGTGGTCGAAGCAGGCACGTCCGAGATGCTGGCATCTGTTCGTCGGAAAGCCTCACTTGTGGCGTGACCCAGTTTTGCTTCCACTCGTAAATATTTACTCTTCAAACTTTCGCTCGACTGCCCGACTGTGCCCGGTTCCAGGCTGCCCGACTCATGTGAACACTGAGATGCGAAGTCGTGTTTTCTTTCCTCGTTTCAGGCCTCGTGCCTTGCATTGGTGCCCCAGGGTGACTTAGCCAGCAGAAGCGTCACGGTCAGTTGAGCTTCCCGGTCAGCATCTACTTTTTTGCCTCGTACACGAAAGCACTAAAAGACTCCCCCCCAGTTTGTGCGGGCACAACATGGTTGTGCAGGCGGCGCAACAAGAAGTTGCGACAGGAACAAATAAAAGGAGGAATGGGTGCGCGCGTGCGAGGTATTTATTGGGTTGTTGAAACTGAGGTCTGCCTGAATAGAAGTGCTTACAAGATATTGAAGCTCGGGGATAGGATATGGTAGTAACAGGAGAAAGCTAGAAAAGTCGTGACGATGAGGGCAAATAGGGTACTTTGAATGAGCGCAAATATGTGCGCTTTGCATGAACGTGAATAGCGAAATATACTGCAAGTCTCAAATACGTGCAGGAATTTCACAACGGCCTTTTGAACTCCCCGCCGATGTCAGGGGTCTGGCTGAGGTCTAAAGAGATCCTTTTTGGCGCAAGACAAGAGAAACAAATAGGTGAACGCCAGAGAGACTGACCAGATTAGTTGTCCGGTTGGCTATGCTCTTCACTGGGGAAAAAAGTAGAAAATATTAAGAGATAAGAAGATATGAAGGTCAGCTGTTTGCACAAGCACGAGAAAGGGCAAGTGACAACGACTCCAGTTTTTTATTCAGTCCTGGTGCTCTTAAAGAAAGCACTAGCGCATTTAGAGTGATTCGCACGGAAATCAGCTGTGACCAGGCTCCAATAATTCTCTTTTCCGTAAAGAGACAGTTGTTAAGCTTATTGAGCATAGTACATAATGCTTTTTCCTGTGCTCTGAAACGAGGACAATCGCACAGAGTGAGCGTAGTGTTTTCTTCGCACCCATGAACTCCACATGCGGGACTTCTGGACGTTCCAATGAGGAAGGAAGAGAAGTTAATACTACGAGTCATAGATGACGAATGAGAGTTGGGTCCCGTCGTTATAAACCGTGCGTACGTGGAGCTTTACGTGGGAATCCAGGAAATAAAGGCGCTGGTTTGTGACTTCCACAGAATTACATTAGGCCAATGTAAACTAGCTTGCGGAGCTTTTCCGCTACATCCACTCTTGACATATGGATAACAACGTGGTCGATCCATTAATGGTAGATCGAGTGGTTGCATCTGCTTGGTTATTTGCCTACGACTACGCAGTGACTTGGCAGTCAGTGAAGGCAAGGTTCTGCCAGTGATTAAATTCTCGGCCAATGATTGTCTTTGGAATACGACAGGCTGATGCGCAACATGGTGTTTTGTACCGGGAGTTCAAAATTAAGCTTTATGGTTTTCTTAATATTAGGCACTGGGAGACACGCGAAGGCCACCTGTGCAAATAAGCTATGTGGCCAGGGGGACACAAAGTGCGATGATAATTGTCGCTGTCAGCAGCCAAATTAATTAAAATTGAATAATTAACTTTTTGTTGACTGCAGTAAGTGGGTATGTTTGCATTGAAAAGTTAGAGGCAACCGTGCTTCTACACAGTATCAGTTGGAAGGATTCTTGTAGCGTGTCTGTGCTCTGAGATATCAGACTGCAATTTTTAATTGTCATTCGCATGATTACGCATGCAAGACAGTGAGAATCGGTGCAGAGCTCCTCCCTGATGTGACACGGCTGTTGCATGCGGCGTTTAGTCTGACAACAGGGCGGATGCATAGACGAAGTTGATAACTCTTCCCCTTTCCCTCCTCGTCCTGGTAGGTAGAAATCATGGCAATGAAAATAATGAATTAATAACTACGTGGCAGGATGGGACACGTATGGAAGAAATTATACATTGAGGCCACGGAAGGATTTCCGAGCCTGAGGTTCGTCCCGATGTATCTGCAACGGGTACCCGTTCCCAGTCCCACTAATTACACCTGGTGAGCGTTACGTTGGCTGGAAGCACAAATAGAACTACAGGCAAAAAAAACGAGTACAAAGTAATGTAAAGCTTAAGTGGTACTCAGGAACTGAGCCTCAATATCTGCCTGCTGAATATGAGGGATATTGTTTATTATAACGGCAGTAGATACCTTGAAGGCTATATGCTGGAACCTACTTGTTGTCCTAGAAATCATCTTTCAGCATATTTTTTATCTTCTCTTCTTCTTGCCTTTGCCCAGTAACAGCTCAATGAGGGTGGTCTGGTTTGGGCTTACTGTGGACATTGATCTTGGGAAGAGCGAGTGGTAGTAGCACTAACAGAGCGCAGGGGGAAGAGAAGGCACGTGGAATACAGCGCTGCATGTGTGTATTCGATGTGCCTTCTCTTGTCTCTATCACTTATTTGCTCGACAACTTGCTATATGGACAAGGACGTGTGACCAGTTCATCATGTACGCCTAGTGGTTGCTGCGAGACATTTCAGCATCTCATATTAGAGTGTCCCGCTTTCACTGTGCAGCGCATGTCGTTAGTGAGAGACTATCATCTCCTTGGCCTGCGGAGTACGACGCTAGACGAATGTTTGCTCCCTAATGGTTGTGCATCTCGACGTGATTGGGCTCATCGCGCTCACCTTACTTTTCTAGAAATACCTCACCTTTGTAGCTTATTTATGTTTTCAAAAGACGAGAGAGACTTGAGACACTATTTCTTCTGTTTTAACATTCTTTAGTAACGTGGCCTGCAGTGACCGGTCATACTGTGCGTGACCTGTACTGTGTGTGCTCTGCTTTATTCTGTGAGATTTGTCCTCGTGCCCTTTCTATCCTCTTTCCTCCCCTTCTTTCTGTCTTCCATTTCTGTGCTTTTGACTCCTCCTTCCTGAAAAGTAGGCAGGCACTGTGCCCCTTCTGGTGTGACTTGCCAGCCTGCTCCTCGCTTTTCCTTTACTGTCAAGTGTATATACGTTTTCGAAACAAATAATGAATAATAGTATTAATTGATATTCCCAAGTAGAGCAGAAGGTCAAAGCACACTAGCTCGGACCGACTTCTCCGTTTTTCCTATAATAAGTTCTCTCGCGTAGCATCGCGTTTCTGTGTGAATTTTTTCTGTTTTTTCTCTTCTTTTTCTTTTTATTTCCTTACCCATTTCCCCAGCACAAGATAGCCAGCCTGCACATACACACTAACCGCCCTATCTTTCCTCCCCTTTGGTCTCCCTCTCTCTCCTCATTTTTGTAGATGACAAAATGCTGAATCGTTCCTCCAGAGGCGGCTGTGCTTGCTTACGTTCCGGAAGCAATCTCGACCAAAGACGTGTCATTGACAGTAGCCGGCGATTTGGAACGCACTAATGCGTCTTATTCCCAGGCACCTCTTCTGAACGTAGAAACACCGATACAAGAAAAAAAATATTCCTGCAGAATCACCTCTGGGAGTTGTCTAAGTATGTGTAAGCATTGTGCCACTTGCTCACCTCCACGC
The DNA here is from genome assembly GCF_038994185.2 of Dermacentor albipictus. Classification (NCBI taxonomy): domain Eukaryota; kingdom Metazoa; phylum Arthropoda; class Arachnida; order Ixodida; family Ixodidae; genus Dermacentor; species Dermacentor albipictus. The sequence goes on from NC_091826.1 coordinate 12,473,269, forward strand.
AGCCTGATGTCCGACCAGTACAAACGACAGTGCTGCGGCGACACGAACGGCTGCGGACGGCGGCGCAAGGTGAATTGATGACGCAAACAAACTACTGCAGGTGGCGTCGTCATTTATGCTGATGTCGTTCCGATCATTCTAAGCCGTTCTCACTCTTTAGCTCCTTATCCATCCACGTCGAACCATTATCAACCGTGACTAACCATATACCGGTGACGGTTGCGTATCGTGCGGCCGCGCGGGCCATTACCTTGAAAGCGTTCTGCGATGGGGACACAGTGCACGCAGTATACTGATAGCTTCGTTCGGACTTTAACGCACCTTCTTTGTGCCAGAGGTCTTCCAGAGTAGATGGATAGTATCCGCTCGCTACAGAAACAGGAGAGGAGCACCACGGACGTGGGTATTTTCTTGGCATGGTACAGGTGCAGAACTTTTGACTGATGTAAGGACCGCCCCTTACCGAAGTCATAGAGGCTTCCTGTGTCCGAGAAAGATTGCTGAGGAGGGAGCATAAACGCCAAGTGGTCGGGGGTGCGCGTGTAACAAACATGGATGAGAGAAGGTCAGTATTGCATTCAGGAAGGTCTCGACGAATACGTACATTTGTTTAAGGGCAATGGCTCCATCATTAAATAGCACGAGGGGAAAAATAAAAAAAGAAGAAACCTATATAACAGGTGGTGAAACATTTTCGTTCTAATATTGCTTTCGGCTAATTTATGCATTCATGTCGAAAGAATGCGGCACCTACTTTGGCTGTGGCCTGAAACGCGGGCGATCAAACTTGAGATCTTAAGAAAGGCTTTGCGGAAAGCAGATGTACCTGAAAACTTAACCCGTTTGATAAATAACAATAGTTTCGCAGAGACCATTTTGTAGTAGCTGCACGATGCAGAGTTACAAAGAAATTAAAATTGCGTTTGTTTTATTACCCATATGGCCTTGCCGTCAATCCTCCCAAAGTAAAAATAAAAAAAGCAAGTGGAATCACGCTCATTAAATAAAACACGACGCACCCGTGCTGCATATGCGTGTCCGTTCGCCGAGTCATAATGTGTCTGAGTAGCAGCACGCTCGAAGCCTAGGTGACAAAAATGAGCTTAATTAGGATGAATTTTCTGCTTCCGCGGACACAAAGTGACGATGGCGTTCAAGTGAAGAACATTTTCGAGCATTGCTTATGTTAACATTGTTTTTGTGATATGACTGGAGTTGCTAGATCACGTGAAAGTGGTCTACTGAAAAGTTTGGAGCCGCAGACTCGCTGGTGGACGTTTTGATAGGTTAACTTATCTTTGTACAATGCTTTGCCCATAGCGAAACCTTGTGACATTACCTTGGCCTCTAAGTATATATATAACACGTCAAGGATGCCAAGGCTGCCTTCAACAAAGATATGTCAGTCTTTTGAAACGTGAGCCAGCATGTCTGAGGCACTTTACTTTTGCTTATACAACTTTTATCTAACATTGTGTTTGCATCTGTCAGCTGTTATCTTGATTTTAGATCACGCGAATGACTACATTGCAGTGTAGCAAGTTAGCGCTGTTACAAAATTGAGTCGGAGTTGCTGAGCGTGTGCTTTTAAAACCAAAGCAATCAGACATTGTTATAAGGAGGCACGGTGTCTAGAGGCAATCGTGAAGGCGGAGCATTATGGAATGCTTTCTGTCCGCCTTTTATGAGCTTCACGTGTGACTTCGATGTGAGGGGACATTATTATGCACGCAGGTCGGGGATTTAAACGAGCGCCGTTATTCGAAAAAAGCGCGACTTTCGAATACACAATGAAAACTGATTTTCAAGTCTTCGGTCTATCTCCCTATTTCCCACGACAGCCATAAGAGATGCAAAAGATGAGGACGTTATTTGATTTACAGTAGGTGTCAGCTTTAAATATATATGTATGTATATATACATATATATATATATATATATATATATATATATATATATATATATATATATATATATATATATATATATATATATATATATATATATATATATATATATATATATATATATATATATATTGCACAATACACTGAAATAAATGCACGCAGGTTGGCGTCGTGCACAGACTGCATAAATGTGGAGCATAATATCCATGATTAGATGCATGCTGATCGTGTACAGGTTGGCCAGTTAGTGTTGTGGCCCCACTAAGCACGTTCACCCGTGTGCCTTTTGGGACCAGGCAGAACCACAGCAGATGAAAAGCACCCGCTTTAGGTACCTGAGTAAAAGCTCTTAGGGCAGTTAACAGAGAACCTTGTCCCCGTACTTGGGCTTTACGGAAGGTGTAAACGTTGGCGCTCATCGCGAAGTCTCCGGAGGGACTTCCCGCACCCTAGTAACATTAGGGAAAGAAAAAAATTTCATGTCAACAACTGGGCTGATTGCTGAGTTTATCTGCGAACGCAGCGTGCTCCGCCCGGCTCGTGGGGAAGTGCTCCAGGAAGCTGCGAGGCGAATGCGGACACCCATCTCAGGTGCCGTAAATCGGCGTGCGCACCGCCTTGCGTCATCCGCTTCTCGCATTTCGCGGCACCCGAACCTCTGCTGCGAGGCTATGTTTGCGGTGGAGCCAAACAGTAAAAATGTTCGTTACTTTTTTGTTGGTGTTGTTGGCCTGACTCTCCCGTTTATGCTCGCCCCAGTGCGGACCATTTGCTCCGGCGAACTCGGGGAGAGTGAAAGAGACAGGAAATGTACTTTAATTAACAGGGGATTATTAAGTTGGTGCGTACTCAACCGCCTAAACGGTACTCTGTGAAGGAGAAGCAATAGTGGAAACAAGGGCACTAGATAAAGAAGGAGGGAATGGAAGTGCGCGAAACGGAAACACGCACTTTTTATGACCACGCTTTAGGGCTGAGGTCTGCGCGTAGTTTATTTGAAAGAGCGGTTCCGGAAGCTGCATGGGATTCATGTACGTGGTCGGCACACGGGAAATGGCGCCATACAGAGGAAGGGTTGTTCCTGGTGAAATAAGCGGCAGGAACTTCCACGCCGAGGACGCCGTGCCATCCCACTTTTTATGCAGAAAGCCAGCCGCTCGTGAAATCGGGCAAGTGATCGGGCAGTTGGTATTTGTTTTTCCTGTGGTCCCTTCAAATGTTCGGTCATGTGGAAAATGCTTTTATGAGGTAGAATGGAACTCTCGTATACCAGTGAAGGAAGGGTTTGAAAGATATGTAGACAATGTAAACTTGCTGAGTAAAACTTGAAATCACGAGGAGAGAAAAAAGGACAACAGTAAAAAAATGCAACCGAGAACTACGTACGTAGTAAACAATATCAGCACTGAGACGTGCTGCGGACGGCGATAGCAGGATGCACGCAAATGTGATGGCGCAACGAAGAGAGCCGCATGTGCCGGCACTAACACATATGAGCCGCACAGAATGATGAAACTTCTGTAGCTCACCACGGACGAGGTTTCAATCCTAAATTGGCTTTGAGGGAAACACGTACGCAAACCGCGTGTGAATGACCTGGAGGTGAAAGTTTTGCTACCAACAGATCGTACTTTCTCAAACAGTGCAGTGCCTCAAAAACTGCAATTCTCAGTCAGGCCGGCGCTGCTGCACGTAGTAGAGTAGAGCCGGCGTTTCAAGCCAGTTGCACCGAATGCCTCTCACGAAAGGACACACTCCTTCGAACACAAGTCACGTCACTAACGGCTGTGAAAGATAAAAAAGTTAACGGGACAAAAGAAGAGCCAGAAAATATCGGAAGCCTCAATCGAAGCCGCAAACACAGCTATGATAGATGAGGCTTTTGTAGAGTGCGAACAGGACATACAATCCATAGAATCCTTAGATGTAGACTAAAAAGGCTCTTGTAGTGAAGCACAAGCCTGCATGCTTGTATGTTGGTCCGAAGAGTACAAATCTGAGCGGCTGCGTCATAAAACTCAGCGGGCTCAAGCGCCTCAAGGACCCACCATTTATTCACGTCACGTCTTCGAAGTTCATCTTCATGCCATATGTCGCCTCTATATAGGATTTCAAGGCATCGCGGGGAAACGCGAGAAAAAAAGAAAGAAAGAAAAGAGAGCAGCAGATCATCGACTGGCGTTGCGGCTAGTACCTGGCATAGTGAGCCGTCATGCAAGTCATGTAGGCTTCCTAGCATGTAACCTCGATATTATTGATCCAGGGAAAACACGGGGAATGCGGGAGATGGAAATTCAAGACGATGACCGAAACGAGAAGAAAGTGAAAGCAGGAGCCAACATTTCGACAAGTGGACTTGTCTTCATCAAGGCGACGTATGCTTTCATCGCCATAGTATATATAAGTGGTGTTCTCCTAAAGATGAAGGGGTGTAAGGCAGGTGGATGTGGCAACGAGGGAAGGTGGATTAGCGTGTTGAGTTGAGAATAAAGGAATGCTGTGCACAAAGCCAAGGTCAGACCCCCCCCCCCCCCCCCCCCTTCATCCTCTGTCAACCACGTATCAAAGCACGCGTGTTAGCCGGCGTGTCAACGGCGTCTGACACGCCGGCTGAAAAAAAAAGGAGGAAAAAAACAGGATACGCCATGGAACCAAGCTAAGTATTGCCTATAGCTTGCAATTTAGCATAGCGAATAGATTCTAAAGCTCCCTTTGAAATATTTATGCCTGTTGGTTGCAATGTCGTGAACGTATAGATGAGGTATAATTATCTGTATTTTCTTTCTCGTTCTGAACGGAAATTTGACTGTAAGATGTATAGTTTAAGTTCATCAAAGTTATGAATTGGTTGGTTGAAATGCTCGGCGACGGCTTTGGGAAGATTTTTAGCTGTGTCCTCGCGATGTCCGTTTAATCTGACGTTCGTTGATTGTGCTGCTTCACTGATATATTGTTTCTTAAAGAAGGAACATTCAAGCATATAAATCACATCCTAACTTTTACGAGTGAAGCTAGATTTGACTTCATGTGTATAACTATTTGCGGTATTTTTAATTTTAATGCCACTTTGAAGGTGCCTGCAGGTTTTGCATCTGGGGCGACAACATGCTTTTATTACGGAGGAATGCTCTTGGCTGACTTTTGCGTGCACTAACATGTCTTTAAAGTTCCTGTTTCGGCAATAGGGGACCCTAGGTAGATCTGGGAAAGTTTTTCTGAGACGCTCGTTACTTGTTAATATTGGGTGGTATTTTCGTAGGACGTTGTTTATGCTTGAGAGTGCATTAGAATATTTTGTTATAAAGGCCGGCGGTCTGTCAGATTCTAGTGTGGGCTGTTTCTTCGCCAATTCCGACTGTCTCTTCAAGCTTGACGTGGCATCATAAGCTCTATCGAGAGCAACTTGGGGATAGTTCCTTTTTGCTAGCGTTGTTTTAAGGTCATTTGGGTGGTGGATATAATCGTGGTCTTCGTTGCAGATTCATCTTATTCGTTTCGCTTGTCCAACAAGAATTCCTTACTTGCAATGTCGCGGGGGAAGACTGCTGTAGTCTAAATATTGCTGGCTATCCATAGGCTTCAGGTAAAGTGTCGTTCTCAGTTTTCCGTTTTCTATGTAGACCTTCGTGTCCAGGAAGTTGGTCTGACTAGGAGAGTGGTGAGCAGTAAATTTATTACTCGGGTGAAAGCGATTGACATGGCATTAAATTTACTGCACACTACTCTCCAAGTCAGATCCACTTTTTGGACACGACGGTCTACACGATGGCTCTTGGGTGTTCATACTCTCCGTCAACTGCAGCATAATCTTTTGGAATTGGGGCCTTCTTTGTGCATATGTTCACATTATCCTGCAAACATTCTGTTAATCTTTCCACTGTTGCATGTTGAATAATTTGATCCGTTAGGCGGTGCCGAAAAGCTTGCCAGTTCGTTAGTCTGCTGTAACGCCTGATATCAGTGCATTCTAGGGTGATTTACAAGGATGGGAAAATGATCACATCCACGCGTTTCCATATCTGTTGCCCATCCCACACCATTCACTAGATCATGTGAACCCAGGGTAACATCTATGCAGGGGCCCTATAACGTAAAATATTCCAATATGTTTCTATTCCAATCTCCTGACGTCAAATTTACGTAACCACCAACGCAAGCATCGGGCGGTCACCCACAGCGTTGTCTGAACAGACCAATCAAACGCTCTCCTCGTTCATAGGAGGTCACTTTTGTTTGCTTGAAAAACGAATAACATTGCCTACAGTGAGCGGCTGGTCGTATCTAATTGGCTGACAAGAGGCGAGGAGAACGCTCAAGTGGAGAGGAATTCGATGGGGCCGAGCGACTGCACTGAAAGTCGATAACCGGATGAAGAAGGTGGTACCGGCGTCTACGATTGGTCGGCTTTCCCTTACTTAGCTTGCGGTGGCTGGTCGAAAATCGCAGCGGCATGAAACGGAAGCTCAAGAATGACGCTAAAATTGACCCTCAGCAAAGAAGAGCTGGCAGAATGAGGTCGTAAACATGCTGAAAGTGCTCGAAAACGTTACACGGCCACGCAAGAAGTTTTATTACACGCAAATACACCCATGCTCTCCAGCAGGTGCGAGTAGCCAGCGTCTGAGAGATCGGCGGCAGCCATCTTCTATTCCGTTCGGAACGGGGCAGCCTGCGGCTATTCCGACGAAAATTCAGTTTTGTTCGGCATATTAATGCATCTTTATCGCGTACACGTCACTTTGACGTGGTGAGTTCTTGCGGTTTTGTGACGTCGCGTGACAGGCAGGTGAAGTGGGTGCAGCCCGAAAATTTTTACCAATAGCCGAGGGCTAATGGCGAAAAGGGGTCGAATCAGAAATAACTGTATTTCCCTTTTCTGTCATGTCATGCATAATCAGTGTGTACACATCATATCAGATGGAAATGTATCGCGGTTTTCGTGACGTCGCGTGACAGACAGGTGAAGTGGGCGTAGTCGAAAAGTTTTTGACCAATCATGGAGGGTTGATAGCAGAATTGGAATAGAAAAGTTTGGAATAGTTTTACGTTATAGCGCCCCAGCTTGAGTAATTATATCCAATAAGAAGTGTTGGCGGCCCACCGTTTAAAACAGTCAAGTTGAATTTATCTACGGCGCACTCAATAACGTTACCATGTGCATTACAATGATCGCTCGCCCAGATGACGTTGTGTGCATTGAATTCGCCACATATAAATACATTAGAATGAGCAATTTTGAAGATATTCACTAGCACTTCCACTGAAATTCGGTTTGAAGGCTGTAGATATAGATTAACCACTAGTATACAGACCTTGCCAAAGGATACCTTACATGCGATGAATTCCGGGAAGTCTGAATCACTGGACTGAATTTGATAAGATGGTAGGTCCTTACTGACGTACAGGAACACTCTGCTAACAGCACCTTGACGAGAAGTCTTGTACATAACATAATTCGAGAGGCAAAAGTCGTCATTGATTCCCGCCTCTTGAATGCAAAGTATTGGAAAGTTGTTTCGCACAAGCAGTTTACGAAAGTCAGCACCCGTCCTTCGAGGACTTTTGGCATTCCACTGAAATATGGAGATATTTTTGTAGCGGTTATTCATGTAGTGCCTGCCGTAGTTTCGGCCCGGATTGTTGACACAATAGTGCTTCTAGAGGCAACAAGGCTCTCACTTCTGGTGAGAGCCTTGTTACACCTTCCTTGCACCTTCCTTACACCTTCCTTACACCTGCCTTGATACATCTTCCCTCGTTGCCGCACTCACCCGCCTTACACCCCCTCCCCTTTAGAAAAACCCCACCGATATATACTGTGGCGAGGAAAGCATACGTCGCCTTGAAAAAGACAAGTCCACTTGTCGAAACGTTGGCTTCTGCTTTCACCTTGTTCTCGTTTTGCTCGTCGATATCATAGATGTACCACATACCACGCAGACGACTGTTCGTCGGGTGGCAAGCCGTATAAACACTACCGAAACGCACGTTGTAATGAGTGAGAGAAAAAGCAAGACAGCTTCCTTATACCGGTGCTGGAAAGTATAAATGTCTAAGACAAAAGGACATAAATGTGATTCCGGTCAAATGGGTACACACGCACGCACGTATCACGATGCGTGGAATTGAAGAGCGCTGCAGTAATGGAGAAACAAAAGTGACGAGAAAAAAGGGGGCCACAGTTTAGATGTGTTGATAGCTATAGTAAAAGTACATTAGAATCTTAGGTGGTAATGCTCGTACGTTTGTGATTTATGGGAAGTGTAAACTGCAGCAAATATTCGGCTTACTAACTAAACACCCGTGCTGTCATGCCTCCCCCAAAGATACACGAACGGAATCCATTCGATGACCTCGATTATTCAGTCACAAAACTAGCGGGATGAGTTAAGCGCCGTCGGCATGGACGGCGCGTGTTTGTCCCAAAGCGAATGCTTCGTGCTGCCTCTTATTTCACAATTCCAGTTGTGCCGCAGCTCCGAAACTCAGCAAATCCCGTGATCTCAAAAAAAAAAAACTGCCACGGGAAAGACGGCGCGCATTAATGCGAATTCGGCGGATCGCATCGGTCGATGCCCATTGGATGAAATGGCGCATCAGGGTGCCCTGGTGCGCACAGGTACGATTTGTCAAATTTGCCATAATGCGCCAGCCCTTTCGGTTTGCACCCGCCGCAGATCCCGCGACCTCCATCGGGGAGTGCGGGTCATACATACGCTCGGCCTTCCGGTCTGAGCAGACTCACGGGGGCTCGGCACTCTAAGCAGCGCATGCGCCGCCACAGCCATGGAAGGACAGTGCGGTGGTGGTGACAACGTGAACAAGCCTTAAGTTCTGGTATCACTGTTATCGTGTTAAAATGCCACTGAAACCTAGCGATAGCTCGTCCAAGGACAATGATGTTAGCAACGACTAGGATAATGACAGCGATCGACGCCAATGACCGTGAAGAGACCGGCACGGCGGTCCTGAGGACCGCGTCGATACGACGATGGCAGAACAACGACAGTGACGATGATGACGAAAATGATGGCATGGCGTCGACGGGAACAACGCTGACGACGGCTCAGATTACGCGTACCTGGGATCGAATCCTTGGTGGGCACACGAGAATCTAGATATCTGGCAGAGTCTTCGGGAATGAGAACATACTTTGGACAGATGCCAGATAAAAAACTGAGGTACCCGTAACTCTCATTGTAAAAGTATAAACTTAATGCACTGCATGAAGAGATTGCTTGTTAACGAAGTTAACTAAGTAACTTATTCACTAATACACATTACGAAAGCATGCGCAAGTATAGACGCGCACCCGCTGACTGTGTTAGGACTGAGCGTCAAATAAAATAAAAGAAATTAACATTTTATTTCCAGATATGTTGAGGGATGCATGGGGAGTTCACTCACTCGTTTATTTCTTTCTTTTGCCTTTCCTCTATACTTCCGTGTTCTTGGCACATTCCCGGTAATGTATTTGCGCCATTCTTGCGAAATCGAGCATTGCAATATCAACCGCAGCACCATCCCTCTGTGGTATCGCTGTCAAAGGGGATATCTTTGGCATAAAAGGCGGCATAGGTTTGGCATCTAGCAGAATATGTATGAAGTTAAGTACTCCGCGACGCATGCATAAGGAGATATTGCAATCTTTGACCTACAGACGCTGGTACTAGCCCTACGGGCTACCAACACTCGGTGCGTCTAAATCCACCCTTCTTTTGAGGGATTATTGGGTCATATGGAGGGATGTCCTGGACCGCCGTTATATGAGATCCAATTGCGAGAACAGCTAACATGGTGGTAGGATGACCCTTCCAGAAATCGAAAACATGTCACAATGGGAAAGTACATTGCGCTGTAGTATGATCAACACACACACAAAAAAAATAATTGCACAAAAACTCTACTTCAACGTTCATATCTCGACTGACAATGAATATCTGCATCGTACATGGCGATTGTGTGCTGTCAAGAACTGTCAAGAATGCAATCCTACTTCCTTCTGTATCAGTAGGACTAGGCAAATCGTCATTGATAATAACACTTGAAATACAGTATAGGATTCCTTCCTTCCATAAATTATGAAATTGGCCACAGGTTGTGAGATTGAAGATTAACGGCAAGAACGTTGACTGAACGCATTAGCTCTTCCTGCTTAAGTAAGCGACGCACGCGCAGCACGATACGAACACCATTCTTACGAAGAGGACAAGTAAAAAAAAAAAAAGATGCCCATCTTCTGCGGCTTTCCGCTCCATCGCGGAGTGACCTCGCAGTTATTTATGCGTTGCCGTCCTTAATCTCCTCGCCAGAGTAGGCCGATGAAAAACAAAACAAAATGCAGAGGTAACTTCCCGTTTCCGGAACTGTGGAGCTGTGGCGATTCCTGTGGCGTAGTTATTTCGAGCGGATAAACCACGGCGGTCAGACACTAATCCCCAGAGCCCCAAAGGCGCAGCTCAGGAAATCGAAGGACTTCGGAATAGTGCAGTTTGCCCGCGAAGCTCACCGGAAGAGGGTTCTAGTCGTCTTATATTCCTAGAGTCCTCTTTCGTTAGATTTCTTATTTGGCTTTTCTTTAATCGAATCCGTGCTACTTTCTCTTCCTTGAAGCGCTAATCTTATTTTCTCCTTCCGCAGGAAAAAACATTTTATTCATGTTTTCTGTTATTAACGACAGTGAAATGTCCATTGCAATGATGAAAGAAACGTACGATTCACTGTGAGAGCACGTATATTTTTTTCTTGTTACGCCTATGCACGTACGAGGGTGATTGATTCAGATATTATTCGTTTTTCCACTGCAGGTTATCCTTCTGCCGGCTTTCAAAAATGAGAAGTAGATACTTGTGTGACACAAATGCAACAACTTGCAACACGCTTGGTCTGTCCATCAGGCACAATAATCAAACAGAATCAGGTCCCGTTCATGCGTTGTGGGTGTTGTGGTCGGTGCATGCCACTTGGACAGTTCTTTTTTCGAGGCTGACCAGTGTGCTTCTTTTTTTTTTGAACTTTATATATAATGAACCATACTTAGCCAATGGACCAACCCTCATTCCCATGGCGGCTGAACGATTACAGCACCGGAGTTTCCTTTAGTAATTTATGTCGAAAACTCATTCCTTGCATCCGGCCGTCTCAGATCCAATATCGTTGGAAACAATGAGGCAAGCGTCTACATGTTGCTCTTGGTGCGAAGTAAAAGAGGATAGAGCAAGAGAACTTTAGAAAAGCAATACACAGAGAAGCGCTAGCTACAAACGGTTGGTAGTAGACGCTTCTCTGTGTTTATTTTTTCTTTCTCTCCTATTCTCTTGCCTTGTGCTCTTTGCGCCAAGAACAACACGAGTAGTGAGTCTAAACACCAACTTGCCTAACAACTAGTTGTTTTGGAATGAGACGTACGAGCGTTCTTTTTCAGTTCCGCCCCGACTGATGCGCTGAGTTCCATTTACAATCGGCGTCCTGCGCGGCCAAGAAAACAGAAACTGATGCAGAAGGAACGACAGCAAGAACAACGGCTTGCCCCTTCATAAACAATTCACGCCATAACTCTCGTGAGCGGACGCCCCACTGCCTTTCGTGCCGTATCTTGTTTCTCATTCATTTCCCCTCGTCAGCGATGCACCGTTTTATCGTCTTAGTCCCCGCTAATCAGGCCTTCGGCAAGAGCGCGTTTGCTGACCGCATCCTCCAAGTTTAAATATGCGATGAGAAATGCGGGTGCCCTCACGATGATGCGAAAGTCCCGCCGTGCGTCTCTGCTGAAAGCACTGATACTTTTCTGTTCTTCAGGGGAAAAGTATTGTTCTTGGCTCGAGCGATTTTCTGCTCTCTTGCTCGTTTTCCATTGTATATCTTTTGTCGAAATTGGTCTTTCGAGCAGGAAACGATTTCCGCATCAATGAACGCATTTCGCCAAGGAAAGTCGAAAAAGGTAATCCGTGGCAGCTGCTTACTGTATTCATTTCATGGTTTTAACGTCACAGAATGCACATTTCAAATAAAGAAAAAAAAGAGGCATAATATGTAACCCGCGGATTTAATAGAGTGCCTCGAAAGCTTGTATTTGGGTTACTTCCCACCTAATAATCGGAAGCGACTGACGGAAGCTACTCTGCCGCAATAAGATCGGTGCAGATGGTTCTGTTTGGCGTAGCAGCATGCGAGCAATCGGCACGTATTATTATTATTATTATTATTATTATTATTATTATTATTATTATTATTATTATTATTATTGCACAGCAACACTTCAGTCTTCTAATTCCTTAAGCGGAGATTACATGGATCTTTACTACTATCTTAATAATGCGAACTGGTATTCTGTAGTAGAACTGAAAGATGTTAATGATCAAGTCACGACCTTCACGAATATTATTCACGATAGAATGAAGAACTTTATACCACTAAAAGGCACTGAACACTAAATTTCTCCACCGGTTTTTCGTTGAACTGAAAAAAAAGCTTTGAAGCTACATAAAAGACCGTGCTCACAGGAAAACACAGCGTACAAATCAGGAACACTGGCACATATATTTTAAGATGTACAGGGCACTCTATAAACTTCTTTACAAGTGATGATTACGTTTATATAGCACATGTGGAAGGTAGTACTTCTTTTTGGAGACACGCTCGTGAACAGTCATCCAACAATACGAAACTAGATATCTATTTGCTTAGTGGCGACAGCCAAACTATTAGGTCGCGGGCGCCTTCGCCCTACACTTAGGGCTTGTGTACGGTGAAGGGAACAGTGACGGAGTTAGAGAGCTTTCCAATCACCCTTCCCTGGTTGAAGCCTGTCGTTCTCAGAGGAACTTGCCTTTAAGAGTAGCAGACGTTAAAGCCGTTTTTTTTCGTGTGGTTTCGATGACATTCCACCTGCTTTTATTAAGACGTACAGGGTACTTGCTTGTTTTTAATGCTGCGTTAAAGACAAATACATTCCCACTGTCCTGTTGCTCTTCCTTTCCCCTTTCCTCCTCTCCGTCCTATCTTCGATTTATATGTTGCTGTCACCTCCCTTCTGAAGAGTAGGCAGGTGTTGTGCCCCTTCCAGTGGCATTTGCCATCCTACTCCTCCCTTCCTCTTTCCTGTTAAATGTACATATGTGTTCAAATCAAATAATGAAGGCTTGGAAAACAGCGCGGGTCGTTCCGTTACTACAGGTCTGTTTCCCTCCTATGCGCAGCATCTAAATTATACGAGTGAACTCTGCAATCAATAATTTCATACAAGCCCTCAATAATATACAAGCCCTCTAAAGGCTTCGGCAGACCCGACAGGTAATACATAAGATGGTGTAATAAAGATTATTATTATTATTATTATTATTATTATTATTATTATTACGGGAGTACAGAAATTATTGGTGTGATGTACATTCAAAAATAGGAGAACGTGCTACACTCTTAATATATGTATACAGTACTACACTTATCAAAGTACGAATAATAATAAGAATCGCACAAAATGCATTATATTTGGCGCGCGCATTCAAAAAAAAGAAAACAAGGATAACATAATTGGTGCGGAAGCATAATTGAATAAAAGAAGAATAAGAAACATTATATTTCTCTTTCTCTTCTCTTCAAACTTTCCATTCACAAGATTTCCGATATCGGCGAGGCATAAATAACGTCGTTATGCTAGTTAACTGTTTGATAACTGGTTGTATAACAAACCTGCTATAATCGTTACGCTGTTCACATTTATTGACTTGATATGCGTACAGACACTGTGTAACTCTGGCATGAAAAGTATCCAAATTTTCGTCCAAGACTCCTGCGTACGTCGGCGTCATGTTGCTGTTAGCGAGTATTAAAACATCGGTATGTCAGCCAAATCCGCGAAGTGCTCGCGTGACGTCATTCATTTGTTGCGTTTGCAGGTTGCCTCCGCTGGAGCTAACCTGATCGCGATTGCGCGTATATTTTCTCTTGCTCGTCCCCATGTTTAAGCTTTCAATATTTATACTGTGCTCGCATGCGCGATCTGAATTTGCATGTCTGGCCCCACAGTGACAAACAGGTTGGTGGCAGAAGTGGTTTGCTCAATGTATTGCCGAAGTAGCCCATATCAAAAACCAACTTTTGCCTGAAAAAAAAAATTATTCATATGTTTTCTTTGGTTCATGTGCCTATACATATTCGGCTGTCCATCAAGCGTCGATGTCACTTGCTGAGGCTCGTGATATTTAGCGCGAGAGCGACGACACACGGAGACACACGAATAACACGAACACGCAAGACGATGCTCGGCGAGCCTGCTGTGTTTGCTTAGTGGCTTCGATGTTGGGCTGCTAAGCACCAGGTTGCGGGATCAAACCCCGGCCACGGCGGCCTCATTTAGATAAGGGTGAAATGCGGAAACACCCGCGTACTTAGATTTAGGTACACGTTAAAGAACCCCTGGTGGTCCCAATTATTCCAGAGTCCCCCCCCACTACAGCGTGCCTCATAATGAAATCGTGGTTTTAGCACGTAAAACCCCTTAATTAGCTTAATTTAATGCTTATCGTCCAAGCTAAGACGCTGTCGCGATATAGTTTGACTTCCCAACGCAGCACAAGATTCACGGGAAACGCCTTTGGGGGGCGGCTTCGATTTATTCTTTACCAATCGGTGTTTCTGAATGTATATAGTATTATGTCGTTCCACAAACACCTAAATGCAGCGGTCACACCTTTAATCGAACCCGCGACCTTTTGAGCGGGACGCCGCTGCCCCTTAGTAACTGCGGTGGTTGCACTTTGTAATGAGAAAGCGAGGTAAAGGTTAGCATGTGTTTAACTTAAACTGCACTAGTACATGGTAGTAGTTGAGAACAGGCACGATTCTTGATTCATTCAAGCTATGATTTCTATTGAAGCGCGTAAGATCGCACGCTCAGCTCACTTAATATCGCACCGCACTTCGGTATCACCAAGAAGAGCTATATGCTCCTCCGCTACCTCAAGCTTGTGTCCGATGCTCCCAGTTCCCATCCAAACATTTCAAAGAAGACAAAGAACACTTTCGAAGCGAAATATCGGCCATTCAGTTCAAAAGGGCAGCGCAAAAGGCTGAGGTCTTGGATTTTCAGAGCGGGTGGACCGAAAGAGCCAATCTCGAACAACTGGAGCGTCCAATTGTGGGCAGTGCAGGCCGTGGGCGCTGGGGAGAGGAGTCGAGATATCGACCGTGATGGGCCTCTGAGCACCGAGATACTTGGCAGCATCGCGCATCAAGAAAGTCTGAAGGGATCCTTTGCGGAGCAATTTCCTTTATATTCCCTCAGGGGGTGACACAACGTCGCCAACATTGCCAACACCAGGAAGCACAATCGCAGTAACATTGCCACACAGCATTGCCGCACCTGGCTACGCATCGGGCTATTTCGTTTTCTTCCTTTTATTCCTTGTTTTCCCGCATGAAGAGGAATTACACGCTCTTGCGAGAAAGGTTATTTTGGCTTTCTTCTATATATTTCCTCCTTCTCCCACACGAGCCAGTACGAAGCTCAGAACGCAAAGTCCTCAATGAAAAGGTGGCCTGGCTCTTGAAGAATTTAGTTTCGTTTTTAAATGCATAGGTGCTCCTTGCGAATATACAGGTCTTTCTGGAATATGAAAATGTGTTCTCAAAATGTGCTGTAAAATCTTACCTCTAAAAGAGAAAAGAATGTTTCAGGCACGTTTCTCTTTTAGCAGGCTGTCACTTAAAACATTTCATTTTGAACGAATATATGACATGAACAGTAAACGTACTTACAAGCTTTATGTGCTCTTACGTATTAGGTGAAGATGAATTGTGAGCTAATTCAGATGGTTCTGGCGTCAGTCAGTAAGTTCACCTTGTTGTGGTCAGTTGAGTTTGCCATGGACAAGTAAGAGCAGCTCTCAGTTACACTGGAAAGCGTTGAAAGCAAACAAACGTCATGGTACAATTAGCTAGCTGCGTTCGTAATTGCATTTGTCTGTTATCCTCTCTAAAAGCTCTAAGTACACGCAAGCAGTGTGCTCTACAAGGGTTCCAGAAAACGCTGTATATTGCGCAGTGGTGTAACTGAAAGTGGGAGGGACACTGTAGGAAGTGATTGGGGCCCTGAGAGCAACTGATATCATCTACGAGAGAAGCTGGACTAATTTGTTTCCTGTCATAATGGATTTAGTTTTAAGTTTAAGCTTTTTTGCTTCAAACAAACAAACAAACAAACGAACAAACAAAAAACGAGGAAACGAGGAAATAAATAAGCCACCAAGCAAATAAACATAATTCAGGACAATGTTCATTTGGGCTAGATGGTGCATACTTGAATTAGGAAGGAACAGCGCCAACTAGGACGATCACTAGAGGGAGAACGCTTGTCCTGCGTCGTTCTCCCTTTCGTGATCGTCTTAGTTGGCACTGTTCCTTCCTAGTTCAAACGAACATAAGTCGATGAAGAGAGATACTGATTGACTAAATTATCGCATCTAACATTGCAATGAAGTGAAGGATAATGAGAGACGTCTTTGTACAGGGCTCCTGATTAACTTTAATACGGGCGTTCTTGCATTCCGCCTTCAAAGAAGGATGGCCTGGCTGGGAATTGAAGTCACGAACTTGCATGTGTTCAGCAGAAAAACTGCAGTGTGGCGTACTGAAGAAAGAACCTACCATGCACCAGAAGAAAAGAAAGAAGAACATGAAATTGTTAAATTTGCCTGACAACACTGTCTGCGATGTAAAGACGAGATCGAGTGTAGCTACGCGCTGTCGACATCTACAAGAAAAAGGCAAATTGATTTTTTAAATAGTTCGACACATATTTGTTTTTATTCTTTGTTATTTGGCCTTCGTTTAATGGAGTGATGATAAGGAAAATGAGACAAGCGATTAACTTATCAGCAAACAATAATTATTCGGGAATAAGGAAGAAAATCTGCGCTCGGTACCCTGTGAGACACGCTAGCCTTTCCGGCCCACTTTTTTTAGAAGACGTTGGCACTTATAGTTTAATCTTCTTATATAATTGAGATTGCGTTGAAAGAATAACACGTGCTAGAGCCTTTTAAACGAGAAAATTATTTTGGAAGCACCAAGCACTCGTACGACGTCGTAGGTTTCCGACGTGTTCAGATAATGATTCCGTGAATGAAGAAGAAAATAAGGTTTTTCTAGCTGGTGAAAAGTAGGTGTTCGTCAATACAGAATAAATGTTGACGATGACATAAAAAGAGCGCAATGACGCAGGGGCTTTGCCAAATTATTAGAACCATAACGTGATGGCTGGGGAGTAGTTTCAGGCGGTAACGACTCTTTTTTAGTTACGCGCTTCCTGCTGTACCTATTTGACTGTTCAGGGAACAACTTACACGCCAGCATCAGCACACTGAAAAGCTGGCAAAAGTTAGCAAATAAGTAAGTATGTTAACATCGGTGCCGTAGGAACACCTTCATATAATTAATGTTCCACGACAAGTTGTGCGATCCGTACATATCATGCAAAGAGGCGTAACTAACGTTATTCAGAAAAAATAATTAAAAGCCCCCATGCAGGTAGTGATGTAAATTCCCGTAAATCTTGAAGCCTAAAAACAAAAATTGTTAGAAAACAGGTTCTTTTATTTTCTGGAAGTTTGGAAATGCTCTCTTAACATTTTTTAGCATACCGAAGTAAGAATAACAGCAGACGACGGTGCACGAAAACGCGTGTTTATAAAGATTTTGGCAAGAGTTTTTACATTGAATAGCACGTAACCCGTTCTTTTATAAGCTCGGAAATTCTTGATAGCCTTCGCACTTCTCGTCTACTGACCGCGACAGCCGTGCACACTTACTTTATTAAGGAGGCGAGGCCGATTTACTGTCTGCACACTTCTGGAATGTCTTTAAGATTGCGGGCGGAGTTTGCCAAGCGGTGAATTATATAACCCGCAATGATTAAAAACTAGGTCAAACATGTGGGCGCCATTAGACGTACCGAACGTTGGGAATGGAGCAGTCATAAGTATTTGGATTCTCCTTAGCGATTCACTTGAAGATAGTTAACGATGGTAAAGCAACCTTTCAAAGCTGTTCTTATGTTTCCTGTAAAAGAAAAGCTGGTGAATAATTGAATAGATGAAGACCAAACATTTTTGTCTGTAAATTTTTTATCGAAACATCAGTGCCGTCACGTCAGTGCAATGTAATACATTTCATTTTGTTTCTAATATTTGGGCAGGTTTGGCATCACAAAAGTCTTCATAACTATCTTACACTGAGCCTTTAACTCATTCAGAACGCATTGTAGTCTTTTAATAGGTAATTGTAGGTCCAAAGAAATGCTGTCGAGATCAATGACGTCTTGACAAGCCAGTGCGGGTAGCGTTGCCAAGATAACTTTTTTTGCGTATTTTTCTGCCTTTCGAAGATTTCTAGTCACGGTAAAGGGACTTTATTTTTTTTTTGCCATTTGTGAAGCGTAATCCACTAATACTGCTTAATTTAGTTTTTTCTTTAGAGTACCTCCCAAAGTAAAAATTGAACTCCGGACACCGAATACACCGAATCTCGTGAACGTAATTATTTATCACAAGCAGCACTTTTAAAATATTGCGCTAGAAGTGCATCAGTTTTAGTATGTGTGGCCACACAGCCCGCCACTTTGGGAGAAAGCATAAAGGCTTACATTCGCTTTGAGAACCAATCAAATTAGGGAACTTTTGTAGAGGCTTCCCTTGGTAGAACGAGACAGAAAGCCAAGCCAAGCTGCTCTTATCCAGAGGACAGCTAGTGGTGGAATAATTTCTAAAGGTAGAGATGAAGGGGGGGGGGGGGGGAGGTTCTGCAAGACTGCTAACCTCTCAGTTCATGTGCACTTTATACTAGGGGAAAGGAGTGCTGAAGCATTAACTCATAATATTCCTGTCCCAGTTTAAGCCATTTTTGGTAGTTGTGGAATTACGGTATGAAGCTTCAATTACTCTAAATCATCACGAATAAATAATTACGCCACATTTTATGGGACCAGTTAAAAACGCGCACCATGTGCAGTGTGTCTCTGTGCCTGAATATGGACGCTATTCTTGTCAGTGAAAGTGGAGGTGGTGGTCATGTGGTATCACAAACAACTAAGTGGTGTGCCAGTCATCCCGGTGTGGTGGTTGAAGGCTATACAATGACTATGCCACCGAAAGCTGGCACGTTTACCATTACATTGGTGCGCTTGTGTTGGAAACGCAGGGGAACCCGCTTTCCCCTCTTGTCGCATCAAGTGCTGGTGGACTCAGCTTTCGGCAGCGCAGTCACATTGTGCGTGTGTACGCTTAAGTCGTGTCTGGTACCGTGAGGCTGCCATATCACTTGTGGTTTCGTTGCCTTAAATCGTCTTCATGTCCACGTCCAAAGCCGCACTGCAGCTGGTCGCATTTAGGTGTAAAGTAATCAATTATTTCCTGCGATCTGGAGAAATTGAGCCTCCGTTGCGTAATTACTGAATTGACAGCTATTCAATAAAGAAATAAAACTTTTCTCTCAGCACTCCTCTAAAAAACGACAAACTGTGTTTTGCATACCAATTCAAACGACCATGCCAAGACTGGGCAAGCCATTTTCGAAGCTTTTGAAGGCTATCTTTTCCGGGATCATCCTAAATGAGCACGTTGCCAGGACTGTGTCCCCTCTGTCGTTTTTAATCGGGATAAGGTTGAACACTGTATCCAGCGATAAGTGACGTAAGTAAGAGTTGTCTTTCTGAGCACCAAACGATGCAGATGCAACAAACCACCACCTCGAAAAATTTGCACAAACTGTATGAAGAAGTTCGGCAGGTGTTGAATTCTTGTAACACAAGAAGGCGAAAGCCTGCTGCACATTTGGTAATACATGAAGTTATGAAATCAGGTTTAGAATTCCTTGTAAGCCATCTTTGTAATGCATTAATTTATAAAACCGGGGCTAGACTTTTTACAAGACATAACGAGCCGCAATGGGAAGTACACGGGTGGCACTAAGGCGACCTCCTCACTAAGGCGCAGCGGCACTTGCTGCGTGTGAGGGAGATAGCGCTGAAATGGATTTCCCACACCTAGAAATGAAAATCTTCGCTTCTGATATATTTTAGTATATCGTCATTCTTTCAAAATGTATATTTCGAGTCCAAAGCACTTCGTTAGTCATTGCCATAATTTCATTACATATGGGTTTTACGTGTTTTACAGCGACCGTCTTTTAGGTCCATTTACAGCCCCGTCAAGTCCACTGCTCGTAATTCGTCGCTTCACTTCGAACTCATTAACGCTGGCCTGACGCTCTTTGGTCCTATTTGGCCCTTGCGCCACAAAACGCTCCTTAGACTGCTTACGCTTGGAGGAATGGTATAATGGTTTTTTTAAACCATTATACCATTTGTAGACCTCAGAGCGTCATCAACGCGCTCATTTTATACACTCATGAGGGGGCGCCACCTCCTTCGCCCCATCACGTGCGCGGCCCAATGACGCACTCGCTAGTCAGTGAGATGGCTGCGACGTGACGCAGGCTATCAGGCATGCACTAGGCACGCTTTTAGTAACGCACAACCACAGATCAGCCGTGGCTTCAGGGAACCGTGCTCGTGTCCCAACCCTGTGCCCGGGTTCGATTCCCACCCAGAGCGAAATGCGCCAGATTTTCTTTTCAAAGCCACTAATTTACTTTATTTACAGGAAGCTCCCTTAGAAGTGTGACGTCAATCCGAGCGATTTTTGACGTGATTTTACCCTTTGCGGGGTCGGCTATTTTTCAACACGGCGCAGTTTCGGCAAAGTCACCGCCAACATAGACGCATAAGGCTTTCACCTTAATAACAATAGGTCACCTGAGTGTTCATACTCACAAAGTGACAATAATTTAACTTACGCATAATTTACTTCAGTGCGCTCCATATTATTGGGTAATTTGAAACCTCTGTTATTCCGCTTTTTATGTCCTAGGAAAAAAAAACGCCAACAAATTTATTTTCCCAATATTCCCAATTTCTTTTTTTTCACTCCCTAACATCTCTATATGCCGGGCATTGGCGTTTGTTTCCGTCGTCAAGTGTGTACCCAACCGGGGAAGGGGGAAGGGGCGGTGTAGTCGGTAGGCGGGAGTACTTGAAGGTTTTTCAAAACACTGTGCCTATGCCTTCGCCGTTTTCGAAGCTACCGCTTTCCCTGATAGCATGGATATAACAATCGATAGTATTGACGCCAACAAATCCCAACATTTTTTTGCGTGATCTGAATTACAAAAGTTGGGAACTAGGAATAAGGTGCATATTTAGTGTATTTCAGATTTTTTCACTCTTAGTACTCATACTAGGAATAACAAATTATTACTTTAATTCGTATTCCTTGAGGTGCTTCTTTGAAGCTCACATAACAAGTTTAAGAAATTGTCCTAGCATTTATTACTGCTATGCATCCATTCAAAACATCAGTTATCAGGCTACCATTTTATGTACAGTGGCATGCGTTGCAACTACTACTACTTGAAATAAAAATAAAAAAAGATGAGCACATTTATAGCGGTAACGAAAGAGTTCAAAACCTGAAGCGTGTATGATTTATTACTCAGGGTTGGCTATGTAATTACTTGTAGTGGTATTTTGTGTGCAGTGTTGTTTAAATACATTTTTAGTCAGCGTATGCAATAAGAAGGTACGTTCTGTGTGTTGTGAATCTGTCTTATTTGCATTGAAGGATTTTATGTATTGCTGTGACAGTGTAAGTTGGAAATGCTTTGCTTGGCTTGTAATGCTCTAAGTTGACCATGCTGTACTTATTTTTGTACTGAACGTAAGCAATCGCTGTTGCTGAATTCCTCTTTACCCACCGCCCCACAATCCCTTCGCTCGTGAGGACGCATTGATATGGTGACAGTCACAAAGCAATACGTTCCCACACCTAGATCCTTCACCTTTTAGGAATCGAGAGGCGGGTTCCGAAAACGGCTTATAGGGAAGCACTGAAGACCATGCAGATGTGTGTGGATCATACAAGAACCGGACGTATCTACCTCGCGAGACTACTGTTCAATAAATTTTCAGCGTTTGAACCATGCAGTATAAAGAATATTAGCCTGAGGTGGGGGGCAGGTCTGAAAATATTGCTGGATATCTTTTTTTGACAAAATATATAATAAATAAATGGCTGAGAGAACCAGTCGCCTCAGTCGCCAAACTGTTTTAGAAGGGGCATGTGCGTTTCCACTGTCGGGCTGGTTGAACAATGTATATCGCGCATAATTAGAGCAACAAGGGGAGATTCAAATATCAGAAAGCATATAGCTCGTGCGGGATTAAAAAAAACAGCCGCAATAGAAGAATTGTCTTTGGCTGCTTTGAGAGTACGATACGGCAACCTGATGCGCCTACGAATTGTCGCGCATGGGAAATCTCGCGATCAGACAGGCATACGACGGATGGGCGGACAAAACACTGCTCAGTTGGAGCTGACAGCTCCGTGCGACTTTCGTTTCACTAACGTGACCTTCGCACAGCCCTCCTGAGTGCACCCTGGCCCAGACGCGGTGCGTGCGACACGCAGCCAACAGAAAGGGAGCTCGATCTCAATTACCGCGAAAAATGTTTAGTTGCAGACCTGGAGGAGTTTTCTTCGAAGGATGAGACACATTTGTGGAGAGCCGGAAGCGCCATCGACATCAAAGTCCTTACGGAAACAAGAGAAATTGCTACGAAAAGACGAACTGCCGGCCAAACAGAAGTATCTCGAACGTTTACGTACGGGGCCGGTACTACATGCGGGGACATTTCATCTTGGCAGTGCAGCGAAGCCTACGGAGGCGGTGCTATTGCACATTCATGTTACTCCGGTAGCAGTCCGGCAGCTTGAAGCCGATTTCAGTTCTAGTATTGCTTTTTTTTTGCTCTCAGCGTTAACGAGTTTAGGAAAACATGTACATGCAAAATGTGAATGGGAGAGAAACATTCCATTTGTCCAGAGTGCAAATGGGGATCTATTTACTGTATATACAAGGATATTCTGAAAGTTTTTAGTTTTTCTCTATTTGAGCCCATTTTACAGCCTTTGTTTCTCTCTATGTTCGTGGGCTCTGTAATAGGTGTTTGCCATAATATTGATTTATTTTAGTAGTAATAGCAGAAATAATGCGTAAAGGCAGTTGACATCTTTTATTAGATTACCTCGTTCTGCAGGCAATGCGTTTGCCAGCTTCACCCGGGAAATTTAGCCTTTTGCGCTTAGGGGATGCAACTGGGGCTCGCCGAGCTTCGGACTTGGTTCGGGCGGGAGTTCTTTCGCTCACGCTGAAGAACTAGGTGACAGTGCGGTAACCAGCGTTCGTCGACAATTCAGCCCGAAGGCGCCTTACACCGGCACACACATTGCAAGCCGCCTGCTTGGTCTGTTTTGACAACCACTCACATTTCGAGCATGTTTTTCTTGGAGAACGAAACTGCTAGTTTGCGGCCTAACACGGATCAGCACACATCGGGGACGCCACATTTACTGCAGAGAAGAGGCGTGCAGAAAACGTGATACTGTCTATGAAAAACACACCCACACAAAAAAAGAACAGAAAGAAGAAATTCTTGTAAAGTGAACAATAATTTATTCTACCTGCAACTTCCCATTACTGTTTTAATTTAAGAATAAATAAAGCAGTGTTTATTTGAGCTAGGTAACTGAGAAAAATATTAATAAAGTTAGGTACTATTTCTTGGCGCGTGGGCAGGCATGCGTTTCGGTTCTGTAGCTTCCACAGCACTGCCAAGAAAGGTTGTCCCCGAGTAAAGCTGATCGCAGGGTGAAACCTCCACATCGAGTTCGTCCTCTCCCTCCGCGCGTATTCTGTAAGTAAACACATTGACAATTGGTAGAGATACAAAATGACGAAATAATTATAAAATTGATAGGTCTGTGCGTGTACCACAGAAGACGCTAGGTGAAGGCTTCGTTGACGTGCGTTCACGTATAGAGTCAGCTCTTTTGAGGGCACAGCGAATGAGCAGGTGTTGTGCGGAAATAAGTATACGTAGAAATATAAACGGCCAATGAAATATTTCAAAAACTCCGCAGAATGATTGTTTTTAGGGAACTCTCGGCTCTTGTTACAAATTGTCCGTTGAGAAAATGAGCAGCGAGCATTGATTCCTCTTTCCGTAACGTGATACCTACCTCCCCGCAAAGAAGACGCTCAAATAAGAACAACCGAGAACCACAGGCTAGAAAACGATTGCCAAGAAGTATCGGATTAATTTCGCACGAGAAGGGTCAGCTCGCGACCTTACGACATTCCAAAGCAATGGCGACGACGAGCGTTGACGAGAGAGGAAAAAGAAAGAAAAAGAAGGCAGCGCTGAGATGCATCCGAGAAGATGTGTGCGGATGTCATAAATGACCGGAGTAATAAGAAATTTATTCTATGTAATCATTGCAGCTTATATAGCACGGGGAAAACTTGTTTCGTAAAAAGCACTACCTGCGAGCCAGAAAATATTTATGACAGAACTAATTTTTTCTTTTGTCGGCTAGGGGAACGCCATGTATTGCATGTGTAATCTAAACAAGGAAGGCCGCGTCCAGCTACGCAGAAGTGGGCCACGTTATTTGAGATGATAACAGCGCAGCAATGAGGCAACAAGAGGTCTTTCGCCCTGACACGAAAATAGCGCGCGCGCGTCTAGGGGAAAGTTGGATGCTGATGTCCTTCCCTTTCGACACGCTCTGTATGCGGCAAACACCGCACTCTTTGAGTGAAAAGGTGTCACCATAAAGTCGAAAAATATTGGTCTGGAAGGTTTTGTGTGAACCAGGTATAGAAGCGATGAAAAAGGGACGCTATCTTTCTGTTTTCAGTTTTACCATTTCTCAAGCATTCCGAGTCTTGATTATAGGAAAACGTGCGTCTCACTTGAAACGACATTCTCACACAAGCGAAAAATAGACAAAGCCAGCATTTTGTAGTGAGGAAAAGAAGCATGATGAATACACGAGAGAATAACAGTTCTAGTCCTCCTATTTTTTAGAATACCTGCCAATTGAGGGCTACTTTCCAGCTTCATTAATGATTTGATATTGTTAAATGAGTCACATGAAGGTTTTAAGCCTTCGCTGCCGCTATGGAGAAGATATAATGAAATGGAAAGACGCTTATATGTCTGGAAAAACAGTGGTGTTTCTCTATACACGCTAGTCTGTAGATGATAGCGAGGCATATAACTTCCACGGTTTGTTAATGGAAAAGACGATTCATGCCTGTCGTAACTGCAAATGGCTTGTAAACCCTTGTTAAACACTTCACGAGCAGAAATACAAACATGTTTCTGTCAAAACATATTTGTATTTCCGCTAGTGAATTGTGCGAGACTTCTCGTTCCTGATTTTTTTTAATTGATATGATATAAGGAGATGTTGGCGCGCAGTCTAAGGTGCCGGCTACTCCTTATCTCTTGAATGGTTTTATCATACATCATACAGGGTTCAAGATTACATATCAAATAATCTTTTCACACAAGCACCAGGACTTATCACGCAATGTTTCCACGGGAAGACTATGACGTTAGAAACACATGGTACATACAATATACAAGGTAAATGTATCCACACCTTTGTAGATCAAAGCCTCAGAACGACAAACAATACTGTCACCTAATAACACATTGTCTAGTCAGCGGGTGGTACGTACATCGTGTAAATGCATTATCACATACAGTCACAACAGAACAGTCAGCATAACATAATTCACAAATAAATGCATATATACAGTGACATTGAAATGAAAGGAACAATAAAAGCGTTAATAACGTCCAACAGTGCCGCTCTCTTCAAGAAAATCTTTAGTGCTTTTAAAGCGCTCTTCTGCAAGGACGTTGTTGGCCAAGGACCCAAAAGTTTCTTTAAACTGAAAGGTCTGCGGTCTAATTTAATTAGGGTTGGGTTAAGTCGGCATCTCGGTGTGTCGTGATGTGGACAGTCTAGAAGGAGGTGATATATATCTTCATCTACAAATCCACAATCACATTCCGGGGTTTCCGCACGGCCAATTCTGTGTAAGGAATGCTTTGTGTAGGCAGTGCCTAGCTTTAATCGATGACTAAGGGTTTTTATAGTTCTGTCTAATGACAATGAGAGAGAGAAAGCAAGGAGAGGAAGCACAGGGAGGTCAACCAGAAGAGCACCCGGTTTGCTACCCTACACTTGAATTAAAAAAAAATATATGAATTTGAAATTTTGAAATATAAATTTGAAATATGAAATTTGAATTCAATAAATGGATCAATATGGTATAAGTCTGAGCTCTTAGAATTCTGGTCAAACCAAGTGTTTCTACACATTTCGAAAGACGTTGTCGTTGTAATGCAGCGTAATTCATTCTTTGATATTGGGAGCGGAACCGCATCATCTTTGAGGTGTGTTTGTCGTGCTGCTTCATCGGCTGCTCTGTTGCCAGGAATGTTGCAATGTCCTGGTATCCACTAGAATGCTATTGCATGTTCCGCTTCGCTTGTCTTTGTGAGGTTTTAAAGTGTTTCATATATTATACTGTCACTGAATGTTTCCCCTTTGTGCTGCAGAGTGATGTTAGAGCCGCCTGTGAATCGCTGAAAGTTATCCATTTTTGCGCATCTCTTACTGACAATATAAATTTGATCCCACATAGGATTGCGAACAGTTCAGCCGTTGTGGACGAAGTAGCACGAGATAACTTAAATGATTCTTGTTTGTTGAGGTGCGCTATAATGAATGATGAAGTTGAAGAGGTTGCTGTACGGGAGCCGTCTGTATAGACGTGTGTGTATTCTGAATACCGCATATATATCTAGTATAGTGCTAGCGGTTGAGCGGCTTGAATGAATATATCTTTTTCTGAATATCCCCTCTACGACAATCCGATTTTTGGAACTGTTAGCAGCCATGGAGGATATTCGGTGTCTGAGTTCCAAAATTAATTTCTTGGCAATATGTGAAGATTTTCTTGAATATTTATATGAACATAACTTCTATCTCGTTTAATTATGTCTAGAGCCAATGGGTGGTTCTTATGCTGAGTTTGAAGACGGAAATAATGCCGACCTGTTTCTGTAGTTCGCATAACTGGAAATGGTGATTGGCAAGCTTCAGCTATTACAAGAGACCTAGAAGTCGCTCGTGGAACTCCTATACATAGGCGTAGTCCTCTAGCTAAAAGCCTTCGAAGTCGCTCTTCTGACGTGTGGGAAAGTCCGTGTAAGATGGGCGCGGAATACGCAATTTATTGTCGTATTAATGCATTGTAAACAGTCAGCACGGACGATACTGATCCGCCCCACGATGTGCCTGCAAGTCTGCGAAGTACAGTCACTATGGCATTGACCTCGTTTTCATGTTTTTTTTATGTGGGGTGCCCAGGGTAGCTGCCTATCAAGTATTATGCCAAGAAATCGATGCTGTGTGACAATCATAAGAGGGTGTGCTTCCAGATTAAGAGTGAAAATTTTTAACTGCCCCCGAGTGAAGGGCTATACAGCTGTCTTTGCGTGTGATAGTACCATTCCTCTCTCTCTCAAAAATTGGTTGATGATATTTATGCCGTCTTGCAATGTCATCTGAAGTAGTTGAGCATTAGACCCAGATGTCCAAATGCACACATCATCTTTATACAGTGAAAACTTTAACTGTGATGGCAGCCTTCTTGTTAAATCAGCCATGACGCAGTTAAAAAGAAAGGGGTTGAGTACGCTTCCCTGTGGTACTCCCTATTTGAGAAAATACTAGATACATTCAGAAACACCGATTAGTAAAGAATAAATGGAAGCCCACCCACAATGGCGTTTCCCGTGAACCTTGTGCCACGTAGGGAAGTCAAACGATATCACGACAGCGCCTTAGCTTATGCGACAAGCAATAAATTAAATTAATCATGGGGTTTTACGTACCAAAACCGCGATCTGATTATGAGGAATGGCGTAGTGGGGGACTCCGGATTAATTTAAACCACCTGGGGTTCTTTAACATGCACCTAAATCTAACTACGCTGGTGTTTTTGCATTTCGCTCCACGGAAATCCCGCCACCGTGGCCGGGATTTAATCCTGCGACATAGTGCTAAGCAGCGCGACACCAATGCCACTAAGCAACCATGGTGGGTGTATTTTATGTTCTGACACCAAATAATCTGAGTGGCGGTATGCACAGGATAGACTCGCTTGCGTATTCGATGCGTGTGATCGCTGTTAAGTTTGGTAAATACTAAGAATGTCATGTACGTACGATGTAGGCATGCGGCGACAAAATCAGAGCTCTGGGTATGATCGTAGAGACTAAATACGTCAATGCCTCTACGGTTCAGGAGCTCATCACCAAGACCAACAACGCTATCAGGATCATCAGAAGAATTGCCAATAGACACAGGGGCCTCAAGGAACATAATCTCATCAAACTGATACATGCGTTCGTCACCTGCCACTTCGCATACGTTGCGGCAATGCTCAATTGGTCACGATCCGAAAGAGACAAACTTAATGCCCAAATCAAAAAGGTCACCAAGCAAGCCCTTGGCATTCCGACGAGCACAAGCAACGAGAAGCTGGGATGCCTGGACATGCACAACACCCTGGAAGAAATTGCCGAAGTCCAGCAGCGTGCCCAGCTTGCTAGGCTTTTGACGACGCCTCCGGGGCGCACGATCATAGGGAAGCTAGGCTTTGCTCAAGCAAACATAGAAAAAGCTTTTGAGGACCTCCCAGGAGACATCAGCGCCAAGATCATGGTACAACCTACCCAGAAACATACATCCTGAAAACAACAGGGGCAGACGACAAGGGAGAGGACAATTCCTCCTTAACCAAGCCTCGGCGAACCGCGAACGATCAGCTTTTGTGGACGCGGCTGCATACGCGCGAAACAAAGCTTTCGCAGTGGCGGTTGTGGACGGCCGCGGATCCACAAGACATGCAGCCACGGTAATTGCAAGGAAGCCTGAACAGGCCGAACAGGTTGCGATCGCTGTTGCTCTCACCGACGACAATCTTTCTCATATACACAGTGATTCCACAGCCGCTATCAGAGCTTTCCAAAAGGGCACGGTCAGCACACAGGCTCTCAAAAATGTCGTAAATAAACAAATTAAGAACCACGTCATATACTGTTTCCCGGCACACTTAGGACCAAAGATCGGCGACGTCCCCAACTTTAACGAGGCGGCACACGAGGCTGCGCGCGCGCTTACAGACCGCGCGGCTTCACCCGACCACTCGGAGAACCAGGATGCACCCACTACATACAATGAAATCACTAAACACTACAAGGTGTTTGCAACACTAAACCTACAACGTAGAGAGTATAGCACGCCACACCGCACGCTCACTTGAGCTCAAGCGGTTACACTCAGAACGCTACAAACAGGCACATACCCCACGAAAAATAGACTACACCATTACATGCCTCAGCTCTACAAGTCTTATTGCACCAATTGCAATACATCCCTTAACGTCTATCATTTACTCTGGCCATGCTCGCAAGCTCACATAAACTCCTAACCGGACAAGCGCAAGTTTGAAAAAGCAATCCGGAGCGAAAAACTCGCTCCTCAACTCTGGGCCGTCCAGCAGGTCCACGACGCCGCCAGGAAACTCAACCTCCCGGTTCCGTCATGGAAGACGCCTACTCCATGAGAGCCCAAAGCTCTCGTGGCCTGCAGGACCTCGAATAAAGTTGATTTCCTTGCTTCCTTGGTAAATACTAGTTCGGGTGGCGCGAGTGTTTAGTGATGGCGTGAAGATGTGCCGAAGTATGTGTGATAAATGAGAAGTGCGTAGGACTTTCTCATGCGGGCGAGGAGATAGTGCTAGTAGTAGAGAAAGGGGCCGTGATGTTATCGCGTATCTCAGAAATCAGAGGAAAGGTCCATAGGCTGTCTCCAATTTTTATTCTGTTTCATATCATTAGTCAAAGAAAGCTCGCGGTCATTAATACCTCTTTTTATGCTTGTAAGAAGAAAGTACACACTAGAATTGGCGAAGAGGTCGTACTCAATTCAACTGTATTAATGATGAAGTCACGAGGTTAGTCACTTTCATCATCACAGTCATGTTAAGCCAACAGACAATGACACCAAGGAAAGCATTCTCTGAATTACATGTTTTATTCGAAATGCAGAAATGATGAATAATAATGATATTGATACTCAAGAAAGTACAGATGAGAAACCTGCGCCGTGGTAGCTCAATTGGCAAGAACATCAAATGCCTAAGGAGGGGACGTGGTTTCGTATACCACCTGCTACTAGTTGTCTCGTCCGCTTTCATTGCCCTTTATTTAACATTTGTACGTTTTGAATAAAACAAGTAATTTCTGTTAAGCGTCGTTGTATTCGTAAGACTGTGACTAACAAAAATTAGGCCCCTTGATTCTCCTCCTTCTCCTTGATTGCACCACCGTAGTGTTATTCTATGGGTTGTGGCTGAAGAAGCAATTTATTCTTAAATCTTGTGGCCAAGAGCGCCCTTGCGCAGTCATAAAAAGCCTGTCTTTTTCGTAACGATTTCGAAGTGCTGATTGGCGCTTTCCGAGTTTTTTGACATCACCGAATTGTGTATGAATAGATTACCGTTAATTAAAAGCAAAATTAAGGAAATCTAGTTCAGCAATAACTATGCCGCCGAAAACGTAATGGCGAGACTCAATGCCTTGATATTGAAATTTTATCTGTGTTAGATTTAGCCATTGAAGTACTTTGCATCATGATTTCATCATCAAGGAGAGAACAGAGTGAAATCACCGACTGTGTACTAAGCAACCAGTGACTGCAAATAAATAATTAAAAAAAGAACGACAACAAGAAAGTTGTGAAGGACACGAGAAGCGAAAAAAAAGAGAAAAAGAAAGCAACTCACTCGAAACTTATCGCGCGTGGTCTTCCTTCTCTAAAGTGAGAAAGTAAGCACACGGGAGCGCTGGCCGTTCTAATTCTCGCGCGAAACTTTCGTTTGACACTGCTCGGCCGCATGACATCTCGTTATTGACCGTTCGGCACGAGCACTTCGGACAAGGTTCAAAACACAGCCTTCACAGCGTTGCCGCGTGGCCTTAAATTTACCCGCCACTTCAAATTCAGTTTAATTAAGCGCCCTTGTGGCGCAATCTCTGCTTCCGCGTTATTAAGGCCCGCGACGCCCAAAGCAGGCCGATATGTTTTCATCATTATTTTAAAACGTCACTCATATCCTCTTCAGCGTTTGCAGTTCGCTCTCTAATGAACGAAGCGGCCTCTCTTTATGTTCCTTCTAGAGATTAGGTACCGAAACAGAGGTAAAGTGCGCGAGATAAGTTCGTACGGCCTGACATACGCCCCTGTTCACAGTGGAGTCCACCGAGGCTTAAATAATGGAGTGAATAATGTGCTGTTCGATGGAGCACTAATTCTCAGCGCGTACTGCTTGCGCGGCACTGAAATGTTCGCAATGATCTCCACAATGGCCACTTAATTGGATTCGACGATTACTTGAATGATGTACTGAATTAGTTATTCATTGATATATTTCTTGGTTGGTCGGTTTAAACGTTTCAAAGCGACTGGAGAAACGGTAAAATCTACCCTTTTAAGTGAACTGCAGTGGTGGTGCCGATGGCGTCATGACTTTGTGCAAGTGACAAATGGGAAATTACAGTGCCAAAGTGGGGGAATAATGTGCGTCCAGTGTACCGTCACGTAACGTACCTTTTTTAACCTAAGCTTACGCCCCATATTGCAATTTACAAGTTCTAGACGTGAAGTTCGCAAGGCAGGTTAACCTGGAACAAATTCTCAGTATGACACCAGTTTCGAGATATTAATTCCCGAACTTTTTGGAGAAATACATTCGCGTTCCAGTTACTTTCTTAAGAAAACGTCGTTTTATGCATTCAAGTACAAACGTAACTGGAACGCCAATGTATTTCTCTGCAAATTTCGGGAAATAATATCTAGGAACTGGCATCATCCTGCGAATTGATATTAAGTAGATCAGTCTTGCGACCTCCACGGCTTGAATTCGCAAATTGCAGTATGGGCCACAAGGTAATT
Source organism: Dermacentor albipictus (assembly GCF_038994185.2). Taxonomy (NCBI): domain Eukaryota; kingdom Metazoa; phylum Arthropoda; class Arachnida; order Ixodida; family Ixodidae; genus Dermacentor; species Dermacentor albipictus. The sequence goes on from NC_091826.1 coordinate 12,505,175, forward strand.
AGCTAAGAACTAAAATGGTGTTTTTTTTAATTAGCCGAGCATGCATTTCAATTTATTGTGCTAGCAATGTCCACTTCTTCCGGTAGACCAGCTCATAAACTAGAACTGTGGCATCCGCCACAAGCTACATTAAAAATTTTTGTAAGTGTTCACTGAACACCCGGCATGTATATGATGCAACGGGAGGTGGTCTGTTCCGGACAACCGTCAGTTGCACTTCGCTCCTCAAAGATACATGACGTGTGTCGAGTAACCTTGCAATGGAGTGTGAACATGTTTTAAATCATGATTCAGGGACCTGAAAGAGGTTTGATGTAAATATAGCGCATTTTTCTCGCATTTACCGCTAAATCGCCACTGAATTTGTTTGTTAATACTATCAGAGTTGCATCGTCAACACGATGGCGCCTTTTCGACTTCCTGCCGTTTCTTTGCTGCAAGTGAGCAATAATAGAGGTCCCCGGAAGCCATTTTCAGTAAGCAACCAGTGCTATCACGTATGGCCTGCACAAAATGACAAACCTCGCGTTATAAGTGGAAATTAAATCGTGAGCACACGCATTCGTGCCGCCTTCCTTGCCACCCATCAGAGGCTGCCGCTTTTACGCGAACCTTTGCTTCACTGGTGCTTAGAGTGGGAGACCCGATTTCTTGATTTGGGAAACAAATTGTGGGGAAGCCTGTTTACAGTGTCTCGCAATTTGCGTGTCAAAACCGTGATTTCATTATGAGGCATGTCAGAGCATGGTACTAGCGATTACATTTCGCTGCATTAGATTTTTTTTACCGTGCACCAAAAGCTCTGCTCACGAGCGTTTCTTTTTGTTTTTTTTTTGCATTACGCCCCTGTCGCAATGTGGCTTTCGTCTCAGGGCTCGAACTTCGGCCTCGTGCTCGGCAGCGTAGCGCCATAGCCACTAAGCGACCGCGGAGGGGCTTCCCTGTATAATCGTAAGGGAAACGCGAGGACGGAAAGTACCGTAGTGCAATATATGGATCACGGAACACACGTGCTTTCGATCGGCGGTTTCATTGCCAACGCGAGAACTCCTACAATTTATCTCCAAAACTCGGCAGGGCACCAAAATTTAAGCGAAAATTTTATTTTTCACTTCCAATTGTTTGAAATAAGGTTGACGTGCACTGCGTAGCACTACTCGGCTTACTGGAATGACGTTTCCATTTCAATAAGAAGCCAACAAACACTGACAACCCAAGGACAACATAGGGGAAATTAGTTGTGCTTAATAAATGAAATGAAGAAACGATAAATTAATGGAAATTAAAGTGAATGAAGGAACAACTTGCCGCAGGTGACAACCAACTGCGGCAAGTTGTTTCTTCATTCACTTTAATTTCCATTAATTTATTGTTTCTGTATTTCATTTATTAAGCAAACAAACGTATTCTCACCTGCGGCAAGTTGTTTTTTCATTCACTTTAATTTCCATTATTCTTTGTTTCTTTATTTCATTTATTAAGCACAAGTAATTCCCCCTATTTTGTCCTTGGTGTCACTGTTTGTTGGCTTCTTATGATATGACTGATAAAAATTGGACCCCTTGGTTAACCTCCTTCCTTCTCGTTTCCATTTCAAGGCATTAACAGGAGCGACAGTGGAACGTCAGATGTTGGAAATTTTGTCCCAACCTGGAACCTGGATTTCATCCGAACTTAAGCCCTCACTTCTGTTTCTGCATGTTCAGTTGTGTTAGTGTAACACTTACTACCATCCCACAGATCTAGGTTTCTTTTTTTTCCCTCTCTTTCCGCCGCGTTTACGCTCCTCACCCTTTTCCCTCCTATTCTCATACCCACTCTCTTCACCAATTTTTGAAAGCGCTCGTTGCTGCATTGTCTGTGTCTGAACTTCGAATAAATCCTCCGTATGTTCGAAGACCTAGCAGGTGCGCTTAGAATGGGTGGCTGCCTCGTGAGTCGAAACATTGTACGTGCTTACACTGGGATATATTACAGTGGTTGACAGCAGAAAGCAAGAAAGGGCGTGTCAACAAAGATGCCTTGAATGTCCAAATTTTTCGTCGTGGTCATACGCTTGAAAAGTAGGGTTTGCTGCATATAAACTATTAGGGTGACAAAGTACACTTTACAAAAATATATGCAATGTGTAGAAGTCGCCGAAAGCTGGGAGCCTTCGAACATTTATTACGATAACTTAATCGCCACATTTGATCTCTCTCCTCTATCTTCCTCTTCGTCCCTTCCTTGATCGCCTTGTTGTCCGTCTTCATCTTCATCAACTTCCGTTCCTTGCCAGGGAATCTTATACAATAACCGATTTGAAGAAAGGTACAATTTCACGTGCGGTAGCGCTTTTCTTAATCTTCCTCGCTGAGCTGGCTGTCATCCCGTGTTCTTGAGTCAGTGATGACTGCATGGCATGAAACGACGAGGCGCACTGTTCATAATTTAATTTGCCCCAGTGGATGTTTTAGTTGTAATACAAATAAATATTTAAAAAAATTCATTATGCTGCCCTTATTGCGACCAATGAGATGCCTTTTGTAGATCGCATTACGGTTATCAAGCAACCTTTAATCTTCGCGAGATAGAAAAGGGCGACAAAGATGAAGACTGCTTGCGCAGTTAACCCACGCGTGCTTTTATGGCGTAATTCTAATCCCTATGGAGTTTTGTATATTCAGATACTGCCTTTGATGTGACCCATTAAAACTATTTTGCGAGCAGCATGTGTAATGCTGTTGGGGAGTAGTGGCAGCGAACGCGCATCAGAGCCTTGCGGTCTTTGGTTCAAACGCACGTAAATTTGTGATCATTCTTCTGAATTTATTTTAATTTCGGACACTCGGAGCACGCACATGCAAGGTGCCGTAATGTTGCACGCAGCCGTGATGTTACAGGGGTACCCCGATACTTAGCTTATAATTGCCCAGCGCAGTAAAAAAAAAAAAGGCTAACTTTGTTTTGAGGGTGCTGAAGTAAGCTACGAAGGAAAGTGTGTGTGTAGAAGGTGGGGGTGGGAGATAGCAGAAAAACTGTAGTTTCTCAAATCAAGCCGATACTACATCACAACAAGATAACTACTGCCCGAAAACACATAATTGCTGCTATGCACTGCTGCATAGGCACCGAAGCGTCTAATTAGATAACATGGTTCTATTCTCCAAATTCCTGACGACGAAAGCTTTTCCGCCACTTCCCTTGAATAAATGCAATTTCATTCTTATCAGACATCTCGCTGATAAAATAAACGCTATCCCTCCTCCCCTCCATTTCCCTTTTTCTGAAAGAACTCGTTTTCAAAAGCATGCTCCGTCGAATGAGCCCATCTGCCAAACTATTTCCAGACGATTTGGCCTCTTACATTGTTACGAAACGTACGCAGCTCACACCTTGCACTGGTTTCGAAACACCTGCTGTCCTCGTATGGCTTATCACCATTGCATCGGTAGATACTTTATTTTTAAAGCGAAGCTTTCTTTGCCTCTTTCTTCGACGTTCCCACTGCTGCTGCTGCTGTGGGCTGCTGTCGCGCACATCGCGTCGAGGGGGTGGTTCAGGGCGTGTAAATAAACGACGGGCATGAGTCAGAGAGGAAAGGCGACAGGATAAACTCGTTTTCATCCAACCACGTCGAATTTGCACAATGCCCTCTGGAGCTCCCTGGCTGTCGCCACATTAGCCGCTTGACAGCTGTAATTATCCGTGACTCCTCTCAGAAGCATTGCAGAAACTGCAGAGCTTCGCTTTCTACTAACGTGCGAGGCCAGATGGGACACAGATAGAACTGTAGAGAGAAGAAGAAGGAGAAGAAGGAGAAAAGGAATTTTCCATACAAGAGAGAGGTAGGGAGTTGACGTGAGAAGGCAAGGAAACCCTACTACTACACGACAGCGATTGCTGGGAAACAGGATAAGCTTAAGTTCAGGGTACGGTACGATACGGTGCAGCTATTTCTGAAAAATAAACACGATGCAAATACGTCAAGCGGGCAGCTTAGGCAGGGCGTGCAGAAGCAGAGCCGCATTAATTAAAGCGCACCGCAGCGTCCAGGAGGCACTACAGAAGCGGTCGACCATCAAATGAACACTTCTGTGCCCGCCGCGTTAGATTTGCGGCTATGCCATTTCTAGAGGTCGTGAATTTGATATCCGAATCGCGGCAGCCGTATTTCGACGGGGGCAAAATAGAAAATGCACGTGTACTTATATTTTGGGACATATTAAAGAACATCACGGTGTCAAAATTATTCCAGAGTCCGCCACTACGGCTTGTCTCATAATCCGAGTGTGGTTTTGACAAGTACGGCCCCATAATCGAATTCAAGTGTAATACTTCGGCCACAATGCAATGTGCCATGTGAGGCAATGACTATGCTCAAACCTCCCTGAGATTATGAAATATGGTGCACAACAACGCCTCAAGCAAACACTTCTCCGTATGTGTTTTGTGTACCACGCAAACAGTAGTGGTGCACGCAAGGTAACGTCTAACATCAACTCACCACTCTCGTGTTAGCCTGAACATTTAAGAAATAATTCTTTAGCCGTCAACGTCACTGCTGCAACACGGAAAGCTTCGCTGACATCGATTCCCACAGTGCGTGGGATTTTGTCTGCTGTTTCACTACAGACGGCACATTTACACTGGAACACTGAGAAATGAAATGAAATGTTGTGCAACGCCGACCCTTTGAAACGCGTTACCTTGCTGCCAAAATCGTAGCAAGAATGGGAGGCTGCAGCTGCAGTACTGATAAGTGTGTTAATGTGCAAATTATTTTGCTACCGTGACAAGTATTGCTGGGAACGTATATTAACGAAATCTTTAGAGGACGTCATAAAAAAAATGTTCCCCAGAGGAGGCTACTGCTTGTAACCGTACTGTTGTGAAAGCACGGAATAAACAATTTTGCGCACTCCACATTGACTCGATCGAATCCTTCTGTTTGCGCGCCAGCAATGACAATGTTGTTGTACTGAATTTATCTTAAGTCATGAGTTGATGATGTTTTGCCGTAACTTCAGGTTTGTGATTCAGAACCCGCCGGTCATTCCGTCTTGACTGCGAAAACTATTTACTTTTAAATCTTCTGCTCGTGAAATTGAGAAAGGATCATGAAAGTGCACTCAATTGCAACACACTAACAGAAAATACGTTTGACTTTACAGGAGCACGACAGGTTTGTGCACAAAGAAAAAAAAAAGAAAAAAAAGAAACCCTGACTTAAAGCTTAAAGTTAGGGTAACGTTATGTGAAAATCGGCATTGTTGTCACAGAAGCTGCAAACAAAGAGTAAAGAATGCGTTTAGCAACAGAACAGGCTTGCGAAGTCGAGCTTCTGTAAAGCGGTAAGGTTGCCGCATTCACGGTTTGCTCCTAGTGCGAGCAGCATTGATATCATTATCGCAACGCTGGCCACGCTTAAGCAGGTAATGCACTCGGCTGATAGTCATGATAATATATTTTTTAACATCTTAAATTAGAGTTGCATTTGACTGATTGATTGCGGCATTGAATGACTGACTGTGTCCTATCTCATTTAAGACAACCTTCTTAAATTCTTTATTGCCACATTTTTTCGCTATGCTACTTCCGACCACTGTGTGGTTGCAGTCGAAGATAAAAAATAAAAATTTAAAAGGGTTCACAAGTGAAAAATAGAAGAGTGCATACCTGAACGAAAGTTCAGGCCGGTGTACACTATAGAACATAGGCAAGCACTGAAGGATGTATCATCATGGGTGGTGTGAAATGTCGTAATATCTCCAGAGTCGGGTACGCTCAAAATAACTCGTTAAAGTCGTCTAACCTCCACCGAACGAAAGACCATTGCAGAAAACGCGGAGGGATGACACGTAACACGCTTCTTGTTCTCTGTTATAACAAATAGATCGTATGCAGGAGTTATTTGTATTCATCTTCAAAGGTGTTCGGAATAGTTTTCAGCACTCGTGTGATTTTTTGAGGTATTTCTCTAAAAACTGTACTCCTGTACAGGGTTTCATGCATTTGCTTTGGCCCTGATATCTCCCCTTCTTATTTATCGAGGAGTGACGGAAGGTTTGGTTCATGATGGGCACGTACTCAAGTAATACTAATTTTCTTACTGATGTCGAATAGAAGCTTGAAGAGAAATACAGTTAAAAGGCAAAACGGGAACGAGAAAGGATGGGAGCGAAGCCTGCTACACACGGCGGTTTGTGAAAGCGACGCCTTCACGTAGCATCCTTATTTTTCGAGACACCAGTGGCATGACAAAGCCCGTGGTATAGAGAACCATGGGGCAACGTCATTCCGCTCACGTACGGCTCAATGAATACACGCCGTGCTCGATTTGTCCTGCAAGCCACGGGCTCTGTGAGGCTCTAGGCCCGAGATCCTTGCCACGCCCGCAGCTTCGTATTCAGCAGCTGGCTCCCCGCTTGTGCTACGAGTCTGATGCTATAGACGGAATAAAAGAAATCGAATGAGAAGCGATGCTGCTTTAGTATATTGGCACGCGCTAGTTACGCGAGCTGTCGAGAAAGAAGAAGTGTGCGTGGTAGCTGCTGCGAAAAACGAACTGTAAACGGCCGTTCGCTTAGAACTGTCTGACTGGCTTTTCCTCTCGTGACAAACTGGTGGACGTGCTGGGTACGCATCCATCGTATGCCTACGGGTCCTCAACCAGAAGCTACCGACGCCAGTACCTCGGGGACGGCAGAAATCTATCGAAGCAGCCGTCGCCTCCAAGGTCTTCCACCGCAATACAGCCCCCTGGCAAGCTCCGTGAGGAAGATGTCAACAACTACCGCAAGCCAAACCGAGGGGATGCCAAATGCTGCCGTACCATGCATTCTCAGCGCGCCTCGCACGCCTAACCCGTTCCATGGCGACGCCTTTGAGGACGTTGAAGACTGGTTGGACCATTTCAACCGGGTCGCCGCCTTTAACGACTGGGACGATCGCCGTAAGTTGAAGAACGTCTACTTTTCCCTTTTAGACGCGGCGAGAGTATGGTACGAAAACCACGAAGCCTCGTTTACCAGCTGGCAGGAGTTTTACCGACTGCTTTGCGAAGCCTTCAGCACTCCCGAAAGGAAAGAAAGAGCCGAACAGGCACTGTCTTCGAGGTTCCAAATGCCAAACGAAACCGTCGCCATGTTCGTCGAAGACATGACGCGATTATTCCGTCGGGCCGATCCACTAATGCCAGAAGACAAGAAGGTGCGTTTGTTAATGCGAGGCGTAAAAGAACAGCTTTTCGCGGGCCTCGTGCGCAATCCTCCTACAACAGTCTCTCAGTTCATTCGTGAGGCAACAGTCATGGAACGTATGCTTCGGCAGCGGCTCTCGCAGTATGAACGCCAGACCACCATGACTGCTGCATGCTCTCTCGTACCTGCAAATGATGACAGGGAGTCCCTTACCGAGCTAATACGACAAATCGTTCGAGAAGAACTGCAGAAGTCCTATGCATCAGCTCCGGCACCTTCCAGTGCCGCGGTTCTTACGGATGTCATTCGGGAAGAAATCGGCAAAGTCGTTCATCCCTCGCCACCAACACGACCCGAACCTCCCACGTTCTCGTACGCGGATGCTCTTCGGGCTTCCGCGCCGTCGACGGGCCGTTTTTCGCAGCCGCCTGCTGGGATTTCTCGACGCTCCCCAAGTCCGATCCACCGCACGAACCCGCAAGCACCTTTTCATCCTGGTCCGCGCAAATCTACAGTATGGCGCGCCCCCGACAACAGTCCGTTGTGCTATCACTGCTGGGAGGCTGGTCACATGTATCGCGACTGCCAGTACCGACGGATTGGTCTGCGGGGATACCATCCGGACGCCCGTTGCCCGCGCTATGGCGAACGCCCGCACGACATCGAGCAATACCTAGAAAGTAACCGGCTTCCTCCTGCCCAACAGCGAAGACAGTCACGGTCGCCTTCACCTCGTCGGTACGCGTCACCAAACCGTGCTCGACCCGCCTTTGATTCCGCTGGAGTCAACGGTGGAAGCCCGCGCCGGGGAAACTGAAAACGGCGACCTCCGGGGGTGAGGCCGCTGTCATGCGAACCGTCAAATATCCTCCGCCGACGCCATCCCCTCGCGACGTACCGCTGACGCCTTCATTCGAAACTGCAAAAAGAACTTCTGCTGTTATTACTGCTTCAATCGACGGTTATCCGGTAACTGCACTTGTCGATACGGGAGCTGACTACTCGGTTATGAGTGCCTCACTGGCCACTCGGCTACGCAAGGTGCTGACAGCGTGGGACGGCCCACATCTGATTACGGCCGGAGGACACCTCGTGTCACCCATTGGACGATGCACCGCCCGACTTGCAATTTCTACTTCGACTTTCGTAGCGTCTTTCCTTGTGCTGCCCAAGTGTTCTCGACTAGTTATACTGGGCATGGATTTTCTCCAGGAGTATGGGGCGATCATTAACCTTCGTGACTTGTTCGTGACTTTTTCTAACTACGTTTCTTCGGATTCGAGTGTGGAGGATGAACATCACCGCGCGGCTTTACGCGTGGTCGATGACTGCGTGACGTTACCGCCTCGAAGTAGCATCTTCGTCCTCGTTGAATGCCCCCAAGAACAACTAGGAATAGGCATTGCCGAAGGTAACCTCGCCATATTGCTGGATCGCGAAGTCGGCGTCGCACGAGGTCTCGTAGAGCTCCAACATAGGCAAACCACGATTCTAGTTACCAACTTCAGTGGCGAATACAAGCACTTTGCGAGGCATACCACCATGGCCTACTTTGCAACGGTGGCCGATTCCAACGCCTGTGCTTCGGTAACGACAATCTCGATTCCGGAACCCAGCGATGTGGACTTGACCAGTCACATCAACGTCAACCCACAGCTAGACCAAAATGAGAAGCAGAGGCTCCTCACTCTGCTATCGTCATTTAGCGACTGTTTCGCCACCACGTCGAAGGTCAAACAGACTCCTTTAATCAAACACAGAATCATCACTGAACCGACCGTCCAACCTGTTCGCCAACACGCTTATCGCGTGTCGCAAAGAGAACAGGATGCTATTCGTCATCAAGTTAAACAAATGCTCGACGATGATGTCATTCAACCATCGACAAGTCCTTGGTCTTCACCTGTTGTATTAGTTAAAAAGAAAGATGGTTCACTACGCTTCTGTGTCGATTACCGCAAACTGAACAAGGTCACGAAAAAAGACGTTTACCCACTTCCTCGAATTGACGACTCCTTGGATCGCCTGCGACATGCCCGTTACTTTTCTTCAATGGATCTGCGTAGTGGGTACTGGCAAATTGAAGTTGACGAACGGGACCAGGAAAAAACGGCGTTTATAACACCCGACGGTCTCTATCAATTTAAGGTCCTCCCTTTTGGATTGTGTTCCGCTCCGGCGACATTTCAACGCATGATGGACACAGTTTTATCTGACCTCAAGTGGAACTCGTGTTTAGTCTACTTAGACGATGTAGTTGTTTTTTCCACCACGTTTGAACAACACATCCAGCGGCTTGAGGCGGTTCTTCAAGCTATTCGCACCGCCGGCCTCTCCCTGAAGCCCGAAAAATGTCACTTTGGCTACGAGGAGCTCAAATTTCTAGGTCATATTGTCAGCAGCACCGGTGTGCGCCCTGACCCTGACAAAGCCATGGCAGTCGCTCTGTTCCCGATACCGAAGACAAAACACGATGTCCGCCGATTTTTAGGGCTTTGCGCGTATTACCGGCGTTTTGTACCCAATTTTTGTGAAATTGCCGAACCTTTGCAACGACTCATCAAGAACGACGTCACATTTGTTTGGGGCCCTGCACAATCCGACGCCTTCCACGACCTTCAGCAACGTCTACAGACACCACCGATCCTTGGTCACTTTGACACCGAGGCTGACACAGAAGTGCATACTGTTGCTAGTAACGTTGGTCTCGGAGCGACACTCGTACAGTTTCAAGCTGGTGTTGAGCGCGTTATTGCGTATGCCAGCCGAACCTTGTCTGCTGCTGAAAAAAACTACTCAGCAACTGAAAAAGAATGTCTGGCAGTCATATGGTCTCTCCAGAAGTTCCGCCCATACCTGTACGGACGCCCCTTCCGTGTCGTCAGCGACCACCACTCTCTCTGCTGGCTGGCGAATCTCAAAGATCCTTCAGGCCGTCTCGCAAGATGGAGCCTTCGGCTGCAGGAATTTGATGTGACCATCGTCTATAAGTCTGGCCAGAAACACACTGACGCCGACTGTCTCTCTCGCGCCCCCGTCGAACCCGCACCACTAGATACTGACGACGATTCGGGTTTTCTTTGTACTCTTCCGTCTTTAAACCTTGCTCAACAGCAACGCCACGATTCCGAGCTCCAGCCCTTGATTGAATACCTTGAAGGAAGCCGCCCACAACCCCCACGGCAGTTCGCGCGTCACTTGTCATCTTTCTGCCTACGTGGCGACATCCTATACAAGCAGAACTTTCACCCTACGGCAACCGCTTTCCTTCTCGTTGTTCCCGCTACTCTCCGCGACGACGTTATACGTGCATGCCACGACGAACCAACGTCTGGGCATCTTGGTTTCACGCGTACTCTCGCGAGGATCAAGCAGAAGTACTATTGGCAAAAACTCACAAAAACCGTGAAGCAGTACGTCAGAAGTTGTCGAGATTGCCAGCGTCGCAAAGTTCCACCTCTGAAACCAGCCGGTCTGCTTCAGCCTGTCCGACCTCCTTGCTCACCTTTTGAACAAGTTGGGATGGATTTACTCGGCCCATTTCCCAAGTCTTCGGCTGATAACCGCTGGATCGTCGTCGCCACCGATTACCTCACTCGATACTGCGAAACACAAGCCGTTCAGCGAGCTACTGCTTCAGATGTTGCTAACTTCTTCATCAAAAATATCGTCCTTCGACATGGTGCTCCCGCTGTCGTCATCACAGACCGTGGTACGGCCTTCACTGCCCAGTTGGTCCGAAATATCCTGCAGCTGAGCGGGACAACGCACCGTACGGCAACTGCGTATCACCCGCAGACTAACGGTTTAACTGAGCGTCTCAACAAAACGATCGCGGATATGCTTTCCATGTATGTTGCCACGGACCATAAAAATTGGGACGAACTGCTCCCGTATGTGACATTCGCGTACAACACTGCCCTACAAGAAACCACCGGGTTTCCTCCTTTTCGTCTGGTCTACGGACGCGACGTCACCACTATGCTCGACGTGATGCTCCTACCAACTTCGTCGCAACATACCGCACCAGATACAGACGCCTTTGTTCAGCGTGCCGAAGCAGCGCGGCACCTTGCGCGGCAACGAATTCTATCCCGACAACGTCAAGATGCTCGTCGATACAACCTATGTCATCGAGACGTCACATACAACCCGGGAGATCTTGTATGGGTTTGGACCCCTATACGTCAAAGAGGCCGGTCAGAAAAATTATTGCGCCGATACTTTGGACCCTACATTGTTTTGCGTCGTCTAAGTCCTGTTAACTACGAAGTTATTCCAGCCGACAGTTCGCACCACTCCCGTAGACCACGTTCCTCTGACATTGTTCACGTTACCAGGATGAAGCCCTACCATTCGCGCTGACTCTCATCCACAAACTTTGTGATTCGGCCCCTGTCGTCTCGTCCGTTGTCTTTCTCATTTCTTTTATTTTTTCCTTGTGGCATTTAACTTCTCCCCAACTTTATTTATTTATTTATTTGTTTGTTTTTTTGTTTTTTTGGAGGGAGGGGTAATGGCACGCGCTAGTTACGCGAGCTGTCGAGAAAGAAGAAGTGTGCGTGGTAGCTGCTGCGAAAAACGAACTGTAAACGGCCGTTCGCTTAGAACTGTCTGACTGGCTTTTCCTCTCGTGACAATATCATAGCGTCGAAATAAAAGAACAACAGCATGGGGCAACAAAGATCATAAAGAAAAACACGTTTTCCCTTGCGTAAACGTTCCTCATTGCTGTACTCACTCTACTGATCCCCATTTAACTGCTGCCGATGTTTGCTTTAATATAACAACCAGTAACTTGATTTGATGAGGAAAATGCTGTACCGTAGCAATGAGGAACGCTTACGCAATGGGAAACACCAAAGGAGTGGGTGTACGAAATACAACACAGAAACCAAAGGAGTGGGAATACTGAGAATACAGAGAATTGCTTGACGCGAATGGAAAGATAAGACGACCGATTAAGAGTAAAAAGTGGATTGTCTAACTTTTTATGTTCTGTCAATGTTGTGCCGACCTGTACAAACAAGTATGCACTAACGTCGTTAAAGAAATCCATATACCCAGTACTTTCTATATCCAACAATCCGATACTTTCCTTATGGTACCACATATAAAAACCCGTTTTTGACGTATGTCATATAGTGTTATTGTATATAATAGTCATTAGACATAGGGTATTTTCCATTTGGGCTGGTCTGATACAATTATTCACAACATTTTGTCAGATTTCACTTTCATTTTGCCGTGTACTAACGAGCTCACACCATTTACAGGCTTCCTGAGTTTGGTTCTCCAACACTAGCATGCTAGTACGCCAGTATGCTTCATTTCAGTGCATTCAGCGTACACGTGTATACTAATCGCAGACTGTTTATTGTATCTTGGTATGTGTCTGCTATAGTTTAATCACTACTTCAGTCCCTAATCGACTGATGCAAAATGTGTTAAACAAAGTTATTTGTTACGTGTACACGAGACAAGGTTGCTCATAACGACGATGCAGAAGAACATGGTCGGCAATGAAATCATTGCCGACTTTGCCGAATTGCTTGTCAGCTAATAGATACAAGAATTAGTACGCTTCGAAACTTGAGAATGTTACGGATGTTTGTGTGCTTTATCGCTATTCCGGCGGGTGCTACGACAGGGACCGACCGAACAAGCGACCGCCACCCAGTCTTTATATATTTCGGCGATAACCACACCGGACTTTCTCTTCGCTTAATATTTCCCTGCCCTTTTCCCTTCCCCCAGTGTAGGGTAGCCAGCCGGGCTCAGTCCTGATTAACATCCTTGCCTTTCATGGGTGGGTGTCATGGGTGGGGTGGTTTTCATGGGCGGGTTTCACTCACTCACTCACTCACTCACTCACTCACTCACTCACTCACTCACTCACTCACTCACTCACTCACTCACTCACTCACTCACTCACTCACTCACTCACTCACTCACTCACTCACTCACTCACTCACTCACTCACTCACTCACTCACTCACTCACTCACTCACACTCACTCACTCACTCACTCACTCACTCACTCACTCACTCACTCACTCACTCACTCACTCACTCACTCACTCACTCACTCACTCACTCACTCACTCACTCACTCACTCACTCACTCACTCACTCACTCACTCACTCACTCACTCACTCACTCACCTACTCACTCACTCACTCACTCACTCACTCACTCACTCACTCACTCACTCACTCACTCACTCACTCACTCACTCACTCACTCACTCACTCACTCACTGATTGACTCATTCGCTCACCTAGATAAACATAAGTACCCATGAAAGTGGATGAAATAAAAATCGGCGCCGCGGTAGCTCAGTTGGCAAGAGCATTGCATGCGTAATTCGTAGACGTTGGTTCACATCCCACCCGCGGCCAGTTCTCATCCACTTCGCATCGCACGCGTAATCGCAAGCGCAACGAACACCGCACGCGTAATGCGAAGACGTGGGATCATTCACCACCTGCGGCAAGTTGTTTTTTCATCCTCTTTCATTCTCATTAATTTATCAGTTTCATTTTTGCAAATGAATTATTAAGTACAAGTAATGTACCTCATGTTGTCTGCGGTGTATTTTGCGTGATCGCATCGTATGATATATATATATATATATATATATATATATATATATATATATATATATATATATATATATATATATATATATATATATATATATATATATATATATATATATAATATCTGACGCTTCCTGAAGACATTGCCTTGGAAGGAGAGTGCCTCTATTCGCGAGAAAAAGTCTCGCTTCCATTGGGGTACAAACGGGCGTTTTAGGCTTACGCTTTAACAATAATGAGAGTGCTTGGATGCGCTGGAAGAACGGAGGAGGAATGGTGCAAATTGCTCTGACTCGAGAAAAAGAAAGTGAGGAAGCTAAGTGAACGCTCAAAGCCATTAACATTAAGTACCGCGGCAGAGGAGTGCGATATGTTAGGCCGGTTACACAAGGGAGCAAGCAGTGTGCGAACTGTACACTACGAGTGAAAAAAAAGAGAATAGATTGAGAAAACAGAAAGGAACTCGGGAAATCGAGCCATTTCTCAGCGGTAATAGAACGAGCACTCCAGCGAGCACAGTTTTGCTGTAGCTAGTGCATTGTTTTACAGCGCCGTAAAACGGCGACATCACTCTTACAGAGAAGAGAAAAAAACGAAAAGGCGAGGAAGCGTGCACCGTAACAAAAAAATGAAAAGAAAAAAAAGATTATATGGCAAATATAAAGAAACGTAGTTTGACTGTGGAAAGTGCGCCAGTAGTAGGAACAGATCTCTCGCAAAGTACAGTGGTAAAGCTTTAGTATCGATTTGGTATTTTCTTGGTTTATGTTTCTTCGTGCGAGTGCGGATGGTTGTGCTGAATATGATGACGGGTAGGTACTTATCATGGGTCCCTGTAAAGCAAGTAAAAATAAAGGCTACTTTGACTTTCTCGACGCCAATGTTTAGATGAAATAGTCTAATGTCATTTAAGGTAGACAATGTTTGAGGCCCATAAATTGGAGTATGGAATGAAATGAACTCTAACATTTATCTTGTATTTTGTACAGCTTCAAACGTACAGCCGCCTTGGAAGTTCAGGGATTGGTATCGTGCTAATCAGTAGCCCGTTATACTTGCTCGCCGTCTCGCCGTCTCGCCGTCTCCCCGTCTCGCTTGCTGTGTGTTGTGTTTTTTCGGCGCTATAACCCTCTTCTGGAAGCCCACTACAGCGCGCAGGTTTCTCACGTATGTGAGAATTCGCTGCTCGCGCCACAGATTTGTGGTTCCTGCCAATTCACCTGAACCCATGCAGGTTTGGTTTTGTTGTGGCGGAGGGTCACCGGCAGGTAATAAGTGTAAGAGTTAAGGGGGTCACTGAACGATAGCAAAAATAACATTACGATCGGAAATTCATACAGGCCACTTGTTGGAAATTATTTGTTCAGAAGCTTTGACTGTTCTCCTTTACCTGCTAAATTCATAATAACAATTTTTCCTGACCGAACGGTGCTCTTTCAAACTCTGCGCAATATATAAATGAATGAGTACTTTATGGAAATTTTTAAACCAAATGGACAGGCACTTGAAGGTATCCGATGTAAGTTGAGTACGCATGCGTCACTCGTTTTATTCATGGTCGCTATGCGATAAGAAAAAAATGCAACAATGGTATCTAGTAAAAAGGACAGGCAGAGAAGACAGCCAAGGTGATAGAGAAAGGTAAGGCAACAATTTACATCCATGTTCACTGGTCTCGAAGTAGCTTATTGACTATCTGTAAAATCAGCAGCTGCGAGTCAATATGATAGAAAGTAAGGCAAACTGTGCGCTCGCAGGGACAGCCAGCAATTGAATCCTGGAAATTAAACACTAAACAGGTAATGAAGCTAGGAAGGAAATAAAAACAAGAGAGACAAGTTGTATCTTCTGGAGTAAACGCAAGTTTAGCCTCGACCTTCAGATCTCAGAAAGTACGGCCTACCGTTACCCGCCATCTCCATTTAGCTCATTTATTATGGTGAAAATAGAGTACAAGTGGTAGCCAAACACCGGTCGAACAGCTAATGGTCGCGCTACCAGATCCACTAGTACCAAATAACTAAGTGACAAGGCTAGCCAAAATAGGATGTAAGAGACCGAGAGGCCACTGTAAATGCTTGTGAAGGAAAGTGGAGTCATTTGGGCGTACATCCCTTTTCGTGCTCGACAAGTGGGCGTCATCGTCCTTGAAACTCTCGAAACTTGTGGTCTCGTTATAAAAGCTCCACAGTGTTGCGCCTGAAGCACCGACTTGTAATGCATGGCATTTAGGTGCAGCACGATGCAAACAAGACAAAGGAGTGGACACACTACTGTGTGTCCACTCCTCTCCGTCTTGTTTGCATCTCGCTGCACCTATACAAGTCTGTGCATGATGCTGTACTTACAGACTTGTGCGAGTTTCAGAAAAAAAAAACGCAGCCTGTTACAATCACAATTATTTCCTTGAAAAAGGAGGAGGAAGAGAAAAACAGAAGGCAAGGACGTTAACCAGAACAACGTCCGGTTGACTACCCTACACCGCGGGAATGGGAAAGGGTAAAACAAAGATGACAGTGGGAGAGAGGAGGGATGGAAAGAAGCAAATTAGCGGTGAGTTCACTAACGCATGTGGTGTAATAGAAATTGCATTAAGAGTCACAGACGTTCGCACAAGACCGGTCGTCCTCAAGAAACACAAAAGCGCCTTCACCGCTCAACGAGTCCTGCGCAGCCCCTCACACGTTGTTATCTACACAAAAAATTGCCCTTTCAGAATTTCCTTCCGACATCTTCCCTCGTTTTCTTGTGAAGACATCTGGCAACGACACTGAGAACTCGTTCGATGTGCGCACTGGATAATAGGGCTTTGTTGTAACGTACGCACACCTTGTTCACTATAGATTGTGCGTGGTTACTCAATGCGACGGTGCTGGGGTCTGAGCTTTCTATGAAGCGCAGCGCTTCATTGCTACTGGGACTTGGGGAATGCGCTACCAATAAGGCAAGTAAAAAACTGAAATATCACGCACAGGTGATTCCCTGGCATCAACGCCTGAAGGGACCATCGCTATCAAGCAATAGAAATGCCCCTTTCAATTTGTAATGTTTCACAGTCTCGGAGGCGAACAGCAGTTCACGATAGGTAGCGAGGCACTGGAAGTGGTAAGGGAATACATCTACTTAGGGCAGGTAGTGACCGCGGATCCGGATCATGAGACGGAAATAATCAGAAGAATAAGAATGGGCTGGCGTTCGTTCGCCAGCCATTCTCAGATCATGAACAGCAGGTTGCCATTATCCCTCAAGAGAAAAGTGTATAACAGCAATGTATTACCAGTACTCACGTACCGGGCAGAAACCTGGAGGCTTACGAAAAGGCTTCTACTTAAATTGAGGACGACGCAACGAGCTATGGAAAGAAGAATGATGGGTGTAACGTTAAGGGATAAGAAAAGAGCAGGTTGGGTGAGGGAACAAACGCGAGTTAATGACATCTTAGTTGAAATCAAGAAAAGGAAATGGGCACGGGCAGGACATGTAATGAGGAGGGAAGATATCCGATGGTCATTATGGGTCGCAGACTGGATTCCAAGGGAAGGGAAGCGTAGCAGGGGGCGGCAGAAAATTAGGTGGGTGAATGAGATTAAGAAGTTTGCAGGGACAACATGGCCACAATTAGTACATGACCGGGGTAGTTGTAGAAGTATGGGAGAGGCCTTTACCCTGCAGTGGGCGTAACCATGCTGATGATGAAACCTGCATATTGTACAGCCATAAAAATATTGTTCTTGCGTCACAATCACGAAAATAGGCGTATATATGAGTCATGCATATATTACAGAGATTGAGAGATACGTGTTTAACCGATAAAAACTTGTGTCGATATCACTGTCTGTCAATCACTGCACTAAACGAACAAGAATCGAGCAGCAGTTCTTACCGCCTATGAATGCCTCTTGAAGGTGTTTCCAGGAGAGGGAGAGAGAGAGAGAGAGAGAGAAAGAGAGAGAGAGAGAGAGATGAAAATTTTGTATAATGATCAAAGGTCCGACTTCCAAGAGACGCGTGGAAATCTGCAAGCCTGCCAAGTTCAGGTGACCACGGCGCTGTCGCAGGGCGCTGATAGGAGGACGGCGCTCGCCTGTGTACGTGCATGTGTTCATTCCTTGGGACACTGCAGTTCAATCTGAACTCAAGTTCTCAAATCTGTGTCCCCCGTTATAGTTTGTTTCGTGGAAAATGTAACTTGTTACATGTTCATTTTAGCTTAAAAGAAGTAACAGTGAGAGTTACTGAGCAAACCAAGTAATCGGTGAGAAAGTTTCCTAAAACCTAATTGATTACATTTAATGCAGGCAATTCATGCATGCAGTATATGATTACACGCAATTAATTGCACGTGATTCGTTACATACATGTCTGGTCATAACCAACAATCCCAAGTTTTAACTATATTACGCATTCTAGAAACTGCAAATGATTGTTATGCTGTGCCCAGTATTACGAGATAGTTCACCGTGGAAAACACTTGGAATGAGTGCGCATAAACTACCCGAAATAGCGCCCCACGGGAGCATGAAAAAACTTATGAAAGCGCAAACTCACATGTAATGTAGAAGAACTCGCGAAAGCTCTGCGGTGGTTGGCGAACGTAGTTTTTCGCAATTAGTTTGGCGAGCAACTAACGCAGTTATGGATGGCAAATAGTCTCAACCTCTAGACGTCCAATTATCCCAGCTTTCAAAAGGTAATCTGGGCTGTACATAAATGTGCAGCACAGATGTGCGAGGAGTTTGCTGCACTAGAAGTATTTGATTAGTGCATTGCGTAGCTCGGTATGGCTGCGTCGCTCCAGAGTGCGACGCCCCCAAAGTGGCGGTTCCGCGGTTCCAGGCTGCGCTGACATGAGACAGCAGCGATGATAGAGAGAGAGAAGAAAAAAAACAATAGCGGGAACTAACCAAGGAATTAGAAAAAAAAACGTTGTGAGTACAGAATTTCTCTGATGCGAGAAAAGCCGGCTTCGTTGTGCGGCAGACATTCGCCTGTGTGTCGTAAACTCGAGTGGGTGTCGAGAAGAGTGGGAAGAGGAACGGGTAGACTCAGCGGTGCAGTAATTCGGAGCCTTCGCGGTGCCTGGCGCATTCCTCGCATTTCTTTGGAAGGAACGAGGAATGCTATGGAAGGTACAACGACGACGCGCGGAGAGCGGGTCGCTTTGTTAAATCGCACTGTAGGTACGCTATACTTCGACACGTGCGGGGACAGTAATAAGGCGCGTGCTCTGCTCTATTTCGGGTCAGTGAACCATTCATCCAAGCACGGCGAGCTTTCACTCATTCACACTGCGCGTTTGTCGAAGGTATCGCTTGCAACTCATTGGACGCAGTGTGCATGTCTCGGTCACTGACCCACCCGCAAAAAAGCAATGGAAGGCCTGTGGTGGGTACCGAACAGTGGTGGTGCTTTGCGGGACGCCTTAAAACTTGCGAGTGGGAGAATTGCGTACACTCAAAACAACAACTTTTGCGAAACCTTGTTCACACCACACGGTACGTATGGCCCGTGCATTTGAACATGCTTTTCACAAGTTAGGCCTATTGACTCGCCTCGTGTCTTTCGGTACTTGAGCAATGCCCGCGGTAAAAGTGCAACAAAATGACAATAAAGTGCAGAAGCGCTTGGAACTGCTTTGTTGACGGTAGAAGAAAGTGAGGAGCCTCCACAAGCACATTTTCTAAGGAATGCGAGAACAATCGCTAGGGTTACATGCGAGAGAGAAAGAGAATATTAAGAAAACAAGTTATACGGAGCAATATAAGGTTGACGACTGCGTGATTTGGTATATTACATTGTCGACGAATAGCGCAATAACCACACATAAAAAAAGAACGCCTACGCATACGCAGCGTTAGCAATAGAATATGTATACGGCGTTTTCATTTATTGTGTTGTTATGCGTTGTCTATCGGCACAAAAGATGGGCAGGTTTACCGGAAATGCCCAGTCGGTTATTCTACGCACAGAAAAGGGAATAGAGAGATGGGATATCACAGAGAGGGAAATAATAGGTATGCTAAAAATATACGTGCGAAAGAAAAGTGTCGCGTGGTGAAATGCTACAACACAACGTTCAAGCCTTCGCCCCCCTCCCCCCCCAAGAAAAAGAAAAAAAGCCTAAGTATATTACCGTGGTTCCTTGAATGAAGACAAAACCAACGAACAGAGAAAGAAGTACGAATGCTGACTTTCAACTATATGAATCTTTATCGCAAAGAAAGCTACGAAACACAAAAGAATGCGAACTCACTGAAGTTGCTGAGATGGCGCATGAAGGCATACTAGATATAGGCCTACGGGTCAGTAAACCAGTTACCAGTGTATCGCAGGAACAATTGCCATTTCAGGAAACTGCGCGCACACGGAACATGCGATAGCAAGTTATGTTTTCGTAGTTATTCTAGGCTGTGTAGTTCTCGCTTTTTTCTTGGTGGTTTGCATTCCGCAACACCTATCGTTTGCAATAAAGATTCCTTCAGACATTTGTTCTTTTCTTTTCTTCTGTTTTTCTCTCGTTCATGAAGTCCTACTGTTACACTGCGAATCATGCAGGACCTGCTAGCCCAATATTTAACGTTATTAAAGAAAAAGAGAGAAATAAAGCAATATCCCTCTTTAAGCCTTGTGCGCCGATGAACGGCAATGTTGGTGTTGCAGTATTTCTTTGAACAAACAGTTAAAAGGCGCAAACGAGACGGAAAAGCTCCAGAGAATAAAGAACAGACAGCTTACATTATCTGCGACAACATAATTCTGTGACACTGAGGTGATAAGGGCGCTAGTTTGTTTCACTGCATGCTGCGCAACGTTCAGTTTGCAACAGAAAGTTGTGTCGCGGGCATTAGCTTCAATTATCTCAGAAGTTATGCGTTTCCTTCTTCCGACGATCATCGATCGATGACGAATGGTCTGCGGCTCTGCTCTGGCTGTTAGAGAGACTGTTGTTACTCAAGTATTATCTACCCCTGTTAAAGCGTAATAATTACTCATGCGTAATGATAGCTGCGCTGTCTCTGCAGTAATCGTGCGTCGTGATTCGCACACTGTGCTGCCCCTAAGCGTAGTTATGGATCGCCGAAGAATAGGGCGATGCGGGTGGCGGCACTTTCGCTGTGGTGATCGAGCTGTCGTGGACGGGACACAGAAGCCGTTAACCTATTTCACCGAGCGCCGGGCAAGAAAAGGCAGAGGCACGGCGGCGGAGCGTCGCCACAACAAATCGTAGTTCTGTATTTGTCAAATGACCGATAACACCAGGGAGAGCGCAGCAAGAAATCTGAAGAGTTGCATAATTTAAGCTTGACCTGATTGCCACATTTCGTGACAAATATAGAATTGGGTGCTGTAAGCTGCACGAAAGAAGCTTTCAAGCTGGTGTAGAACATATATAATATGTGTAATAGGCATTTGTGCTATATTTTCAGGGGCTTAGAGTGTATTTGAAGTTATAAACGAACTGCTGCGTTTCTTGAGGCGCAAGACTGTGTGTGTGTGTGCACGCGTGTGCGTGTGCGTATACATGGGTAGGGGTGCTTGTTCGTGTGAGAGAGAAATAGAGAGAGAGAGAGCGCTTTTTCCCGTCTGCTCATCTCTTCCTCCTTTTTCCTCTTCCCCGCTGTAGGGCAGCCTACCGGGCTCAGCTCGGTTAACCTCCGTGCCTTTTTCTTATCGCTTCTCTCCCTCTCTCGTTATGACGCACACATAAAAAAACTAGGGGATATTAGTTAACCCATCTTATTTTCGTTTTATACGGAAAGAGTTCGGTAACTCGGAGAAGACAGAAGTACACGGCGTGTTTGTGATCAATGCACGAAGCATTCATGCATGGAACGCTTTCTACAAAAAGCTCGAAAAGTGGTCACACGACGACTCCTTTCTTCGCCTTACCTGTCTCGCGTTCGGAAAACTCCGGCGCACGCAGCGTAGCGCCAACGTCGTGTTTTCATCCGTTTCGTGCCTCGGCTTTATTGTATTTGGCGCAGATGCTGCGCTACGGTGTTCTGCTGGCGCTCAACATGTATTGAATGCGGACGCAGATCCTGTAGTTGGAGATTGTGAAGTTGAGTGAAATTACTTTGCTTTTTACGCTGCGGGTGATACATGCTATGTTCATAACACCGTGCACCATTTGCAAGGAGAGAAATGTCTATTAGATCCATATCTTCAAGAAACATAATAAAAAAGAACGAATGCCAAGGAGACAGAACATAGCTCCAAGGAGAAAAACAAGAAAAAAGGAAATAATTGCCATCTTTAAGTTCCTTTCGTAGCCGCCGCGGTAGCTTATTGGCTATGGCGTTTCGCTGCTGAGTTTACGCATCCGGTCTCGCGGCCACATTTTGGTGGGGGCGAAATGAAAAGTGCTAACAAAAAAAGAAAGAAAGCCAGCGTACTTTTATATAGGTGGACATCAAAGAACTCGAGGCGGCCGAAATGACAGCTGCCCACAATGGCTTGACTAATATAATCAGATCGCGCGTACAATCCCAGAATTTATTTAATTAAACACTAAGTTCTTCGCGCAAGTTAGGAATGAGCAGCCATGATCTGTTATATAAAATGCTGCGTTATCATTTATCTTTATTGTGTCTTGCCTAAATCATGCATAAAGTGGGGTCGTCAAACGCCTGATTGTTACAGTTTTTTTCTATGGACAAGACGCCACCACCAAAATATGCCCGTCCTACACAACGGCTATGATGCAGTGCCTCTCATTCAACATGACAGTGCAAGCCGGAGAACATGGTTTGCAAGAGCGTATGCTTGAAGGGGTCGATTATTTCATCTTGGGGCTACAGAATAGTGTGACAAGCCGGAACAAGAAGTTGTGGCAACATGAGCTCAAAAAAGGTGTCTATGTAATGTCGCAGTGCTATATTGAGTTGTATGTGATAACTCAACTTCCTTGTAATTGTTTGTTGCATATACATTATATGTTGTACGTTGTAACTGTATGGTGTAAGTATATACAATTTGTTCAAGAGCCAATGAGTTGCCGGTGATTTGAGCGCCAACATCTCGTTATATTGTGTTCATCAAAATAAGTTTTGACAGAAAATGAGAACCTCGAAAATTGACGCTTTCTACTCAAGGCGCCAACCAGAGCACATCAGTGCTTATGATTTTGCAAACGTACCAACGTCACCCCATAGCAAAGGAAGTGTCAACAAAAGCAGTCCCAAGAAAGAAAGCCTAAAGCTTTACGGCTACAGTCACGAGCCTAGTAGCCGAAGGAGATAGAATACTGGCCGAGTCGGTATGGGTTCATATTTGGGTGCGTTGGTAATGGACACTCGTAGTATGAGCTTGTTTTGGGGGATTTCTTTGGGTGTGTACGTAGCAGCATTCTTTCTACGCGTAAACCTTTAGTTATTAGTCAGTGCATGCGTCACCTGCCTTAATCTGTGTGTGTCATTGCGAGCTGCCGAATGTGAGCAGAACAAGCCCCCGTCCATCTATCTGCTTACCATAGCTGAAAGTTCGTTTCGGCGCAAAGACGTGAACTTCAGCCCTAAATCCCCACACGACGGTAATTTGAATAGTTGAACGGGTTGTCAGGTTTAGTTTTCTCCAGAAGTTAAGTACCCACTCACGCTTTCGGTTCTATGGCGGAAGCACAAGCCACACACGTGGTGCAATCTTGCAGAAAGGCAAGCCGCCGCGAGCTTCCGTAACAAAAACACTACGCCATTGTTTTGCCCTGAGGCTACAGAAACAACACTGTGTTGCTTAACATAATGGAAGGAACACATTGGATTTGACAGCATAAATTTTTCAGCCGTAGTCTTCGAGATAAAAAGAAAAAAAAAGAACGCTTATTAGTTCGTATCGGCGAAGGGTGAGGTGATTAACGCAGGACAAATGAACAAATGAGCTTCGCGCAGACAGAAGACAAGCAATGAACATCTTAAAAGAAAACACAGGGAAGAAGCCGTGGTTGCGTAAATGAGCGACGATGTTTGCTCGTTCTATTATTGTCTCTCTTATTTTTTTGTCGACTGCGAAAAGGCTAGTCTTCGGTCATTAAAAGCTTAATACAACGCATGTGCTATACCTTCCACAAGCAACCTTGCACCGTATCTTCGCTACCATTGCTGCTTTTAAGTTCGTTGAGATCACTTGAAGGCTTCCTTTCGTGCCTTCAACAGCTGGCGTTCACACTTAACGAGCTGCCACTAATGAGACCTGGCTTTAGTTATTAGTCTTTTTCTTTCCCTTTTTTCCTCGAACGTGTGTCTTCGTTGTCCAGTGAGATATAACAGTAAATGTAGCACACGTCTCGTACCCGAAAGTTTGCTTGCGCGACAACTTCTTGCGAGGCTTATTACATTGTGTGGAGCTTTGCATTGCTCCATGACCTTGGTTCCGCGACCTTCGTTCTGCTGCGCGCAAGCGCTGACCTAGAACGATGATCGGCTAACTAGATAAATTATAGAATTCGTCCGGATAAGTATCAGAGGTGTAGTTGCGTAAGCTGTTCATCCACGTTTTAATAAACAATTAACTGCTTTTTCTAAGATAGCAAACTGTGATTCATGGTTTGTTGGGTCGAAATCAATGCATTTTATCCTTTCCTGTTCTGCGATGGAATTTATGCAGCTCGCACGCAATAAACCCTCGGATCTTGACAGCGACGTGTTTCAGTATTTTATGTCATCTTGCCTGTTTTAGTCGACCTGTACTGGACATTAAGTACATTCCATTGCTATTTTCTATAAAAGCAGCACGTATTTTAACTTAGTACAGACACCATGCATTTTATTGTCCCCGTCATTTCCTTTAAGTAACAATGCTTTCTTCGCGACTGCGCCTAGTTCCTGCATTTATAAGCGTGGGTAATTACACAGCATTAAAATACGCACAGTCATTCGTCTGGCTTGCATGCAACAGTCAATATATATACTGTAGCATTTTGTCGTTCACGCACGCAGACCCCCTAAAAGTAATCGCGCGCATTTTAGCTATTCAGCATGTGTCAAGCTCAAGGAGTGGCTTTGTGTCTTTCTCAGAGAATGCTGAATACTCTTCAAACGATGTGCCTTCGTGCCGTCTTTATGTTGAGCGTTCTCATGGCAATAAGAGAACGCAAGTTGTAATAACAATGCGATGCAGTTATAAATGGTAGCCTGCCACCACGTGTAAGTGAAAATACAAGTAATGGTGTAAATTAATTAAATTGAATTCTGGGGTTTGACGCGGCAAAACTGCGATATGATTATGAGGCACACCGTAGTGGGGGACACCAGAGTAATTTTAACTATCTAGGGCTCTCTGACGCGCACGGAATGAGACGGTGCACAAACGTTTTTGCATTTCGCCAGGAAAGAGCGTCACTCACGACAAAGTTCTTCCTGAGCAGACGGATTAGCTTTTTTCTTTTTTAAAAGAAGGCGCCAGCTCGCACAAACACATTTTGTGTCCAAAATCAGGCCACGGAAATTTACTTGCCAAAATGCATACTTTTTTTATTATATGGTATTTAGGAGATGTTGTCGTCTTTAATTGAGGCCGGCTACTTCTTTTCACATAGGGATTTAAAGAAAACGAATAAATCGTACCAAAAATAGCGAAATCATAACAACACAAATTCTGGTAACATAAGTACACTAATGTCACACTATTCTTGAAAAACAACACGAAGTCATAAAAACACGAAGTCTAGTCACGTAAGTAGACTTATGCCACATTAAAACAAAAGACAACTCACCAACATAAAGTTCAGTCGTGCATGTGCACCAAAGTAAACACAAAGCCCGGTTACTTAGCTATATAAGGGCACACAAGAAATCATGGATTAAAGCCTTACGAAGTTACAGAAAACCAGGCATTGCATTGGTCAAAGTCGGGTAAAAGAAAAATATGGAATGCGCTATCACATTTAAACTGTCAAATCAATACCTTTCGAGAAGATCACTCACTTTTAGAAATCGCTGAAGGGCCAGTAACACTCGTCTTTGCAGTGAGTATATTGCCCAAGGACCTAAGATCTTCCTGAGGCTGAAGGGCCTGCGATCTAAGGCCACTAAATCAAGTGCTAAGCGTTGTCTGTGTGTGTCATGTCGCGGAAATTCTAGCAGAAGATGCTGTACATCTTCATCAGCGTGGCCACAAGTGCATTCCGCACTATGAGCGCTTGAAATTTTATGTAGAAATTTTATGCGGTACCGAGATGCAGAGGGTGAATCAGCGTTTCAAAGGCTCTGGTTGTACTTAATGTGGACGGGATTTTAAATTGAAGTGATGGGTCAATGTGAAATAAATCGGAAGATTTCGTGTTCTGATCAAATCATGTCACTTTGCAACCACGGACTGACATCTTTCTTTCTTTCTTTCTTTATTCATTTATTTAAGACATTCCTTACAGAAATGCCTTGGGGGACGCGACAAAAGGCACTGAACGTGCCTGACTGGGCCTCGCCACCCTTGGCAGCAGCAGTCACACACGAACAATAATAACAAAAGTATTCACTACAATACGCTCAATTTGGAACACGGTAGAACTTAAACATCAATAAGTGTTCCTCATCAATAACATAAATCAGTAACATAATAACATAAATACACATGCACATCAATAACATAAATACACATATAATTAGATACATTGTACAGGTGCGTCGCAACTATCGTCCTAGTACAGAAAATATATCGGACTTTAACAATAAAAAGCCAAGACACAGAGTAAGAGGAAACCAACTGGGATCAGACCTGCAGGATTTTTAGTCTGTGTTAAGGAAAAAATTTTTGAGCATTTTTCTGAAAATGTGCACTGAGGTAGCTGTAACGAGCGCTTCAGCAATTTCCGGATATTCGTTGAGAAGGTCTGGTATCGTAAAGCTTAGTTTTTGATCGCCATATTTTGTACGAGAACGTGGCCTGGGTATTAAATTCTTTCGTAGGCTGTACGGACCAGGTTTCACTTGATATTTGGTTTGAATAGGTGTTGTTTGGTGCTGATGCAATATTTCCAGGGCCAAGTTGTATTTACACAATTTATGAATAGCCAGTATTTTATAAGATTTAAAAAAGGGTGTAGTGTCTTCAGAAAGTTCTAAATTTCTGATTGCACGCACCGCTCGCTTTTGCAAACAAAAAAGACTGTCTAGGTTGGTCTTAGTCGTTGTTGACCATACTAAGAAACAGTAACATAACCGGGAATGAAATAGCGCGTAGTATATCTGCCTTTTCACCGCAGATGGGATATAGTATCTCACTTTATTTAGGATTCCAACAGCTCGCCCTAGCTCACTTCGGAGCTTGTCAACGTGAGGCGTCCATGAGAGGTTTTCATGAAATGTCACCCCCAAAAATCTAACTGATACAGATTCTGTCTGAATCTGATAAAGATTCTGCCCTGTCTGTAATCAGTAACCCTGTCTGTAATCGGTAGAATCTGTAACTGATACAGATTCTGCCCTGTCTTAGTATGCGGCGTAATTTGTCTTGTGTTAGAAGGAGACCATGTGGGGCGTTATTAACATGCGCTTGTTCAGCTACTCTATCGGCTGCAACGTTCCCAGGGATATTGCAGCGGCCAGGTATCCATTAGTACGTTACTGTGCGATTTTCTTCACTTGCTTTTGTGAGTTTCATAAGTATTTCGTGAACTAACACCATGTTTTGTGAATTGCTGATGTCACTATGAAGTGAAGACAAAGCTGCCTGCAAGTCGCAAAGGATGACCCATTGTTCCCCTTTTTGCATTGAATTTATGTAGCGTAGCTAAGACAATATTGCAAAAAGCTGTGCTGTTGTTCATGACGT
Organism: Dermacentor albipictus; assembly: GCF_038994185.2. Taxonomy (NCBI): domain Eukaryota; kingdom Metazoa; phylum Arthropoda; class Arachnida; order Ixodida; family Ixodidae; genus Dermacentor; species Dermacentor albipictus. The sequence goes on from NC_091826.1 coordinate 12,532,726, forward strand.
TGCATGAGATAGTTTAAATGTTTGTATTTGGTTTCTTTATGGAATGACAAAGGCAGCTGTAGAAGAATTTGTTTGGCAAGAACCATCTGTATACGCTTGATTATAGCCACGGTATCGAACGTACATTTGGTATAACGCCAGTTGTGCTGCTGGCATAAATATATCTCGTTTGCGTATAATTCCCTCAACCGAAAGTTCAATTTTGAAGCTACGAGTTGCCATGGAGGGTAAGAGATATCTGAGAACCAAAATTCGTGATGTGGTATTAGATCTTCGTGCAGCTGAATCACGGAATTGATGTTCGCCCAGTCTCTCTCAATTACTGCACATGCTAGTGGGTGCCTTTTGTGCTGCACTGAAACGCGAAAGTAGTTTCGACAGGTTTCAGCCGTGCTCATAACAGGAAATGGAGGGTGACGCACCTCTGCAATTACTAAGCAACTTGAGGTTGCTCGAGGAACGCCTAAGCATACTTTAAGGCTCCTAACAACTAATAGTTGGAGTCCCTCTTCAGATAAACGGGAGATTCCATGCAGAACAGGTGAAGAATATGCTATCTTTTGCTTTATAAGTGCATTATGTACTTTTAGTAAGGATGAAACCGACCCTCCCCATGTCGTGCCTGCTACGCAGCGAAGAACATTTATTAATGAGTTTATTTGTTCTTGGGGGGTTTTAATGTGAGAATTCCAAGAAAGTTGCATGCCTAGTATAACACCCAGAAATTTGTGTTGTTTCACTATGTCTAAAGGTTGTCCCTCAAGGCACAGCTGAGAATCCTTTAGATGTCCTCTTGTGACAGGCAACACAGCCGTCTTACTGTAAAACAGTTCCATTCCTCTTTCCTTTAAGAATTTGTTCACAATATTTAGGCCATCCTGCAAAGTTGATTGAACAAGGCTGGTACTTGCACCAGAGGCCCAAATGCAAACAGCATTCGCATATAGAGAGTAGCGTAGTGCGGGCCGAAATCTCCGCGGTAAATCCGCCATCACACAATTAAAGAGAAACTTGAGACATGGCCTTGTGGGACTCCTTCAATAATATTATGAGAGGAACTTTTTTCTTCACTAGTTTGAATAAATATTGACCTGCCAGAAACTCCCAGTTCTAGCAGGCTACATAGTATATGAGCATATAGCTGACTGTGTCGAAGGCTCGTTTGATGTCTAAAAAACGCTATTGTGACATTTCCGATAGCTCGTTCGTGTTCAACTAACGTAACGATATCAAAAATTGCAGCCAAGGTGCATCGCCACCTTCGAAATCCTGTCATGGGATCGGGAAGTGCTTCTGTTTGCTCATGCCACCATTGCAGCCTAGTGTCAGTAATTTTCTCCGTGGCCTTGCTTAAACAGCTCGTCAGACTCACAGGACGAAAAGACTAAAGAGAAAGAGGTGTTTTACTAGGCTTCGATACAGATATCACGGGTGTCGTATTCCAAAAGTCAGGGACACGCTCGTTGTCCCACAAGTCTATGAGTAAGCCCAAAAGTGCCAATCGACCATTACAGGTCCCATGTTTTGCAACATACCGTATGTAATGAAACCTGGACCTGCAGCAGTCTTTGTATTACAAAACACAAGCGCACATTTTAGCTCCATCACAGAGAATTCGTAGTTCAATTGTACATGCTGTGATTGAAAACATGCAAGAACATTTTGTTTTGCCATTTCAACCGTACATTCAAACTCAGCACTAGTAATAGATACGCATGTTCTAGTTATAACGTTGCAGAATTTCTTAGCATCACTAATTCTGAAGCATCTTTGGCTATTGCGAGAGCACGAAACCGTTGTTTGAACAACAGCGCCGCTTAATGCACGAATAGTCATCCATACTCGTGGAACTGGTGTCAGAGGAGACAACCTATTGCAAAATTAACGCCATCTTTATTTCCCTAATTTTTGTAGTCATCGCCGTATGACTGAGTGGATTTACTGCGAATTTCTATATGCTTCTATATTTCCACTCCGGCGATAAGTTCTCTCTGCCCTTCTTACAGCTCTCAAATGTTCATATTTTCCATCAACTGATGTATACTCGTCAGGAATGGGCACTTATTTCGTACACATTTTCATTGTTTCTTGTGTCGTTGATGTGAGTTTTGTACGTAAGCTTCACAATCCATTCGACTGGACAATTGTTGACGAAAGAGCTGCCAGTTTGTTATATCCACAAATTTTCGTCTCGCAGTAGTTTTAAACGTGGATGTGATAAGTGTTGGGGAGTGATCGCTTCACCGTGTTTCTGCAGCTGTTGCCCACCCAGCGTCGGTAACAAGATCATTAAAGCACAGTGTCACGTCTATGCAACTGGCGTAGCGATATCCCCGCATAAATGTGACAGATACATAATTCAATACTGAAAGATTGCATCTTTCCGCGGCGCATTGAACGATATCCCCACGGGCATCACAGTGATTACTCTCCCATGTTACGTTGTGTACGTTATAGTCTCCAGATATGATAATGTTTGACCCTGTGATGCTAAAAATATTTACCAAATTATCAATCATAATACGCCTCGATGATTGCAGGTATATGCTTATGGCTGTTACGCAAAGTTTTGCGAGATATACTTTGCAGGCTACATATTCCGAAGAATCTGAACTGCTTGATTGAATGAGGTGAGACGGCAAATCTTTTCGAACGCAGAACATTGCTCTATTGTTCCAGCTGGACAAGAGGATGTATGTATTATGTAATTAGCAGGACGGAAATCATCACGCACACCAGCCTATTGTATGCACAGCACGGGGAAGCTGTATTATGCAACTAGCGAAATCAGCAGATTTGGATCGAAGGCTATTAGCGTTCCACCTAAATATTCCGACATTTTCGTTACGACTATTCATGATTGCCATCCACTAGCGCTGATGCGGACAGATGGCTCTCTATAGGCTCCATAGACAACAGTGCCTTTACCTCTGGGAGTTTGTTCGCCTGAGGTAGAGCTGTGACAATGGCTCAAACTGCAGCAAACAGCATGGGTAGAATCATCTTTCCAACACTGAGTGGCGCGGTGTTATCCAGAAATGCCGAGGTTCCAGTCACCTTCCGATGTGATCGCTGAGGGGTGTTCTAAGAAGCCCGCTGAGGTTGCCCTAGGTTAGGTCGCTAGTATTCTTGTGATGTGTGGCCTTCAGTGACCGTAGCAGAATGATGACTCCGCTGTCTATGAAGCCCTTGCGCAGCTTGCTGCTTTATTGCCGACGAATACGATAGTTATTTTGATCTTTGTTCAGTTGATGTAAACAGGAGATGATTCGCTGGGCTCACAGCATCGGGATTCGGAAGGGGCTCCTTGTGTGGTGGTTGCTTCCCATGAATTAAGTCATGTTTGGGTAGCATGGATGCGGCCATGCTCTGTGGACATCCTGAGAAAGAAGCCGTATTATTACCTGCGCGATTTGCACATTTAGGCTGTCTCAGAGACTTGTGTCCAGCATGCTCATAATTCTCAGAGCAAATTTTACATCGACGTGTCCCACGACAGTTGTTTGGCGGATGTCCAAACCTCTGCCAGTTATAACACCTCAAGGCAGGACCAAGGTATTCTTCTACCGGGTGAAGCCCAAGTGGATTCTCTGAGGCATTGGCTCATCATCTCTGAAGTGAAGGATAACACTGTGCAAAGAGCGCAATTAAACTGTGCCATCCTACAGACGGCAGTATCCTGCTTGTCGGTGGACTGATATTACTCCAAAATATTTCAAAAACTCGAGCAGTTGCTCTTCAGTGTACTGAAGTGGCACGTGACGAATCTTTCAGACATTTCGAGTGTACGAAGGCGGGATGTAGGGCTTAATTCTTAGTCCTGCGACTTCGTACAGTAAAAGCATGTTTTTCGCAGATGCCATAGAGGTAACTTTCACTGACAAACTGCCGTCTCTGTTTAGTCGGAACGTATGAACTTTTTCCTTTGCCGCCGAGACAATTTCTGATGCAGCATGATTTGGATTTACTTGCCAAAACCTGTGTCCTTCTTCTGATGGTCTGAACATCACCGGGATTCCTTCACTTCTTTTCTTTTTGTAGGTCATGAAGTTGAAAGGTTCCTCATCCCACTCAATGGCTTCATAATCGCTTAGGTCATTTTGGGAAGTATGGCCATTTTCCTGATTGGGTGCCTCATCAAGACGAGCTCTCTTGCTCTCCCCTTCGCTGGGTTCCACCATGGTCACCGGAGGCGGGCCGTCAGCTCCTTGATGTTGAAGGACTAGCCCTGCCGGCTTGATGACGTCATGCACATGGCGTGTGTTGGTAGAATCGCGGACGCGTTCCCCCGATGCACTCACGTGCCTCAAAACACGCTGGCGGTCATAGGGCTCGTGCCGCCGTTATCGGCTGCCGATCGCCGTAGCGGTTGAAGACACGCCGAGGGAAAAGGCAAAGAAGGCTTCGTACCTGGATTCAGTGGCTCGTAGGTGGCTACACTTCTCCCTGAATTCCAGAGCAATGAAATCCAGGCACAATGTAAACAAACTAGTTAAAATTGAAGTAAAAATCCAGCAGAAAGGAACAGGGCCACCGATTGAATTGCATAGGATTGGATAGCCTTCGTCGATGGCACGTACCCACTGCGACGAATTGGCCAAAATTTGGACGGTATTAGGAAGATGTTGGTAGTAGGAAAATGGGTCATGTGGAAACAGATAAAAATAATGTTTGAAAAACTTAAAACAAGCGTCTTGAAACAACTATGAATTTATCCATGGCTGGGCAGACATACCTGCGGTAGTTGTTGTTGTTGTTGTAGCCTGTGGCACGTGTGGCTCCTACCCACGATGGGGGATTGGCCAAGAAATGGATGGATTATTCCAAAATAATTTATAGCACAAATTTCCTATTATCTATGGGAATAGCATTGAATAGGGTTGAATAACCGGCTAAAATAAAATCAGGAAGGTGCTGTTGAATGGGAAATAATTAATTTAAAAGTAATAATAAAAAATAGAATTTAGCAGGGCATTCGTTTAGATTCTGTAAGGAATGTTTGGACAGCGAAGCACGCATCCCTGTGGCTGAAACCCAAAGTGGACGCCCCGAACGAAAGAATTGCAGGTTCTGTCAAGTCCAGGCCAATTCTTCTAAATGGCATCTCCAACAATCTTTTTCTTAACGCAGCAAAGCGGCGACAAGATAGAAGATAGTGCTGTATCGTCTCCTCCTCCTCACAAAAAGAACAAAGGGGAGAGGGAACCAAACCCGACCTGTGTAAATAGAAATTTAGGGAGGGAATGCGGCAGCGTAATTTAGTGAGGCAGACCTCAAGCATCTTTGTATAACAAGAATCGCTATGCCAGGGAAATGCCAGGTGTTTATACTCTGGAGAAGCTGTCAAATGTGGGTTTGATAAGGCTGATCTAATTGATCTCATCCGAAATCTTGCCGCCGTGATCTGTGCTGTCACTGGTAGAATAGGAAGAATAGGGCCGGCTAGTGATGCATGTGCCAGTGAATCGGCAGTTTCATTAAAAAACAAACCTTTATGACCAGGCACCCAAATCAAATGAATACATAGCACATGGGCAGGAACTAGTAAGTGGAAGAGTTTTAACATGGGTGACTCCTTAGTAGCGGTAAGGCAAGAGCAAACAGAAAGGGAGTCAGTAAGAATAGCAGCCGTTGTAATGCGGCCGTTGTAATGCGGCCGTTGTAATGCGGCCTGCGGTAGTTGTCAAGAGGCCACTGCCTCGGAGAACTTCTTCCTTTTCAAAAAATGCATACTTATTCTAGCGTACACTCGAAGAACTGATCTTCATTTCTGCGCATGGCCACAAACCTGTCGTCTACGTATACCATTAGATCATTTATATACCTCTATCACCACTGCGCAGCACAGAAAGGCAATTCTTCTTTTGGCAATTTCATTCCCGTTGCCTAATTTCAGTCGCGCAGGTGTGTTTGTGCGAGCTGACGCCTTGCTTAAAAAAAGTGCGCCCGTCTGTTCAGAATAAACTTAGTCGCGTGTGACGCTCTTTCCTGTAGCGTCGTTACTTTACATAGTTTCGCGCCCTCTTGCACCATGGCCAGCAGGAACCGACTCGCCCAGCAACAAGCAGAGAGACGAACGTTCCCGAGCGCCGTTCGTACGTGCATTCCCTTTGCCTTCCTCTTACTCTGAGGCAGAAAGGGACGCTTGGAAGCTACTCCCAGGACAGCATTACGTCTCTAACTTCTGAAAAAAAAAATATTTAAAAAATGAAACAGGGTGCCTTTCATAAGTCATTAGAGACAAAGTTGCGCCCAACGTGTTCTGGCAAAGAAACGCAGGTCGTGACGAGCCTTCTGCATTCCAGAGATAAACGGAACGAGCGATGAGTTCATGTCAAAGAAGAGTGGCGGCGGAACATTCTCTGTCGCTATCTTTCTGGCTTCATTCTTTGCGAGGCGAAGGTGCGCGGCAAAAGAAGCGCTATGATAAGTTCTCAAGACGGTGGCTCAAATGACTCTCCGAGTCAATGCTTCCAGAAAAGGCCCGGCGTGTAACCGTAAACGAGAGTTCATTTTCAGTAACACGGTGTACCATTGCTACATATCTGATTTGCAAGAAATGGTTGTTCTAGAAGTGGATACGAAATAGAAAAGAATCTGTAGACTTCAGTGATTCCACCGGCTTTAACTTGTATACAGTGGTACGAGCAGGCTCACTGCGTACATTGTCATCTTCTCACGAACAACACTGTTTTAGTTGTTGTTTTTATTGTTAACCAGCGTAAATGTGGCTCATTCCTGCCATCACTCACTCTAATTTAGCTCAGTGTATATAATGATCCTTATAAATGAGCCCACTATGTTAGATATGGAGCTGTTTCCTGCGATTACTTCGAGTTCCCCAGACCACATCGGATTGCAGCACAGCTAATTGAGGAATGCAGAAGCAGGAAAGTGCATTCCAGAGAAGCGGCCGAGCAAACAAGTTTAAGGCAACAAGTTCACGTGCCAACAAGTTCGTGCGTCGCCGGGATTAGAAGGGGGCCTCGTACAATGGAGCTCAATCGTCCCCCTTCGGCTTTGAAGAAGGCATCTGCTACCGCTGCGGAGCCGAGCCACCGGGTGCAGGTGGGCCCTTGTGCAATGAAGCATGAGCGCCCCCCCTCCTTCTCGAGCCTAGAAGAAGTGGATTGCCAGTCTGCGAGGCAAGACCGCAGAGAGCCGCCAGGTGCGACACCGCGACACGGGCGCCTACCATTGGCTGAAAGTGGCGTCATCGGAGCGGACTCTCCCATTGGTGAAACATGACGTGACTTACAGTGCTCGAAGGGTTTATAAGAAGCCTTCCAGAGAGACCTGAGCATTCTGGGACATTCCCTGTTTCCCTGATTCACCTCTCTCGAACTTCTTGCCGCGGGCCGCAGCGTCCGAGTTGCTGCCGGCCCGTAATGACTGTACGACTGGTACTTGATGTGTCTCACCTCCCTGTACATAATGTAAAATAAATACTCCCAAGTTTGGTTCTTCATCCCGAAGTCCCGTCCCCTCAACCCCTACAAATATAAGTTCACCCCTATTATTTACAAACCATAAATTAGTCTTGAAATACATGGATTATTCCAGGTTATAATAGAATATGAATTAAATTAATAATTGAAAAAGAATAATGTGGAAAGGTGAAATTGCAGGATATTATGAGAACAATAACAACAATAACAACCAATCATCATCAGTTAAAAGTAAAAAGGAAAACAAATATAAAATAGATGCACATTTAACGGGGCAATCGGTTGGACTCATTAGGCACTTCTTGGAAAATCGCATCACGTCTTCTTCGAGCACGGCAACGCTCTATTTTCCACACTTGCTGTCCCACTCGAGCCTTGCCTCCCCTATACCTGACAAAGCTGTAGACCCACATAAAACACGTCAATAGGTACACACAAATTGACTCGCCACCAACACTTGATCCCCTCGACATGCCACTAGCGACTAGTTATGAGAGAGCCTTAGCTCGGAGCCTACTCCAATTTCTCTATTCAAATACACGAGAAACGCAGAAATACTTTTTAGGCAACTGCTGGGCCGAGATGAATAAAATTTGTGGCATTGCTAACCTCCCTGCCTTCCTCTGTATTCTCTCTCTCTGTCTCTTTCTCTCTCTTGCGTCATTGGAAAGAAAAGGTTTAGTTCTCATGACTGTAGGCAGCAAAATTTATATTTAAGGCCTGACACATTTTACAAAAATTTCTGAAAATTGGTAAGTTAAATTAAAAATGAAGCACGAACTTCGCAAATACGTAACTCTGCACCAAAAGCCGATATGTCCGTTCTGCGAACTGCATCCATTAGAACATTTAGAGCGGACAGTTTCTCTATATAAATGTACAGCCTACGTTAAATTTTTACTATGTTTACGAAGGCTTTGTGAACGTACGACTCACAAATTTGTTATATTTCAATGCCGCGTATATTGCGCCAATTTTCTCAGTTGAGATGTAGTATAAGCTCCAGTTTACAGAATTCTGATATTGTTTGTCATTATTGAGTTTTTGAGTTGTAAACTTGATAGTGTATAATACTGAGAAATTTTGCAATATTTAGGAATATTCAGAAAATATATGATTTAGGTAAAAAGTGTTGCTACAGCCACTATAGCTTAACATTTTTCTTTTAAATGCAACAAACCTCATCAAATTTGAAAGAGTGGTTGCCAAGAAAGAAAGTCGCAGTTTCACCACAAATGCAAAGCATCAGTTGCGATATTGAATGAGTGGACAGCTATACGAAGTAAACATAGTAGTTTTATCGGCCGTATAAACTTGTAAACATAGGCATACTATATTGGCGGACAACTTTCTGTGGCTATGCATGGAGTGCTAGGGGCGCGTGACTGCTGCGCATGGGTTACCGCGTCAAGTAGTCCGGCCGCATGTGACAGCGCTTTGGCTGCTCGGAACAGACGCTGAATCGACGCAGCTTCCACGAGCTATGGTTTCGCATTTCCCCAGACGCGGAAGGGAAAAGCCGCCAAATAAGTAAACGTTTACACTCAGCGGTCTGTCCTGTCTTAAAGTGGAAAGTTAGGCGAGTTGGTATATATTCATAATGGGAACAGCGCTAACAAGACGACGACGGAGTGAAAGGACACAGGACGAGCGCTGACTCACAACTACGTTTACTGCAACACACATAAGGTATATAAGCGATACAAGCGATCACATGGTCAATCGAGGAACGCACATCCGGGCCACGTGTATACAGGGCATCTGTTACCGTATCGAGCTATCTAGGTACGTTAATTCCTGCTGAGAAAGCGCAATCGAAGGCTGGCTAATGCACCACGTGCCCTTTCGCTCAATGTGGGCTGCTTCCATGACTAATCTGGCTGATGCATCAGTATGCTTAAACAAAATTGTTATCTCTTTGAGCAGAGGCTTACACTTACATTGCCGGCAATGGGCAGACACATGCGCATAATCATTCTTGTCCAAGGACAATTCATGCTCTCTAAGTCTTACATTGATGCACTGGTCGGTTTGATACACTCGCCCACACGTGAGCGGGAAAGGGTATCCCGCATTGATAGTGCAGCCTGCATACTTATTAACATGTTTCACTTTGCGCCTTCCGTTAGGATTGCGTTCTGCTCCACTTTCTCGCCTTTCGACCACCGGACATATAGCACTCAATTTTCCAGGAGTCGTCCTATGTCCTTTCACTGCGTCGTCATCTTATTCGCGCTGTTCCCATTATGAATGTCCTGTCTTATTTAACTGCTATTATTAAAGTGCTTATGTTTTGCCTTCCCCAGCCTAAACTCACATGGATTAAAACGCGGGACGTTTTGCAGAAGCACTCTCACTCTCTGCGCGCTTTGCCTCCGTAGCTTTCCCTTCATCGCCACAGAAAGTTGTCCGCAAGTATAACTAAATTAACAAGCATGGTGTCGCGCGGGCAAGCCAGCATGAACACATCACACTCAATGATCGCGGAAACTCGCTGTCAAAACGCTGCAGTGAGCAAACGCTGCAGCGGCAGCGAGCTCATTGACCTTCATGCAGCCGCTCGCATCAATGCGAACTACGCCTTCAAAACACAGCGCAGCATGGACTCTGCACCCGTCGCAGATGGCTTTCAAGATACAGGGGCCCGGCTGGGCGCGCGCTGCCGCCTGGGACGCCCGGAGTAGAATACGCCCCCCTCCCTCTCCTCCCCACGATGCCATGCGCGCGACGGAAGGCGGCGCGTCTCCTCCCCGCTTTCCGCCGTTGCGTGCGCGAGATCGAGCCGCAAGAGCAGGCTCACAATCACACGCTTTCACTCGCACATACAGCACACGGCGCGCGGTGACAATATGATCGCCCGTGGACTTGATACGGAACCTCACGGCGGTGGAGACGTCGACGGCAAAAATGCGCCAGTAGTGTCCATATAATTGTTATCGCAATAAATACGATTTCTCTGTTCCTATGTATTTACATAAGAGCTCCCTAGCTAAAGCTTCCTAAAAAAAACCTCAATGTCCTTTCACCCTGAAGAAGGATGACCAGCGAAGCTGTGTATGTGGGCCCATTAATGGTGAATTGCATCTACGCCGCGGATCGGCCCGGCATTGCACTATCTTCGGCATCGGCCCACGTATGGGGAGTGCTTAACGCCTGCTTCACATCCGCCGCGGGTGGGACCGGCATTGCACTATCTTCGGCATCGTCCCAGGTATGGGGAGTTTTTTACGTACCACGCCAACAACTACACGAAAATTTCCTTGGACGGTAGAGGCATATCGCTTCGCTGTAAAATAAAGTGTGTTTTTCTCTTTTTCTATTTTTGCGTAATACATACACGTACGCCGCAACTATCATAACCTCTCTGGAGCACAAACTGTTGAGGAAATTGCCAGGTGTCAGAGCTTCGTGGCAGCGCATCAGGCTTCCAACTGCACATTGGGAATAATTAAGTTGCCAAGTGAATTAAGCTTTCTTTTGCTGTTCCATGAACAGTTATTACACCCTTATTCACAAACCACCTACAAGTCAAACCTGTTCCTCCACTCTATGATGATGATGATGATTTGTTGGCATCCCATTTGAAAAGGGGGCAATTACAAATGATGGCCTTGCCTGCTTGAGTTAACCAGGTATGCTATAGATACTTTTCGTTCACTTTGCTCAACTCCGTCGAGTTTAGCACAGCACCACCCTGTGACTAAAGAAGGTGCCACGATTGCCAAGAATCGCAGTGGTGCGTCAATGGAGCCAAGTAGCAGCTTCTTTCACGGAGCGGCGCTGCTATCAATTTTCTCGAGTCGAGGTAGAGTATTGAGTGATGGCATGTTCTTAAGTACCGGTGTTAATCTCGTTCTACGCGTATGTAAGTTCGACTAAGTAACTGAAACATTTTTGCAAAGATATTCCGCTTACTAATGCGAACTTATGTATAACGAGATTAAGAGTGTATGGTGAGTGTCAGGGTGAGAATGAGTCCCGAGCATGACGCCACAATAACAGTGGCGATGAGGATGAACGGTGTGGTATAACGCAGAGGACGGATTGACGTAGAAAAGGCTGTTTATAGCTTTTAACAGCCGTCATAGCGAAAAAAAAAAATGACTCGACATCTCGTTCCTGCGAAAGTGGTCGTCCAGCGAAGCTATTGAAAACCACCACTACAACTAACTGCTAAGGGGGGCTAAGTAATGATTTATTGCTTGAGAGTAATGGTTGCAATGAGAATAATGGTAATTTTTCCATACCGGTGCTACAACAACATTGAAATCAGGTGCTGGGCTAATTATTTCATATTGGAATGGTTAGGGACGTCACTCCTTATACGTCGTAGGCTGCCGTATGCTGGGAGCGCTGCGTGGTTCGCATTATTATCAAGACTACCTCATTATCAATTACGTGGTTCAGATGATTGTTTCGTGCTGCTGCTTTATTGTAACGCGTGGTGTTCTTTATGTTGTCTACATGAGTACAAAGAATGCATGCACTGTTCGCTTCACTTTTCTGACTGCTTGAAGCCTCTGCTTTCGTGGGATACGAGCCACTGGCGCCGGGATCGGCCCACATTCTTGCTGACGGACCCGGACACGAAAAATGCCGACCAACTAGAGGCTAACAGCTTCGCTGTAAAAAAGATATCTAGTGTGCCGTTTATACGTACAAGAAAGGGAAGTCATAAGCGGTCGAGCGATTGAAGACACAATCTTGTTGGGTGCATTAGTGAGCCTTGTGGTTTGTTGTTTAGACTGCATTACCTTCGGAATCGGCCCGCAATTTTAGACTGCATGCACAATCTCCGAGATTGGCCCGTAATTTTTGTTGAGTAAAGACACGCTTCTGGTTTCAGTTTCAGACATGCGCAGTCTGAACGAGGATATCTGAGGTTCATTCCGGCCTTTTCCGCTAATTGCGAGATATTACGGCCCCATACATAGCTCTACGCTAACTCGGTGTATATTTTTAGCTTCAACCTTATTTTGGCGTGCGTTCTTATCGCCTTACTCTGATCAAAATGGTCAGAAATGGGTAGTCAGATACATGGATCCCTCGAACCCCTAAATAATCTGAAGTTCCCAAAGAAGACTTTTTCTTCGAAATTTAAACATATATCTGTACGTCACAAGGATTTTCTATGCTTGTTATTGGGCTCTTCGAACTGACATGAATCACTTATAGGTAGACGTGCGGTTTCGTTTCGTCTATATGCATGGTGAGTGTGAAGAGAACCAAAGCGATATCAAATAAATAAATAAATAAATAAATAAATATAACAAGAAACCATTAGAGTTACACTTAGGTTTGTCCATAATAATTCACACACCTCCATTCAGCTGTCTCTTATTGTCCAGAAAAACTTCGAAGCCTAAGAATAAAGCAGTGTGCTTTGAACGCTATGTTGAAGCTGCACTAAGAACAATTTGGAGTTACGGTATTACTGAAACCGTCATAACAATGTAATTATGAAACAGAAGGAGATCTCAATATTATTTTTTTTGCTTTTTCACATTTGTAGCTTTTTGTAGCTGATAGGAGTAATTGGGGAGGGGGTTTATATTCGAAACTATGTTGCAGTCATGACATGGAACGTATTTTTTGTACTTGCCTCAGCAAATTCGTAGGATGCACAGATATAAGAAACGTCTTCAAGCCAAAGTAAGGGGGTTAACCGAAAGTGTTATACATAGCATAAAAATAGCAGACAAATTCGGTTTTCAAACAAGAAAAAACACGCAAGAAAAACCTTTCCAATGGAAAGCTGTGACGCATAAGACGAATAGCAAGACTCACTCGCTCGAATAGCCGCTTTAAACAAAACTGTCCGCCAAATCATTTTTTTCCCAACTGATGACGCAGAAATTTGCATATTCATGAAACCGAAGTAAAAGAAAGCTTCATTTCAGAATGGCATAGTTCCTATGCCTTGTCCACAAGAAAAGCTGCATAACATGCCCATTCAGCAATAAAGTTCAGTGTCCCCATTGCCATTTCTTCGTTTTGTGCAACGTTTTCAGAGATCACGAAAAAGTTATAAAAATAGGCGCAGTAACAATGCGACCACTGTGGATTCGATGTTTAGAAGTTTGGCAGAGGCACGCATGGCGTCGGCAGTTTTATGACTGTTCAGCAGCCCCCCTTCATCAGCTCTCAATGCAATCGCGTGAAACGACCCGGCCCAAAGGAGGCGTTGGTGGTTTATGCCCCACGAGCCTCCTCGCGGCATGCCCCAGATATATGGCGTTCTCGCGCAACACCCGAGAATATTTCAAGGTTTTGTTCTTTTCGAAATTGATACTATGTGGCCCAAACGACCCCTTTCATATGCTGGCGTCGTAAAGTTTACGCGCGTTTCATTGGCGGAGCCAGTACAGGCGACGTTCATGGGAGGATCTGGTGATGGTCACCGCGTAACACGAATTGGCACTGACTTTGGCACTGGTTCATGTTGCTTACAAAAGAAAGGCTGCTTCGGCAGCAAATACACACTTTAAATAAGTTGTAGCTACTCCAACGGCATTATAAAACAGCTAGCGATTGTTTATGAGCATCAGCTGCACTATAAATCGTTAGTAAGTTACGTAACCAAGAAACAATAGCATTCAGAGATCTCTGAATGCTTCTCTGGCTTTCCGGTAAATGCAGCTTATGTAAGCGTAATGTTTACCGGGATACGCTGGCGGCGAAAGCTACGCACGAAGGCAAGGTTTCTGGTAGAAACATGACCTCTTGCTTGGGCCGATACTGGAGGTAGTGCACAGCCGTGCCAAAACATACACAATTTTCAGGTTTCTGTTATTGTATCGTACTTTTAACATTTAGGTCTAAGAATGTTTAACAGGAAAGCATGCTTTCTTGGTGCTTTGTTTCATGACATTCGTTTGTGGGATGTTATTATCAAAATTCCGAGGAATAACACTGTCAAGAGTGTAATACAATGTATGAGTAACTTTAGTGATAGCATAGTATGGCAATATAACCCGCACATACCGCATGTCATATAGCAAGGCGTGGCATATACATACACCTGAACACATACGGGAATTTTCGCTCACGGGGACGCCGACGCCGACACCGGATTTTCCGCGACACGAGGCCATGTGTCGCGGGACTACTTTGTGTCACACCGATTCCGGTATTCATGGAGCGGTGTCCTTACAGCTGGAGCTGTAGTTCGAGTTTTCGCATCCTTGCTTTCAGAGGGTGTTAGCTGCCCCACCGTACTTTGATTTCGCACGTGAAGAAGGAGTGGCACAGGCAGTTCATGAAAACGAGGCATTTGCTTAGCTTGCTCCCGCACTTCGAACGCCTCATTTCGAATTGTGTCATTACGTGTTGTTATTTATATGACAGTGAATCTATCGCAATACTTACGTCTTCGTAGCATTGGGTGTATAGTTGCACAACATTGTTAATTTTCGCATAGCGTCGTATGCAGTAGAAGTTCTTTTCGCACCGATATTCACTTACCTTCGTCCTTTACTTCTACGGGGCTGTTATACCGCAATGATCTATAACGACAGTGAAAATGAATGCCGCGCACTACCGGTACAAGGCAAAATGTTACGGAGGGTTCGAAATAATGTAGAACAAACGCACGGTTGTTTCTGGGCTGCTTTATTGGCCAGAGCCTCGTATAAGCGAAGTGTATTCGCGAATATTTTTCTTCAAATCACAAGAACAATCTTGCCTTTCGTAAATATTGATCGTACCTACTGTTGGGAATAACGCTACAGCTGACTTGAACATGCATTACACTTCATAGAGGAGTTATTGGTAATATGTAAAATAGGAAGCAAGAGAAAGTGTTTCTTATATACTTTTTCCTTAAATAGCTCCGGTAGAATATCTGCTGTATTTTTTTTAATGGACCATAACTCAATTATTGAGAATCGCAAGAGGCTAAGACAAATATGAATACTCCACGTCTGCATGCTTTTTCGGGATCAGACCCCCTGTCTGATCCCGAAGGGGGCCATGTACACACTGGTACAGATAAGCTACAGCTTGAAATGTGTGTGTCGAGATCAACTCAAGGAACTTTCCATGAGGGGTTTCTTGGTTGAGAGGGGGGCACAGGAAACGAAGTCTGGGCAATCACTGGCATCAAGGTGACTCTGAAACAGGCACATACACGGACACAGCATGAATGGCTGAACAGGCGAGAGGGACTTGAGTGCTATCTCTATGGTCTGCTCTCGTAAAGAATAATGTCGTGTAGCCCGGGAATGATGGATGACAAAGCAATGCGTGCCATGCGAGGGGCTTAGGCTGACAGCTGCCGATAAAAGAAGAGAAGAAGATGAAGGCCCTGCTGCCTGGGGGAAAGACATCATTGAACAAAGCGGAAACTTGGAAGTCATGCACGCTGCAGCACATGCGGGCCACTGCATGCAATTCGCTACAGTCATGGACCCAATGTTACATATAGTTTGTTAGGAATAACATTGCTTGCAGCTTAGCCATCCCCGGGCAACTGATAAATGGCGTCATCAATCAGCCGCGTAAAAGCATAAATGTTGTCGCTTGTGCATAGGCCAGCTGTTGTCTTGAGATAAAGACATAAACAAGTCGGCAGACCCATGCGAACTTGAAGGATTGCAGCTTTGTATCCAGCGAAGCTGTTAGTGTTACTGGCCGGGAACCTCATTGCTTGGGTGATTTTACGAACTCTGAAGTCAATCTGCGAGGCAAGACAGATACCTACGACTGTGGCGACCATAAAGGTTCCTACATATATTAACAAGGGAAACTTGACGCTGTTGTCTACGGGATCTTCAAGAATAGTGGTTTATTTAGCGTAAAAATATTTGGTGGCAGTACCTAAATTTTCTCCTTTTGACTTCAAGCGATTTAGCGCTTTCGCAAATTGATAATTTTTAATTACCAATATATTGCGTTATGCATGCAAAAATTCGCAATAATTCTGCATATGCCCGCGCTTGTTGCCTATTCATGCTTATAAAAGTATAATTATTTGGAAATTTAGAAAGATAAAGCGTAAAAAGTAGCACCACAAGAAAATTTGAAGCTACAAGCACGAACGCTACTCAAATCCATGAAATTCCCTACCTTCCCATGGTAACGAAGCAATTGCAGCGCCGTAGTTCCCTAAGATGCCAGTTGCGCGCCACTTTGTCGATTGATTGTTACTATACTAACTAGCCGACGACATTGAAGTCTTACCAGCATGCTGATCCAAGAGACGCTATTCCTCCGAATTGTCAAACGATGTATGCTGAGCATATGTTTCACGGCAAGCGTTTTCGACTCCCGGCAAGCACCAAAGCGCATGGCTATTACGTAGTACAATATTGACATCACTTAGTGGTCACTTCATTCGTTCTTTAATTTTCACACTTGCCTCTTCGTTATCGAAGATGCCTATTCTATTTGTACAAAGTTGATCCGACTAGACCAGCAGTCATCTCCCGGAGCATCTACAGAGCTTCAAGATGAGCATAGGCTACAATTCCTGAAAATGACTCAGTTTCTTACAATGAACTTGACTCACACACGCCCACTTGTAGCTTTGTGCACGCATCACGCTTATCATTTTTGTGAAGGAGGAATACCTGCGAAAAAAGGGCATCTGAGTTGAAGGATGCTGCGAAGCGTCGCGTGATCGGACTCGTTGCTGGCTAGATCCTCAACGTCTTTGATAAGCTTTTAAGTACTATGCCACCGCCGAATAGCTGTCACGCTCCACAGGCTATCCATGATCTTCCATAAAAGCCGGTTCCCGGCTTTCGGCACCGTGATTTAAAGGTGACGGCCTTGCTGTTACAAAAAAAAAAAAATGCTTCGTCGTAGGTGGACGGACAAGGCTTTCGGACAAGAGAGACAGAGAGTGTTCAGGCGTTTATTCTGGATACATTATTCATTCGACCTTGAAGAGACTGCGCTGCTAAAATTTATTCACCCCCATTTTCGTGCCCATTATCAACACTCTTCTTTCTCTCTTTTTCTACTCCTCATCCCTAAAGCTCAGCGCCAGGTCATAACTTTCGTTCAGACCGACCTATCAGTTTTTCTACCAAAACATATACATATCTTATTTGCTCGCTACCAGCAGTCGACCTACTAACCTACTGCATTGAACTTTATTTTCAATAATGCACAAAAAAAAGAAACAAGAAAAAGAAACAAAAACACAAACACACACACACAAAAAAAAAACGCTGCGTATTTTTGCAAACCCCTACGTCGTCTTCAACTTTCACCACACTGCAGTGTCTGAATAACCACATAGGTATGCATTTGTGTTCACACGTCTGTGTTTGCGCGTCTGCGCTTATGATTTTGAATGCCTTTGTCAAGAATCGCTACTTAAATAAATTCTGGGATTTTACGTGCCAAAACCACGAGTTTGTTTTGAGGCACGCCGTAGTGGGAGGCTCCGGAATAATTTTGACCCCCATGGCATCTTTAACGTGCCCCCAATGCACGGGACACAGGTGATTTTGCAATTTCCACCCCATTCAAATGCGGCCGCCGCGGCCGGGGTGTCATCCCGCGACCTCGTACTTAGCAGCCCAACACCATAGCCACTAAGCCACCGCGGTGGGTAGACTAAGAGCTTGGCCGCCAAATTGTAGCGCGCTCTTTTACGATGTTATCGTGAGTCCACTAAGTGCATATACTTTCTCCGAACAGTCCGTTCGTAAGTCAAAGGACTACGCTTGACAAATGCAAATTACCTTAATAACGACTTTTGCTCTTTACATAGGCATAACCAGCAGGTCAAGTAGTATAAGAAAGCATCCACAAGTTTCATAAGTGGCCCTGTGGACAATACATACGATGTTCAAGTTCATTTTTAGAAGAGAAAAACAATCATCACCGCAACGACGGTGATGACAGCGCCACAACTATGATTGCACGATGATTACGCCATCTACAACAGGAATGTCTCACATATTGTCACGCGTACGTTAAGGCTTTGCCGGTGGTCACTTTTCACTGAAATATTACGGCTATAAAGATGATCGTTCGGTGAGTGCCACACCTGTACGTATATGCGTCAGTTTTGTGACCTGTATCTGCCCTTATGACTGCACGATATCATTACTTGCCTTGTATATTTTAGATTATTCGCTGGTGCTTGCGTATTTTCTAAGTCTTACAGCACTATTGGCGATGCCCATGCAGTCTCCTGAGAAACGCCCTATTTGCTATAGAACTAGTGACTGTACTAAAAAAAAAAAATGGAGGACGCTTAAGCTTCACCTCTAAGAGTGTAACGTGAGAGTATTCAAAGATCCCGACTGCTTTTCCCGCTTTCCGTCAAGTGCAGCTTATGTAACCGTAATATTTACCGGGAAATGCTGGGGCAAATGCTATGCACGAACGCGAGCTTTCTGGAAGAACCGCGGCCTCTTGCGTGGGCCGATCCCGGAGGTAGTGCGCAGCCGCGCCTAAACCTCAAACTGCATATGGAAAAGGGGTGTGTGTTGGAGTTTCCGCGTAACAGAATTATGTTTTCTCGTATATTCAAAGTACAGTCCGACGCTATCATGTCTCTATGTTGTGTGTATATCGTACTTTACGCGCAGTTTGTTTTAATTTGAGAAATTCAATTAGCTCAGTAACGCCTATGCGCTTCGCGGACGCGCTGCGTGGTTCGGGATGTGTGGTTCAGGTTAGAATTTTCTGTCGCGGACAACGCCGCCGATGCCGACACCTGATTTTCCGCCACTTGGGGCCCTTAACGCTATCGCATTAAAATTGCATGTACAAAGGAAAGACGTGTCTTCATAACTACACAACCTCATAAAAAAATTATGTGGTTTAACGTGCCAAAACCACGTTCTGATTATGAGGCACGCCGTAGTGGAGGACTCCGGAAATTTCGACCACCCGGGGTTCTTTAACGTGCACCTAAATCTAAGCACACGGGTGTTTTCGCATTTCGCCCCCATCGAATTGCGGCCGCCGCGGCCGGGATGCGATTCCGTGACCTCGTGCTCACCAGCCCAAACAACTTCATAACAGTGGTGATACGTTGAAAGACGGTCAGCGACAAAAAGTCAAACAATGCACATCGCGACGATATCATGAACCTGGGAACAAATCTCGCACTGGGACAACTAGTTTTTTTCTGGTGACTTCTGGCTCTTGCAAGGAAACACGTCGATAGACACGATAATAATGACTCCTGTGGCAGGCTGCATGAAGCTATGGAAAGTGCTATCGATATCGTTGTGAAAGCACCTCCCCTCCTTGTTATTGCCCGTGGTCTTCAATGTTCACTGGACAAATTTCATCCTGTGTTGGCAGCTATGATGTGAGAGAGATAGAAAGACAATAAAATACAGGGTGATTAACCAGGCTGTCTTTGGTTAACTACACGACACAAAGGGAAGGGAAAGCGGGCAGAACAGAAAGAAAGAAATGGGTTCACGATAAATGACGCGCGAACACCAACCACAGCGTTCACCGCGCAATCAAATGTGGTAGCGGAGTTTAGACGTCTTCAAAAAGTGGAGCGGTGCTCTCGTGGCCATCAGCCCTGATGACCATGGAGTATATATATATATATATATATATATATATATATATATATATATATATATATATATATATATATATATATATATTTGTGAACGCTCTGCCCTCCAGTGGCCTCAAATTAGCACACAATGTCTTGTTCCTTATCGACCTGATGGACAGGACCTCGTGCAACGTTTGTGATTGCGAAAAGACCATAGAACGTATGCAGCGCAAACTGTGACAAACTCGCTCATGTGCCTATAACTTTTAAAGATGCAGGTGTAAAATGAATTGAAATCACGAGTTTTTGCGTGACACTACCATGATTTGATTATGAGACACGCCGTAGTGAGGAACCTCGGAATAATTTTGTGCACCTGGGCTTCTCTAAAGCTGCTATAAATGTGATTACACAAGCGTTTTCACATTTCACCCCCCCCCCCCCCTCCTCCAAGAAAAACAAATTTACAGGTGGTAGCCCCAAAAGGTCATCGTTTAGTAATATTCGCCGTCACCGGTTTCATACCACTGTTTATGCATGTGTTACGTACTGCATTCGTACCATGTATCGAGCTACTTGAAGAAACAACGGCATATATACTAAGTCGAATGTATAATATAGTCAGCTAAACACGCCCAACTGAAACGCTTTCATATGCAGTGCAGTGTTGGCATATATCTTGCATACGCTGCCTCAACCATTCCTTAAAATTTGATTAAGATGAATGACTCTGTTTCTGTTATTGTGAATTCAATGAGAAATATGCAAATTCAATGCAGATGTTCTCGCACATGTTTCGTTATTGGAACGACACTTTTTTTACGAATATTTTAAAGTTTGATTCTGTTCTTAAAATTGCGTAAATGGCTCTTGCCTGTTTTGGCGTCTTCCTCCATACTATTGTAGCAATGCTGGCGAAGACGAAGACGAAGTGATCTGAGCAAGCATCGCTTCCTGCCTTGCTGCGCTAGTTTTGTCATAGCGGAGTCTTAATTGTGCTTCTTGGACGAGACGTCGTCCGAAGCAACGACAGACAACACGCCACCACTTGAGTCGAGCACGCCTCTTCGCACTGCGTTGCGCAGGGACATATTGTAAGGCTTGCAACGTAGCCATGGAGACGTCCGGTTCCTGTTTCTCCAACAGCGAGCCAATGGACTCCGACAACGACTACACCGTCGTGGAGAGCAAGCGACCGAAGAAAAAGTCCCGCCAGACAACCAAAGACGTGAATGAGCAGGGCCCCAACGGACCGCCTACTCCGACTTACAGAATTGCTTTTGTGCCGCTCGACGTCTCTAAGAATTTAAATTCTGTACACAGACAGATAGATTCTTGACACCTACCTTGGTAATGTGGCTCCGAAAGGAATTAACAAAGTGCGTTTCAACACCAAGAAAAATGTAGTCACAGTGGAAGTAGCGACGCAGGCCGCCCTAGAAAAATTGAAAACCATGCGCATACTAGGACACATAGAAGTCCGGTCGTTCGTCGTGCACAGTGGTCGCACTAGGGCAGGTGTTATCTCCGATGTCGTGATTGACATCAGCGACGAAGAGCTACAAAGGCTTTTGTCTTCAACAGTGAAGGTCATCGATTTTCACCGCTTCGGTCGCTCGACCAGCGTCAAGCTTCTTTTCGAGGGAGACACGCTACCTGATCATGTCAAGGTGGGCTACGTGAGACACCCGATGCGTCCTTATGTGCCCCGACCATTGCAATGTCACAAGTGCCTAAAGCTAGGCCATGTCAGCGCTGTCTGCAAAGGCCAGATGGCATGCCTCCGCTGTGCCGGCAGCCATGACGTATCTTCATCCACAGTAAGACAAACCAAGTGCTCGAATTGTGACGGATCCCACGAGGCCAATTCCAAGGATTGTCGTAAACAGAAAAAGGAGAAAAAATACTGAAACAAATGAGCAAGACAAGTATGTCCCAAAAGGAGGCGGTAGCGTCACTGCAACACCGAAGGAGACGAACGCGTCGTCGGCGTGGACAAGCTGTAGGTCAAGACGAGAGCTTCCTGGCTCAAATTTCGCCGGTCCAGCGGCAGGTAGTCGAATCGGCATCGATAGATAAACCATTGCTTCAAGCGAGCCGCACAAGCCCGGAACCGAATGTACGGCCACGCTTACCGCAGCGCTCACGGGCCTCAGACTGTCAGCGCGAGCAAGGACAGTGCACTCAGATATCGCCATCGGACTCTGTCATCAAAGCCACGCTGCGACAAATAATCGCCACCCTGCAGCTGCTACTGTCCGATTTAAATACGCCAGTGGCGCTTACAGCGGCAAAAAGTATGAACACTATAGACAGTCTCTTCGCTACGCTGCAGTAACTTATACCTCTGCCCGCGAAGATGACTGTGCTGTGCTGTGAAGTGTACACGTACGCATTACACAGAAACATTGCGCTGTGCAGCCCTCATCATACCCACCGTACCACCACCTTCCTTCCTCTTCACATCCTATCTCTGTTATTCCCCAAACCCCTTCCCCAGCGTGGAGTATCAGGGCAGAGGCATTTCACTCCGGCCGACCTCTCCACCTTTCTGCCATTAAATATTCTCTCTCTCTCTGGCGTCAAAGTTAGTAGTTAAAAAAGTTAATTAATGAATCTTTGTGTCGTGTGTAAGCAGTAGCAGCAGGAGCACCTGCAGTAGCAGCAGCAACAACAACAAGAACAGCCGATATAAATAAGGAACGTTCAAGTAAAGAAGCCGCAGATTCTGCTCGGAGGAAACTTATTTTCTCACTTTCGGACATGCGATGAATGGAAGCGACATATATACATACACAGTGAAGTAGACGCGCGTATGAAGCACGTTTCGGGGTCCGGCCTTCATTAGAATATATATATATATATATATATATATATATATATATATATATATATATATATATATATATATATATATATATATATATATAAATATATATATATATATATATATATATATATATATATATATATATATATATTATTTATTATTTGTTTATTTCTTCATACTGTCAACCCTGCTTATATATATATATATATATAAAAGCAAACTTCTCACATTGAGTATACATGCTGATTATTTTTAACGCACACCTGCGAAATTTCTGCGCTTATCGACGAAGGTCGCATGATTGAATAAAAAAAAAAAAGACACTCTAAGAATCTGAGAATAGCATCAAACTGGTCGAGCTGCTACAGGTTCATTATTAGTTTGGCGCAAGGACACCTGCGCCGCTTTACAAATAGCGCAAGTATCCTACCTTATTTATTCGCCTTATCCTTTGTTCCTCGCGCCTTTTCAGATGACTCTAACCGTCCATTCCATTTGCCGAACAGGAGCGCTGAAAAGCGTATCACTGAGAAGCGTCTCAAGAGTAGCCGCGTTGCAATTCGCGAACAGGAGCAGAAGCGTTGTGACCTAAAGGCAGAACAGAAGTGGTTTGGCGACGCCGAGAGTGGGCGAGAGCAGTTCGAGCTGCTAACGTGCGAAAGGTGGAGCGCGAAGGAATTCACCTGACGCAAAAACGTCATAAACTTTAGTTTGGATGTTTATTCATCACTTTGGTTCAGTGCGTGGTAGCAGTGGTGGCTGAGAAGCCAAGTTCCCGGGATAATCACCAGGGGAAGGTAACTTGGTCACATGATGCCCCTTAGTTGTCGCACCTGCTTTCGTAGAGGATTGACCGTTTCAGTGGGGGAGCAAACAGTCTCTCTCTCGCTGCGCTACTGCTCTGCTCCTCTCTGCTCTTGGCCTCCCCTCCTGTTCTGCCAATGGAATGCGCCATAAAAAGCCTCCACTACAGCATACTTTAGCTGAGCACGAAATTGCGACCCGAATTGAAGAATTCAATAGACTAGAGTGTGGCGTAACACCCCAGTTTGCCGTAACAAAGAAAGAAAAGAAAAAGATTTGGATTTTATCCACTCACGGAGCCCGTGGCCACTAAGCTTCTTTCATGTAGATCTTCGTGTTAATGCTAAATGTTTAGAGGTTATGTGATGTTGCATTAATGTAGCTACAATGTACGTTAAATTGCCCCGCGATTGACCACTCGAGATGCTTCGCGTGTATTCACGGGCTTCTTTCACGCTCGGAAAAACACTTTTATGTAGCACGGATTGAGCAACAGAAAGCTGTATCAGGAGTTTTTCTTGTCGCTCTACAATTGTCTCTTTTACATTTTTCATCCAACTATAATATTCGAGAAGTTGATTAATTAATTCACTGATTATCTATTTAGGGGGAATGCAAAAGATAGTTTTAGTACCTCCAAGCAACGACAAACAACATTATCTTTGTTCGATCCAGCTACATGGCATTTGCATATTCCTAAACTCTGGCTAAAGTTAGCTGGGACACCCTGTATATAGGTGATTATAGTGAAGTTTCAAAGGTGAGTGGCTTGCAGTTGAAAAATAGGTATCGAGTATAGCAGGCGATATAAATTAAACGTTCACTTTTGAGCAATGCATTAACGAATGATTGCTTGTTTGCTTTACGGAAGAGCCATGGCAAGCGAATTAGCAGCAAACAGCACTTTGTGCAATTTACACTGCTGGGACCGTGCAAATATTTGGCAAGTTCGTGCAATGAGTTTCTTACATTTGAGAGGAGTGTAATGCGTATCGTAAGCAATGTAAAGTGAACGTTGTCTTTGAGGTGTATATTGAAGATTGCTTGCTTGCTCTGTGATACACTCATGGCGGGTTTTTATGGAAGCTACTGACGCGTGTAGCGACAGAATCGACTACTGCCAAGTGCTACTTCGCCAACAGATAATCAAGCTGCGCAAGATGTCCAGGTCGTTGCTATGCTGAGGTCATTGGTGAGTGTTATCCGAGCACTCCTCAATAATATGCAAAGGCCATCCGTTAAATGTGCATGGCAAGTCCTGGATTCCCTTGAACCAGCACTGGCGGGTTTACCGTAACAAGATGGCTTGCCATCCAGAACCACCGTAGCCACTGGGAACAAGTGCGCTTCCATATTTCAGTGGACGTCAGAGGTCTGCAGTCACGGATATCAGAGTATTTTGGCACTTTGTTTTTTTGAACAAGTTCCCCATTATCATAATTTATTAACACCATGTTTCAAAGACAATTCGGCTGTCGGGCTACGAATCATTTGTTTCTTCATCATGCATTGAACGTAGTCAAGTTGTTGTGTATATCCGCAAGGAGCTCACGTATGTTCACCAAACAGTGCAGACTCACAACGATAATCAAGACGTGTGTCTCCGTGCTAAAAAGAAGAAAGTTTCATTCATACTGATTGGCGCCTACATATATATCACCATCACGTCGACGTGTTCAACGGAGCCTATAAACGACATACTCACAAAAAGTCCAGGCCTTCGGGTAATCATGGTTGACTTTAACGTCCATCATCCACTCTGGGGATAGCCTCAGGACAAATAAATGAGGCACGAGTCTTGTTGATCTCGCTGCGGAGCATGGACTAAGGGTTTTCAACGATGGTAGCCCGACTTATCTCCGAGCAGTGACTTACAGCAGCTGATTGGACTTGATATTAGTGTCACATAGTTTAAGTTCTAACGTTCAAGGGCTCCCAGATATTGAAACTCATGGCAGCGACCATATTACTATGTACATGACTATCAGAGGCCTTGACAGTTCTGTTTAGCCTGTGCTCTCAAGACAGATAGACTGACAAGCGTACCGAATTTCGATCGAGGAAAAGTGCAGACGCTAGCATCCCGAGACTCTTAAACACCTGATCATACAAGCCCTGCAGGTTTCTACGCTGACGTTTACAACACGTACAAGACGCACAGATTTCAAACAAGAATTAGAGAGGCTTCGGGTGATCCACCGGCGGGCCAAGAGACGATATAGGCGTACTAAGTCCATTTATGACCTGAGGGAAGCCCGACGCATTCAGAAGAAAGTTCAGCGTCAGATGAACAAACTTCAGGACTAATGATGGAAGAGCTTCTGCGAATCGCTGCACCTTCGCTCACCGTTACCCCTGGTGTGGAGAAATCTTCATGGTCTTCGCTCACCTCCACAACAACGTCGTCCCTTCACAGCGCTGGCTCTACAACAAAGTCGTCCAGAGCTTTAGGTCGCGGGAGAATTTTGTGCGAAAGTTACTGGCGACTCCATTTTGCTGGCTGACTTCTCGCTACATGACGTTCCCACCGCGAGAGATAAAGCATGGAAGTGTTTTTCTCTATGGAAAACCTGCAAGTGGCCTTGGCTGCGTGCAGGCGATCGTCGTCCAGCCGTTCCCGATGGGAGGAGCTACGCTGGCTTAGGGCACCTAGGTTCAACAGCACAACGTTGTCTTTTCGATATATGCAATCAATCTTGGCGTGACGGCACAGTCCCCCACGGTTGGAAGTGTAGCCGACTGGTGCCTCTACTCAAGCCTGGGAAGTCTCCGCTGGACCTTACATCGTACTGTTTGATTGCCCTTGCGAGTTAGATCAGTAAGGTCATGGAGAGGTTGTTGCTGACACGTATGGAATGGTACCCAGAATACAATAACATTTACGCTGAGGCTACGGCTGGTTTTTGACGTGGATGACCTTAACTGAAAGCGTCATTGATCTCATGACCTCCATGCAGCAACAGAAAGGTATGAAGCACCTCTCTGTGACACTCTTCTTGTAAAAGGTGCCTACGACAACGTAACCCAAGACGCCATTCTCCACTCTTGAGGCTGCAGGACTTGGAGGTCACGTCTTTAGGTGGATTAGGAGCTATCTCTCACGGAGATCTGTATCTGTCCTTACAGAGGATAGTCCGAGAAGTAGATATATCTCCAGTCATGGCGCCCCACAAGGCACAGTGTTGAGGCCCACTATTTTCAATCTCGTTCTAGTGGAGCTTGCCTAAATGCTACCACAGCCTGCTGAGGTCACGTTCAACGCTGACGATATTTGCATCTGGGCGGCCAAGGTGACAAGGCCCCAAGTGCGCGCCAGAATACTGAAAGCGGAAACTCTGACAGCGGCATGCCTTCGCCGACAATGTCTGACGATTTCTACTGAAAAATGTGCACTAGTGACATTTACGCGAAAAGCGATGTCCTTCTACCCGGTGTGTGTCGAGGGCCAGTCCATGACCTACAAGAAAGCTCACAGGTTCTCAGGCGTTATTGTGGATCGTGACCTCACCTGGAGTCCGCATGTCTCATACATGAACAAAAAGCTCATTCGTATTGCGAATGTGTTGAAATTCATAGCTGGAAAATCATGGGGACCATTCGTGCACTCCATGTTATATACGTATATACACGGCACTTTTTCTCGTATTCTTGCGATACAGTCTTCCTGTTTTGTCCAACACATGCAAGACAGATCTCCTTGCCCTACAGAGCGTAGAAGCCCAAGAACTTCTGACATGTCTTGTGCTCCCGAGATGTTCGTCGACAGATCTAACGATTATCACTGCACAGGAGCACCCAATAACCACTCATATTGTCGGTGAGACGCTAAGAGTGAACATTCGACACCTTTCTCAGCTACCATCACACCATTTAGCCAATTTCCCAGTGTGAAGAACACAGGCTACAGTCTGTGGTATTGTGGCGAGGCACCATGACTCGATACCATCTGGCTTCAAGCCTGTGAAACGCCCAACATCGGCATTGTGGTGCCTCTGGCAAATTCATATGTGGTACTCAATCCCTGGGATTGCTAAGAAGCCAGACTTGTCACCGCTAGCATTGAAGCAGTTGTCTCTGCTTCTCCTCAACAAGCATTATGTTGGTACTGCGTACACATTTACATGGACGGTTCCACCAAGTCAAACAGCTCTACCAGAGCAGTAATTGTTCCATCAGACTCTTTGAAGTTTAAATATTCGCACAATACTACGTAGACAGCAGCAGAGTTTGCGGTTCTTCAAGATGCACTCAAGTATGTGCTCCAGCAGCCACCAATTCATTGGGCCGTTTTCCGCGATTCCAAAGCATCCCTACAAACTCTACATTTTGCCCTACGTGATGGGTTACACTAGCAGCTAGCGTACGAAATAAGGCACATTCATAATCACGTGCTCGAGAAAGGCCACGAGATTGTATTTCAGTGGTTGTCAGGTTAATGCGTAATTGTCGGCTACGACAGCGCAGATGAAGATACGTGCTCGGCTCACAAAAAAAAATCTGCGGATTCTTATACCACTTTCAAGAATTGATGCTGCGCGACAACTTCAATAACTTGCTCGCCACATCACACTTCTAAGATAGAAATCACCGGGTTTCACCAACTCACGCTTGCACTCTCTTGACCCTAGCTTGCGACTTCGCCTTTCACCTCGACTCTCCCGACGCGAAACAACTTTACTATGTCGCATGTGGTTAGGCATCGCATTTAAAGTACTATTCATTCCTGATAGGAACGGCCAACAGTGCGGCGTGCAATTTGTGCGGGGGTGATGAGAGTCTAGAGCCCATTCTGTGTCACTGCTCATCCTTTGACACTCAAAGACGTACTTTACAAACGAAACTCAACCTGCTAGATAATAGAGCTCTCTCAGAAGAACAGATCATTGGACCATGACCTATGCGTTCTTGCATGCAAAAGGCCACAAAAGCCCTTCTGCGTTTCTTGAAGCACAGTGGATTGTATGAACGCTTGTGACAGTGGAGATTCCTCTGCGACTGCCTGTGAATGACTGACTAGTATTTTTCTTTTCTCTTCTTATATGTTCTTCCCTTTACCCCTCCCAAAGTGTAGGGTAGCCAACCGGGCACGTCCTTGGTTAACCTCCCTACTTTTCCCTCTTCGTTTCCCTCTCCCTTCTATTTCCATGCAGTACCTTTCGTTGACAGGTGCTCTTCCTGACTTCGACTTATACGGCGCCAAAAACATGAATATTCAAACTAATGCACATCTAACGCACATATTAGAATTTATGTAAAGCGAAGCTGCAGTTCAACATCGCTCTAGTAAAGGGGTTAATAAATCTTGTTTAATTAGCTATATGCGATGCGCACAATTGCGCTTAATTTCGTTCCATATGCAACGTGAACTCTCGGGAGTTGTTATGTTTATGCACCGCAAAGGCCGCTACTTCAATATCATGCAATGTTTGCGCACTACATTTTAAAACGTCATTAAGAAATGCAAACAGCAAATCTCGCACGTGGAGAGTGCGGGACATCTGCAAAGCGATGTCACGAGGACGAAGGTGATATGCGATACTTGTTTACGGATTTAAAGGATCCAGTGTGCGCACCTTCTGCCCAGCACACTCGTCAGCTGAGTGAAATGGCCGTGAAAATAAGGCTCATCTGAATGCACAGACGAAGCACTTCGTTCCAAGTGACACCTCCGTTCAGACCGCGCCGACGCGAGGCATCTCTTCCGTGTTGGTTGTGGCAGGGAGTTGCCTTCACGAAAGCTTATTCAGCTCAAATAGGAATGGCTGAAAGTCCTGCATGTAATCTCTGCGGCTGCGAGGAGAATATTGACCACCTTTTTTTCCACAGTCCTCACCTTGAAATACAAAATTATTCAATGTCCAATGTATTAAGGCGACTAAAGGATCGTTCACTGAGCGAAAAGACAACTCGAACACCGTCCCCATCGCTCATCTACCCAGAAGGCAACGAAGGCGTTTTTGTGCTTTCTGAAAACGACTCACTTGTGCCAGTTGCTTTGAATGCGTAGTGTTGTCCTCGCACATGCGCACATTCACCGCATTCTTCTCTCTCCCTTCTTTATATTCGCCATTTGCCTTCCCACAGTGTAGGGTAGCCAACCGGACTCTTTTCTGGTTTCTTCTTCTTCTCTCTCTCTTATCTAGGGATCAATGGAAATGGGAAGTGCACGGCGCAAAGAAAATAAAAATTATGAGGTTTTAAGTGCAAGAACTATGATCGAATTATGAGGCACGCCGTAGTGGCGGACTCCGAATTACTTTTGACAACCTGTGATCTAAATCTAATTACGCCAGCATTTTTGGATATCGCCCCCATCGGAATGCGGCCGTCACGACAGGGATCGAACTTGCGGCCTCATGCTTAGCAGTGCAACACCCCCGGCGCTGGGCTACCGCGGCGCGCACATGAGCAAAAGGCGACGCATTTCCGCAACATTAGCCAAGAATGAAAATATGCGCAGTGGTACACATCCAGCGGCACATGCTCAGCGGCCAAAGAATAGACGGCGCTAAATGTAAAAAAATTGAGGAGTTCAAGGAAGCCGTTGAATATTGTATGCTTTTACATTAAGAGGCTTGAGTGCTTTAGCCGAGATTATATGAGGCTATCTGCGAAATAGCATGATCTGCAAAGATTTTATTCTTGACATCATCATCATCATCATCATCCTGGTTACACCCACTGCAGGGCAAAGGCCTCTCCCATACTTCTCCAACTAGCCCGGTCATGTACTAATTGTGGACATGCTGTCCCTGCAAACTTCTTTATCTCATCCGCCCACCTAACTTTCTGCCGCCTCCTGCTACGCTTCCCTTCCCTTGGAATCCAGTCCGTAAATCTTAATGACCATCGGTTGTCTTCCCTCCTCATTACATGTCCTGCCCATGCTCATTTCTTTTTCTTGATTTCAACTAAGATGTCAATAACTCGCGTTTGTTCCCTCACCCAATCTGCTCTTTTCTTATCCCTTAACGTTACACCTATCATTCTTCTTTCCGGAGCTCCTTGCGTCGTCCTCAATTTAAGTAAGCCTTTTCTTAAGCCTCTAGGTTTCTGCCCCGTACGTGAGTACTGGTAAGACACAGCTGTTATACACTTTTCTCTTGAGGGATAATGGCAACCTGCTGTTCATGATCTGAGAATGCCTGCCAAACGCACCCCAGCCCATTCTTATTCTTCTGATTATTTCAGTCTCATGATCCGGATCCGCGGTCACTACCTGCCCTAAGTAGATGTATGCCCTTACCACTTCCAGTGCCTCGCTACCTATCGTAAACTGCTGTTCTCTTCCGAGACTGTTAAACATTACTTTAGTTTTCTGCAGATTAATTTTTAGATCCACCGTTCTGCTTTGTCTCTCCAGGTCAGTGAGCATGCATTGCAATTGGCCCGCTGAGTTACTAAGCAAGGTAATATCATCAGCGAATCGCAAGTTACTGAAGTATTCTCCATTAACTTTTATCCCCAATTCTTCGCATTCCAGGTCTCTGAATACCTCCTGTAAACACGCTGTGAATAGCAGTGGAGAGATCGTCTATCTCTGCCTGACGGCTTTCTTTATTGGGATTTTGTTGCTTTCTTTATGCAGGACTACGGTGGCTGTGAAGCCGCTATAGATATGTTTCAGTATTTCTACATATGGCTCGTCTACACCCTGATTCTGTAATGCTTCCATGACTGCTGAGGTTTCGACTGAATCAAACGCTTTCTCGTAATCAATGAAAGCTATATATAAGGACTGGTTATATTCCGCACATTTCTCTGTCACCTGATTGATAGTATGAATATGGTCTATTGTTGAGTAGCCTTTCCGGAATCCTGCCTGGTCCTTTGGTTGACAGAAGTCGAAGGTGTTCCTGATTCTATTTGCGACTACCATAGTGAATACTTTGTAGGCAACGGACAGTAAACTGATCGGTCTATAATTTTTCAAGTCTTTGACGCCCCCTTTCTTATGGATTAGGATTATGTTAGCGTTCTTCCAAGATTCTAGTACGCTCGAAGTCATGAGGCATTGCGTATACAGGGTGGCCAGTTTTTCTAGAACAATCTCCTCACCATCCTTCAACAAATCTGCTGTTGCCTGATCCTCCCCAGCCGTTTTCCCCCTTTGCATAGCTCCCAAGGCTTTCTTTACTTCTTCTGGCGTTACTTCTGGGATTTCAAATTCCTCTAGGCTATTCTTTCTTCCATTATCGTCGTGGGTGCCACTGGTACTGTATAAATCTCTACAGAACTCCTCAGCCACTTGAACTATCTCATCCATATTAGTAATGATATTGCCGGCTTTGTCTCTTAACGCATAAATCTGATTCTTATCTTTTCCTACGTTCTTCTTCACTGCTTTTAGGCTTCCTTCGTTCGTGAGAGCATGTTCAATTCTATCCATATTATACTTATGTCAGCTGTCGTACGCTTGTTGATTAACTTGGAAA
Organism: Dermacentor albipictus; assembly: GCF_038994185.2. NCBI lineage: Eukaryota > Metazoa > Arthropoda > Arachnida > Ixodida > Ixodidae > Dermacentor > Dermacentor albipictus. Next base: position 12,564,730 of record NC_091826.1, read on the forward strand.
ATTCTGCCAGTTCTATTCTAGCTGTAGGGTTAGAGGCTTTCATACATTGGCGTTTCTTGATCAGATATTTTGTGTCCTGCGATAGCTTACTGGCATCCTGTTACCACCGACTTCTATTGCACACTCCTTAATGATGCCCACAACATTGTCGTTCGTTGTTTCAACACTCAGGTCCTCTTCCTGAGGTAAGGCCGAATACCTGTTCTGTAGCTTGATCTGGAATTCCTATATTTTTCCTCTTACCACTAACACATTGATCGGCTTCTTATGTACCAGTTTCTCCTGTTCCCTCCTCAAGTCTAAGCTAATTTGAGTTTTTACCATCCTATGGTCACTGCAGCGCACTTTGCCGAGCACGTCCACATCTTGTACGATACCAGGGTCAGCGCAGAATATGAAGTCTATTTCATTTCTAGTCTCGCAATTCGGGTTCCTCCACGTCCACTTTCGGCTATCCCGCTTGCGGAAGAAGGTATTTATTATCCGCATATTATTCTGTTCAGCAAACTCTACTAATAACTCTCCCCTGTTATTTTTAGAGCCTGTGCCATATTCCCCCAATGTCTTGTCTCCAGCCTGCTTCTTGCCTACCCTGGCATTGAAGTCGCCCATCAGTATAGTGTATTTTGTTTTGACTTTACCCATCGCCGATTCCACGTCTTCGTAGAAGCTTTCGACTTCCTGGCCATCATGACTGGATGTAGGGGCGTAGACCTGTAAGACCTTCAATTCGTACCTGTTATTAAGTTTCACGACAAGACCTGCCACCCTCTCGTTAATGCTATAGAATTCCTGTATGTTACCAGCCTTATTAATCAGGAATCCGACTCCTGGTTGGAGTCTCTCCACTAAGCCCCGGTAGCACAGGCCGTGCCCGCTTTTTAGCACTGTATAGGCTTCATTTGTCCTCCTAACTTGACTAAGGCCTATTATATCCCATTTACAGCCCTCTAATTCATCCAATAGCACTGCTAGACTCGCCTCACTAGATGACGTTCTAGCGTTAAACGTTGCCAGGTTCCGATTCCAATGGCTGCCTGTCCGGAAGAAGGTATTCTTGATATATAATTTGATTTAAAATGAAAAAAAAAAACATAAGAGCTCCTATGTCCCGAAGATGAGACGGAACCAAGAGCGGTAAAAAAAGCTTTAGGACAGGAAAGAACGCTCTTTGATCTCCTAAAGCTTTTATTCGCTCTTGGGTGCGTCTTAACTTTGGGGAATAAGATGTACCATCTAGCCCCGCAACAAGTACTGATAGGCGCTCTCACTGGCACTACTATTTGCATTAAAATTTCATGCTGCATAATTTGGAGCATTTTGATGACACAAGTATAAAATTTTAAGAAACCCATTGTAGCCGTTAACTATGTTTCACTCTCTTATATTGAATTCTGTATGATTTAGAGAACGCCATGAGTTGAGATTAGATTACAGGTTTTATGTAGTGGTTTAATGTTTTGCTGCGTAGAACACACGTGGGCTCACGGATGCTATTTTGTTGGGCAATTCCACGCTGTATCATGCGATATTGGTTGGGACGTCGACCGTGGTGGGGTAGACAACGAAGGCTCCACTTTAAGGACACGCGCAAGATGGAAGCAATGCACTCGGGCGGTGCATTTGGCAACCGCTCTTTCCGCGAAATCAACCGCCAGAAATAGAGCTCCCTTATTACGAAGCGAGCGTTGTCGCCTGGAGTGGTGAAGTGTATTGCCTTGCTCGGTAATTATTGCTCGATCTGAGCGGCTGGTTTTACGAGCGGCTTTAACGAGAACCGTGCCACTGCGTGCGTTGTCTGCCTTTATTCGTGGAAGTTAACGAGAGTCGGCAGGAGAGTAGAGAGCATGCAGGGTGAACGTCCGCAAAGGAATACGGAGGGCCCCTCCTGTCTATTTGGTTCTTATCCAATCATGTAAGTGCTGATATTTGAAAATGTGTATTTATTTTTATTTTATATACAAAGGAACAGGGGCATACTCTTATAAAAATGCTTTTCGCAGTCTATACGACGTTTCTACACATTTGTCTACAAAAGTTTACGGAGTTTCTATAGACAGTCACTTGACTTATGATTAATAATATTTGGGGTTTTACGTGCCAAAACCACATTCTGATTATGAGGCACGCCGTAGTAGAGGACTCCGGAAATTTTGACCACCTGGGGTTCTTTAACGTGCACCTAAATCTAAGTACACGGGTGTTTTCGCATTTCGCCCCCATCGAAATGTGGCCGCCGTGGCCGGGATTCGATCCCGCGATCTCGTGCTCAGCAGCCCAACACCATAGCCACTGAGCAACCACGGCGGGTACTTGACTTATGATTTTACTGTTTATAAACTATAGTTTGTATAACGGGTATATGCAATGTCAATAGACCAACTTGTGGACACTGTATGCGCTTAGTATTTTACACTTATCGTTGATTATTCATTATATTTTCACGTGGTAGTGACGGTAAAGAACACCGTAGCAATACTGTGAAAGACGAAACTAAACTTTATTGGGCGAACCTGTGCCCACAACGGTGGTGAACAGTCGGTGAACAGCGGTGAACAGTCGGTGGTCGTCGAAAATCTGATCGGCCGGTTAAGTGCGTCGGTTTTTATACACGAGCCATCTGATGTTCCAGAGTAATCGCTGGTGCCCGCATGTCTTCCGGAAAGTTCTATACAATTCACGTCGCACATGCAATCAGATTACAGAAGCTTTGGTATCATCAGAACCATAGATAACATTTCAATAAACTTCCGATACATGCATGCGGGCGTGTACCGCGCTGCGCGACAACATTTGTCAGACGGTGAATAGCGCTCACCCGAAAACGATAAAAAAGTCCACGTGTCACTAACTGTCTATAGACAATTCTTGAAACTGGCTTGTGGCCTTCCACGTTTTGTCAACTGTCCTCAAAATACATGTCCTCAAAAGATATTATGCTGCGTACTTTAACAGTGCCGCGTTCAATTTCTAAGCTGTTTATAGAAAATGCCTATAAATCGGCGAATTGAGGCTGAACTCAAGATATTGATTAAATCTAGCGTTAGTACCCTTGTGAGTGCCAAAAATAAGATATACAGGGCCCTAATTTAATAAAAAAAGTTATAATAAACCTTCGCAGAGTCTTTAGAGTATAAAAAGTACAATCATTACCTTTGATACACAATATATAGATCAGGAATATACTAAATAGACTAAAGACAGACGTCTTAACAAGGTGTGTCAATAGACAATGTATTAATGAGAAAAAGGCTTACAGAAATCGACATCCCAGCGATATTTTCTGCTATAGGCAGTCTATAGATTTTTTCCACACCAATAAACAAATCTACAGTAAGAAAAATGTTTAGTCTATTGAAAATTTATACCTTATCCGAAATGAGCCTGAGCCTATTTTGTAAGAGAGATATTTTCGGATATGGTTACAAATACAATATTTACCCAGAGTTTCTTTTCGTTTTGCGCGCATATAGTTGTTCATTTACATTTTTTTTCGATTAGAATGCTACCTTGAAGCACCGATAATGGCAAAGGTATGTCGTGAAAGCGCTGACAGTAGGATTACGCGGCAAGTAGCAAACCATAGAGTAACAACTTTGATGTTTCATTGTATAATTAAAGAGGGGTACACAAAAAGAAGCTCGACAACAACTTCAGGACCGCGCATAGAGTGATGGAACGAAATATGTTAGGCGCAACGTTATGAGACAGGAAGAGAGTGGTGTGGATTAGAGAGCGAATGGCGATAGCCAATATTCTCGTTGACATTACTAAACAAACAAATGGGGCAGGACAGGCCATGTGGCGCTTAGGGCAGGTAGCCGGTGGTCCATTAGAGTTACAGAATGGGTGCCAAGGGAACGGAAGCGCAGTCGAGGACGACAAAAGATTAGGTAAGGTGATGACACCAGGAAATTTGCAGGCGCAAGTTGGAATACGCTAGAGCAAGACAGGGGTAATTGGAGATTGCTAGGAGGCTTTGCTCTATAGCGGACGTAACCAAAGTCTGCTGATGATAATGATGTTAATAAAAACGCAAAACGGCATGTTGTTCTTAGGATAAGGTAGACGTGCTTGAGTGCGTGCGAACTGACACCGGTCAAGCCGACCAAGTCTAGGGAGCAAGACGAAGACCATGCGCAAAAAGGAAGCACATATAGACGCGGAAAGTAGCGAGCCACATTATGATACTCTATCTTTGTGCGCCTCTCACGTATTTTTCTTTTTGCTTTAGTTGCAGCGTGCAGATGATCTTGTCACGAACGCGGGTGCTGCGCCAACGCAAGTTTTTCGTTATCAGATCGTATGTTGTACACGCCACTGCACTTCTTATCTCTTCAGCACCGCCTGATCCGTTACAGAACGCAAAGAACGGAGAGGGACAACAGAGCCTGGATTTCCAGGGAGGAACGGCCACCACTAACATGTTTAGCTGGCTGCATCAGAGATCCGACGAACGTTCCGTCGGGGCACCAGAGTGAGGGCTTCGTGGAAACGCACTTTGGCGTCGTCATCTCGCAGCATATTGCCGATGTCGTGAGGAAACACAGCGCACGTGGCATAAGAAGCTCTTTGCGGTCACTGTAAGGCACTAGCGCAGACGTTCACGTTTCGCTCGAAGCACTAGTGCTTCCGCGCACAACGTGCGTGGAGTAGGAAATTGGGGTGTCGCTGACATATGGGGGGCACAGCGTTCCTGGTGGTTCTTGCTCTTCCGCATGAGAAACGCCGAACTGTTACGAGCGCTGATGTGTAGTCAGAGTGCGCCTAGTTCTTTGTCGCATTGATCACGTTAATATGCCGGCTCTCGCCACAGTGTGCAGGAAGGCTCTGACAAGAAGCCATTTGTAAACAAAGTTGATTTATCTCTCTCACGTCAAGCTTTTTGCAGGGCAAAATAGTTGATTGTCGGAAAGGGCTTCGTAAACAAAATTAGGGTAACTGAAAGTCCTCGTCTAGTTTCCTGAAGGTAACAACCACGGTACCTCAGTCGCCATGGCATTGTGCTTCTGTGTGCGAAATATCGGGTTGCACTCCCGGCAGAGGCAGTCTCTAAAGACGGGGCTTTACTTGCATTAAACAAATACGCAGAAGGTAGTGAGATAGATAGCGTACTGTGTTGTAAGATAACAGTTAGCAGACACTTTCACGGACATCTCATGAATAGTACTTTTAAGGAACACTTGCGAGAAACACTACATCAGTGTAGACTAATACGCTATTCTTTCAAAACTCAATGCGAAAGTTTAATTCTAGTTTTTTTTTGTTGGGCCGAAACCCCAGTGCCGTTACGCAAGTTTGACGGCACGGATAGTAAAGTATTGTTTCAAGCTTAGGCCTCCATGGGTTCGCGAAATTTCGCGATACTTGCGAAGTTCGATGCTTATCTTCTTTAGAATAAAAGGTAGTCCAGGTTGACAGATAAGCAATTAACTAAGCCGTAGTAGGCGCCGTTAAAATATATGACGTCATTACGAGCCCGTGAGGCAATATAAAGGCGAGGTCAGCAACGGTTTCACGCTTTTGCTGCTTGTCTGGCTTACCAAGCCTCTTTCAGTAAGTTTGGGTATTTCGGTAGGGTCGAAGGATATTTTATTAATCCAGGGGAAGTTAAATTTCCTTCTTAGTGTCCCTTTAAACAAGAAAACCAAGAGAAGAAAGTGGGCTATAGCGTAGTTTTGCGATACCACATTATAAACATGATATTTCAGGTATCTTTTTATTTTCATTTTTGCACAATGGCAACAACTGGGGGAAATGGGATAAAAAGCTGGTGGTGGGTCACTTGACATACCTTGTTTTCTTTACAGGCAATCAAAACTGGCACAACGCATAAAAATCACTGCAGGTTAAAAAAAATCAGAAACAGAAGAATATAGCACTAATAAATTGAAACAAGCCGAAAAGGTCAAAGTTTGCAAATAATTATTTTGATTTTTATATTCGTGACAACAAAGGAGTAACACTTACCCCGCTGGTTGTATCTATACTGAAACAATGCACAGTCCTGTAACAAACGATGTCCGTATTCACACATACAAAAAAACTCTTTGTTGCTAATTCCAGCCTGTGCTTATTCTGGACAAGTTTTTAGCGAAGGCTACCAGCCGATGGCCAAGAGCGCACACGAAAAAAATAAATACACAAATAAAAGCTTCGGGAATTTGGCCCCGGAGCAAGGATAGTGACATATGCCCGGCGTCACGACAGAACAAGATGCCGATGGTGTAAATATTAGTGTGTCATGGGCGTGTGTCATGATGTCATGATAGTGTGATAGCGTGATATCATGAGAGTGTGTCATGATGATCATGATGCATTAATGACACGAGGTGGCAGACCACCCATTTTAACGAAATTATTGGGGCCGTGCCCAACAAGAATCACGAAAATGTGCGCTTTAATAGGTTAAATAAATTTCTGGAAGACCGCGGCATTATTCGCAATTAACGCATATAAACAAGTTTGTTGATAAGCGAAGTCTTTATTTTTACTGTCCCTTTGTATATGTGATATTGGTTCGTGTCATTGCCCGAGTGTTTTTTTTTTCTTATTTGACATTGTTACTTGCATCCATTCAAGAGCCAAGGACTAGCCGGTGCCGTATTTGTGCCCCGTCATCTCTTCATAGAAATTATAAGGCCGATAAAAGAAGTACATCCAGTGTTGTGTGTTCCTATATTCTGATTAAGGTATTGATGGGCAGCGATGGCAAATATCCGAAATTGATAAAAAACAAATTCGCTTATCGAACGTAAATGTAGGAATTTATGTAAAGCACAATTTCGCGAAGCTGTTAAATAATTGTCACACAACTAGACGCGACGTGAATCATTTTTATTTTCATCCTATGCAACATGTACTTTTTGATGGAATATTTATGTTTACGCAACGCACAGGTCCCAACTAAAATGTCATGCAATGCTTATGCTTACGCAGTAGGCCTTTCATATGCTATGCCGAAATGCATCCAAATCACGCTGATGTACGTTGTGAGACGCCGGTGCGGCGGTTTCATAAGGATAAGAACGATGTTTAATGTTTGTCGAGGGAACGATGGTGCAGACAGGAGTGAAGCACCCATGTATATGCATCTAAAACTCCTATAGCGTTCATGCCGCAGTGATAATTAACGATTCTCGGGCAAACGCGAAGAACGAAAGCATAGCCAGTGTCGTATATCCTGTGACAAAAGACTTGTTTAAGCCAAATATAAGAAATAATAACGAGCGGTGGAATATGATGCGCCATTCCATTAAGTGGTATATGCGCTTTAGGGTCACCTACGAGGAGACATTACATGCACTGGTTTTATGCCGCAGTGTACTGTTTGATTACGCGGAACCGACGTACGCACACTGGCATTACCCTGGATGTGAACGTGCAATGCGGCGCTTCTTGAGATGCACGAGTCTTTATGACCACTTGGGATAGACTGAACGATGAACGCGTCATCCATGCGTGTCCGTGCACACTGTCAATTTCTCTTTTTCTTTTCATCTTTCAGTCCTCTTGCTCCCTCCGCTATGCTGGACAATCCATATCGTCTATCCAATCCAATATCCAATATCGATTAGCCTGGTCAACCTCCCTGCCTTTCCGTTGTCACTTCTCTCTCTCTCTCTAACATAGTACAGGTTGCTGGAGCTTGCACCCTACGCGTATATAACGTTTAAGATATCCACAAAATATATATCCACAGATACCGTGCTACCGACGGACGCGAAACCATGGTGGGCTAAGTAAAGGAAGCGTCAAGAAGCCTGCGTTAGCTCGAGTCTAAAGCTCTTACACTAAGTGACCTCTGAATAGCCAATTTGGACAGATCTTTAGCCGCGTGCCTTTCTGACACAGGCACGTCACGTGTCCTTAAATACGTCGATAATTCTTTGGTAACGTATCGGTATATCAATACTTACATCCGTGCTGATGAAGCGATTTTCGCGTTGCTCACTCAAGTACCAGATGTGGCGCCGCTAACGAATCGAATGCTGAGAAAGATGAGGTTCCAAAACATAGAGTTGATTTCTAAATTTCGAGCTGTATGCAGGTTTGTTGAGCCTTCGATACGCTTTCACAGAAACAATTGGTGTCGTTCACTTAGGGACACTCGAAATTAGTTAAGAGGGACATAGCAAAATCACGGCGCTGCACTGGACAGATCATGTGCATACAGGGTTGAATATAGTTTTCAGGCACAGGTGCTTAGGCTAAGGCGTGCCGGCCATCCACGAATTGCGCTACAGAGAGTGATGCAAGGACTGCTGTCCGAAATCAACGCGCCGAAATGAAATAGGCGGAAGCATTAGCATTCTGAGATTGTCAATAACGGAAGGGTTGCAGTGATTCCGTTGGTTGGCACATTATCTAAAAAAGATAGTTCTCTTTAAGGCAGTACGCATGCTTCTTTTTAGTACTGCTAACAAGCGGCAGAGCTTATGTAGAAGGAAAACCATGCTGCAAAATTATGTGGAATGCCATAGCAAAGTTATGTAACACGCGCCGTGGGGGCTTAGTGGCTATGATGTTGCGCTGCTAAGTATAACGTCATGGGATCGAATCTCGGCCACGGCGGCCGCATTTCGATGGGGGCGCAATGTAGAAAAGCGCCCGTTCACCTTGCATCGGGGGCACGTTGAAAACCTGGAGGTCAAAATTAATCCGGAGTTCCCCTCTACGGCGTGCCTCACAATCAAGTCGTGGTTTGACACGTAAAACCCTAGAACTCATTCTATCATTTAAATTTTGTACTTGATTCCGCTGTCCAGTGGCCTTTGTTATATACGGGGGCCAGACAGGTAATTGCAAAAATCACCGTCTGAAAGAACATGCCAATGCTTTGAAAGGGTCTATAGGCCGCAATTTCAAGCTGGACTTTAATTCGGGCGAGTTGGTTTATTGTTAGTTGGGGAATGAAGCACAAGGAAGACAGGGACAATGAAAACACGGTACACAAGGCGAGCGCTGACTTACAACTGAATGTTATTGCTGCAACCACGGCCTATTATAAAGAATGCATAGTGCCATGTCACATTTACAAACAACAAACATAACCAGCTTGATCCTAAAGTTTGTTTGGCAGCTCTAAGACCCATAGAAACATCACATTCTACACTGTCATGCGATGAGCGTGATCAGTGAGCGTGAAACATTTGCTTGGCAAGAAAACTGCCGCGTCTATTCAGACACCACAATCGGTATGTGGTTTAAGGAAAGAACAATATAAATGGAAGCACAGAGAGAGATGCACTTTTCATTTTTTTCAACACAGTGTCTTTACGTGCGGGTTGCGGAAGTAGGATTCGCAGGCTGGAATCACGAATCGCTTTGTTCGAAAAATCCATTTTTCATCGGACGGTTCCTTCCTTATTGTCTGCTCGCGAAAATATTTCGTCGACCATCGCTCCCGCAAACGACTGCCTCGTTGGGATGGCCTTGAGAATGGAAGGCCGAGATCCCCTGTGCACTAGCCTTCTGAACCAAAATGACATTTGCATATGATCTATAGGAAAGCTCGCGCCGGGACGACAGATCATGAGCCGGAATTTCGGATATGAAAAATTAGCGTTTATTGCAGCCACGAGCTCGAAACTGGCGCGGTTGATATGTGAACGTGCTTTCTACTGCGATGCGAGTATATTGTCGCGCAGGAAACGAACTGAAAATTAGTTGAGAAATAGATTTTACGCCTGCAATCGCACGCTACCACGCTTAGAGGTAAGTTATTCTTTCTCTCTCTCTCTTTTGTTGCTTTTCCTTGGTGTATTGTAAGGGCACGTGCACGGTGTGCATTCTGAAGCTGAATTTCATCACAGAAGCTGTTTTTGTCGAGATGTAAGGCAGACTACCGGCATAAGAATGGTGTTGCGAATTCTCTCCGACCTCAGAAGCCGTCGCAGCAGAAGGCTACGAGTACAATGTTGCACTTTTTACGGATAACAAACGCACCCGAGCGGCTATAGCACTGCCAAGTGGGAACTGTTATCCTGTGCTGTGTAAAGAAGTGATTGCGTGACTGTGCTCTGTTTCTCTCTATTTCCCTTCTTATCTTTGTACGTCACCCTCCTCCAACTTCTAGTGTAAGGTGGTAAACCGAATTTTTCTTTTGGTTAACTCCTGTGCCTTTGATTTCTCTCATTTCTCTCTCTCTCTCCCTCTCTTTCAGCAACCGAACATGACAGATGAAAAAATAAGAAGTAATTATTTAAATTAAACGCACATTTTAGTACCCATGTGAAGCGGTTATCGAAATGCGACATATTTGCAGATATCCTTCCTGCGTCTTGTGCGTAAAGGAAGCTGGCGCACGCACGCGTCCTCTTGCAACGTAACAATTCTTTTACCTTGCCTTGCATTTCTCAATTTCTTCCTATTTATTCTACACCTACCATCTGCTCCTTAACCAATCCCTCGTTTTTGCTATGTGCCAGAGCATAGAGATCATTCTCATTCTCAACACACCGGGCCCCAGCGCAGGCAGATTACTCCCTGTCCAAAAAGCGAGGCTTAGCCACATACAGAGAAATTTTAGAACACTATAGTATGGGCAGGAGATCCCCCCCCCCCCCCCCCCCCCCATAGATCTCTCACAAAGAAGGAAGAAGTAATCTGGCGAAAACTGCAGACGGGTACCTTCCCAAACTCGTATATCCTACACAAATGGCATCCTGAGGTGCGCTCTCTCAGATGCAAAAACTGTCAAGGCATAGCGACCCTAAATCACATGCTTGCCCAGCGCTAAATGGTCTACATGGGAACAAAGTGTCATGGGAATCCTCCCTCCGTAGCCAGGAAGAACAAGCCCAAAAACAAGTCATTGGTCAAGCCCAGGCCACCGCCGGAAGCCAACTAATTCCGGCCGACGTCTAGGGGGAGGTAGGCAGAGAAAGGGGGAGCTGCGTCTCACCCCGATCACCCATACTCACTGACGGGTGCAAATAAAGTGCTTTCTCTCTCTATCTCGTTCTCAACACGTGGCGATCATCTCAAATATGTAGTTCGCGTTTGCATGATGCATGCGACTGTGGCCCACTGTTTAAAAAGGTGGGAAGAGAATAGTTGTTTTATTAAAGAAATAGTACTCTTGATTACGTATATTTGTTGCGATGAAGATATTTAGATATAATTTGTTTTATCACTTCGTAATTTCGTAGGAAACAAGGCCAGCAGCCTGGACGCAGATGAATAGTAGTAAAGACGATAGTACAAGTCCTGCGTGCGAACATTTTTGGCCAGACAGCATCAGCAGCACCTAGCCAGCTGCCACAGTCAGGAAAGGCTCACAAGGAAAGCCTTGCTTTTCAAGCACTGCGCACACCATTGGACGTACGAGAAAGAAGACGATAAAGTCAGGCAGATTCGCCATAAGCGCTGAATTTCAACGCCACATCGTTAAGGGCCCGTGTCGCAGGAAATCCGGCGTCCCGCGTCGACGGTCTTCTCGGGTAAAATCATTCCGAACCACCACGCATATTCTATACGGCACTAAAGTTGCGCACACCTTCTCTAACGTTCTTTACAAAGTTATTCCTCGGAAGTTTGAGAATGGCAGCCCACAAACACATGTAATGAAAAGAAAAAAAGACACCGATGGTGCATGCGTTTTATGGTAAATCGTCTCAGACTGAAAATATCAAAAGTGCGAAACAATAACAGTAGAGTGGCCCTCGCAACAGGCCGTGTTTCTACTAGAATGCTCGCCTTCGTGAATAGATTTCGCCGCCAGCGTTTCCCGGTAAACATTATGGTTGTATAAGCTACATTTGCCTGGCAGCGTGAGAAGCAGTCAGGAATGTTCGAATGCTATTGCGTTCTACTCTTAAAGTCGGAGCTTAAGCGTCCTACAAATTTTTACCTTGCTGATTTATGCGAAAATATATGCATTTGTATTTGTCTATGTATGTATGTATGTATGTATGTATGTATGTATGTATGTATGTATGTATGTATGTATGTATGTATGTATGTATGTATGTATGTATGTATGTATGTATGTATGTATGTATGTATGTATGTATGTATGTATGTATGTATGTATGTATGTATGTATGTATGTATGTATGTATGTATGTATGTATGTATGTATGTATGTATGTATGTATGTATGTATGTATGTATGTATGTATGTATGTATGTATGTATGTATGTATGTATGTATGTATGTATGTATGTATGTATGTACAGAATGGGCGGTTCCAAGGGAAGGGAAAAGCAGTTGAAGGCTACAGAGAACAAGGTGGGTGATGAAATTAGTAAATACGCAGGCGCAAGTTGGAACCAGCTAGTGCAAGACAGGCATAATTGGAGATCACCGGGAGAGGCCTCCGTCCCGCAGTAGACATAAAAAGTAGGCTGCTGCTGATGATGATGATCATACACACTTGTTTATTATATCTTACTGTATTCTTTTCTAAACAAATGTAAAGGAAACACTTCGTGAACTGGTACCCAACAACGCCAAAAAGAAGAAAGAAAGCTTTGTTCCAAATGCAGTAACTACAAATACTAGAATTGCTTAAGAACCTTTCCAGCAAGTGACACGCTCGTAGCTGCACAGGTAAATTAAAAATGTCGTTGATGTAATATCAGCTCGTGAATGTGGACGTGGATCTTGAAAAGTTTGTTTACGCCGCAACTTTCGCTCTAAAGATACAATTAAATAAAGGCTGTTTTTACATAATAATGGGAGATAGGAACGAAAAATTAGTTTTGTTTCAGTAGTTCAAATATTTCTCGCAATTGGCACTGCGACGCAAACATGCGCGTGTAGTCCGTGTACTTGCTTTTCTCCAAATACTGCGGTGCTGCTCAAGTTCACCTTCGTCCTGCAGTGAATATAAAAAGTAGGCTGCTACTGCAGCTGCTGCTGCTGGTGATTTTCTAATTCCCAATGGATTTACTGAAATAAAAGGAAATTATGAATAAAAGCTTTTCTTTATTTACAACTTGCTCTAAACAGAAAACACCTTATGTGGAATGTGGAATTTAAGGGAATTGTGTTTAAGGAATGCTAAGATGAACTGAATTTCTTTTATCTCGGTAAAAAGGACATATTGTAAGGAAGTTTTGAGAGAAGTTTCATGGCAATAGTAGAATTATTCATCATTCAAAAGCTCCTTGACCATGTTAACAAAGGCTTTTTATGCACATTTGTGCAGATTCCACATTCCCTAAATGTTTTGCCTGAACTTCTTTATGAACGAAATAGGGAGCCGATATAATAAGTCCGCAAACTTTGAAGCGTTTATATCTCGTAGAAGTTGAGAGATTAGCTAAACACCTTAAAATCGTAAATCCGGGTACCAATTACCCCCCCCCCCCTCCCCCTACAAAGACTGCGCGAGTCGTTTGGCGTACGAGAAAAAAGAGGTCAAAGTGAGGCAGATCCACCATGAACGTTGTGTATTACCTTGCGTGCCATCGCGCTTGGGTGGTTCGGCGTTCGATCTAGCTCTGCGATTAGGAAACGAGTTCCTCGATTGTGACTTCTGCTTTGGGGGCTTAGGTCAAGTACGGCTGTTATTTTCTTTGCTCAGCTTGTAATTTTCCGTTACTCTTTTTCTTTATGTGTTTTTGTGTTAGCCTTGCTTGATGTTTGTATCATAACCGCGCTGCGGGGTTTCCCCGTGGTCAGCCTCGGTAACTCCTCATGAGCTGCCGCTTGAGTTTTTTCTTCGCAGTGGAGCCGGCCCTGTTCCTGTGGCCATGGTGCCCACCGACGGCGGAATGATCAATATGAAAAATCCAAAGACAATTCAGGGTGAATTGCAGAAGGCCTCACCTCATTTCCGCCAGATCACAGAGGCCCGCCAGTTCGGCAAAGGAGGTATACTATGCTGCTCACCAGACCAGACCTGTGCGAAAGAACTACAAAGTTGTACCACCTTCGCTTCCTGTTTCGTACCGTCCCATCTCGCATGCTCCAGAGTCATTGTGCGAGGGGTAGACGTCACTTTAACCCCTGACGAGATTTTAGACATGTTCTCGGTGGCTGGAGACATATCCGTTTACCGGTGTAGTCGAGTAATGGACAATAAAAAGATACCAACAGAGTCGGTTATAATTACATCTGCTGGGACGATGCCGCCAACAGATATTAAGGTCTGGCCCCTCATTTACAAGGTAGAAGCTCTGGCTCCACGCATTCTACACTGCAACAAATGTTGGCGATTTGCTCACAGCGTCATGGGCTGCATGTCTGCACCCCGCTGCCGTACTTGCGGAGACAACCACAATTTTAGTGATTGTTTGTCTAAAGAAGAGAAATGTTGTCTCTGTGGTGGTGGTCACCCCGCAAACTATTCGAATTGCCCTGGAAGATCACAAGAAATGCAAATTAAAGATGCAATTGAAAGGAGACGTTCCCCACGCCGTGATGCTGTTGTTGAAGTTCAGGGGAGACCTAGGGGATATGCAGGAGTGACAGCCCATCAGCAAATGGTTGCAGACTCAGCCCTTTCCGATTCAATTGCGACAGCGGTAGAAAAAAGCGTTGTCAAAAGCTATGGAACAATTAACATCAAACCTGTCGGAGACGCTGGCTCTAGTGTTGACTTCACAAATGATTCAGCTGTTCAGTCCTTTAGCGAGTTCTAATGCTAGCTCGCAGATTCTTGCACAGACCCTAACATCGAATGCTCAACAGCTAATGGATCCCTTATCAGTTATTGTAGAAGACGCAAACAATGCGAGGCCATCAACTTCAACTCAGCAGACCGACAACGGCTGCTTGTCTGGATCAGTGTCGGAAAACAACCGCGATGTAGAAATGGACCTCCCGACACTCAAACGCACAAGATCACCTAACGGTAATTCGTCATTCTCTGTGCCGCACTCAAAAAACAAAACGTTTGTGAAAGAAGGTCTTTCCAAGTCAGATTCTAATTCAAACTCTTCCAGCTCTGTCCCTGAATCAAAACCCACAAAGTACGGTAAAGACAGTATTTCGAAGAAAGATTTTCTAAAAGACAGTATTTTAGAGCAAACGGTCTTTAAAGTAGGCATTAATTCATCATAGGTTATTTAAAGGTATTACAGTGGAACTGCCACTCCATTATTTCAGCAGCTACCGATTAATTATATTTTTGTTCACAACTTTCTCCCGACAATATTCTTTTGCAGGAAACTTGGCTTTCCAATGCCAAGATTTTCATATAAAAATTATCGTTTATTTCGATTTGACCGTCCATCGAGAGGCAGAGGACTTGCTTTCTTGATAACTAAAATATGCCACAAAGTAAAAATTCCCTATCAGTATATGTCTACGGGGGGATATAGATAAGAAGAAGGTAGGGAGGTTAACCAGAATCACGTCCGGTTGGCTACCCTACACCGGGGGAGCGGGAAAGGGGGAAAACAAAGATAACAGGGAGAGAGCGGAGGGAAGGAAAGAAGGAAGTTGCAGTGAGTTCGCTGACGTGTGTGGTCTTACAGAAATTACAATTAGAGTCACAAATGGTCGCACAAGCCCGTCGTCCTTAAGAAGCAAAAGTGCCTTCACAGCTTTTTGGGCCGACGGGCGATGGGGGCGGTGTTCCAGCAGCACCTGCACAGAAAGCGGCCGATTATATATGTCTACGGATATATATATATGTCTACGGAGTGTGAGATACTAGCAATAGATGTGACTATTACTGGTTGTTCCTCATTTTCATCATTTAATACATATTCCCCATAGGCGTGCATGATACTCGTTTCCTCGATACCGTGGTAAAATCTTGTAGGAAAGAAATTGTGGTAGCCGGAGACTTCATTTCTCATCATGTGTCTTGGGGTTTCAAAACGGACTCATGTGGAAAGCGACTGTCGGACTGGGCAATTAGTCAAAATTGTTGTTGCTTAAACACGAATTCAGTTACCTTTATTCAGGCCTTTCTAAATCAGCATTGGATCTTACATTAAATAGTTAATGTTCGTTAACTTCGTCTGAAGGTATGTGCAGCTGCAGCCGGCTTTATAGCACCGAGATTCAAGGCATGCGGAAAACCCGGGACCGATGCAAGGCGCAAATGCAGAGCTTGGAATGCCGCTGTTGCGAGTGTTGGTTTCCATGACTAGCTCCTGCACCGCTCAACCACCACCGTACAGTTGGAGACAGACAGACAATGAACTTTTATTGTACAGTTGGAGAGTTCCCATCCTTCTGCGTAGAATTGAGTTTCTTTTTGTGCCAACAGGTCATGACGCCGTACGTCACGGTTCGCCATCATCATTATCATCAACTGTCCGAATTGTTCGCTCTATCGCTGACACTGCTTCATCAAACATTTTTTGTTTTGTTTTATTTCCGCGATAACAATATCCTCGTGCGAATCCTTGTACATTAAAATGAACATTGTGTTCATTCCTGCTGAAAATTAACTCGGGAACAATTACGTAGACTTTCCTGTTCGTAAAAGACCATGCAAAGAGAACTTTATGGCAACAGTTTAAACATATTCTGGCTGTGGGCTTTTGTGAAAATTGACACCAATTTCGCTCAGACTGCTGTGTCGTCCCCTACGACGAAAAGCACCCGCGAAGTGCGTTTCGAAATCCGCGAGTTGACATGAAAATACTGAGGGCAGCATCTGCATGCCAACCTACTGCGGGCTTTTACACCATGATCTCTGTGCTTAGGCCAAGGAAAGCTGTTTTTACGACTAGGAGCTTGAGGGGACAGTTACTTTCTTCATGTGCATGAATATGCATGCCTTCAATGTTTAACCGGCTCCTTAAAGTCACAGTAAAAGAGATTATTAAGCCACGTTTGTTCGATAGATTTTTCGTCTATTAGTCTATCGTAGTTTTCTGTGTGCCACTATAGGATTTTGTTGCACAGAAGATTGCCAATGAATAGTCGTGCTGCTGCACCTCGGTTTAAATAATTCGCATCAAAACGTACAAGTTGACATAATCCCCACGTGATCTCCCTCTCTGCCGTTCTCTGTGCATCAGCCATGGTTTATGTCATATGAGAGATATTGTCCATAATAGGCGGCGCCACTCTGCTTTTATATTATTGTCATTACATCGCTTACATTACATTGCAAGCTTTATTCTCACTACGAATGATAATTTCGTTATTCCAGAACACAATTTTTTTCAATTTAGCTCAATATTCTATTTTCTTTGAAAGAAAAAGCGGTTTTTGATGTCAGTAACATCATCATACCTGTCATAGAAAATCGGCTCTGTGGTGGCCCTCAAGTTGGAGTTCATTCATTGTCATCTACCCGACTGTAGCTCGAAGCAACAAAGGTAATCAATACGGGTTTCTCGGAAAGAACGTCTCATAGTTGAAGAAAAATTTGTTCTGGTCCGGGGGATAGATCCTTGGACCAACGCGTTATCATCATATTACACTACCATCATCAACATAATCATAAATAATAAATCATCAACATCTTCATTATCATGGGCCTATCTTTATGTCCACTGCACGACGAAGGCCTCCTTTCTTGTTATACATATCAGATTAATCTGTTCTTGCGCTATATGATTCCAAGTTACGCCTACAAATATTCTAATTTCATCACTTCACCTAATTTTCTGCCATCCTCGACTGCGCTTCCCTTCTCTTGGCACTCAGTCTGTAACTCTAATGCTCTACTGTTTATCCGGCCTACGCATTACGCGGCCTTTTTCTGACCATATGTTATTACCGGTAGAATGCAATGATAGCACAGTTTTCATGGATAGCTGTAAACTGCTGTTCATGATTTGGTAAGGCCTGTCCTGTGCACTCCAACCCATTTTCTTTTCTTCTGTCACTTTTCTTCTCATGATAAGGGTCCCCCCTGTGAGCACCTACAGATAAATTTACTCTGGCACAAATTCAAGGTATTGACTGCCGATTATAGATTCTCGTTCTCTTGCCAGGCTTTCAAACATTACGTTTCTCTTCTGCATATCAATCTTCAACTCTACGCTTCCGCTTTTCTGGCTAAGGTCCTTAATCATTTGTTGCACTTCATTCTCAGCGTTGCTGCACAGGACAATGGCATCTGAAAAGCATAGCTTGATTAGATATTCACCATTGATCCTCACTCGTGATTCTCCTTCACAGTAAAATACCTTGAATCTAAGCATGTAGTGGATAACGTCGAAGATATTGCGTTTCCTTGCCTGACCTCTTTAGTAATCGGCATTCTTCCGCTTTTCTTGTGGAGAACTGAGGTATATTCTGTAGAGCTCTTATAGAAATTTGCTAAGATGTTTAGGTATGCTTTCTGTACTCCCTAATTACGCAACGCCTCCATACCTGGTGGCATTACTACTGAATCAAATGCCTTTTCGTAAACTATGAAAACCATATAGAGAGGTTAGTTGTACTCGCACACTTCTCAGTTACCTTATTGAGCTGGTAATATGCAACTTGCTTATAAGAACCGACTTGAGAGGCGAATATGTCCCTGATCTCTCATCGTGTCTCAGGAGGATGTGCGAAGTTCTGAGTTTTGCATCAGTAGTGTTCACCCGCCGAGGTGACGTAATGGCTGTGGCGTTGCGCTGCTAAGCACAAGGTCGCGGGATCGAATCCCGGCCACGTCGGCCGCATTTTGAGGGGGGCGCAATGCAAAAACGCGCGTTTCGCGCGCATTTAAAAAAATCCCCTCGTGGTCAAAATTAATCTGGGATCCCCCCTACGGCTTGCCTCATAATAAAATCATGGTGTTAGCACGTAAAATCGCAGAATTCATTCATTCAGTAGCGTTCGGCCATGGACTATGGCTGCGTTCCTCACACTGTCCGTAATAGTGCATTGCTTGTGCGTGAATCCTTGGATGACCCTGGCGCTCCAGCATACTGACACAGAGCTTCTTCTCGAGTGTACCGTCGAATGCAACAGCCCTAGGTACACATCAATAAGTCTCTCCCATCTCTACTATCTCCCTTTCCTTCTCGCCACCCCTTACCAAAAAAGAAATTCATCGCAGCCCTGTGAGGGCAGCAAATGAGAATAAAAACGTCTGAACAACAGCAACATATTCTGTGCATTCAGGGCTCTTTAACGGGTTGCGTTTTGTTCACTGTGCAGGCGACCCCAACTTATGCTGTGTCGTCGTGGTGACTTCTTGTCTCCGCATACTATTGCGCAGATAAAAAGTTTTATTACAAGGTTTTCCACCAGAACCTAAGACGCACAACACGCAGCCTGAAATACGAAACGCGGATATATAGGCGCGTGAGAGAGCTGTCATATAGAGCGGATAAAAGCAAGGATTCGTAACAATGTAAGGGTTGGTCCTATAACCGTTCATGAAACGTGGCAATGAATGTAATATGTGAAGCTTGAACAAGACTACGAAGGAGACATACAAAGAAATGATTTGCCCGTGCCATTTAAGCGTCGTGCTGCTTTACAGCGCCGCGAAATGCATATAAAACCATTCGAGTCAGAACAGAAACCTACCCGCTGTTATTTATTGCAACACCAGCGTCGCTCGGGTGTGTTATCGGGCGTGAAACTGCGCTGCAGCGTGTTGCGGTAAACAGATTAAAGGGCGACCTTCCAAAACAGTCTGTGCCCTTTCACTCACGATAGTAACTATGGAATGGTCCCAGTAATTCTTTTAAAGCCGAGAACGTGCCATTGTTATGTGTTAAAACCGATGCATAACAATGCGACGCATACTAGCTGCATGACATACAAAAACATTTTTTCTGCTGCTGTTTTCATCTTCAGAGTTTGCGTACAAGAGCAAAAGCGAATTTTAGTAATTAATTTCGCGCCCTAGAGTGCACAAAACTGGTTCGGCGTGACCGTGAAGGACTGCGACTACTGCTTATCTTTTCCTCGTGTGATGACTGTGGTAACGAGGAGACTCTTCAATACCTTCTCTGTGGCTGTCCTCGCTATAATTTAAAGAGACGGTCGCTCGCAATCGCGATAGCACCCTTTGACCGAAGACCTCTAACAGAGGAACTTATTTTAAAATTCCGCCATCACAAGCCATTGCAGCATTTGGCGACGAGGGCAATGTTGCAGCTTTTAAACGCAACAGAATTGGACAAGCGGCTTTAGCCGAACAGATGTTTATAGTGCTGCAAGAGCTACTGTGCTGTGCGGTGACAGCATGCGGTGACAGTGCCGACTGTGCTTGTATGTCTATGCTCCTTTCTTTTTTTTTCCTCTGCTTTACTATCACCCTATTCTTTATATCAATGCGCAAACTTTGCGCAAGAACCATGATACCATTTCTGCATTTACTGACTCACTGAATCATTCGTTTTCATTTATTTCCGTTTCGGAAACATGGCCTGACAATGCTGATAGCAATTTATACGGTTTTCGTCCATACCAAGCAGAATACTGCCATCGTATTTCGGATCGATACGGTGGTTCCACGATATTTGTTTCACCTCATATTATATATCAGCGTAGGCTTGATGTTTTTCTTAATGGAAATCACTGCGGATCAGTGTGGATTGAAACTGACAGCTGAATTCTCATAATCATAACAGTTTTATTCTTGGTTGTATATACCGCTCCCCTGCTTCATCTATTCCTGGTTTTCTGGCTGAACTCTTCATACTTTTGAAAAAAAAAATGGCTGTGGCTTAGCTAAGGTTAAACCCAGGATGCGAAGCATACTAGCCTTTATTTTAGTTGTTGAACCACTGTTTAGCCTGGTGAACTGCTGTTGCTTGGCTATATTTGGTTCGGCTAGACGAAGAAACAACTCATGCGTTACTCTGCTTCGCCTTCAAGAGTGGAACGCGACAGCGTTCCCGTCGACCCGCCAGAGGGTGTAAGACAATTGGCTACGGCGCAGCGACTACGCGCCCCGCATTGGACGCAGTGAGCGTCGAGCAACGCAGCGTTCGGCGCGGCAACGAAATGTGCGCCTGAGCAAGCGACGCACGCCTGAGCCTTAGAAACAGCTCGTTTCTAAGGCAACACCGCATTCACTAGAGGCGCTTTTGTACCGCTTTGAAGCATCGTACTCGTGGCTCAGTGGTAGCGTCTCCGTCTCACACTCCGGAGACCCTGGTTCGATTCCCACCCAGCCCATGTTGCAAGAGTTGAGCCAAAGCCACCTAGAAACAAGCGCAGTTGCTTATATACCGCCGCGACGCCGCGAGCGACGGCGCGAGTTGGAGCCCCGTTTCTCCTCTGTCGTGACGTCACGGTGTCACGTGGTATTGACGGCGACACCGCCGCGCCTGAGGAGCTGGGTTGAGCTCTCGTAATATGCTTCGCATAAAGAAAATTCTGTTGAACATAAGCAAGTCCTAATTGTTGGTGATATTAACATCAACTTACTTGACGTCGACAACGGAAGTGTAACAGCTTATACAGACTGTCTTGCTGGTTTCGGACTGGAATCATTAATTATCTCTCCTACTAGGTGTTCTACTCATAGTACCAACACGCTCCTTGGCCATGCTCTAACTAACATCGCGCCAACTCCAAACTCTGGTGTCATAGATACTCAGATCACAGACCATTTCGCAATATTTGCCTCCTTTGAGGCCGAAATACCTCTTTGCGAGCCTTGCTACTTTTCCTCCAAGTTTGACCGAGACAGTTTTGTTAACACTATAACAAATATTGATTGGTCTGCAATTAACGCCCTCCACGATTCCCATCAAGCTCTTGAAAATTCTTGCTCCATCTTTTTACAGGCCGTTCTCGCTAGCACCACTACCAGCCGATGCAAGAAACATTTTAAGTCTCCCGGTAACCCTTGAGTAACAAGAGGCTTACTGACTGGTATGAGAAAAAAGAAAACCTATACAAGAAGACTAAAAAGAAACCGCTTAATGTACGCTTAGCGGTACGCTATAAAAATTATTGTAACATACTGAATAACTTGCTAAAGAAGTCTAAACGATAGTATTACGAAAATGAATTAGCTAAACACAAGGACGATCCCAAAAAACAATGGCAACTTCTTAATGCGTTCATGAACTTACCTAAGTTCGGTAATACTGCTGATAAAATAAACTACAACAATAAAACTGATACTGATTCTTCTAGCATCGCAAATAGTTTGACTACTTCTACAATATACACAGCAGTCGTCCTATGACTACTACTTATCCCATTTATCGCTGCAATCATTCTTTTTTTCTCTTTCCCGTAACTGCAGATGAGGTATGTTCCATGGTATTAGCTCTAAATAATTCTAGCCCTGACTTCAATAATATTTCTGTATTTCATCTAAAACTTGTTGTACCGCTTATTTATGATACACTTTGTATTATAATTAATAACACTCTTAAATGAGACCTGAGACAGCTGTATGTCTCAAACAACAAATAAATGAAATGAAAATGAAATGAAAATGTGGTATTTTTCCCACTTCGCCTAAAAGGGCTAATATTATTCCTGTACACAAGAAAGGTGATAAAACGGAGGTGTTTAACTATCGTCCTATTTCTATTCTGTAGTCGATTAGTAAAGTGGTTGAGAAGTTATTTTGTAAGCGCCTAAATAATTACGTAACAAAATTTAGTTTGATGCAGTCCTCTCAATTTGGTTTTCACGCTTGCAGTTCGACTAACTTAGCTTTAATATCTCTAACCGACTACATTCGTCACTCGAATAATACGGCAACTTCGTTGGTTCGGTATTCTGGGACTTCACTAAAGCTTTTGATACAATTAATCATAACATGCTTTTCACTAAGCTAGAAGCCCTGGGAATTACCGATCCAGTACTAAAACTCCTATAAGGTTACCTGCATGATAGAGAATAAACAGTTTTTTTTGAAGGTGCCTATTAAGGTGCCTATTTGAAGGTGCCTATACTAAAGTTATTAATCAAGGTGCACCACAAGGCTTCATACTAGGTCCCTTACTACTTTCTTTTTATAATAATGATGTACCCACTTGTCTTAAGTCGGCACATTCTGTACTACACGCAACGATACTACTATCTCGTTGCGGAACAATTCTTTAACAACCTTAATCCTTAAACTAAACAATGAGCTTGACCATATTGCTGCTTGGTGTTCATCCAATCAATTAATTGTCTATCCTTCAAAAACTTAATTCATGATTTTTTGATCTAGCCAAAGAATACTACCTGGCCTACGTTAGATAACTCTAGATGGTCATCGCATTCCTGTCTGCGACTGGGTATCATTTTAGGGCATAAAAGTAGATTCTAACTTTAAGTTTTCTCAGCACATTGCCTTCAATAAGCAAAAGTGTACCTTCGGTATTAGAGCAGTAATCAAATCAAGATCATACTTCTCTAAAGACGCATTATTAGCATTATACTTTGCCTTCATTCACCGTCACATTAATTATCTCGTCTATTCAGCACTTACAAAACCAAGCAATATGCATTATCACTAACAGTGGGTTTTTCACGAGTGCTATTCCTCTACTTCGTGAAAATAACAACCTTGTTTTAACGAACTTGTTCAAATATCATCTAACAATTATGTTTTATAGATTACTTACTAAACAGCTCTCATACCAATTCATTCATTCCAGGCAACTCATCCATAACAATAATACCAGGTTTGCACGTAACTCTAATTTTCTACTGCCTATGGTTCATTCTAACTATGGAAAAATGACATCATCATTCGCTGCTATAAAACTGTGGAATGGTTTACCCGTTGGCATTAAATCTTCATACTTTCGTACATTTAGTCGAGTCCTTAACCTGTTTTATATGTGTAACTAAGTTTACATCATTCATAACACTGCATTTGTCATTTGTATATATTGACAGTTTTTAAGCACTGTAGGCATTTATACATACAATTTGTTTTCATTTATATTATTTCTCTATGTTGTATTTTCGCGATTGTGTTCGTTTGCTTTAGTTAGCTTGCTCTTCTTTATTACATCTCTACATTGCTAGTATTAACCAAAGGTTCCGTTGCAGTCTTTGACTTTGGGACCCTCGTCTGTATATTGTATCTTACCAATGCATTGTACTTAAAGAATAATAAAGTGAAACTGAAACTTTACCTCCCCTCCCCTCTGTCCCAAGTGTAGGGTAGCAAACCGGATCTTCCCCTCTGGTTAACCTACCTGCCTTTCCCGTTTCCTCTGTCTCTCTCTTTTGCCGCCTTCAGCATTGATGTCCAGAGGCGAAGTTCATGCAAACTGCGACTGTGTCAGCGGCGCCATGTAAACACGAATACTGTACCTTACATGACATATTTTCAAGTTTCACACGTCCATTAAACGCAGTGAAGCAATGAATGGGATTTAGCGTAAGAGGACACTCCTTAACATATTTGCAAGACGAAACAGATCTCCTCAGTGTGTCCCACTGCGTGCTTATTGAATAAGATCATTTGGCTGTTTACAAACAGACCCTGGTGAGAGAGAGACAAAAGGGAAGGAAAGACAGGGAGGTTAGCCAGTGTAAATACCGGCTGGCTACCCTGTGCTGGGGAAAGGGGTAAAGAGAATAAAAGGAGAAGGAAGAGAGAAGAAAAAAAAAGAAAAAGAAAGAGAAAAAAATTCATACAGTAACGCGATGTTACGCGCAACAATAGTCAAAGGCGTTCGCACAATTCACATGTCCTTAAGAACTTGAGCAAAGCCCTTAAGGCCTTGAGTGCCGAAACCCGTCTGGACCAGTGTCCTAGAACTGTCTCTTCTGTGAACGGGCGATTGTCCAGTTTTTCGAGCAGGGTCACGAGCACTTTTCTTTGCACATTGTAACGTGGACAGTAACAGAGGAGGTGCGCGATCGTCTCTTCGCAGCCGCAGGTGTCGCAAGCAGGGCTGTCGGCCATTCCAATGCGGAAGGAATAGGAGTTTGTGAATTACACTCAGAGCCATAGGCGGCACAGAAGTGTTGCTTCCGCTCGGGGCAACCCTGGTGGAAGACGGAGTTGCAAACTTGGATCCAATCTGTGAAGACGTGTGTTCGTGATTTCGCTGGTGTTCCACAGAGTTAGCGTAAGCTCGCATGCGAGGGAGCGAAGACTTGTGGCTGCATCTGTTGTTGACAGTGGTATGGGCACAATCTGGGCACCATCATGGGCCGACCGAACGGGTGAGCTTCCTGATTTCCCTCATGGAAATAATGACACGTGTACTTATATTTATCGGGCGACCATGTTTCGCCGCCTAACAAATGTAATCGCACAGCGCGGGACGCGCCTGCATGTATCCGAAGTTTCTGGAAAGTTATCGATGCTTCTATCCGGCTGTCTGTTGTCGCCGAACGATGTGTTATCTGATTTCATCGCGTGACGCGAATGGTGTAGAACTTTGTGGAAGGCATGCGGGTCCGAACGATTAGTCTGGAACATTCGACGACTGCTGTATAAAAGCCGACGCGTTTGACCCGCTGATCAGATTTTCGACGATCGCCGACTGTGTTCGCCGCTCTCGTTGTGCTTTAAGTGAAGCTTGTTTTGTGGGCACAGGTTCGCCCAATAAAAGCTAGTTTTGCCTTTCACAGTATTGCTACTGTGTTCTTTGACGTCACGACCACGTGACAATAAACAAGGCTTTTTACACTGCAAGCAAAAAAGATATGGCGAGCCATGTTAATGCAACATAACCGAGTCCCCAAAATTTTTCAAAAGCATTCCTTTGCAGTTAGTTATAAAATTATGAATGTATTTTAAGGTATACTACAAAGAAAATTATAAATGTTTGTGTTTGAAACCTTATATGGATTTGTTTTGTTTGAAAATGCAGTAAGGTTCGTTAAGTAAATTAGAAGAAAAGTTTTTTTTTTTTTCGGCAGAATAGGCTGATATATAGGACGCGGCACCGGAACATTTATGGAATCGCAGGCTCACTTTATCACTACTGTAAGCGCTCCTCAATTTTATCGCTTTTTTATTGATATGATATAAGTAAATGTTGACGCAGAATTTAGGTGGCTGCTCCTGGCTCTTGAATGTGTCTAACCTATAACACACAGGGTTCAAGATTACATGTCGAACAACTTTCTCATAGAAGCACCACAACTTGTCAAGCAACGTTTTCACAGTAACACTATGAATGGATGGACGGAAAAACTTTATTGAGGTCCATCCGAACGTGCACTAGCACGTAGCACTGTGACGTAAAAAAATACCTGATGCATACAATATACATGTTAAATAACTCCACAGCACATGTGCTCTCCATTTCCTTCGATTCTGATGAGCATGAACATTCGAAAAAAGACAAAAGGGGCAAATATAATTGGAACGATTTCTACAGAATGTTCTCAAAACGGGTGCATTCCGTGGGCTGTCATAGACATATGCCAATATTTCACCCTTTCAATTGTTCGTTTTATTGCGAGATTACTTATATATACAGGGTATCCCAGCTAACTTTAGCTACTGTTTAAAAATATGCGAATGCCAGACAGAACCAAGGTAACGTTGTTTGCCCTCGCTTGGAGATACTCAAATTTTCTTCATTCCTCCGAATTAGATAATTAGTTTTCATTAATCAATCCACTTCAATATTATAATTAGATGAATATTGTGAATGAGAAAATTGTTAAGTGACATGAAAAACTCCCGATACAGCTTTCTGTTGCTCAATACAGGCTACATAAACGTGTTTTTCCGAGCGTGAAAGAAGCCAGCGACCCGCCGTGGTTGCTCAGTGGTTATGGTGTTGGGCTGCTGAGCACGAGGTCGCGGGATCGAATCCCGGCCACGGCGGCCGCATTTCGATGGGGGCGAAATGCGAAAACACCCGTGTACTTAGATTTAGGTGCACGTTAAAGAACCCCAGGTAGTCAAATTTCCGGAGTCCCCCACTACGGCGTGCCTCATAATCAGAAAGTGGTTTTGGCACGTAAAACCACATAATTTAAAGAAGCCAGCGAATACATGCAAAGTGCCTCGAGCAGCCAGTCACGTGGCAATTTTGCTTGCATTTGCGGGCTTCTTTCACGCTTGCAAAAACAATTTTATGTAGCACATATAGAGCAACAGAAAGCTGTATCAGGAGTTTGTCATGTTGCTCTACGATTTTCTCATTGACACTTTTCCTCTAATTCTATAGTTGAGAAGTTGATTAAATTATTAAGGTTAATTATATAATTAGGCGGCATGAAAAATAATTTGAGTATCTCCAAGCGATGGCATTGAACATTACCTTAGTTCTGTCCAGCTACTTGGCATTCGCATACTTTTAAACTCTGACTAAAGCTAGCTGGGAAATCCTGTATGCTGATAGTTGTTCATTTGTTGTCCAAGTACAGCAACATAAGAATGATTCAGGCACGGAAACGACGAAGATAGTTCTGTTTACGCATTGAGAACTTGTGCATAGTGTCAGTTATATTTGTATACTTAGAATACTTGTATGATAGCTTTATGTGTCAGTAACTGTTGTGTGCACCCGTGTACGCACCAGTGTATCGGTGTATTATGAGTGCCTGGAAGCCCTACTTACAGTTAGCACGAACGTACTGCCCACTTTAAAAGGATATTTTTCTACCACGGATGGGCACGTATGGCAATATAAACAGGAGTGCCGACTCCACCGAGGAGAACATTCAAGTTAATGTTCTCCCGATCCTGGCAATGTTTCGTAGAGAAACACATAGCCAGGCCTCATTAAAATTTACTGTTACACTCGTTAAAACGGTTGTGACAGGGCCATCGCGCGATACCTTAACCTCTAGGCACAGCGAGCGGATCTTCGGCGTTTTCTTTGTCCGTCTGCAGAGAACGAGCTGCCATAACTTCGATGATCTGCGTATCATGCGATCTGCACTGGGTTTCGCTCTGTCGGCCCGGCTGGGCTCGTCAACGGACGCCGTCCCTCATCGCGCACAAGCAATCGTTTCCAACTAAGGTGTTCGTTGTACGGGATTTTTCGTGCCTGCGTGCGCGGACCTCACACAAAAATGTGGGACGATCCCGGAGACAGTGAAAAGGAGCGGGAAGCGCACACTTCTCCAAGAGGCATGACATGACGCTATGAGGTGACATCACTTGACGAAGATGTCATCGCGTAATGTCACGCTTGACTTATGACGTCATCAGATTACGTCATCAGGCGATATTGTCACGTGACGATTCCGTTATTCTCGTGTATTCAAATTACAATCCGAAGCTTTCACATCGGAAGCTTGTGTCTAACTTGTAGTTTACGAATTCTGTGACGCAATTTGCTTTGAAAATCGAATAAGTTCAGTAAGCCTTAATAACAATCGGTAGGGGCTCCTTAACAATTTTTTTTGGTCCCAAAAGTGTGCTTTGGAATTGTACACCTACTTTTCAAATAAACTTTTCAAAAAGAAAGAAAACAAAAATAAACTAAAAAAAGCACTTGCATTTGACAGAGTTCCCGGAGGAATGAGAATGTATGATTCACTTCCGCACACGTGCTTATGCGCGTTATGTACGTCGCTTGTGTTGGTGTGGCTTGCCTAGCGTCGTCTAATGTCGGTCGCGCTTGTCTAACATCGGGAACAGCTTCGCTGTACATCCACTGTCACAGGGTGGAATGGAGACGGATTTTTTACTCAAGGCGTGTCCGTAAAGTGGCGCCTGCACGGGGTGACTGTACATGTACAACCGACTGATTCTTGAACAGTTCCACGCGAGCGTCGACTCACCGGCCAGCCAGTGCCTTCTAACGGGGCGAAGCGACGAGATGATCAATAGTAGCGCATGCGCACAAAGTTGACTCGAAGCGCAAGTTTCGTCTGCTAGGCTCTTCCTACATGTGTGACACCGCCCCTGTCCCAATTAACTCGGCAGAAGCTTGCGCCCCGTTTCAAACTAGATCGAGAAGTTTACAATCCGTTCTTGCGCTACTCTTTGTTGCCGCTACAATACGGTTGCATTGCAACTTTGCACGTTTTGTTAAATATTTTACTGTGCATGCCCACTAGAGCAGCACACGTTTAAAAAAATAATAAAGGACGCAAGCCATGAGGCACACGCTTCTCCTGTTCCCAATAATCCGGGAAGCTTGCGTTGTATTAATCGTGCCAGGGACTGTGTGCACTGTGTCGTGCTGGTAGGAAGAACCAAGTAAAGGAAACTTGCGCTTCGAGTGAACTTGGTGCACATGCGCTACTCTTTCCGGTCTCGTCGCTTCGCGCCGTTACAAGGCGCTGGCCAGTTGACTCTCGCGCGGTGCTGTTAACGAATCGGTTGACTGTACATTCAACGCCAAGATCTAGCGTACAAAAATGGAGGAAGAAAGAGTGCGCGTTACAGAGGCGCGAATAGTTGACGATGAAACTGCTGGAAAAGAGAACTGCAGAAAGCAATAGGCGCTAATGCGTTGCGTGGCGTGCCAACCGGCTCTCCGGGCAGAGTATTAGCGCGGGGAAGAGAAAGTTGTGAGCCATTGCGTTTACTGCTAGCTTGCGCTGCGTCAGACCGTCTATGTACTAATCCGAACACCTGTTACGTTTAATTACGTGGAAGTGCGACGTGTATTCGCTCTATATGGATGGTTTCTAATCATGGAGTAGTCCCAAGTGTATACGTTTTGGAGGATGAATTAAGCCACTAGGGCAAATTCAGGTGGACTTCATTAACATATCAGAGTAGGGTCGGAATTGTTCGCTTTTGTATTTATGTTCATAGTACATGCCTAAGAAAAACTAGAAGCTAACGTTAGCTCTGGATTCTTGCGTGGTCTGCGAAGGCTTGGCACTCTGCACTTGGGTGCTGCCACAAAATTAAATTAATTACGGGGCTTTACGGGCCGAAACCACGATTTGATTATGCGGCACACCGTAGTTGGGCGCTCCGGAATAAATTGGACAACCTTGGGTTCTTTAACGTGCACCTAAATCTAAGTAGACGGGTGTTTTCGCTATTCGCCCCCATCGAAATGCGGCCTTCGCGGCCGGGATTTCGATCCCGTGACCTCGTGCCCAGCAGCCCAACACCAGAGCCACTAAGCAACCACCACAGAGCAATCATGGTGGGTGCTACCGCAAAATTCAACGGGCCATCGCGACGTAGCAGTGACTGTGTTCTGCAAGGGCGCCGAGAACGCCGAGCATGGCCGAGCTGCCAGAAATGTGACGCGCCACGCTCCGAATTAACAGTCGTTACCTAGATGCGTAGCATCTAGAGGCACAGCGCGTCGCCTATATTATAGATGGCCCAGATAACAGAAAACGTCACGCGGCTGTCGGTCGGGCGCGCTGACCGACGCTTACCAGTGTCGCCAGTTCGCAGTGCGCTGAACGGAAACGTGCCGAGGTCAGGCTCTGCGGGACATGGCAGGTGGAATAATGGTGCCGCAGTTCTTCACAGGGGCGAGTCCGCGGCACGAGTTCAAGCCACAGAGGCCACGAGGTGGAACTATCGAAAAGGCGTAGAAGGGCGTACCGGAAGACCCATCGAAAGCAAGGTAATGGGCACAGACGTGACCCGTATACTCAGTCATAAGTTTGTGCAATGCGTCGGAGGAGTACTTTTTTGAAAGTTTTACTGCGACAGTTCTATGCATAATGGCATGTGAATGTCCGTCGTTTCCTTTATGCCGTCGTCGGCAGGCGACCTGTTGAGCTTTGCTGCCACCATGAAATCGAAAGTTAATACGCGTTACACGTTTTGGCTTCCATGCCAAGAAGGTGTTAATAAGAATGAGATAGAGTTCTGTATGGAAGCCTAAATGTATAATAAAAAATAAGAAGGCTAATAAATTATTGGTCAGCGTACTCTAACCATATGGCCAAGAAAACCAGAACTTCGTCCGATACTGGCAATCGAGCTCATGCCCCTGCGGAACTGCGCAGCTGAGATATATAGAGGGATGTGCTATACGCCGAGCTGCTTCCTTCCATTTATTATTCTCTGTGGCGTTCGCGCTTGTTATTTTTGTCGCGTTTTGTGCGCCAATTAGACTTTGGGAATGGTGGCGTCTGCGCATTGATTTCGGAGGCCACAGCTCGCCGTACTCTACACGCTATGTCGACGGTGTTGTGCGCATTGCAAAGCAGACATACTTGTTGAGAATATGGGCGCCTCTGTTATGCTATTTTGCCGCTGTTGCGACAGGCGAGTGTAGAGCTACGCGAGTTGAAGCACCGGTCACTTTAGCATGGCACTGGGCCAGCCTTCCTGGTGCTGTGCCAAGCATTAAATATTGTTTTGCAGTGCCAGGAGGCTGTCGCTCGTAGGCAGTCGCTGTGGCACTGTCACTCACCGTGACAGTGCCACACAATTCACCGCCGCAAGTTATCCTGCGCAATTTCTTCTAATTTGTGGTCTCCCCAAAAGCAAACAACCTGCTTTTATGCCCTTGACTCCCTATGTTTAAACGTACAGTGTCGATCACACTTGTCTAGAGTGGCCCGAAGGCTGCTCCGCACTGCGCCTGCGACGCCTAGCGACAAGCACCGGGTTCGAGATGTGTTGGCCGATAGCGCCAGGCGCGTGGACGCTGCGGCATTCGCGGGCGGCCAAGATACAGGCCTGCGTGATTTGCGGGTCGCGAGCACCGGCTTTTTATCACTGGACGAGCACTGCCAGCTGAGCTGCGAGCGTGACACGGCTAGAATGCTGCGGCCTGTATCTTGGCTGCCCGCGAATGCCGCAGCGTCCACGCGCGTGGCGCTATCGGCCAACACATCTCGAACCCAGGGCTTGTCGCTAGGCGTCGCAGGCGCAGTGCGGAGCAGCCTTCGGGCCACTCTAGACAAGTGTGATCGACACTGTACGTAATCGAAGCCCGAAACAAGCGTAGCAGAACTACAATTACGGTTTCTACAAAGCTATCTTGCAGTGGCGTAACCGGTGAAGGGGAGAGAGGGGGTCACACGCGCCACGTACCCTCCCTCGCCCCTACCAAAATATTTTTGTGTTAGTATGAGGCCTGCTGAGTCCCCCTTCCCGCCACCGTCAAGTGCGTGCCTCCCTCCAGCAACCCTCCCCCACTCATCCCCTTCTCGAAAAAATTTCTAGCCCCTCACTGCTATCTCGACATTTATGTACTCATCGCTAATTAGTCAGCGGAACACCGGCCTCGGCAATTTCAGGGTTTGAGCCATGGGGCATAAGATCGCCCTGATTCGTTGTCTTATTACCGCTGGCCTTTGGGGATTATTTGCGAGATGGATCGTCTTTGGCACAGAGCGTAAGCCAGGTCGACACGGCTGTTCCATCGCTGTGAAGATGAAAATCCGACACTCTCCTAAACGACGAAAGAATGAGCGAGTCGTTGGAGGCGTGGAGTACCAAGCGCATGTAATAAGAAACTCTCGCTTGTTTTTTCACGACGAGAACGACAGACATGCGGTTTAATAAGGAGAGTGAACTGCGCAAGTTGGTTTTGATTCATGCTGAAAATTTGGCGCTAGAAAAGCGCTCGTGATGTGTTCTTCCTTTGTCCTCGTCTTTTCTAGCGCTAAATTTTCAACACGAAACATGCGGAATTCATCCTCTGAATATACGATTTAGGGCGGTGCAATTATTGCACTCACGCGTGACGTCATTTTCTTTCATGATTCACGGCCTTTTTTCGGAACTGAAGGAAGATTTGCGTGGACGATAACGTCACGCGAACCACTCGACTTGTTGTTTCTAATCACGGTCTGCAATTTTTTCGACATGTCTTACGCCCTAAAGCGAATATTGTAACACGGCATCGACAAGTGGTAGCCGGCAGATATATCTTACACCGTGGGCAAGGACCGCGTGGCACGTAATACGGGATAGCGCCCGCGGGGATACGCTCGCTGTATCCCCGGGCCCTAAGGTAATTTCGTTTCTTGCAATGAACTGCATCGCGCCGATCACTTGCATCAACGCCGGTCAGTACCATCCGTGCCTCAAGGTCACCCCGCCACAACTCGGTGATAGAAAAAATGATGCTATCATGGTCGAAGCTAAACCGATGTCGGATCTCTTTATCGCGGAATACATCAAACGGACGAATAGTGTCTCTAAGTGCGCGCTGGCGTTGCAGGCGCATGACAATCAAACCACTGCGCGTAGTTCTAGAAGCAGGGGTAGCTATCTTGTAAATTACCTGAGAAACTGACAAACAAGCGAAAGAAATAAGTTTGGTGGTGTCCAGCATGCATGAATGCTGTGGTGTCGTAGTAAATTAGATCAGAGTCAAAGAAAAAGAAAACTGAAGTTGACTGTTCTTTCTTTCTTTTTTTTTGAGTACTGCTCCTTTCTTTTATGCTCTGTGGCAAGTTTTGCTGCAATGACAATTTCCTGAGCGTCAAAGTTAGCCGATGCGTCTTTGCACTGACATCTCTATTTCTTTATATGTTTCTTAATCCTACTTTTGTTACTTAAATTTTCGTGATATAAAAGAACGTTTTTTTTCTTTTTTACGGCTAATTTGCTTTTCTGTTCATACTTTCTCCTTATTGTTTGTCTTGCTGCCCAACCTTGGCGCTCACCATATTCTGACTTCGCGGCAATTGTTGCCTAATTGAATGTGCTGGCACATCTTAATAAAAAGAAGACCACTCTATCTTTTTTTTTTGCTTCGGAACACGCAATATCATACATAGAATGATTGAAAAAAAAAAGAAGCTATTCAGGATTTTACGCAAGACGGCCGCAGTGCATCGCAAAAGGTGTCGTAGCTCCCTGAGCACTGCATGGCCCTGACGAGGTCAGCAGAGGCGTCTCTGCGAGGCAAGTGTAAGGATGCCGATAAAGCCAGAACGGGTTATTCACCGCTACGCCGTAAGCCATTTCTACCAGACCACTTGGAGAGTGCCTCCCATACACTTCAGACCTGAGCGTGAAGCCCGGGGGTGGAGGTCATTTAGAAAACTCGCTCTAGAACTCATCTTTGGGAGAAAAGAAAAAAAAATGTAAAGGAGAAAGAAGCCCTCGTAGGGAGACATGAATCATTGGGAAGAGGGCAAGAAAGTGAATTTTAGATGTGAAATGAGAGCACCGGGCTCGCATGCCTACGTTGAGGCATCCCTGATGGCGCAAACGGCCAGCGGGGAACGCTGTGCTCTCAAGGACCACCACTGAACCGCACGTCAGCTGCGAGCAATGGGCGGATCGATCAGTCGCAACTCCCGACATCGCCCGGCATGAACTTCTCGCGTGAAGACACCGACAACAGCGTCGCCGTAGCAGTACCATCGTTAGCTATAATTATGCATTTTTCCATGCAGATCCTTTAGAAGCACTTGAAGGCTATACGTAAGCCACATAGACGCGGAAGGCACACACGTTTACGACTTCGCTTCTTGGGCAAGCATTACAAATATTTATCTACATATTTAATCAGGCAATAACAATTGGAAACATTGATTGGCAAATACCTGACAATCACAGTAGTGGTTTCGGTTACCTTTAGGTGCTCTCCTTCGTGTAAAATTACAGCCGTCGTTCTACAATCGCGACGCATGCGCTGTACAAATTGAACCAAGTATTCAGTTTCACGAGCTTTCTCACTGTGGCCGAACACATTCTGCTGTTGTATAAGCGGCGATAACGTGGAATCCACATGACGTGGTAGTTTGGTGGCGCCATTTGAAAAAAAAAATCATCAGACATCATGTCGCCCTGAGCAATCCTACCTCATGTATGCGCCAATTCCTGCCGCCTTTCACAAGAATGTCGGATTACTTTAGCGGATGGTTACAAAATGTGACGCGCACCGAGTAATTGATCACAAGAACACACCATAACAATAACTCATAAGCAGTAACAAGTTGCATTGGTGTAATGAAGAGACCACACCAGCCACTGTCGCTCAATGATGATTTGATACTGCAGCTCACTGTGAGACGGCGTGTAGTGTTAAGATGCGGTGGCAGCATACTGCATAAAAAAATATTTTAGAAGAATAACACCCACCTATTTAAATTCAGATGCATTACATTGCTTAGCGTTTACCTGTACCCTAACCTAATCTTCAGCTGGTGCAGTTTTTTGTTCGCAGTCCACTGTTTCTTCCTGTAGCCAATAGGCAACTCACGGTTGAATGCGACAAGGAATGCGAAATTCGGCTAGTGAAATGAGGTTACGCGCGTGAAACAACATTCAGAAAGCAGCACAGACGAGAGAGTTCCATTTTCTATACAGCGCACTAAATCCGTGAGGTAGTAAGTGTTTCTGAAAAGGAGAGGTACGAGATGAATATAAATTAAATGGAGAGTGCAGTGCTAGATTTTGTTGGTGATATCAAATTTTTTACGCGTGACGTTGAACATCCTCGGCCAGTGTTAACACGAGTACCGTCATCGCCGAGCCGTGGAAGAACTCACCACGCGTCCTTGAAACTTGCGGTCACGCTATGCCTAGCACACTTTAACGGATTGCTATAGAATACGCGTGCGAGCGTGAGGCCTCCTCTTTCAGAAAACAGCTCGATGACAGGCCCACGCCTGTCGTGGAACGATTTCTACGAGTGCAGCACGAAACGCGCTTTCGAGCAAGCGATGTTATATGCTAACACCACTTCCATGAGTGACACGAAACAAATAGCGGAAATCTGTATTTTCTGAGCGAGATTTTGTTGTAACGACGATGTGCGGACTGTAGAATGAAGATATGTTGCCATCACACCGGCAGGCCTTCCTATCTTGCTTTATTTTTTAACCCATCCCTTCTACGGCATAATTGAATGTATCAAGAAATACAAATATTTTCCGCACTTGCACTGGAACGTCTCATTTGCCAGTGCGTAAAACCATTGTGAGCATTCATAGATATTCATAGTGACCTTAAAGAACTACCAGAAGGGACTTTGACGCTATTCCCATGGGAGGTGAAGGCACGGTAGGCCAGTCAGCGTGCAAATATTGGGCAGTACACGGACTAGACTGAACTTCATCCTTTTGTCTTCAAATTTCTTCTACACTGTACTAATTGAATGTATTAAACAAAATATTTCATTGCTGTGGTTCTCACTCAACATGAGTCTGCGCAGTATACCTATTGCCTTGCTGTGTTTAGAAAATATTGATTTCTTTTAAAGCGCAAGAAATGTCACGAAAACAACGGCTGAAGGTACGAGCATGAAAGTGAGGCACATCCATGTACCACTCGACGTTACCATAGCGACCGAACGATCGCAGCACCAGAGCTCCCTCTAGTGACCTTTGTAGGAAACTCCGTGCGCATTGCGGCACTACTCCTTGGGAGCCATAGGTCTAAGACAAGAGTAAAACTCTTGCTTGGGCTAGTTGGTTCATGCTTGAAGTAATAAACGATGACAAACGAACACAAAGCACCGGTCCTGTCGTTTGTGTTCTTCTTCTTGAGACCTTGTCTTCTGTGCCTTGCCCTTACTACTCCAAGACATGAAGTTCAACTTGGACGGAAGTGCTATGGATGGAACTGGTGGGTGGGGGCAACTTAGAAGTTTCCGGAGGATCGAGTACTCTCTAGATTGATAGATGCTGCCAGAAACCGCAGCTCAAGATCATTATTTTAGTTAATTACGACAGGTTCAGGACTCTAAAAAAACCACGCGATATAGCAAGAAAGCGATGGTGACACATCGCAAGTTAAACATCGGGAAATTGAAAAATCTGAATTATTCAGTCAGAGCACCGCAGTTCAACAAAAAGAAAGACTATAAAGGAACGATTCCTATACCCTGCATACAATCTGAGGCGCACCAAAGGAACGTATTCTGCACGGCATCTAACTACAAGGGACTTCCATCAAACGCGTCCTTGTTCTGCGTAGACAAGTAATAAGTCATGAAATAAAACGTGCGCAGATAACGTCTACTCACAGATGTCTCTAAAGCAGAAAATCCTACCAATATGGTGATGGCAAAACGTGCAGTCGGAAAAGATGGCACTTCGACCCATTTGGAGAAAATAAGTGAATGGAGGTGTATTGTTGGAGGGCTTGTCAGCATGAGCGGCATCTGCAACCCGCGCGGTAGCTATGACTCCCTGGTGGTCCATAGAGCCATATGTGGTCGCGATGGTTCTGTCAATCACCCACCGATTGAATACACTTCTCCTGACCGGTGGTCTCTTCCTGCCCAACATATCTCTTGCGTGTCCTATCGTGGGTCTTGTATTCCCAAACGAGATGCTTCGTGGTACGTTGCGCGGCTCACCACTCTCAGATTAGGTGTAACAGCGTAGCTGGTCACTTGATGTCTGACCACCAGTTTTATAGTACTGTGCTGAAGCTTCCTGCTGATAGAAGACTGCATGATAGACGACTTCATTATGAAGTTCCATTATGAAGTTTCCCCTTTGTGTTACTCCATAGTGAAGGGAAGCAAACCAGAAGGTCGCCTGACTGACCTCCCCGCCTTTCATATGCTTGTTTTCTCTTTCTCTCTCACCTTATAGATGTGCTTTGTCTTAATATGTGATATAGGTGTCAAATATCAACGACACAAAAAAAGCTTGCATTTTACTTATAAGCGTCGCAAAAAGCCCATGTAGTACCCAAAAAACTGCTTACGTGCGAACGAAAAGAAAGCGATTCATGTAGGTAAAATGTGTCTACGTGTCTAGGTAAAAAGTATGTGACCCTGCGATCATAATCGGAGGTGTACCTTCATCGACGCATCATGGAATGTGCTTTTCTCTGGTTATCTCAACTGCTGCGCGCTGCATTGTTTCAAGAGCGTGCGTAATGTTTTCGGGATGAAACTTATGAAATCCCGAATGCCTTTTCAGATAGCTGGTCATGTCCTAAAGCTTTACACGTGGAATTGTAACCAGATAAAAGGTGTCTTATCAGAAAAAAAAAATTCTAATTTGCTAGTCCCGGCCATGTTGTAAAGCATCTCGACTTATCTTATAGCATATACACCTAAGGCTTGACATGCTGCTCAACATTCTGCTGTACTATTTTTGAGCACTTGCCATGTAGATGTTTTCGTGACGTGCCTTTGCTGTTGTTCTTGATGTATGACTTGAGTCTCTATATGTCCGTTCCGTATTTTATTTTTGTATTCCCCGGTGTTTCCGCGCAGCATAATGTGGGAATGAAATTATTTGTAAAGCATGGATGACTGTTTCATGCAGGTACTGCAACAGTGACTTATGGAATGTATTGTTCATGCGTGATCGTTCACAGTCGTCCCGTTGATGAACCCTTAGCTACTCACCCTTAGGCATAGTTTTGTAATAGCTACTTCATTTCTTTTACAGAAGTCAGTCATGTGAACCGTTGCTCTAATCTACACAACTACATTCATAGTGCTCATGCCACTTTTGTGAAAACAGATGCTGGCATATGAAATAAATAAATAAATAAATAAATAAATAAATAAATAAATAAATAAATAAATAAATAAATAAATAAATAAAAATTGCGAATAGACAGTCGCTGTAGAGAGTACTTTGCAATATCTAATTTGCTTTAACTATTTTTTTGCTCTCTTTTTGCTTGTATTTGCGTTGATTATGCTATTTAATATTCCGACTCCTGCTACAGCCTTGTAAACACATTTAACGGTTATTCCGTAGGCGCCGTCATGTCTGACAATGTGCTGAGGCGTCCGTTGCTTGGCTCAGCTGCCTCCGTTACCTCAGTGTTTATAATGGATGTGCATGGCACCGCAACGGCTCAGCAAGCCTCTGTTTCCGCGGATATCGCAGACGGTGATTGGGTGGTCAACACGAAGCTCTGGCCACAGCTTTATATGACATATATTGTTGATTCATTAGGAATTAAGACTAATTATCTAATTAGGCCGAGTGAAAAAAATAGTTTATCTCCAAGAGACGGCAAACAACATTACCTTGGTTCTGTCCATTCTACCTGGCATTCGCATATTTTTAAACTCTGGCTAAAGTTAGCTGTGGCACCATGTATAATTCCGTGCTATTGCCACTTGTAGGCAAAAGTGTTCAATTTTTTATGCTACTGAGAGTAGGCAATAACTTCACCTAACAGAGTCCTCAACTCTGCTTCAGCAATTGGAAGTGAAACGTCAAACCGAAAATTTCATGGAGATCTGCTGAACGTTGAGCAGTCGGAGGCAACAGAAAGCGAACGGCTACCTGTACCACACAACCGCTTTTGCTTCGTCACTCTTGAGCGACTGTGGCGTCCACTTTGTCCGGATCTTCTGAATTCTTCCACTACCATTTTGCCATCACAAGCGCGCTTGCTTTCCTGGTCCATTACATCAGCAGGGGCATCCTTGTTATGCTCTGTGCTTAGATTTAGGTGCACGTTAAAGAACCCCAGGTGGTCAAAATTTCCGGAGTCCTCCACTACGGCGTGCCTCATAATCAGAAAGTGGTTTTGGCACGTAAAACCACAAATATTATTATTATTATTGTTATGCTCTTCGTTAGGGTGCTGTCGTACTGTGAAACAAGCAGGCCAACATGGTCAGGAAACGAGAGACTTTCATCCGCTCTTTCGCAATAAATATAAAAATGTGTAAAGAGAACGTGTTGCTTAGTAATTTTGTCTGCTTTGGCCCTTACATTACCGATGGCAACATATTCCTTAAGTGTCGGCTAACTCGGTGTCAGGTGTCATAGCCTCTTTAGGATTACAAATTGCGGCATGTACGAAGATCCCGTAGATACTCCTGTAGGCGGGAAAAATAGCCTACGGCAACCGCTGGACGGAATAGCTTCAATCTTTACATAGCAGGTTCATGCCGGCCAAAACGCGCCCGGCGAGGAAAGAGCGCACCGAAGCAAAACGCTAAAGAAAATAAAGCACGAATATGGACACCTACATAAAACGTCAGCTCCAGGCCCCGCCATTCGAGTTGCTTATACCTTACGGCCAAGAAGCCTAATTAAGTGCTCGCTTCATTAACTAAGCGCTATGGGCACCAGAAAGTTACGAATACCGCGTGTTTTTTTGTTGATAATTTTTTAAGGCCCACGGAGATTTGGTGTATATGTAAGCATACTTCAGCTTCGCCTGCCTTTCACAGTTTTTTCTAGATTTTTTTTTCCTCTGCTCACTTCTACACTCAATGCATGTTTGCATCGACGTAGTTAAAACAAACAAACATTTCTCGTTCCTAATGCACGAACTTCTCGGCAACTTATTCGCTCCAAAACAAGTACTCGTTACTGTATCTATAGTGTGGCGACTTTATGTATAGACCTGACTCTTAACCGCTGAACCTGATTAGAAAGCTTCGATAACTACACAAACATTTAGAGTAGTAGAGAGGTCCGCGCATTTGTCTACACCTGCCGAAGTTGCAAAGTGATTGTGTACTTTTGCTGGTGAATTTAATAATTAAAAACTGGAGTTATAATTATGAGGGGGGGGGGGTCGAGAATAATTTTCACCGCCTGGGGTTCCTTAACGTGTAGTCAATGCGCGTTTTTCCATTCCGCCCTCGTCGAAATGCCGTCGCTGTGGTTGGGATCCAACCGCTGACCTCGAGCTCAGCAGCGCAACGCCGTAGCCACGGGGCTACGGCGCCACGTCTTTTCTGATGAGCACGAGGTCGAGGTTTCGATCCGAAGTCGCTTTCCAATGGGTGTACAACAGAAACCAAGTTTGTGTACCATACTTAAGGTGCCCGTTATAGAAAACTAGATGATCATCGTGCAGTTTCACTGCTCAGTTTCAGGACTATAAACCCACCGATTGAATTAAAAGTACAACGGTCTACAGTGCTCGAACAAAACGCCGGAGAGCAAAACAGTTAATACCCCAGAAGCTTTGAGTTTCGACCCATAGTATGAATTGGCTGTCATATCTATTTGATATTCAATGTTCATGAGTGTTGTCTCTCTTGCCAAGAAGCAACGCAGGAATATCGCCTTCCCCCCCCCCCCCCCCTTTCTGTCATTCCCCCCTCCACTGCTCAAGTGCTCTGTGGATTTATGTGGATTTAATGTCTATATTAGGTTAGTGTATCCCATCGATCAAAGGAAGGAAAATTGTAAGAGGCACCTGAATCCATAGCTTTTCAGGACAAAATGTAACACGAGCACGTGCAAGCGCACATAGTCAATTTGAACAAGAACGTGCATCGATGCGAAGTGTTAAACGCTAGACGTTCAAAATGTTTTGTGTTTGTTGATATATCGTACAAGATAAATTGCCTTTACAGATAATGTGAAAGGCAGCACAAATAAAGAATATCAGGCAAATTAAAAAGCTACACTCAGCCTCCTGTAAATGTGGCAATGGTCTGCATCATAGAGCCATTCGCTTATTTTTTTTTTAGTGCATAACTTGCTCGTTAATTTATTTGCATAGGTAAGGCAAGGGACCAAAGGAAGAAAAACTTACCGGACAATAAGAGTAGGCCTCTTTAGCTGCGTGATGAACAGTAAGTAATAAAATACTAACAGTTTTTTCAAGCACAAAAAAAGAACTTGAATGACGCAAAAGCAAAATGACTAAAACAAAGCCAAATTGGTTCCGGAGAGTGTCGGAATTTGTAAGCAAAGTTTACCCTTACTAGCTTAAGATACCCTAGTGTTTGCGTTCTGCCACCGAATTCACTGCTCCATCTAAAATCAGGTTGCGAAAATGGTTGCTTCAAAGAGGGGAAGTAAGCGAGTACACGAAAAGGCTAGGAGCAAACAGGTCAACCTACTCAAAAGCAGGTCTGCGGAAAGAATTTATTCGAAGCCTGAAAACAAAATTATGGGTTCATTTTCTTAATTATATTCATTGAACTACGCAATGCATAAACCGCATGTTATATGAACAGTGTCTGCTAGCAGGGCCTTCCTGGAGCAGCTGTACAACGAAAATCGCGTGGACGAAAGGAAACGTAACGGGAACTTTCTTGGTTTACTCGTAGACTCAATCGCGATGGAGGGGGTGCACCCCATCGTGAGGTACGAAGATATCCTATTGAGACCAGAGTATAGACGAGGTTAGGGGGAAATCTTTTGGTTTCCGTCGTCTCTAAGCAGACTTGAGTCGCTTTTCTTTCCTGCGTCTTTCATTCTTGTCCTTGTCTGAATTAAACAACTTGTTCTTATTTTAACATTTTGATGTTATTTACCTTCCTTCAAGGACGAGATTCCGGACTGACTTGCCTCGCAGCGAGTTCGTCGCACCCGAGGGTGGACAATCGGCAACGGCTCGACAGTGGCGGCAGCGTTGCGCTTGATCGGGGAGCGGACTGTTTTGCGGTCGTAGTGTGAAGCTGAACTCGAATGTGCGCAGAGGTGGATTGCTCCTGGATACGAGACTGGGTCTTTCGCGGCCGGTTGTCGAATTGCGAAAGGTCTTGTGCAAGGGCGATTAGGTGCGCGATTGTGTATAAAGGCGTGTGGGGGTCAGTTGAACGCTTGCCTCACCACTTGCCGAATAGCTTCCATTTGAGCTCAGAGCGTTGAACGGCTTATCGTAGGGCGTAAAATCTCCTTTTTTTGTACTACTATTGAATGTGCGTGTTCGGGATGTTGACACGCTGGTCGATAACCGCGGTACTCGTGTTCTCTTGGTAGGCACACCTGGGAGTAAAAGTATATGAAATGCAGGCTTGCCATAAGAAAGACAAAAAAGAAAACTGTAGTCGTATTTCAGAAGCGGGAGCTGAAATTGGCGGGTGGACTGAAAAGTTAGAAATCGCATGTTTGAATAGCAGTACTCAATTAGAAGTCACATCCATAGGCGGCGAAAAAAAGTCGGATTCATCGCGGAATCCCTGGTCCGTATACATTTGCTTAGGTAGGTAGTCTCCTAACGAAAGTTTCCAGGCCACAGCATGTGTCAATGCGTTGACTTCGTGCGTTGTAGTGGTGCTTTTGTTCCATTTCAAGAGCTCTAAGGTTCTGATGAAGGAAAGAGACACTGTTTCTCACTATCCATGGTTTCGAAGTGTCAAAAACACTTATTAAAGAGCCCCCCCCCCCTCCCTTCCCCGTCTGATAGTCAAGGTGCTCGCGCATGCTGAGGCATGGGCACTTTTGATATAGGGAACTGTAAATATGGAGGTAGGGTTAAAGGAGGCATCGCTGGAGAGCTTCGGAACAGTGCGCCTCCAGCTACGCCATTTCACTTAAAGTACAAATATTAAGTTGCTTATAAAATAAACGAAATGAAAAAGTTTTAAAGAAAAACACGCTTTAGAACGCGCAAACGGTAACACATACATGAAAGAAAAGCAAGACAACAGAAATATCGAAAATCACTGTGCATAAAATGGTGGCTAATAATTCGCCCCCTCGTACCTGCTAATATTAAGACTTTTGCTGCATCGAAAGCTGTTCTTTCAAGGCCACTAATATCACGCGGCCAGAGTATATCCCCTAGTGACAATGAATGGTTGCTCAGGCAGGGCCCCAAGTTTTTTTCTTTCTTTCTTCAATTTGACGCATCCATGACAATATGCATATGATGAATACAGATACTAATAAAATATGCAACATTGAACAAATACTGCAGGCGCTCGTACAAGTCCCTTATACTTTCGGTAGAGTGTAGTTACAACGCAACCCTTGTGCAATGCCGTGCAGCTATCACACACAAGTTTGG
This sequence comes from Dermacentor albipictus, assembly GCF_038994185.2. Classification (NCBI taxonomy): domain Eukaryota; kingdom Metazoa; phylum Arthropoda; class Arachnida; order Ixodida; family Ixodidae; genus Dermacentor; species Dermacentor albipictus. The sequence continues at coordinate 12,607,971 of NC_091826.1, forward strand.
GTACAATTAGCTTTTTCTCGAAAGGATTCATTGCACTATTCAATGCAGCCTTAAATAAGCAAGCTTGTCGCAGCTTTCGCCTTTTTTCCCCGCCAGAATAAATAAAGTTGTGTTGCTCGTTATGCAGCATAATGTATCTTTCGGAACCCTGCGTATACTACAGGTGTTTCAGGAAAGAAAGTAAATGTTAATTGATGTGTATATGATTTAGCGACTGGAATGGTCAGTGGCCAAAGGGCTGGGGAAAATAGGAAAAGGAAGCAGCTCGCTTTAAGCATGCAGCAATAAACTGATACAGTGACTATGCCTACATGGAAACTTTACATTGGCACAGTTGACAGGATTCTTTTAAGCCAGCATCACAAGAACCAGCCGCAGCGACCGAAATATCGAATGACTCTAAATCGGCACCTTGATCACCGCCACAACAAAAGGCTACCAGATATCGAACCAGGGTCCACGATGTTGGCGAGCTAAAGGCTCTACTCAGACTCCATTCACTGGTTCATACTGGGTCAAAGCAGCTTAGCAACAAGAACTGTTGTAAACCGCCTGTTATAATGAAACAAGCGGAAGAATTGAAAATACATCTATCGGAAATGTGCTGCCATATTGCCAGCGTAAGGGAAACGACCCCGGCTTGGAGAGTGTGGAGATCCACATCGCCAGTGGTCAGAAGGCAGGGCAGATGAGGAGGAGCTCGCTCAAGAAGGCAACAATAAACCGATGTAGTCACAATTTCTACAAAAAAATATTACGTATCATATTCTATGGTGCATGTAGGAAGACATATGTTTATATAACATGCACGATATGATCTAATAGAGAGATAAAAATAGCGAGAGCGGCTTAATTAGCTAATGTAATGATCTGCATGTTAATCACTAATGAATGAAATTACTAAATTCCAAAATTATTTTTATACTTGAGGATAACGTGCATAGCACCTTCACGACATTGAAGCCGTCCAGAGGCATATGACTCCAACCTAGTTCATTTATATCCAATTAATTGTGTTAATAACGGGGGTAAAACGGGTATGGTCTATAACTAAGTGTAACAAAGTTTACCGCGTTTAATCTGCATCCACTCATTTTACAGATGACGTCGGCGGAAACAAAACTTTTTCAGGAACATGGTTAAATACTCTGCGAAAAAATAAAAAAATAAATTTATGGCGCAAGAGAAAAGTGAGGACCTGAGCATTAACCTTGCAACCAGGCTAGAAACTTTTCTAACGCAAGCACAGTTCGTTATTCGTCCGTTCTCTGCTTATAATTCTTTTTCTTGCCGCCTTGCCCACTAACAGCGCACGGGTGCCAGGCGTTTACCAAGCGCATTTCTTTCTCGAAGAAAAGTTTTGTTACACTTGTTGCCGAGAGAACGCATAGTGAAAGCAGGCAGACTGCGTCCACGCCCACGCACATCGCTCCCAGAGTTTCCTAATAACGCTGCAGACTCTCGCGATTGCGTAGGAAGAGGAATGCCCTCACGTCGAACCGTGTGGCTTGACCACGAGCGGCAGTGTACCGCTATAGCTGCACTGCCACCTGCCGACTCAACTTTCGCAGAGGGCGTCCCAAAGTTCCCGCGTGATCTCACTCGCTACCCTTTCGCGTACACATTGGCTGCACGGGGACCTCTAGCTTAACGAATTAGGCTAACGGTAGGTGAGGGGTCTTTGACTCCGCATTTCCGAGCGACTACTGTCCTGCAGGGCATAATGAGATTTCTGCTGCTGTGATTTATGCAGCGTTCTCACTCTGTCGGGAAAGCTCGCAGGGAGAGAGTCAGAGAAACTTGCGGTATAATCGCTGTTCCTGCCAAGGCGCGCTCCTCTCGAGAGTGTACTGTCTAATAACAAACAATATGTTAAGCGTGTGACCTCAATAACTCGAGCGAACTAAAACACCGGCTTCGGAAGCGTGCGCATAACGTAGTTCTATTCTTTGGCAAAGGAAGCATAGGCAACTAGGACTCGTAGTCCCAAAAATCCTCTTGCGTAAGGGTCTGTGCGAAAGGCCATTGTACAGGCATCCGTCCCTCAGGATTTCGGGGGATGAGAAAACAGCTGCTGCTGCGGTAATCAATTGCAGTTTGTACTTCGCTGTTTTTCTTTTGTGTCATGTTATGCTGTGGTTCACTATGCCTGTGCTAAGCAAGTTGTTTAATATCATCACCAATAATAAGTCATATTATTAGCTAGTTTTGAATGCACATGTAGAGCTACATCTTTTGGGTGCTGCCAACATTGTTCTGTGGTGGGTGAGGCTTGTCAAGCAGTCGTTCAAGTTTATTTGTTCCAGTCGACCTATATTTGTCTTTTTGTAGAAAAACGGATATAAAACAACTGAAATATTGAACTGATTAAAAGAAAGGTTTTCTGAGTATGGAGACTCGGTATGTGCAGCCGCAATTTATAAGCGCAAAATTATCTGTTATGTTTTATTATACATGGTTTGCTTTGGAGAGAACGAGACAACAAAATTAAGCACCTCGTTGTGTTATTTTTTCATGTTACAGAGAAAAAAATAATATTCACCGCCCAAGCACTGTGTACAGATTAAGCAGCGAAGGTGCAACGTGCGGCCCCGCTGTTTATCACTGGGTTAATCCCGACGCTTCATTAAACCATGGCTTGGTAAGCTGCCGGATCCTCAGTACGCAGTTGCTGCTTGCGCTCCGGCTACACGAGCCTGTTCTTGTGCCCGGGATGCAGCATCGCCCCGGCGTAGACTAGCTCGTTCTCGGTTCTGCTAGCGGCGTGGTTGATTGAAAGCTTTCTGCTCCTCAGGAGTGCGTATGAAGCATGGCCTACGCATTTCAGAGCCGGAGAGAAACTGCTTCGCGCGTGTTCGGCTGCGATGGAGAGCAGCGATACGGTGCAAACCCATACGCGCATGCGTATGGGTTTGCACCGTATGATTTTTTTTTGCTTACAGGCGACAGACAGACGGACTAATCGGCTAGGTAATAATAATAAAGAAGCAAAATGAGTAATTTAGGAAACTGGAGCGTGAAACCAAGGTTTCGAATCCGGAGAGCAGAGGACGGGCAAGATGAGACAGGTTTTCTCTGGACGAGCTCTTGAGCACTGGCGTTGCAAAAGTCGCATTCTCATTTCGTCTGCAGTAAGGAGCGCGCGTACGCTCACCAGCAAATGTAATCAAAGCACGTTCCCTATTTGGCCTTACGCAGTTCGTTAGAGCCAGCTCACAGGCAATATCAGCGCTGAAAACAGATTCGAAGCGTAATCAGAAAAACATCCAGAAGGACACTGACGTTTCGCACGAAGGTAGCTTTTATGTAGCCAGTGCATTTCTTCGTTGATTGTCGCCTTAACATGGCCGAGATGTGTCCGAACAGCAAATGCTGAGGCATTTGAGTTTGTTAGAAATAGCAATCGACATGAGTACCTAACCAATACTGAGCGTCACATTCGCGTTAGTGTCCTGTCATATTCACTCAGGTTCACCTATGCGAGTCGACCACTCTCCATGCCGCAATGGCACTAATAATGCGTTGTTAATGAATATATGTTGCGACAAACTACGTGAAACAGAGTAAATAATTTACAATTTAGCCTCTCATGTTAATATTACCTGTGAAATAGTGGTCCTGTTTACCTGTGAAATAGTGGTCCTGTTTCTTTCTTGATACAAGCATTAGATCGTTTAGAAGTTCTTTACCGGGATCTTTATTTCACGAATTTTTCTTCTAAATTACTTCGCTATTGAGGGATACACTACCATCAGCTAATAAGCGTGCACTGGCGGATTAGACTTCCATAGTCTGCGATTCCCATTTAAATGGCAGGTCTCTTAATCAATAGAATATCATCGTTCGGAGAAATTATGTACTTTTAGGAACAATACCAGTTCTGTCTGTAAAATCAAGAACCGCTACTTTTTAATTAGATATAGATCTTCGAAGTTGTATATAGTAAACATCCGCCGTATGTTGCATCCAGCGTACTTTTTTTATTATTCAGTCGTCGCAAATAGCAGCAAGGCAAACAAGGAGATGAAACTCTCGATGGTCTGTGCGCTACTCGTCCTGCACTAATCGCACATTATGCGATTCCGATAAATCGCAGCACATAAAATGTCCCGGGGCTTCTATTATGCCGGTGTACGTGCCGCAGCAGAAACCCCTTTAGCTTAATCACGCCTCTTACGTTAAGCGTGTGATCGGGTAAGGTTAGTAACGTCAGCGAACCTTAATTCTCCGAGGACACCGTCTCGCGCCTGTGCGAACGGACGTGACACAGGAGAGCTCATCCCAGGTTTTTTTTTTCTAGCTATCGTCCTGCACACTCAGTGCGCCGGGTAATAATAACCATTAGGCTATGTTTCTAGTAACTCGCCTTTTCCTTATATTGCCATTCAGCGCTGCTGATAATGCAAAGAAAAAAAAAACTGTGCGATCCCTGTAGGAACGCACTCGATTTCATTAATGGCTGGCCGGTGGCGTCCTCGCCTCTCTGCCCTATAGATTACGGTTATTAGGGAATGATACATTTCTCTCTAGACAGACTGCCATGAAGCATCCGTAAATGCAGCTCTGGTGGTGCAGTTGTATTTTCTTGTTTTAGCGCATCTTCATACTCAACGCTGAAGTTAGGGGATGTGAACTTTAACTTGTCGTTCTTCTGCAGCGTCGTGCTGCTTGTGCTCCCACGCCACCGCTACCCTAACACACAACATTATGGAGTGCCCGGCTGATCACGCCCCGCCGCCGGGCTTGGAGCTTTCCACACGGGAGGAATGTGGGGCCACACTGCGCGCGACGGACCCACACTGGCAGAGGATCACGCGGGCTGCACATATGCTGCAGCGACATGGACTGCCGGACACCTAAGCCCAGTGGGGCCGTGCCTAAGCTGGCAGCCCATACCAGTGGGCATTGAAGTTTTGGCTCTCTCTCTCTCTTTGTGTGGTCCTTAACTTGTTGTCAAGCGTCCTTGTCAATATCCAAGTTTCTGCCCCATATGTCAGCACCGGTAAAATGCACTGATTGTACACCTCTCTTTTCAATGATAGTGGTAAGCTTGCAGTGAGGAGTTGGCAGTGTCTGCCGTATGCGCTCCAGCCCATTTTTATTCTTTTGTAATTTTCCTTCTCATAAACAGGGTTCCCTGTGAGTAATTGAACTACGTAGATGTACTCCTTCACTGGCGCCAATGCGAACTGTGCACGTATCGACGCTACGCCGTGCGCATGTCACATCGCGTGTCTCCTCGGGCGCTAGGACGCGTTTATAGGGCATTTGACAGCGAAGCTGTTTATACGGACCCTGTGCCGTCGTTGTCGGACTCAGCTAAAAAGGGGCCGCGTAGCCTAGCGGGAGAGGGAAAGAAGAGCTCTACAGGGTAAAGGGATTGGAGTGACCCCTTTTCCCCTTTGAGAATGTTGTCTTATACGCGAGTCTTACATGGTTGTCAAACGGCGCATTTTCGGGGATCGAGCTAGATTGGGATCAAATTTATCGATGATTGATTCCACTTTGCCGCGAAGGAGGAGGAGGAACAAGCTTTTATGGAAACCAGCAATTGGCTGGGCCTAGGCCTCCCACGTGGGACTTCGAGGTCTTGCTTCTTCACCGCCTCACAGTCTGGCTGGGTAGCGCAGAGTTGGTTGTCGAGGCGGGGGCTACGCAGGGCGGCGTGCCATCTCAACCAGAGGGTCACAGTATTAAGTATCGGATATTGGTGTTTACATTCCCATAGCGCGTGGGGAAGTGACGCTGCTTGACTCTTTCAGAGCTTGCAAGTGTTACTAGGTTACATGTCTGGGTAGATCCTGTGGTAACGTGTTAGTGAGGGGTACGTGCTTGTCTGTAACAGGCGAAGGGTGGTCGCCTGTGCTCTGTTTAGCTTGTGATGAGGAATGGGGAAGGGTATTCTTTCGAGATAGAATGATTTCGTAAGGTCGTTGTAGGTGGTGAGGTGATCGCGTTCCGCGGGTGCACCTGCGCTGTCTCCGGCACGGTTGACAAGGCCTCGTGCTATGGAGTGAGCGACCTCGTTCAGGTTGGGGAAGTGCGGATGTAGGTTCCCGGCGTGCGCTTGGAATCCTGCCACTAAAGAAACAAATGTTATGCTGGCGGTTTGAGGCCAATGGACAGCGCCCAGTGATTGAATCGCGATACTGGAGCGTGTAGCTACCGGCACTTCTTGCTGGCGCAAGAAGTGCCGGCAGCCACGTGAATCGCCAAACCAATCCAACGAACCGTCAAAGCGATTGCAGCGCATGCATCTCCCGTGGCGGGCCTTTCGTCCAATATACGGAGCTTTGGATTAGTGGCTCCGCGCATTCCATCCCAGCTACAACTATGGGAAACCACGAGTAGTGCGTACTCCTGTTGAAGAAGCTGCCTACCGCGAGCATCAGCGAGAGTTGGCTCGTGAACGGCCTCATCGTCGTAAGGCCGACCACGAGCTGCGCGCCAGAGATGCCGAGTTTAAACGGCAGCGCTCCCAAAGCATGCTCGTCATGCGAAGCACGCAAAAGCGAAAATGAGGAGAAAGAATTGTGAAACAAAAGATTTACAATACAGACTGCCTGCGAAGTTTGACTTGCATGGTGTGACACTCCGCGTAACTAACACAGCTTCGCTCTTCGACCATCTTCACGGTCTGGAAGAAGGTATTTTTTTCCGCTGCATGTTAGCAAGCGCTGGCATGGCTCAATGGTGGGGTAGATGACTTCCGCGCAGCAGGCCCGTGTTCGATCCCGGCGGGATCTCATTCCCCGCGATAACTGCTGCGGACACCAACCGGACACTGGCGGCGGCCGCGGACGCCATCGCCAACCGAAACGGCTATTGAAATGAGCCCCTAACAGCGCACGCTGTAAAACAAAGGAGTAAGGAAAAAAGGACGTCGCTGAGAAGGACTTGTTTTAGGTATGAACCACCCAGCTCAGATAAATAGTATTATGTCGGAAGGTTTGGCTTTTATGCTACCTTGAATCATCGCAATTTCACAAAGGAACAACTTATCACGAACTGTTTGTGAAGGACAAACGAATTCCGAGGTACTCGAAGGAGTACGACTACAGAATGATTTGCATAATTGAGCAAAACAGCAGTCATGCGGCAGTAACTGTCTGCAGTGGTGACTATTAAAGCGGAAAAATGTTGGCAGCATATTACACTTCTGTAACACGCGAAGGCGAGAGCCTGCTGCACACGTGGTAATGCATTAATTTATGCGATCGGAGGGATCAGACTTCTTGTGAGACATAACGAGCAGCAGTAGTAAACGTATGGCGCTGCAGGTCGACCTCCTCAGTGATACATGCGAGCACCTAATGCCCTATATACCTGAAGGTTTTTCAAGCAAAGCTTGAATTTACTCAAGTTTTGGTGACGCGAAAAAACCACTTGCTCCCATAGCAGACAAGCTACAGGAAAGGGCGGCTTGATGAGTTGACAGCTGCGCCGGCACCGGTGTGTGAGCCGTTAGCGAGGATTCCTGCTGCATAGGCGCGCGCTCACGCCACGCGCGCAACCAATCAGAGCCGTTTCGCTTGTCCTGGGGAGAGAAAGGACAGGAAAGGGTATCGCGTGCGCTGCGCCGGCTTCGTTTACGTTCAGTCTCGGAGAACAGATGGGACGGTCACGTGTTGTGTGTTTCCCCGAGGTATAGGCAGAACTCGCCCGGGAAAGGACTCACCGTCGGCGCGCCGATCCATGCGTTAGAGCCACCCGAGCCCCGGCAATCCGACAACGAAAACATCGCGAGCTCAGGGAGCGGGAGGCCGAAGCCATGTGGCATGGTTATTATAGTGGCGGTTTACCTAAGCGTGACGAAGGTCAGGTGCACGCTGGAAAGCTTCGCTTACCCCCATTTTCCGATAGGGCAAGGGTAATTTCTTTCTTTCTCTATTTCTTTATTACCTATTCATTTATATTCAGCCATTGCGTCTTGGCTTGCCTACGGAGGTATGAGCCATTCTTGATGATGATATTTCTGGCTTCAATGGAGTAAACGGTGCTTTGTTCAGGTATAAGCCATGGCAACGAGCAACATAAGGCTTTCGCCTTAAAGGGCCCCTAAACCATCCAGTGGTCAAGATTTAGTGCTGGTGCTGCTGTTGTGCGCGAGTCTGCAACGAACTCGTAGCCAGGAGAATTTTTTGAAATGGTGCAGTAATAGCGGAGTTACACGCGTTTGATGATCGAAACGCAGCCTTCGCTCGTTTCGCTCTTGGCTACTATTCGTTCGTCGGCTGGTTTCGTCATCGCCAAGTGCTCCTGCAAATGTCACATGACATACGCCATGGCCAATGCGCTTTTCAAAACACTGTCCACCTCCGGTTACCGCCACTCCACGCTTCTCGGCTACCCGCTGTTACTGCCGTGCCGGCCCGTGCACCTGCGAAGCGTGCCGCTATGCGCCCTGTTTTGCGCGCACGTCTAGAAAGGCTCGCCAATAAAATTGATTTGTACGGTGCCACGCCGTGCTGAAGCACTTTTGCTGCAGATCAACAGCTGCCGTTTCCGCTTTCCCCAGATCGTGGCGACGTTATGTGTGAGTACGTTCTGCTGTTTTCACCCGCTGGCTGTTATCCCGGTCTGCGCTAATGGCACCACCAATGCAGGTACTCGTGTGGTCTATACGTGGTGAGTATAATTGCCGAGGAGAGATGTTTGCTGCACTGAGGTAACACAAGTCGGAAGACCACGAGAAGTGCTTACTTCTGAGGAAGGAGATGCCTAACGCGAGAGTCAGTCGTTGCTAAATGAAACGTAGACTGCATAACACGGCACCCATATTTCCCAAGCCTATGTCTGAATCATGGTGGCCTTGAGGCGGCGTATTACGCTTTCTGGGAGCTCGGCATGCAGATAGGAGAGTTGCAACAGTGAGCAAAGTATGAGTTGGTTACATTATTCTGAGAAACTGATATTCAAAGACTGGGAAACTATAAGCGAGTTATCTCAACCTATATACGGAAGTACCCGGGTGCTGGAAGTATCTCTTCGGGGGCTTCGGGCTGGAGTCACGATTACGTCATCAGCCACCTGTGCTTGTAGATCGACAAAAGGCGACCAAAGAAAGTGCGCCAAGCTCTTCGCTCCTGTGACAACGTCAGATTCTCGACACATGCTTTGTATATGCACTGAAACGCAGGCGTCCTGACTTAAGAATTGGAGAAAGATTTAAGAGAAGCCAGACCTACCTGAAAACTACGACCGTTGGGTGATGTACAAGTTAGCAAAGACACTGCTGCAGTTCTTGCGCAATGTAGAGTTCGAAGTTTATTTAACCTTCAATTATTTTTTAAGCCATGCCGCAAATCCTCCACGATGAATGAATAAAAGAAGTAATGGGGGTCTATTGGCTGGCTATTCTTGCTGACGATTCATCCCGACGTTCTGGTCATACGGCCGCTGCGGGTCTACCAGGCAAGTTGCGTTGCTGCTTGATCTTAACCACCGCTACCATCCATATTCCCAGCGTATACCTCTAACGTGTAGCTGGTCAAGGACGACAAAAATAGCAAATTACTGGGGGAAAGTAAAAAAAGCAAGGAAGGTTTCTATTCCAATGAGATATACGCAAGGCAATTTCCTGCTTCTTTATCAGCGGAATTTTCGGCAAAATAATTTGTTTTTTTTCCTTAGGCACCGTCACTACACCGTGGGCGGCCGGAGATGATAAACGAGACATAATCGTCGTAAACAAAGTCGTCAACAACTCTTGCGAACAGCCCCTTATTAGCATTCGGGAGCTGATATCTGCTTCAGTTTTTAATGGAGGCCTACAGAAGGACTTCGTATTGATAGACTGACTTCTTTTGATCTCATATCCACCGCAGTCATACAGTGAAGTGACAGAACTTGAAATTCTACTCCTCACTGACAACTGACAAAGTGTTCGCCCAAAGATCGATCGAGTCTGCGTAGCATGCACCTCTGTTCTGTGCAACGCTTCAAAGTTTCGCGAAGCATTGTCGATGGCACTTTCCGTGAATAGAGGTCACCTTCATTGAACTCATTTCTGTTGAAACGCTTCATTTGTCCCGGATGACTCAGGTTTGTTTTTAACTACAAAGGGACTTCTGTTAGGCCTTGTCGGTACTTACTGAGAGCCATGACGGCGGCTAAAGGACTGCACGCGTGAAAACCTAGGCAAGAAAGAAAACAATCAAGTCACCCACGCCATCGTGATTGTTTTTATTTTCGTGCCTGTGTTTGTGTGTACGTCCTTTCAGCAACCATTATGCCTTGGTTCTATCTCTTATGACTTAGACATCGTGCGCAAAACTGCATTAACGTAGACAAGAGAGTTAAGAAGATGAGTTTATTGCTTGAGCTCAACATGGATAAATATCGAAAACAGCACCTCGAGAAAGGGGGTGCATGTGTTCCCCGTAACCCTCCTGAACCACATCGTACTGATTTGTCGTGTTTAAGCTTATTTTGGTGCCTGCGTGCTGGACAAGCTGCTCGTGCGCATTTTCTTACGGTTGTGCGTAAAAGCGCTGAGAATGCTAAACGTCATGTAGATAGATGAAAGTTAAGCCCGGTCCATGTTTGGTGTTGCATCAAAATCAACGCAAACACGTAAAAGGACGAATCTTATGTGAAACAATAAAGTTCTGTTGCGCTATGCACTATACCCCAGGAGCCAACTGGTCGCTGTTTGCTTCAACCGTCACACACTGAATGAATAAAAATTAGAAACATTCAACACACTTACTGTAATCTATGTGAAGTGGGGATTTCGTCAAGTGGTTAAGGAAATACCACATAGCTGTTAATATTCTGCAACGAGTTTTGCAGCATAGCGAGTACATGCCGGTCCTGTAAATCAGCAAGACGTGGATACTCAAACCACGTGACCCACGTGGTGCGACCCACGGATTCGACAGCCTCCTGTATCGGCCCACGTTTCATCACGCCATGTGCGGGGTCAGCCAACTTTTCTCTCACACTTCTTGTTGTTGCTTGTCTCTTTCTATCATTGTTAGTTCCCTTTACCCCCTTCGCCAAGCGCAGTATAGCCAGCCGACCTACACTGGCCAATCACCCTGTCTTTCACTATTTCCCTCGCTCTATTCAGGACCAGATGATCTAAAAAAACATAGCATTGAATGGTTTGCGCGATCTTACAAGCTTACCCGTGGTCCCAGGCGACGTTAATCGCGAACACAGAAAACTCTAGACCTCACCTGAGGGCAGCGTTATATTTTGTGTGACGCACTGCTGTTTCTGCGCGTGTGCTTTTTTCTTTCCATCAATCGTCTCCTCCTACCCCTTTGTCAGTTCAGCGCATCTTGAGTGCTGATTACAACTTGTATATGAGTCTATCTTTTTTTCTATTACTCTTGGTCATCAGTTTTGCTCCTGCTGATTTTCTTTTTGAGCATATATTTGGATAGCAATTATTTGGACACTGCAAGCTTGTTTTTCCGTCACTGCCGCGATGTTCAGTATAAAGTCTAAGGGCGATAACACCATCGCCGCGCGCCGTATGCTGTCTGTGTGAGTGAAAGTGTGTGAGGGTGAGCCGACTATCGGGGCTCCATCTCGTGTGCGCAAGGGAGGAAAACGGGGAGGAAGAGCGCCGCTATCCGTGGCGCGATAAGAATCGCGGGGAAGAGGATGTGGAGGCGGGGGTTGCAATTCCCCAGTGTGGCGCGGCCTTGCGCGGTCGCGTGGGCTTTATCTTGAAAGCGACCTGCTTTGGGGTAGAGTCCAGGTGGACCGATGGCGTGTAGCATTCATTGCGTGTGCTGTGTTCTCACCGCTCAGTATGCGATGAGCTCAGCTCGCTGTTACTGCCGCGCTTCTTCGCGCCAGCATTTCGAGAGCGAGCGTTCGCGGACATCGAGTGTGATGGGTGCATATTTGCCTGTGTGTGTTATTTTACTAAGCCAGTGTTTTCAAGTTTATACAGCCAATAAAAGTGCGATTTTTACCTATTACGGCTGTCTAATAATCGACGATTTGCCTTTCGGGCGAAAGTGTGTCTTTATTTTTCTTAGTGCCTGTGATCGTATATGTTTGTAGATAAGTATTTTCGTTAATATTGCATTAATGTTTCATATTCCTTACACCTATCAGGACAACATGATTGCATGTGAAATTACTTTCCCTTAAGTTTCACGTAAGAAGTGTTGCTTGCTTATTTTTATTATGCTTGCATGCCGAACTGTATTTCCAGCAAATGCCTCCATGAGACTGTTCAGACTTTTGCTTTTGCATCGGTTTCTGTTTGTGTACAGAAACAAATAATGAACTAACTCTAACTAACCTAAAAGAAATGTACATACATAAATATAAATTGCTTTCCTTTTTATTACTTTCACCTCTATTTTAAATATTTTTCTTCCACCAAATCTCTTTGTACTTACCTAATATGTGAGAAAGTACGATCGGGACAAACTAAAGCTGCATTTACACATGAGCAGCACTTTCAACTTCAAATTCAACAGAACTATTTGAGGCCAGTGTCAATGGTTACTTTTTTCTCAGTCAAGTGCTTTCGCAAGCGTTGTCATAAAAGGACATGCGCGTAAAATCGTTTGTTGCAACACCGACTGGTCGTAACGTGCTTTGAGAAAGTAAAGCTTGCAAGTTACAACATCAGTATTGACGCCGGAATTCATCATGTTTAATCGCTGTCATGAACAGTACCGAACGGCAATTAATAAACGTAGATCGCATAAAATTGCTGTTAGCGTTTCCTGCAACGGACGCTGCGGCTTTGTTCATTCTTTGGAGAAGGAAGTAGGAAAAGAAAGTCAAGTGTGATGACAAATCAATGTGGGCGCTACGAATGGTTACCTTATTCCGAGTGATGCAACCATTAAAGAACAGATGGCGAAGGACTTGCCGGGATTGAGTGAAATGCATGTTTTATGACGAGTCGGAAAGACTCTTTTGAAGATTCACCTATCTTTTGCTTTTACCCCCTTTCTTACATTACCGAAAGACTTCACAGAAAATGCCTTTTGAATTATAGCTTTTGCTGGTCTGGCATTTGTTGTATCTGAAAGCAACTTTTCCTGGTTTGGTATAGGTACTTATCGCAAAGCGTTCAGCTTCTTAGAATTTTGTATTGTTCGTGTTACGCACTCACTTGCTGAAATATTTCCTCAGCTTCATTCACTTTTACTGACTCAAGGCAGAAAGCACATAAAATCTGTCAGTCGTTTGTTTAAAATCGAAGTTTCGTGACCCGGGAACACGGTAATAATTTCCATTTTACATGCTTTCCAGCGTTTCTCATCGTTGCTTAGAGTGCTGCGCAAGTTACTTCACTGCGCCTGCAAATTTGGCTCTCACTTTAGTATCTCTGCTTGCGCGTTTACTGCCCATGACCATGAGTGTAAACAGAATAAGTTAGGATGTTAGCTAGTAAAGTCTGCATTTTTATATGCGTTGATATTCCAGAAAATGAAGCTCGTTGCTTTGCAATGCTCGGAATGCTTTTCTTCCTTTCTTTCCCATTAACCTTTGCAAACTGTCTGCTAGTGCATGTCCCGAGAATTTATTGCGAAAGTCACAAAATGCTCTTTCACTTAGTTACACAAGTCTCAAAAGACATTTCTCACGCCAGTGATCAGCTTCGCAGACGTACTGGATTGCGAGGCATATTCGTCTTTGTGTACGGTATTTCTTTTTAAATCGAATAGTCTGCGTTACGACAATCATTATGCAACTGTAAAGTTTTTAAAACATTGAAGATAAAATGAAAGACTTACGCGGGCGCTGGGTAAGTTGCCTCATTAGCAGGTTCGTTCATGAAAACCATAGCAGTAACGCTATTAAGCAATTCGGTGTCTCAAAAGGAAGAGATCTTGCAATCAGAGGACATAAAAATTGTAACAGCGCAAACACATGCACCCACAAGTATCAAGGACGGGACACAAGCGCTGAAACCTTGATACTTGTGGTTGCATGTGTTTGCTCTGTAATTTTTATGTTAAGTATGCACCAACTCGCCCAGAAAGAAGTTTTAATGAAATTGCATCAAAGGCTAGGCGCAAATGAAGGAGACGGTTCTTATTTGTCATTACTGCCAGCACATGACAAATAGGTCTTGCTGGCGAGAAGGATTACGAATTGAATCCCTGGAGCCAACATATGACGCCTGGGAACCTTTTAGAGTGCTATGTGCCTGGTGTCATCATGAAGAAAAGCTGTCCTTTCTTCAGCCAATCTTGTCCACTGTTGCTCAACTGTGCAACTATGGTCTATTAGCTCCTAGAAGAGAATAGCACAAAAAAGGCGAGACCACTCATGTGAGAGCGTGGCAATACACGAGGAGCCATCATTACCTTTACGTGATAATGCCTGTGGGTTGTCCATCGATGTTGCAACTAAGCAGTTACAACACCTTCACCGACTTCTGCGAAGTTATTAGCGTCAGGGATTACTTTATTCGCAGGCATTGCATTATGTTTACTAACAAAAAAAAACTAACAAAAAGGCTTAGCGGCCGCAATATTACAGGACACACGTGCGAAATAAATTTGTCTATGTGTTGTGTCTCAGAATGACAACTACATGCCCTAGGCGCCCGTTCATGTAATTTACTTTGACGGTTGCACTGGTGGACTTTCTTTTTCGTCTCATATTTCCATTGGCTGAGGCCTTTCGTCTCTGTTACATATTCAGCTGAATTCTAAATAACTGTCAATATGATGTTCAGCAAATATTACACAATGAAATCTAGAGACGTGGAATCGCGGAGAGCTAACCTACCAAGCTATGCACATAACAGAACATAACCCTTATTTGTCCTTTCGCTCTAATTCACCACCTGTAGCCGACGAACTACGCTATTAGCGCAATGGCTGTATTTGTTTATCCTCGGAACAGCGCGGAAAGACGGGACGTAAAGAAGGGAAAGGCGGGACAACGCTGACTGACAACTGCATTCTGTTTAATACGAATGGTCACAGCATCAATAAAAGAAAAAAAGGAAGAAAAATGAACAAAAGCATGATAGCTTTTACGCTATGGCGCATCTAGAAACAACATTTTCTTAATTAAATGACGAGGTGATACTAGGCTGGCTTTTACAATTGGGTATCGCAATTGGGCTGTAGTGCTCGGAGTATCTGCTTGAAATCCACGCTGCTGTGTCCACATACCGAGGACAGTGGAAAGTAAGCAAGATAGTGTGCTTAGGTTTAGTTGCGCATTGAAAAATTTCAGGTGGTCGGAATTAATCCTCAACCAAATATTAGGTGGTGAAGCGACAACAGCTTTGGGACTGTGCAGCTTTTAAAGTCGCCCAACTTTCGGATTTGTTTTCATCAATTAAAGCCCTAAAGACACATGGTCAGTTATAAGCGGATAAAACGCTTTCATAACTCCCCGCACCGCGTTACTCTGAATTATGCTAATTGCGAAAAAGAAGGTACTATTGCACTTTTTATTAATGAATACGATTGCTGAAGGAAAAGTCCTTTTCCCAGATAGGATATATGAGAACAAGGAGGAGGAAAAGGAAGGAAGTCAAGGTAGGGAAGTCAACCAGACTTACGTCTGCTTTGCTACCCTACACAGGGGAAGGGGTTTAAGGGAAGAAAGGAGAGGGAGGGAAGAAGGAACTACCTGGGTGAATACGTGCAGTTGTCCATAACTTCACGCCTAGAATCGGTCGCTGAGGCCAGTCGCTTTCATGAAACGTAGCAGTGTCTGCGTCGCTTTGTAAGCTTGCGATGCGTGGGGCCATGGTCCGAGAATCTTAGTCTCTGAAAATGGTTAGGCTCTGACAATGGTAGTCTCTGAAACACTGCACAGGGCTAACAGTGTTCTTGCTGCTGGTGTAAAGCCCGACGGAAGGTAGCCTTGATGTGTCGCAACAAGTTTTGAAAATGTGGCTTGAGGTCTTCGTGCTGGCAAAGCAGCAACATAGTGACTGGGTACGCAAGACTGATGTCGAACGTGTGTTTTAAGGTTGCCAGTTTAAGGTTTCCAAGTACTCTCTAGCAATCATGATTGTTGCGTGAGTCGAGGCGCATCGTGGTAGTCCAAGACATGTCCATAGAGCTTGGCCTTACAAACGTTTGAGGGTACGAATGTTTGTTTAACATGTTTTCGCCAAAGCCGGCCCGCAGTACCGCTAAACACCCAGAAACAGTGCTCTCTACAGCGGAAGCACGGACCATACCGACTTGCCCGAAGGTTTTCCACAGAGGAACGTCATTATATGTAGCAATCTAATTAGTATCCGCTTCAGGTAGAGACAGGGGAGGCTCCATGAAAATCCTTGTCAATAATTACACCTAAGAAACGAGGGGACCTCTGGCATTTGATAGCCTACCGACTCACAGAAACAGGGTACGTTGCCATGGGTTTGCGCGTAAACGCGATTAACGCGCATTTTTCGATGGACACCGTAAGGCCTAGTTTGTGGAGATGCAAACAGGTTAGGATGGCTGCCCGCTGAATTCTTGCGCGCAGTTAAAGACGAGTCACCGCAGAAGACCAACGACAAATATCATCAGCGTACATTGATAGGTGGACTGTCTTGGGTAATATTTCAGCAAGGCTAGCCAAAGCTAGGTAAAAGAGAAAAGCGCTCAATACCCCAGCCCTGTGGGACGCCATTGTGTGTAAAATAGTTGGCGTTCCGGCCCCCTTCGATGAGCATAAAGGACCTTCTGGTCAAATGGTCATGGATCCACTTAAACATTCGGCCACCAATTCCAGCAGCCACCAACGACTCCAGAATCGCTTCATGTGTAACGTTCTGGTAAGCCCCTTTCACATCAAGAAAGAGCGCCCCTGATATGCGCTTGAGACATTTTTGTTGATGTGTGAGTGTTGTCAGGTCAATAACATTGTCTATTGATGACCTGCTTTGCCGAAAACCTGTTATGGAGTCAGGATACACATTGTGGCGTCCAAAATGCCATTCCAGGCATGTAAGAATGACCTTTTCCACTACTTTTCCTTTGCAACTTGCCAAAGCAATAGGGCGATATGAAGTCAGGTCGAAAGGCGACTTTCCTTGTTTGAGTAGCAGTACGAGCCTACTAATCTTTTATTGCTAAGGAACAGTGCCTTCATGGCGTGAGCGGTTGTAGCAATTCAACAGACCTTGCCTGGCCTCTTGACCAAGATGGGCAAGTGCTGCATAGGTGATGCCGTCGGGCCTTGGTGAAGGTGAAAGTCGAGAAGCAGCCAAACAGGCGTCCAATTCTGCCATGGTAAATGGAATTTCCATTTCTGGGACGTGAGGCACAGGGACGGCACTCAAGTCTTCAGCGCTGTGGGTGAGGCACTCGCCAGCAATCCGCGCACAAAAATCATTCATCACCTCAAGTTGCGTCTGGCCGTGATGTAGAACTAAGGCCATAAAAGGATGTCGCTGTTGCGGAGACGAGCGCAGGCCACGAACACTCCTCCAGATGTATGTAAGTGCTCTTCGAGGGTCCAGTGATTCACAAAAGGACTTCCAGCGTTTTCCTGCAATCTGTCCAAACGGCGTGGGATTTTCTTCTGTGTTCTTCATGCCATTCTGAGGTCACAAACTGCCTTCGTTCGTCTGTATCTCCTTTCAGCTTGTCGTTGAAGTGCAGTTAGCCTGTCTAGTTCTACGTCAAATTGGGAACGGTTAGCTGTCAACGTTAGGAGGCATGAAGCTTTCCTCATTGCCTTTGCGATGGTATCCTCCATGCTGCGGCCAAAATCTTCTCTGCATGCCTTTTCCATGTGTAGCTTAAATCTAGTCCGGTAGATTCTTCGTACTGCACTCGACGAAGCGGAGTTGTTTTAGCCCCTTGATCCACAAGTATGTAGGAATGTGGTCACTTCCACGTGTTTCTGTCTGAAAACCACTGAACCATCGAGTTCAGGCATCGTGATATCGAAGTCAAATCCAGGCAGCTGCTGTGCTTAAGCTCTCGCAGGTATATACGACGGCCATCACTCATGACACAAACGTCGTGATCAGAGGTGAACGACAGCAGATTCCTGCCTCTGGAATTGATTGCCGAGCTACCCCACAGTTAGTGATGGGAGTTGAAATCTCCCATTTTAATCGAAGGACCACTGCTCTGTAACAATATGTCTCTAAGTCTATCGCGTTCCAATCGTCCTGACGGGGATATGTAGACACCAATAGGGCGGAGTGAAACATGCTTCTTTCTTAAACGTAGGCAGACATAATGATTGTTACCATGTGGTTGTACTGCAATGGTGGACATACGTAAAATCTATGTAGATGCATCACATGACAACTTTGCTGTGTTCTTCGCACGTAGACGAAAGAAATGGTTCTACCCCAACAATTTTATGGGAGTAAGTACGTTGGTATCGCAAATAACGATTATAGGAATCCCATTTGTGAAAATATATTGATGGAAGGATGAGATAAGGGACCTCGATCCTCTGGCATTCCACTAGTAAAATCGAAGCTTGTCTAACCTCGATGCGAAATGACAGTATTGGATGAGCCATGGTGTTTACTTAAGTACTGGATTTAGAGATCCAGTACCTGAAGCGCACTCCGAGCTGACGGCGTTTTTAGCTTGCGGAGGAGCATGCGAATGGCGTTCATCAGTGATCGAAGCGTTATGTCCACTTGTTTATCACA
Source organism: Dermacentor albipictus (assembly GCF_038994185.2). Taxonomy (NCBI): domain Eukaryota; kingdom Metazoa; phylum Arthropoda; class Arachnida; order Ixodida; family Ixodidae; genus Dermacentor; species Dermacentor albipictus. The sequence goes on from NC_091826.1 coordinate 12,626,542, forward strand.
TTTACTATATGGAAGTGAGCGTAAAACAAAAGATAATATCGTAAAAATAAGACTTTTTCTTCTGCATAGTTAAACTAGACGAATACGAACTTATCTCAATCTCAAGCCCAAAAATAAGCTCAGCAACCCGCCGTGGTTGCTCAGTGGCTTTGATGTTGGGATGCTAAGCACGACGTCGCGGCATCGAATCCCGGCCATGGCGGCCGCATTTCTATGGGGGCGAAATGCGAAGAGACCCGTGCACTTAGATTTAGGTGCACGTTAAAGAACCCCATCTGATCCGAATTCGCGGAGTCCCCCACTATGGAGCGCCTCACAAATTCGCACGTAAAACCTCATAATTAAAAAATGCGCTCAGTGATTGGACGTGCTTGCTCCCTCATGAAGGTTGTCTGAAATCAGAAGTTCCCTCGCCGTCCTCTTGTCACCCAGGAATTTAGAGCATTTCTTCCATTGTGTGTACGAGATGTCTTAGCGAAGTTTTCTCGACACGTGGCTTCTAGTTGTGATACCAGTTACTGCGATGGTCGCATGACTCGTAAGCACTTTTGCAAATCCTCACTCACCTAGATGGAGCGACTGAACGCCCACCGCGATAAACTAGAGGATATGGCATTTCGCTACTGATGTAGAAGTGATGCAGAAGTGATGCAGAATCCTGAACACGGCAGCTACATTCAGGTGGTCGAGCAATGCAAAAACACCCGTTTGCCGTGCACTGGGTGCACGTTAAGGAACTTCAGGTCGTCAAAATCGATCGGGAGCGCCCGACTATGGTTCGCCCCATAATCACAATTATGATTTTGGCTAATAACGGTCCAAAACTATTTAAATGTTTTTGTTTTCGGGCTGATGCGAATGCTCGAGTCACACGACATTCAAGTTGTGCAAAAACCAAAGCAATATAAGAAAAATAAATATGGTCAAATACAGCATCCGGGGAACGCAGGAAGGAAGCCGGCATCGGCAATGCGAAAAAATTGCCGTCATCAGCTACAAGCAGGAAACGGGGTCATTCTTGAAACAAACATCGTGACTAAAGCAACGATGGAGACAGGGCGGCAGGCGTTTGATGTCCTAGAGCTTTTTTTTTTCTGTTGCACCCAAAAACTGCAGTACTATGTTATGAGCATAATCATCTCGGCGAGCTTCGGTGACTCGGAAGCGGGAGGACAGGACTGAGTGTGTGCCAGTGGTACGAGGCACACGCTCAGCGGCGATCAATTTCAATAAAAGCCGCAGCCAACTTTGGGGACAATTTGTGCGTTGCGCACAGTTGCGTGCGCGCTTTGAGGCTATTGATCGTAATCGAATCAGGTCGCTGGGCGCTTTTCCGTTTTTTTCCTGTTCCCGTTTTCCGTGCACAGCCTCTCTCCCTAGTTGCTGCATGCAAAATAATGCGGCGCTGATCATCACCAATCATGCCTACTACTCTAACCGGCAAGCCATCTAGCGCGTCGGACAGCCTGATATATATTGCGTTATTATATGGATGGGTAAATTATGCTGCGCGAGATGCACCTTTCCACGCAGTCCTGGTATTTTTTTTTTCATTATCTGTTTTTGATCTGCCGAGAGCGGAATTTTATTTCGATTCCTTCTTCTCCGCTTCGTTTTTTTTTACGTTCTTATTCATGGACATTCTTAGTTACCATTTTTGGCTTAACGACTTCACTGTTACTCTCGGTCTATCATGTGAAAGCTTGTGGAACGTCGCAGCTACATTCTGCTTGAATTTCAGTCTCTGCTTGCGCTGATTGTGAAACAAGATGCGCAATGCCAGCATTATATTTTTCTGTGCCTGCTTGCCACTTTTTTCTCATTGTTGCGCACACTTAGCTAGATGCATTACAATGGTCACACATTCCTCAAAAATATTTTTTTAACCTCTAGAAAAACTGGTAGGACTTCATATCTTATTCGTAGATAGGCAAAGTCGCTTACATACACGCCCATCTGCCAGATAAGGGTGACAGAAACGGAGCAAGAAATGCATTTTGCCTCCTTCTTGTTTGCCTGCAAGAGTAAGCAGCAAGGACGGGAAACGCAGGAAAGTCATCCGGAAGGGCGACCTGTTTTATACCCTGCGCTGTTGGACGTAGAAGAGGGCATAGAAGCGGGAAAATCGGAAGGGAGCACGCACGCACAATGGAAGACGGAACGTTCTGGAGAGTGGCGCCGCATAAACTGGGAATGAGAACAAAAGATAAATTAGCGCCTTAACTAACTACACTACTGCGCGAATAGTTTTTATGCCACTAGCGGACATGCTCGCTGCTCCCAGGTCTCAGAGAGTGGTCCGATTTTAGGCTCAGAAAGTGGTCTGATGTACAGCGGGTTTGAAGTTGTATAGAGAGAGAGAGAGAGAGAGAGAGAGAGAGAGAGAGAGTGAGAGAACGTGTGAAATACGTTAGTCATGTCTACCATGCGTATTTATGGGCACGTGGGTAACTCTTTCGTTTAGAATTACCTGCAATGGTCTTTGAATTGAACAGTTGCTATCGCCTGTGCGCGTCGGTGATGTGTGGGAGGGGATGGGAGCCGATATTTGAATAAACCCGTCTCACATCGTACACTCGCATTTTCCCTAACTTTTGATCTGCGCACTCCCCTACATATAAATAAAATAAACCCCAGAAAGGACAGAGACGCCTTTATTCCTGCAATTAGAAAAATAGCATGCGAAACGTTCGTTAGGAGCAAACTTGAATTTGCCTCCTCTGTATGGAGCCCCTTCCAGGATTACCTTATTAGCTCTCTTGCGGGAGCATAAAATCGTGGTGCCCAGTTTGACATGAAAGTATGATAAATATCTCAGCGTTTCTAATAATAAATGAGCTTTGAGCTAACCCCTTTTAGCAGTTAGACGGATAAGCGCACGACTTAGCCTGTAAAAGTTATATTTCAACTTTCCTTATCGGCATGGTACACTGCATTTGCACGCTCTCAAACTTCTCGTCGCTTGTTTAATTCCAAAACCATTCAACGTCCTTACGGTACGCTTACATTCAATGACTCCTTCTTTCCTGCTCCTGCTACCATAAAAAAATGGAACAGCCTTCCTGAAGCTGTACTTCTTGAGCATGATTAAGCTAAATTCAGTCTTTAACATCACTTTGCTTGATCCTTTATGCAAAGCATGGTTTGATTAATGTCTTGCACATTCTCTATTTCATTGTTGCTACTGCTGGTATACGAAGATGCGTACATCGTCGGGTAAAAATGATTGTAATTTTGTTCTTTATTGTACAGCCTTTGGTTGACTGTCAATATATTAATTACTGCTATTCGTTGTTCCTGGTTTACATACCTTTCTGGGTTCTTTTTCATCTGCAGGTATTGTTCCTCTACCTTTATCTATTGGCTGTTTCTGTTTGTTTAGATTTACCACTGCTACGATTACTGCACCCAATATTAACGACATAAATTTTGTTGTTCGTTGTACTCGCATCCCATTTATTTTTTTTGAAGAAGAAAAGTTGCTGTTCTGTAATTATTCCGTTCGTTTTATCACGTCTTTCTTTGTTATTTCTCGTCCCCTTATGTAAGGCCCTGTAGAGGACCCTTTAAAGGTAAAATAAATGATGATGCTGATAATGATTATCATGATGATGTTTTGTTTCGTGACAGCCACTTTTCTATGCTGTAGAAAATCTCCCTTAGAAGTGTTCGGGCTCAGGTAACCCGGACGTCCTTTATTACGTGGGCCCACAGACCCACGCGAGACGACCAAGGAACGCGTCAGAAGGGTCTGGCTCTTGCGGCAATAAGATTTATACTCTTCGCAAATGTTACGATAACTGAAGAACGCAAAGAACGTACAGTTGGACATTACTGCTTTCTCATTCACAACTCATGAGAAAGGCATTGGTGTCCTCGGATTTTTTCTGCCCCTCCTGCGGTCTCATTTGATGCGTAAATGGTAGAACAATTCAGCAAGAGTATGAAGTTTGGATAGCTTGCTGAAAAAAAATATATTAAAAAAAATCTCAGTGTCCTTCCACTTTGTGAAGAAGGATGAGCTGCAAAGCTGTGCATGTGGGCCCCTTAATGGCGAAGTGTACCTTCGGCGTGGGTCGGCCCGGCATTGCACTACCTGCGGGATCGGCCCACGTATAAGGATTGCTTAACGCTTACCTCACTGCACCATCTTTGGGAACTGATCACGTATGGGGAGTGTTTAACGCCTGCTTCACTTCCGCCAGTGGTCGACCGGGTATTGTACTATCCTCGGGATCGGCCCACTTATGGGGAATGCTTAACGCCTGCGTCACCTCCGCCGTGGGTCGGCCTGGCATTGCATTGCGTTCGAAATTTCTTTCTGCACGCCGACACGATAGTCAGGAAAGCATCTCTTAACAATTTCGTTGTAAAAATAAATAAATAAAAGACAGCACAGCTACCGGAATACTGTGCTGCCTTATCTTTCTGTAGTCCAGTTGCAGCACCGTTTCTTCAAGAAAGTTTAGTACAATGAGCGTGTCTAGGTTCACGGAAGGTTGGTAGATAACTCACGGTCTAGTCGCATGGATGATTAGGTTTTGGAATGGAGTGCTCAAACTGAGCCTTGAACTAATAGCGACACGCTGGAGCGATGGTGCCTGAACGCAAAACTAACGAGATTTGATAGGTGGTTAGTGTCTTTGGCATACATTTACGCACTAACTCCTTTTAAGAGTAACTCTAACAGGTTGTAGGCCTCTGCCAACCCTTCTGTGGCTTTTCGCTTACACCCTGCAGCATCGTGGTACTTTGTAGAACATATGCTTTCTCTATAAAGTAACTTTAACCCTGGCTTTGAAGGTTGCACCTATTGCGCGCCTATTCTCGAGCGTCGTGGTATTGAAAAGCTGGCGTAAAGCGGGGACTCAAGCAGAACAATTATTGCAACATAAACATTGTTCTACTTTTGTTCTACCTGTATAATCTCGTGCACCTGCGCAACTCTGCACCTGTGTACAGTATACTGTGTACATGTGTAAAGTATGCTGTATACACAATTTGCGTCAGTGTTTGCACGCCTGCTTTCCACCACCATGAATCCTCCCCAACTTGCTACAATTTCGGTCGTTTCGAATTTCTTGTTATCGTCATTTTTGATACAGATTTTCTTTCCTTCGCAGCCAACAATATCGCCACTGCTTGGTAGGTAATATGCAATGTGTGCCATATACTATAAGCGCAAAGACACAGCAACCGGCACAAAATGTTTTGCGGTTAGGCACCGTCACCGGAGTACGTGGCGGCAGGTTAATTCAATAACGCAAATTTGTGGCGCGGCTTTCCAGGTCATAACGTTGCGCCCGACATGCAAATGTTTGCACTGCGAACGGCAGCGGCGCCACGTTGCGGATTTGCCGCGAGCGCAGGCCGTCGTCTTCCAGGCTTACGCTGTTATTGCTCACCCAGATTATCTCGCTGCCGGAGAGATAGAAAAAGTGAACAAATTGATGTCGTCGTACAAAGGTAAACAAAACAACGTGGAGCGAGGTTTCTTTGATGATATCTCTGGCGTGATCGAAACAGTTGCTCAGGAAAGGAGATATTTTAGCGTACTAAATCATCATGTCGTAACAATAGAGCCACAAGCGGTGAACAGGGTAGTGCCAGCTTACGAAAAGCCTGTGATCTTTCAAGATACTATGCAAGGTGGACTGGGGTGTACACACAGCGGCCATCGAACGTACATGGAAGTAACTGTTGATCGCACTGACCAAATTTTACTGTAAAAAACAAGAAAAAAGAAAAAAAAAAGCCGGTTCCGAGTCATTGCGGGTTCTTTGGTATGATGACTGAAAAACCAGCAAGGGCTCCAGAACCTTTGTTCTTTTACGTCTTGACTTCGTCAGTGACGCAAAATTCCTCTGTTCGGACAACGGAGATGGACTTTTGTCAAACTTTTGATTTAATACTTTAGAAACCGCCACAAATAACAGACTATACTTCAATTTTGGCATGGATTGATATACTAATGAGGTTTAACGCCCGAAAGCAATATAGAAGCTACGAGAAATGATGCAGTGGTGTGCTCCGAAATAATTTGGATAGCGTGAGCTCATCTCACATAGAGATAACTCAAAAGAGGTGAGCGTGGGACCCTCAGAATGCATTCACCATGGCTGGATAACGAATGTGTAACCCTGTGCGTGGGATACTTGCCTAAGCAAGACCTTCCATATGCTTGTTAGCACTTGTCCTGGTCGTCGTTACTCATACATATTGCGTGCGTGTGTACAGTATGTGAGCTAGTTATTTCCTGCATAAACGATTTCATCTGGGGTAGTATGCTAATGCGTATGGCCAGGCACGCATCTATAGCACCCAATAAAGAATGCTCCTCTCCATCTATAAGTGCTCGATATAGCAGAGTGCCATTTCCACTGAGAAAACGGGGCAGGTATCACGTCAAACTGCCACTGCACATACGCACACATGCACGCGTGAATGTGCAGAAAGAAATCAAAACAGCTTTACAAAACAGCGTTATGACACACAAATTTCGTAAGCAACACATAACAGTCCATGCAGGCGAAGCAGGTGCGTATCATGGCTTCCAGTACACACCAACAACAAGCATTCACGCAAGGATTTGGGGGAGGGGGCCTAGAAGCTTGATATGTTCTATCGTACTTTTCAATCAGTCCTGTGGGATGCCGGCTTATCGGTTGTAATTACGAATGTAAGGCCGAAGTCTGTCTGTTATCCGAGAAAGATGCTTCCCAGCTCACCGTGATATGCTTATTATAAGGCCGTGCTTTCCTTGAAGAGAGAAACTAATTGGAAGTGCATGCAACGGCACACTAAAGGCAACTAGATGCGTCTTGCAGAGCTTTCAGCCCCCCCCCCCCCCGCATTAGTGTTCCAGTACAAACATTACTACAGAAACTTCTGTCCCTGCAATTTTCAGCTACCTTAAGAATGATGGCTAGTATATGGATTTGTTTCATCTTCTTGCTTGTAGCTGCCGACGTTCTCATTCTGTTATTGTTTACACTTTGTCTTTCTAAATTTTCAAGCAGTCATCGTTTTATAAACGCCGTAAGCCAATATGCCTCTGCACACCTGCGTAATCGCTGCGAAATCTTGTTGTTATAAAGTAATATTTTGTGGAAGATAGTTTCCTAAATTGGAAAGCCGTTTCCAGCCAGACCAAAGAAGCTCAGGCGAATCCATGTACTCCGCATCCGTCCCACGCTGACGTAAACCCCACACTTGCAGCCGCCACAGACACTAGCGCCAGAGTTCCCCTCTATCTACTTTCGTAAGGAAAGATCTGCATGCACGTATGGTGGTAATGCACCGGTTGTGGTATTTTGAGGCTGAATATGGGGTCCCGTGACCTTTTCCTTGCTCACAACTGTGATTCCAAAAATGCGGAACGCGGAAGCGCTTGTGTGCATTGTGCTTTCGGTCCGCAATAAATAAAGAAAAAAGGAAACGAGAAACCTAGAGAAGGAACGCACCAAAATTTCAAATTTAATTACAGCCTCCCTACGCGGCGGCGTTTCTCAAAGCTCTGGTACTGCCTCGAGAGGTTAAACTTGAGCATTCGGGTTCTTCACTGCGCGCGGATTTAGAAACTCGCTTTCTTGCAAGAATTGCAGGCTTTTGAATTGACCGGGGGGCTGTACTATAAGAGTGTCGCTAGTTCTTGCTAGGCTAGGTCGCTCATAGTTGCTACGGTCTCAAGGGACGAGAAACGATGCGAAGAGTAACTGGCAAACTGCAGAACTAACACCAGTGACCACGACGTATACATAAGGTTTACGACACGAGAGCTGGTTTAGGAAACTTATTGTAAAAGAACGGAGAATACGCGTAGCGTTCCTTATTTCTTCGTCCTCGTCTGTGTTAGCGCTGCTGCTTGTAACCCACCTAACCTAAGTCAGCTAACCCAAGTTTTCCTAAGATGATAAGAATGAAAGAAGCGCCCCTTTTTGGAAGGGAGGTGTCAGCAACGAAATCAGACAACAGACGCGAAATTGTCAGAATGCCACCTCATTCTACATATTAAGAATAGGGGCGGAATTCACTAAACGAACGTACGAACACATTTTAGCGTAAAAAAAAAAACAATCTGAAGAAAGAAAGCATATTCACAAAGCTAAAACTGTTCGCAAGGTAAACAAGCTTGCGATGCCCGCCGCTGCAAAGACGAGCGCTGTAGTCGAAAAAAGTGTTTGTCTAATGGTAGCACATGTGCGACATTCAGTACTCGCGCCAGCAGTAAGCGTACGTCGATTCACAAAACCTAAACCACCGCCGCAGCTGCCGACGCAATAAGAAACTTCTACGATAGGGGGGGGGGGGGGATAAACCGATTGAAAAGAAAGTCAAGTAAAGCAACCGAGAACAAAAACGCTTACGAAACAGTGAAAGAGCAGCAACCAAAAATACGCTTATAACACAATTAGACACAATTAGACACAGAAACGTTCAGAGATGTCTAAATGTTGGACGATCAAAGGGACGCATTAAGGAGAAAGTAGTTGCGAAGGTTAGAGCAGCTAATGCTTCCTGAGTTTATATTTTCATCAATTAATTTGTTAATTAAAGATGGAAGTTGAAATGCTACCATTTGGTGCCCATAGTTTGTTCTTACTTTTGGTAATACCCAGTGTGGTTTATGCCGGTGTGGATATGTGCAATGAAATAATTCAATCGGGGCTAACTCAGATATATTACTTATGCATCTTATTTGTTCTAGTTTGTAGGTGCGTAGTAGTCTATAAGCATAGAGGCTGAAAACGTTAATGATCTTGTTCTTGAAGAATAAGTTTTTTGTTGAGTGTCTACTTGGCAGGTTATGAACTAATCTGAGTTTAGATGTGAGCGAAATAATACATGATATAGAGAGAGTTTTACCTTTTGTGGGAGATAATTTTTGGAACGCGTTATAAATCCTATGGCTCTAGATGCCTTTAATGCTTCATTGTCTATGTGGTCGTCCCACAGCATGTTTTCGGTGAATGTTACGCCAAGTGATATGAATGATCTGACTAACTCAGTCTGGTCTCTGTTATAAAAAAAACTCACCGAAATCACCGCATTTTTTTATTTTTGGGACGAGAAAGTACTGCCTTTGACTTTACAGTGTTAACAGACAAGATTTTTATCGGGCCATATATGTATATTTTGCAGGAGCACATTTGCATTTGTCCTTAGCTTACTACTGCTATCGTCAGATAAAAACAAACTAGTATCATCGGCGTAGATTACGAAACGAACATTAGTATCCACACTGATGATATCATTAATTTACAGGTTAAAAAGCAATGGTCCTAAGATACTCCCTTGGGGTACCCCGCACGAAACTGTTCGTAAAGTTGACTTATATTCGTTTATCTGGACATACTGTCTTCTATGCGATAGGTAAGATTTAATTAAGAGTAATGCTGCGCCTCTATTTCCATACCATTCAAGCTTCTGAAACAAGAGGCTATGATTTATGCAATCAAAGGCTTTGTTGTAATCTTAGAAAATTCCCAAGACGAGGTTCCTATGTTCAAAGTTCCTTAGTATATATTCCTTCTGGTGTAAAAGAGCAAGTTCCGTCGATCGGTTTTTTCTGAAGCCATACTGGTTGTCAGAAAGTATACTGTGTTTATTTAAAAAACTTTCAACTCGCTTAAGAATGAGCTTCTCGAACACTTTTGAGAAGATGGGCACAATACTGATTGGTCTATAGTTATCAAAGTCATTCTTGCTACCTTTTTTAAATATGACTGCTACTCTAGCAATCTGAATTCTCGGCGGAAAAGTGGCGGTTTCTAAGCATAAGTTGTATATGTGCTCCAATGGTTCAGCAATGATGTCAATGACGTGCTTAACTGGACGTATCTGTATATTTTCCGCATCATACGATGTACTGTTCTTTAGGTCTCTGAACGTAGACAAAATTTCACTTGTAGAGACAGGTTCCAGAAACAAATACGAGTGACATCTATCAATAGTTATGTGAGTTGTGTCTGCTGAGGACTTCAGTGCGGCCGTAAAAAAGTTAAATTTTTCTGCGAGAGAATTACCTGAGTATTCTATGCCATCGCTTGTAATTTTATCTGGAGTTGTAACCTGCGAGATGCCAGAGCCGAGTGACCGGATTTTACGCCAGATCTTATCAGGACGATTTATTGCAGCTGCAAAGTAGTTTTAGTAATGTCTGAGCTTTGTCTGTCGTATGTTCTCTCACTCTCTCTCCGCTTCGTTTAATCCTTTACTAGCATAGAATCCCCGTGGTTAAAAGCTACCAATGATCTACTTTTACACAATCATCCTCACTATACCTATAGCAACCCACATAACCCCTACTTCCCAAACATGCATCGATCAATTTTTAACAAATATTAATTCTCCACTCATTCACTCAGGAGTTACATGCTGTGATATAAGCGATCATATGGGCATATATTTATTTTGCCAGAAGGAGGTCCCGAAACGTTTAATGGCAGAAAGGTGGAGAGGTCGGACTGAGTGAAGTGCGGAATGAAGCGGAAAAGATTATTCGACTATAGAGAAGGAATGCCCGGTGGTAGTATGGCCAGCGAAAATATTCCACATATATCTCTGGTCACCATTTTGTTGTAAAGGCGGACCACTAATTCTTAGAATACCTCACGAAAGCCAAGTTCACAAACAGCAGGCTGATGCGCTGGAGTTTAAGCCTGCAGAAGTATATAGCTTCCAGGTTGAATATATAAACGGCAGAGATAACGTGGGAGTCGATTCCCTAAGCCACCTAATATGGAGGCAGTAATGTGAAGTATTTTGCTTCGACACGTTTGTAACGGGTGCAGACAGTGAAGGCTCGTTAGACTAGAGGTGATATGAATTATATTATGTGATGTGCTAAGCGTGTACATGTACATACTACAGGCGGGATTATCCGGGCTGACCTGGCCACCAATTGCGCTCCAACTGAGCGTCTCTTTCTGGGCCAAATATGTCACCAGGCGCCCATTAGCCCTGTCTGCCGCACAAATGTGAGAAGAATGCGTGACACTTCTACTGCCATTCTTTTGACGGCGGCGCGGTGAACCGGTGAGCGCGCTTGCGCTTGTGGGTGCTGTAGCAGACGCCCGGAAGAAGAAGCTGTCGAAAAGGGGGCGTGCAGTGATTTGCCGTGAGAATATAGCCTCAACTACAGATGCATGATGTGCGACCATGCTGTCACTTCACCGCGCTTTTTTCATTCCTTGTCGTTTAATCCGAGCTTTGCTTCCTTCCCGCTCTCATACGACGCCGTAAGTTAAATGCGCTGCCGCTTCGGTTGCACCCTTAGCGTAAAATCGTTTTGGCTAAGAAATTGCGTACGATCGGCGCGGCTTAGCGAGTTCGGTCCCACAGTTGTATTCAGAAAGCTCTTCTGTTATTAGAACATTTTACCATTCGTCGTCGGTTGGCTGGAATTTGTTCTTATACGAGCAATTCTAACGTTAGTGCTTTTTTATGAATACACGCTCTGAAGCTGAGTGCCTTTAACCTTTCTTGTCGTTACTCCAGGTCATTTTGCATCCTTTTAAACCATAACTGTTCCGAAAAGGCTTGTGGCGTGGTCCGTAATTTTGTAAATTGGGGTGCACTTGGTTAACTATCACATTGGTGGTCTCAAAGCTGGTACGCCCAATTACACATTCATTGTACAATGCATTAAATGATTATGAGGTCGAGGCTAGATTTGTCTAGAACAATATTAAAAGATCGCAAAAACAAAAAACAAACTGACAAGTGCTTGTGCTTCATGCGCATTGTCTTGCCTGTGTTATATAGCGCTTCTGTCGCGCGAGCGAGCGCGCGCGCGAGAGAGAGAGAGAGAGAGAGAGAGAGAGAGAGAGAAAGAGAAAGCAAGGAGTGGAAAGGCAGGGAGGTCAATCAGACGAGCGTCCGGTTTGCTGCCCTACACTGGGCGCGAGGGAAAAGGAGAATAGAAAGAGGGGGAGTGTGAGCAATGAGTGCACGTGCGAGGATGCACAGGGGCACTATAAGCGGCACCTTGGACCATTGCACCTCAATAGTGTACTATTACACGAATCACCTTTTGTGCAAGTGACGGATGTGGCCATGGTCCGAGTATCTTTGACAGAGAGAACAGTTTCGAGTCTAGTAGGTTTAAAGTTGTCCTGAGAGAGAGAGGCGTTGTGCGTCGTAGCGAGGACAGGTACACAATAGGTGTTCGATGGTTTCCTCGCACCTAAAGGAGTCGCACATCGAGGTCTCGGCCATTCCCATACGATTGGAGTGAGCGTTCGTGAACGCCACTTTCAGCCACAAGCGGCACAGCAAGGTTGTTTCGCCACGGGAAAGGCTAGATGAAAAATTCATCAAAACTGAGAGCTGGGCGAATTGGCGTGATTCCATTTTAACTTTCTTTCGTGCACATTTGAGAGGGTGTCTGATATATCCTTTCCTGTAGTTTTATACTTATTCTGTTTCCCTGCAAATAAACTATTGCGAGTAGCGCCAGTGTTTGTCGTTTCTCTCCGGCTCGTCTACGAATTTGTTGCGCATTTTTTTGTTACGATGCTAGATGGAAGCTGTAGCCGTAGCGCTCTTTTAATTTGATGTAACGCAAACCAACTTGCCCAACAAGACGCCTTGCTAAATTTGTCTGCACGATGTTGCCAGTCATCTGCCCGTGCCTTCGTTCCATTCAGTGTTTTTTGCTGAAGTAAAATTCATTGTTAGCGACGCATTCGGCACCACAATACCGGGATACGTCGAGAACCTGTACACACACAATCTAGTAAATAAATAAAAGGTAACAATTGGTTGCAGCACACATAGCATGGACTTGCAGTCAATTAAAGGTATAATTGAATTGTGAGATTTGCCGTAATGAAATGGCACATTGTTTATGAGATCTCCTTTTCTCTCTCTTTGTTTTTAAACTCGGCCAAATCCGAGTGCGCGACTATTTTTGCACTTCGCTCCCTGCAAAATGCGGCTGAAGAGGCCGGGGAATCAAACCTGTGACCTCGTGTTCAGGAGCCTATTGCCACAGCCATCTCAGCCACCACTTCAGGCAGAAAAGCAATAAGGAAGGAGTAATTATTCTTACTTAGAACTCCAAGCTTTTGGATGAAAAGCTAAAGAAGAACTGAGTAATACCAGGAAAAAGAAAGCCTAAGCGGCGTTTTCAACTTCATAGAGACGGTCGCACATACTGCGCGCAGCAGTCGAGGCATAGTTTTATTGACTGTAGAGCAAAGCACATAGATGGCGCTGAATGCGCAAACAGGCTGGGGACAGTTTGCTTCGCGTTCTGGCGGAGGTGATTCGTTATACGTCCGGATTCTCGAAGAGTGCGCGCAAGCCAAGAGCACGAAGCGATTAGGTCCACCCTTGAGACTCGGCGGAGACGGTGATAAGGCGTGTGTACGTGTATATGTGCGTGCTCTACAGGGCAATGTGTTGAAGAGGGAGGCGGGCCGAGCGATCTTCCAATCTCCTGGCAAACCAAACAGGCCGAATACCCGCCCTGGGTAAACACCGCGATGAACTGGATCGTTCCGGTGCGCGTCTGCTCTTCCCATTCTTTCATCTTTGCGCGTGCTGTACTTGGTCTCGCACGGCTTATTGGAGATAGCAATGATTGTATTCGTGTCGTAGCGGCCTAGCTCGAACGCTGGCCGAGGCTTCGGACACCTTTCCCTTGATTAAGTATGCGCATCACTCACGCAAAAATTTGAATATTCCAGAGATGCAAAATTGCCTTCACTGAGTGGGAGAGTGGGTGAGTGGGTGGGGGTTGAGTAGGTGAGTGAGTGGGTGAGTGAGTGAGTGAGTGAGTGAGTGAGTGAGTGAGTGAGTGAGTGAGTGAGTGAGTGAGTGAATTTGTGAGTGAGTGAGTGAGTGAGCGAGCGAGCCCCATAATGGTTTTGCACTTCATTTTACTTTTCATGGTGAGAGTAATTATAAAACTGCCAAAAAAAGACCGTAAGATGGACTTTCGTAAAAGAAACCTTTATTTTAGGGAGAGAGAGAGAAAAGAAGTCCGCATGAGAAGGAAAGAAGTGCTTAAACAATAATAAATTCTAAAACACCTAATTAACTCAGAAACGCTAAACTTTCGCTACGAAGCACCACTAACATGGCGTCTGCTTTTGTCGAATGGGAGCTTGGTGCCACGCATACTTCTCCTAGGACGCTAGGAAACATTGTGATTGCCGGCCACACAGCGCTTTCAAGCGCTTTCTTAAGGAATATATTGCAAAGACCGTATATAATTGACGCTCTTGAAGATTTACCCCAGAATTATTCATAAGGTGTCCCATATTCTCTCGAAATGTCAACTTTGTGGCACCTTGTGCTTGCTTAGTAGAATGGCCAAACTTTCTAGGTGTTCCGTAAAACACGTTTCTGACGTTTGGGAATGCTTATAAGGTAATTTTATAGAAAGGCTGTAATTCCCCGACACAGTTTTACATTGCTCGAGCATGACCTTCGACATGTCACCTATTTTTGCCTTCTCTAAGCAAGGTGCCTTTTCTAGTTTTTATTTCACCGAGGAGACCAGGGATACATCCTACCTTTCTTTATAGTACATGAATATAGAGAGAAACTGAGTGATCATTACTCATTTACATAGCCCATACTTCAGACTTGAAGTATTTTCAGACTTGAACCTTCAACCTTCAAACCTTCAGACTTGAAACTTTCGGTTCACTCTAGAGCATGACCCCAGTTTTCTTCAAATATGAAATTGTTGTCGATTTTGGCTATTTAAGGGCAACGGGGAACCTTGTAAGCGTTTTATACAACGCCTGTAAGCAGGCGGAAGAGGAGGATCGTAAAATTTTCTATTTAGCACCTAATTCACCTACACACCCCAAATTGGACTGGAGGTTACTTTTAACATGCCCCTCTGTTTCTCTCGACATAAATGTATTGAACACTATAGTTCTTTGAAAACCTCATGAAAATGTACATACATATACGCGTATAGTGTTGCCAAATGATTTTAGTCGCACTAATAGCCTCACCGTGAAACCCGCGCAAAAGAAAAAAAAGAACAGTATCACCTGCAAGCGCGAAAGATGAGGAGAGATGTGAATGCTGCGTGTTCTATCTCCTAATCAGTGATAATTAGCGGTAATTAATGACCTCGCAATGTGTCGCGCGCGGGAGCTTTCTGACTGTGCAGCCTCGTGGGGCGAAGAACCACACACGGGGCCACGCCTGGCCCTTGCGCGTCGCCGGTGAATCTGGAGCTTCGATTTTCCTGCCTTCCCAGCGCTTCGTCTGCAGAATTCGCTCGGGGTTCGGGCGACCCGTGAATAAACCAGAGTCCGTGCGAGCTAACTCCAGTCGTTTCGTACCGTCCATTGTTATTTCTTGCTTTCTCAATTTTTTTTTCTGTTACTGTCATTCTTTATCGCTCGCCTTGCGGCCACTAATACGCTTAAACAGAAACAGGTATCAAACAGGTATCCGCGCCTGAGCTCACGTAGTTCGAACTTTGTCACTCGTTAGGTTGATAAGGAAAGATGGCAGTTCTTCTATGCGCCGGCGTTCAGAAACTATTGTCTTGTTTCCGTTCATAGCAGATTTGTACACGTCTCAGAAAAAAGTAAGTTATTGAAATTACAATTACATATTTCGAAAATGTATTTGATTACAGCCATCGATCCGTACGCACACTATTTGAATTTGTCGGCCAACATTTGGCAGACACCTGCCCGCACCCTTCACTCGTTCGCAGTGTAAAATTAAACTACATGAGCGCAACGGACGCTAGCAAATGTTGATGTTCATTGAAAACTTGACCAAGTCTGTTATGTAATATAAAATAAAGCTGCATATAGTTCAGCCTTTCTAACACCATTCCTGTGTTGACTCTCCTGCGTGCCTTTTTGTGTGTGTGTTTCCAATTTCTCCCCTCTCCCACTGTTTTCATGGGTGTGCATTTTTTTAAAGATCTGGGTCCTCTTACCCCTTCCCCAGTGCAGGGTAGCAAACTGGATATCTATCTCCCGGTTAACTTCCCTGCCTTTCTCACCTCTACAATATATATATATGTATATATATATATATATATATATATAAAATCGTAAATATAGGTATATATATGTCATGAACAGACTGAAAGATATGCGTTTAACGGCTAAGATGTCTGTCGATGTCATTGACTGGCAAGGACTACGCTAATAGACGAACAATTGATCAACATCTCTTACTGGCTACGAAGGCCGCTTAGAAGTGATTCTAGGAGAGAGAGAGAAAAAAAAGGAAAAATAGAAATTAATTTAGAAGAAAGGGGGTCTCAGGGTTCGGACTTTCAACGCAGGTGTGGAAATCTGCAAGCCTGCCATGTTCAAGTGATCGCGGCGTAGCTCCAGTACGCTGGTTGTGCGAAGGTGGTACTCTATATGTAGCTGTGTTCGGCCGTTTAGTCATGGTAGTTCCCGCCAAATTTAAGTGCCCAAAGCGGAGTTGCCGGTTACAGCTTGTTTTGTGAAAGAAATGTAACTAGCTACATGTAATCACTTAGTGAAAAAATAATTTAATTACAATGAGTGCTATCGAGCTAACGAATTATTTGGTAAGTTACAAAATTACAAAAATATTATTCATTACAAGTAACTAAACATACGAAATTCGTTACGTACAAGTTTAGTTCACAGGGACACGCTGCATTTTTTACACGACATTGTTTTCTCTCTGTTTCTCTCTCTCTCTCTCGTGTAGTTCAGCTGGTTTAAAGGACGCACACTATGAAATAAGTACAAAAAGAAAACTTCTGTTCTGAGCTTCATTCATTCTTTAACATCATTCATCTTGAGTGACTTCACGCTAGAGGCGGAAAGAAACGATGGAAAAAGAAAAGAGGGGACAAGAGTATGGTGATTAACTTGTCTTTTTTATTGTACAAATAGAAAT
Source organism: Dermacentor albipictus (assembly GCF_038994185.2). NCBI lineage: Eukaryota > Metazoa > Arthropoda > Arachnida > Ixodida > Ixodidae > Dermacentor > Dermacentor albipictus. Next base: position 12,643,417 of record NC_091826.1, read on the forward strand.
GTCCTTAATCTAGCTATTTACAAGTCAAAATACCATCCTTTCGGTTGTGAAAGTATAGGGCCATAGGGTCGACAGCCGAAGATGGTGGAACACCAGAGCATAAGGGGTTCACTTCAAAGATTCACTCCAATGAATCTACATGTCACACTTTTTCTACGCCTAGCAGCGCTCACTTCAACTGGGCGGACAATAGTATTGAGCGACGATGGGTGCTTAAACTTGTCGCCATGGGTTTCCCGAAAATAGAGGTGAGGCGTCGCGCGAACATAGTGCATTTCAAGGGTGATTGCTCGACGTGCAGTTAAACAAAAATCATCTTGAAAGGTTTACTTCACTTTTATAGTTCTGACACAAGAAGGAAGCTTTAGCTTCTTTCAAACTATATTTGTATACAAAGGAGTGCTATGCATTTGACGAATTTATTATCATTTCTTTGAGAACATAAGCAATTATCTCAATACGCGTGACTGACTCGACGGTACATGTTGCCTGACGAATAGTCTCTTATCTCATTTCTTTCACAGTGTGCTTGCTTTTTCGCGATATCTTAATTTTTAATAGGCATGAAGAAATATAGCGGCGGCGACGACGATGTACGTGGCACCGCTGCCTTGCATCTCGTTCATCTTACGGGTACCATTTTCTTGAATTCGATGCATCGCCCGACTCATTGCGGTAAGCTTGATATTCGATATCTTTGCTGCGGGGAAATACGGGCGGCATCGGATATTTTAATGACTCATACCCAACTGCTATCCCAGAGAAAGTACAGCTGACAACCATTGCCGTTTTGCATCTTTCTCAGATTGAAAAAAAAAATCTTGATAACATCCATTTTAAACACGGTGTTGCACGCGCTCTAGTACAAAGTCATTCGTAGTGGGCACGTGCTGTGACGTCTCGTTCTTTTGTGTACTGTCTACCTCGAAACGAGCATTGGCTGGTGGCGTAGTTCACCGTGATGGTTCCTATACAAAATGGTTCACCGTGGTTAGCTGCATTGGGGTTCACCCGCCATGGTGACGACTGGGGCTGTGGCGCTTTCCTGCAGAACGCGAGGTGGTGTGTTTGATTCGTGGCCTCGAAGACTGCATTTAGATATGGGGAAAATGCGAGAACACTCGTGTATCTCGTTGCAGATGCGAGTTAAAGAATCCCAGTTGGTTAAAATTAATCCGCAGCCCTCTACTACGGCACCCAGTTTCTGGACAATAAACACTTCGCTTCATTTTATTAATGTGAGGATCTAAACGCTAGAAATCACTGTGTGCGTTCTGTGCCAGATGAAGTTAGTGCATACAGGCAGATGGCGGATAAGGCCACTGCGACTAAATATTTAACCCCGAGAAGCGTGCTTTGTTACACAAAGCCTAAGCTAACGGGGAAGCTAACACAGACGCGGCCGAAAACACGTCGGCGCGGAAATACCCACGTGCGCAAGCAAAAGACGTGCAGGACCTGTTATGATGTGAGGAGGAAGACGCATTCGGCTGTGAACACTTTTTCTTTGTCTCTGAGAAAGTGAACCTCAGCTATTCTGCGACAGCACTGTATTATGATGATGAGTATGCCGAATGGCATCCGCTTTGGAACGAGGCGGCAATAGTCATAAAGAGAACCGGTTTGAGGTAAGTAAGCTACATGCATATATTAAGGCATAACTTGTTAACAATACTCCTTCTTTTGTCTCTTAACTTATGCTAGTAACCACTCTGGCTCTTCCAAAATTTTTCTTGCTTCTTTCGTTTTCACCAATACTCTAAGCATCTCTTGCTTAACTCACCTGCTGACCAGATAACGACTCTACGCGCATTGAATCACAATGTTTCTCGAAGGTAACCATTACCCACGGTTCTTGCTGAGCAAATGTCGTGGAATTCCGTTAGGATTTACCGAGACGTGTCCGTACTTTTGCTGCAGCAAACAGATGCCACATCCTGTTGCGAATATTTGCTCAGGTACATTTTTGCCCTCAAGCAGCGAGCTCGAGCCTCGAATAACAAGGCACTATTTTTTGCGTTATCGTAGCTATGAATACCCAGCGCAATTAAATTGTTTAAGGAGAATGAGCATATTTGGTACACATATTCAACTCACAGGCAGAAAAGGATAACCATGCTAACATACGGCTTCTTGGTGCACTGTAGCGGGACCCCACTCACACTCAAAATGGAAATGGCGCTGTAGGAAGGTCAATTTTGTTTGTCGCCCACATCGCGTGTATTAAGAAGCTCATTTCCTAATGTATCCGTAATTCGAACGCCGTAAACAACGCGTGTGTAATACCCTATATATAAAATAAATATTGTCGGAAAGAGTTTCGTAACTTACTCGTACATGGAAATGTGTTGTTCCTAGATCACATAGACAACAGCACGTGTGAAATCAGTGTGCTTGAAAAATGAATGGCCTATTTATAAGAACATCGAGCAAAAAATTATACGTCACGAGCTCGACAGCTACACGCTACACGCGAGGCGACTGCCGAGGAGACCTGCGAAGCGGGAAATTGTGCGAAGACATGACCGGGACGGAACACTTAAGATATCGACGGCAGAATAACAACTTACAGGAAATACTCGAGCAGATAAATCACAGTGCAATAAGGCAAAGCCATTTACTTTTAACTGATTATACGGGTCACGTCAAGGAGGTAAGGGGAAACCGGTTGTCCGGAGAAAGGCGCATAAACACGAGACTTTTCTTTCCAAGTTATCGCTCCATTCGCGTAACTGTGTGATGCTTGAGGGGAAAGCGAAGAGTAATGTGTGCGTCGCAGCTGAAAGCTAGCGAGATAGAAGTGTTGAGTTGAGTAGAAATGAAGTTGTAAATGAAGAAATGTGAAATGAAGAAATGAATGGTTGGTCTGGATAAATAAATATTCATTAGGGTGGAAACACGCGGCTAATGAATTCCCTAAAGCTGGGAGGTCTTCCTCCAAGATAAACCATTTGTCAGTGCCTCGTAAGTGTGTGCGTCGCTATTATTTTATCTGGGCCCCCTCAACGCTCTGGCTTCTCGTTTGGTCTTGTCTGTCTTTGTGCTATAGTCGCTGTACCTGAGTTACTTGGATACCAATGTTCATGAACAATTTTCGGCCCTCACAGGGGAAAGGAAAGGCATGCAGAATTGTTTCAAATCCTCGATACGGAGTCGCCGCGTTTATTCCACCCCTGATCCCAACTATCCTTTCCCTTACAGACAAAACGCAGCTTATTCGCAATGTTTCTCTATGTGCTACTATGTGTTTCGTAACGATTTTGTTTCAATTTCACATTACAAGAAAACCCAAGAGGGAAGCAATAGGTCGCCAAGTATAATTTGTAGGCGTCTTTATTGTATGAAAAGGCCTGAAATGAGGTTTACCGCGATGGAACCTGGCGAACGGGTAGCAGCAGCAGCTTGCCTAGCTTGGTAGCAGCCGAGCTAGTCAAGCACAGCAACCACAAGCTCATGCCGATGGCGACGCCACTTAGGCAACAGGACACACTTCTTAGCTACAGGCCTGCTAATTTTATGTCGCGTTTCTTGCTAATAATTATTCTTCGCAAACAACACTATCAGTTGAACGAAGAGCGCTTTGCTGCCAGCTGTGATTAACATCGTGGTAACTACATTTACTTCCCCCTTCCCCCATCCTTCAGAAACCCTCATACCCCCGATTGCGCATTTACCCATAAAATGACTTACGTGAACGTTATTTGGGTTTGTTATAACTTATTCATTCATACTATACCCGTTTACCACATAGCGTGCTACTTGTAACTTTTTGCTCGCCTACGTTAGCATCAAGAAATAGTGCGGTGTTTTTTACCAATTAAGTTGAATTACTTATCATTTAGGCTCAAATACTAGACGAAACAGTTTCTTGCGCTGAAATTGAACCAACTGTGTTACACGGATGTTAATACGCTATATTAGATTGCTTCGCTACTCGCTGTTTTGCGTTGTGGTCTTTCATTTGCGACCCGTCGTGGTGCCTCTTGCGCGGGCTCGCGATCTACTCGCGTGAATGAGTACGACCAGGAAAGTTGATCACAAAATGTGCGGAGTTATATATTTTGATTACCGAACTCCTTGCGCAGCTCTCACAACGTTTCCCGCCATGTATGAAATAGAGTATGGAATATTCCCATGTGACGAAGGGATCTTCCTCCATTCTTACTTTAAATAGTGCTCTCTCTTTCTTGAGCGTTTGTGCTTTCCTTCGATGTACTCGCTTCTGGCTATATTCACGTTCTAAGGAGGGTTACTATCCCTAAAACTAAAAACATAAACACAATCGGAAATGTAAACAGAAACAAAAGCCGACGGATTGTTATGTTTTTGAAGGTTCCATGCTAAATCCCAGACACCGCAACTGCCGCAACCGGGGAGCAGCGATATCATTGTTGTTTTTTCTGACGCTTTCTTACGACCAGCTTTCAGCGTTCTTTATTAAAGCCATTGTTTACGAGACGCATTCTCTTAAACTGAACGACAAGCGCAGTTTGGGATTGTCGCAAAAAAATAAAACAAAAGGAAAAGCGCCAATGGGAACAGAACAAGCATACTTCCAGAAAATAACCGGTAGAGTGAAACAATTGTCTAAGTGAAATGAGGAGCAATGCACTGCCGTTTTACCGCCGCCCACTTTCTCGATTAAATTTTGCAGTCCAGTCGCAGAAAAGTTCGTCGTTTCGATATAAAGGTATTAAATGACAGCGAAGTGGTCACAAACCTTTTGTTGAGCTTGTTAATCTTCTTTTTTCAATTTCAAGTATTTCCAACTTGTGCTGAAGGTTGCTCTACACCGTCGCGCTAGCTTTGGCATCGGCACTTCTCTTCTCAAGTTACTAAAAGATATTGAAAACAAGGTATTTGAGTTTCTGACTACTGCGCTAAAAAGTAAATGCATACAGCTCTAAATATTGAATTTTGAAGAATACTGGCGCAGTGTACTTATTAATACTAATAAAACAAATTCATTAGTTTCTCGAGAGATACATTCAAGCAATACGGCCAACCAAATATTACCCCACCCACGAAATTTTAATAGTTATTTTTGTGCAATAGTGATACTATCGCAGGGAACATCGGTAGGAACTTCAGAAATCACCCTGAAGCTCTGTTGTAGCAAGACATACTTTTTATCGGTAAGCTGTCCTGGCACTCGTTGGCATGATCTGCGCTTGCGTCAATAAAATTCATTAGACATCATTATCATCAACCTTTTCTCTGTCAGAGGGTAACTTCCGGGCTTCTGAGTCACTCACGCTAACAGACGACGCGTTTTTTTGCTTAAAAACTTACGTTTGTGTCCTTTAAGCCAGCCACCTACGCATATAGTCAGAGTAGCATACGAAATGAAATGCTTAATATTGCGTCGTAATGTTTGTGAAATAAGAAAGCATTCAGCGAAAATACAATGGTGTCTATAATGAACGGATAGGGGACATTCAACCATGCAGTTTAAGGCAATACACATGCTGCTCACCATTAATTAATAATATAACTTGTTTATCTCTAATTATGGCCATGGAGACTTAATATGTGGGTGAACCAATAAAGTTTTATTTCATTAAAATCTGATCAGTACGAATCGTTAAGTGATTGGTTTGCTGAATTATCTGCTGTTTAAAACTCGCCCTGGCGTGCCAAACATGCTTCTTTAGAATATATCATATGTGATTTGCTTCCTACAATCAAATATATATTTTGAGATATCAAACTAAGCGTATCAAAAATGATACACTGCGCATTACACTATAAGTATATATTGATGTAAGCATGCATGGCGTTTACTCATTAAAAAAGCACATTCGAATTCTTTATGAAATATGCAGTTCATTTGATCGTGATTATTGATAGAGTTTCATACACCTGTAACTTCCTTTTGAAGTTTACTGGAAAAAGAAAGGAGAATATTTATTAAACGAAAGCAATTAACTATCACTTGTGTTAAATGTTTTTACCATGTACATATTTTTCTTATCCGCTGTAACATTCCATATGCATTGGCCATGTTACTTTTACCTAAAAGTTAACTTTATTTTACTACTGGTTGTGCTGCATTGTCGGAAAAGGGTTTTTGTGGTGTTTTGGGAACGTCTAATACCGAGAAAACGTCCCTGCGCATTGTTAACGCACGCTGTTCTAGATTGATATAGGACGCATACAGAAAGGCAGCAAGGTTAATAATCAACATGCTCAAGCACCTACTTTGTTAGGGAAAGATAGAATGCTACATAGTTCCGGTTAGGTTAGGTTAGGATGTTGCATAGTTCTGGTTAGCTACACTGCACGCAAGGAACGGATCAGGGGATAGCAAGAGAACGAGCGCAAAGGGAAAACCAAGGGAGAAGTGAAGTGTGCGCCCAATCCAGCAAGTAGCAACAATAGCAGGCAGCGTTCTCGTACTTTAATATGCACGCCCGTGGACCTCAGGAACTTCAGCCTCGCAGAGATAGCCTTCTGATCATCTACACTCTCTGTAAAAAGTATACGGGCCACGTTGCCTGTGACAGCCAGGCTGACTACAGGTTGTTTAAGGGAGTTCCTGTGGTATACATGCCATAGGTTTCCACAAAGTTAGTTTATATGATATAGTCTTGCCATGAATTCTGAAACATGGTATAAAAAGAAAGTCGTGTAGTAAATTCCAACCCTTTAAATTGTTAGCTGGGTACAAAGTTGCTCTGTGGGATATTCAAGGGGAACTATCTAGAGCAGATTATTTTAATTAGGCCTTGTACTGTGGTTTTTAACACTTTCCTAGAAGTTTTCATAATCTTTATTTTTTCATACATTATTTTTCAATCGTATAACCCATGATTGAAGCGGAAGAAATATCGTTGCAGTCATGGGTTGCCAATTTTCCTAATGCATTTTCTCTTAAGTAGAATTAAAGAAATAAAAATGGGACTAAGAAGGTACAAAATTATATATTTTATACATGGTAGATGCATAAGACGAGCCGCATGTGACACCGTCTTGGCCATCACATTGAGTTACTTAGATTACATTAGATAGTGCGCTTCATTAGGTTAATATTTAAAACCTAACGCGGGAATACTTAAATACTTCTTGGAGCTTTTTCCGCAGTTAACTAAGCTCTATACTATGTTTAGAAACGTGCCATGTTTGCCCACATTCCTAATGTTCACATCTGACTTCAAAAAATTCACCTGGTGGGTTTGAAATCGTTTGTTCCGTTTTTTTCTGGACGTGACTGCTGTAATGACGCAGTGAACAATCCTGGTTCATGTGCATAGAATTCCCGCACCAGCGGGACGATACCCGGAAACAAGAATGAATGCCCTCCCATGGTCTGCCAAATTCAAGGTTCACATCTCGGCTTGAGCTGAGGGATATATTTAGAAGTCTTATTTTATTAGAGCTAAAACGGAGAAACCGGGGTGCCAACCTCGCGTAGACAACAGAGCTTTCGTGCAAGATATGTCGGTATACGTGCACAGTAGTTGAGCTACCCGCATCTTCAGCATAGTTCCGCAGGAACTGCCTTACCTGCATGCCTCCTAAGTATTCTGCGCAAAAGTTTGCAGAAGAGACCTTAGATCATATCTTTTCACCTAAGCCTAACACATGCGTTCGCCGGCTAGACAAACTCGAGTAAGCTGGTTGTGCACGCTCCTATGCGCATTCACAAAGCCCCGTTCTGGCGTGCGCAAACAGCGTGAATGCAGTGCGACAGCTACCAGCGCAAATGAGAACAAAGGAGTAACAGGTTAGAGCATCGTCACCAGCACCGGCTGCTCGACATCGCTATAATCTTCTCGTGAAACAAGAGGCCTTGCGCGAGCCCCTTTTCTGGGACTTTAGACGCCTAGTCGGGGATCAAGACAGGAGATGGAGCAGGTGTTGTTTATGACTGGGTTTCTCGAAATGATGTGCTCGAAATACGGAAGGTATCCTCCTAAATTGAAAATAAGTATTCGTGTGCTCGGTGAGCTGGTTAACGTGGCTCCGCCACCACTGTGACACGAGAGGATCGAGAATTTAAGTCGACGGTGAATGACATCTTTTCTTGAGAGGCAGGGAATAGTAGAATGGTATGTCTAATCCCAGCATTCATCTGTCAGCTTATTTTATATGGAAAGTTGTTACAGACTCTTCGTTCGCTTAGGTAGTTATAAATATATATAGGGCGGATGTGAAAAGACTGTACTACATTGTAGCGTGTCTTAAAAGAAGAACGTTAAGTACGTTGTCCTACATATATCATTACGGATAATTACAAGCTTATTTGGAGACAGCCCGCGTGTACCATATTCTAAGGAATTTGATACAATAGCTGATATGGCAGGAGACTATAGCAATTGATTTACCGTTAGCTTGTCGTTCCCCTCGTCATAATTATATATGCCTAAACATAGACGTTAATATTGTAAGTTTAAATATATATAGGGCGGATGTGAAAAGACTGTACTACATTGTAGCGTGTCTTAAAAAAAAGAACGTTAAGTACGTTGTCCTACATATATCATTACGGATAATTACAAGCTTATTTGGAGACAGCCCACGTGTACCATATACTAAGGAATTTGATACAATAGCTCATATGGCAGGAGACTATAGCAATGGATTTACTGTTAGCTTGTCGTTCCCCTCGTCATAATTAATTATGCCTACACATAGACGTTAACATTGTAAGTTTAAATAAAAGTGAACCTAATAAAACTAATAACGTATATAGTAACGTATGATATCGTTCGTCGATGTGAGAGTGGGGAATGAAAACTTTTGGTGTGAGACTTGTAATTTCTTTTGTGATGGATTAGAACATTTGTAGCTTAGTGAATGAAACAATGAAATTGTATGTCCTGCACTATTGGGATTATTACTGCGGTATATATTTGTTGAATTGAGTACGCTTGTATGACATACTGGCATCGTTCATAAGTTTAGGGCCATGTTGTGACGAAGGAATCAGCAGTGGCCGCTCAGAGAAAACTTCGAGAATGGAGCCAAAGCTTCTACGTGGGTACAAGCGTTAGTCCTGGCTGGGTCTTCACATGTTCTGGCATTATTTATTTCAGGGTTTTGGGGTATGTGTTATCCAATTGCTCGGAATTTAAACACGGACATGCGTATACCGGATGTTTCAGCGAACACTCAAATGTTTTTAAAGATTGGCTGTGGCACATATCCCAATTCTAGTTCATGAGCTGGTCTACTCGAAGAAGCGGACATTACTTGCACAAACAATTGAGATCCATAGTCGACTAATTAACATCAAACCACTAATTACGTTATGGCCCATTTTGCAATTTACAAATTCTAGCCGTGGAGTTCGCCAGGCGGGTCTATTTGGAACGATTTCTCAGGCTGACACGAGCTTCAAGATATTGATTCAAGAACTTTACGGAGAAATGCATTGGCGTTGCAGCCACTTTCTTACCAAAACGTTGTTTTATGCAATGAAGCACAAAAGTAACTCAAATGCAAATGCATTTCTCCGCAATGTTCGGGAAGCAATATCTCCGAACTGCTGTCATTCTGAGAATTCGTGAACTCCGCGGCTAGAATTTGTAAATTGCAATGTGGTCCACAAGGTAATTATTTAAAAAGCTAATTAGTGATATTTTATTGATTAGTCGATTATGCATTTCAATTTTTTGTACAACTAGTGTCCGCAGCTTTGAGTAGACCACTTCATGAACAATAATTGTGCTATCTGCCACAGGCAATCTTTAGGAATCATTGAACTTGTTCGGTGAAACGCTCTATATCCCTCCATACATGTAATTTTATTGTACTTCTTTAATTGAATCGCATAACGTTATGACTTTCAGTTATTCCGTCTCTGGAAACGTCAGGTTTACAATCAATTGAGTGCTTCAACACGCACATTCCGTGTACACTTCTGGAGTAAAAGTTGTTATATTTTTGAGATGATGAAGCGAAAAATTCGACGTCGTAATGGTTGTCTCCGTGAGCACTTTGGATGCCAAATTCCGATACCAATTGGCGCTCTGAAGGTGGTTTCATGGCAAATGCATGCGAAGGTTGTGGGATCGTTCCCCACCTGCGGCAAGTTGTTTTTCATCCACTTTCATCTCCATAATTTATCGTTTCTTCATTTCATTAATTTAGCACAAGTAATTTCCCCTATCTTGTCCTTGGTATCCTTGTTTGTTGGCTTCTTATAATATGACTAATAAAAATTGGGCCCCTCGGTTAACCCCCCTTTCTTATCGTTTATTACGACCTATGCTATATGAACGCCCTTGAGTCCCGACTAATCCTTCAGTCGAGCGTTTTACCACTGTTACAGTATTTTTCTTTTAGTATCTTTACGCATAAGTTTAACTAAGTGAGTGGAACATCTGTAGACTCGTTCCACATAGCTTTCACTAACTAAGTGTACCACATTTGCCTAAACGTTTCAATAATTTAGGACTTAGCGTGAATGGCAGGTGTGCTACGGGATTGTATTCCCAACAATAATTGGCCTTATTCACGAAGCATTTTGAATTGTAGAGTGGTTCATGCGAGTAAAATCCGGATAATCACTAATAATGGGCATATTTATAGAGAAGGCGGCTCGCTCTATCCACAAGCTGTCATTTTGGAGAGGTGCGTGAAATTGGTCATATATATTTGCTGGGTTCCACGAGCAGTGATAGGCTTCGTGCCACGCAAGAAGCAACAACGGTATGCACTCTGACACAATCGTAATACATGCAGCGTAACATTAAGTTTTTTTAGTAGCTTCTTTCTCATTGGACTAGTAATTGTTCTATACCACACTGCGAATGGCAGCTATCAGCCAAGGAGATGGGTAGGGAGACGTGTCGTGGCCACCGAGTTTCCGTTTGTGGTGCAGCCGAACGCACGAAATGAAATGGCACTGAACGACATTACGATCGGAGCCCTGAACGATTCCTGACTGCCACCGATTTGAATAAAATCTGTTTAATTTGAGAAATCGAAGGAAAATAAGTGCACAGAAAGACGCACGCGCATAGCCGACAAAGACAGGACAGCGCCTGTCCTGTGTCTTTCTCGGCTGTATGTGTGTGTCTTCCTGTGCGCTTGCATTAACTCGATCTGCTATGCACAATGTAGCCCGTCTGCAGGTGCTGTTAAACTGTGATTTCAGAGAAAAAGCTAAATTTAAGGAATCGTGTAAGGCAGAATTTCGATTCAGGGCTTCAAGTGATTTTAAAAAGTTGCTGAAGAATGGTAAAATTAGGGAAAAGCAAAGCAGTAAGTTCACAGCCCCACAACCTCTGCCTCAGAAATGCATGTAGCCTGAAGCGGACGTAGAGCAACGTAGTCTGCAGCGGACAAATTTGATGTGTTGGTTCACAGCTTACGGGAATTCATTACATTGTTTTACGAGGGTTAAAGAAAAAGACCGATTCCCAAATAAATTATATACTTAAGAGAGGAATGTTGTGTAATATATCGGTATTGTTAACGTAAAATGTCTAAAGTGATGCAGTGTACAAGTCTTGATATCTTTTTTTAGTCGCTGAGTAAAACTTGACACCCCGCCTTTATTTTTATTTCGGAATGTTCGTAACCCTTGCAACAAAGTTGATCGCAAAAAAAAAACTTTCTTTCCTCTTATCGATAGTTCAAGCTTTTCTATTTAAATGCAACCAACGTGATCATATTTCGTAGAGTAGATACCGATCGAGCAGGACGATTTCGCCGTTCCCCGCTGTTTAGAAAAAAAGCTATGCGAGGCAAAGCTTGCTCTTCGTGAAAGTTTGTTAGTAGCACGATTATGTGTGCGCGGTTGTGGGTTTGTAGCAGTTAGTTACTCTAATCACGTTGTGCACCATATTAGAATTGAATAAAAGCTTATCGAAGCTTTGCTCACTGTTTTTCTTGAATACAGCATCCCTCTAATGTTCACCGTAAACTCAATTACCATATAAGAATGGAAGAAAATGATATGGTATCGTTGAGCGTAAATACGGGTGGGAAGAAAGGGCCTGATGAGGACAGACGCCTCTGTCAGAGACCGTCTGTCCTGTACACTCCGTTTCTTCCCGCCGGTATTTACGCTCAACGACCGTGCATCATGCATCAACTGGCACAACAGTCTACGCTTCTGAATGGAAGAAACACTTACCGAAGTTTTTTGGCTGTTTTTTTATTCCGAATACTAGCATTTCTGTAATGTTGACCATAAAGGCACTTGCCATATAAGGATTGAAGAAAAGTTTGCCGAAGATTTATGAGCTATTCATCATTGAAAGTTGTTCAAACCAGTGTTTTAATTGGCGAATAATTTATATGAAAAGTAGGGGAGAACAAACAAGAGAGAGAGAGAGACAAAAGGGGAGGTTGGCCAACAAGAGGCACTCTTGTCTATAGGAGAACGCATGAAAACCTTTAGGGGGGTCAGCGCTAATTAAAGTGCCGCAGAAAGGACCAGGTTGAGCGGAAGCACCTCTACCGTGGGTGCATTTGTAATCTTGCAATAAATTTCGTTGCGAGCATTGACCAGAAGGATTCCTCAGTAATTCTCAACAGATTAATCTAGAACGCAGTACGGAAATACGACCGCACTCATCCAACGTCGAGATGAGGTCCCGGGAAGTAAAACAAAAAGCGGCAATCAAGAGTAAGAATATATATGAGAAGAAATAGTCGTATGGCAGCGAAATGAATCAATTCTCAGTGAGAGGCACACGTTCTGGGCAAACACCCGTAGGATAACTTCTTTAGGCTTGTAGTGGAGCTCAGAAAGAGCTGCGCTACAAGTATACAAACCGTTCCTTTTCTATTACCCGTTCCACCTTCCTTTTTGCTCTTTCTTAGCGGTGCTACAAGCCTAAAAAATCATGACGTACGAACTCGCCCAAACTGCCACGCTTTTGACCCATGGGATTACGAGACAAATTATTGCGATGTGCATTTTTTTAGCGCAGTAAGTAACCCGGGGCCGCATTCTCGAACAATCACTTTCGTCGACACTATCACCTCTTCCCCATCGACGCGCACTGATTGGCTGTTTTAGGAAAATCGGGAGAGCTGATGGGCTGGTTGAGCACCACGTCATCCGATTTTGCTCAACCAGTCAATCAGCACGCACCACACAGTGATACTATCGTCGAAGTGGATCGTTTCAGAATACGTCCCAAGCCTAATCAGCTTTACTCAGCATCTTCCTTACTGTCGACGTCTTTTGCTTATTGTTTTTTGGCTATAGATAATGGCCTCGGCTAAAATGATAGTGAAAACGCGACATTTTCGAATAGTTGCGTATTGCTGGAATCACGATGTTTCCAGTAGTAAAATGGCAGTGTGCAGAAGAAACGACGTGGCGTTGTTCGTGCGCAGTATATTTTTAAACTGTGCAGAAACAACATCCGTTGTATGCATATTTTTCCTCTGCAATTATAAATGCACATACATGCCATTATCTAGCCGAACCTTACGTCCGCTCAAGCGTTCGTAACAGGCTTAAATGTTGAGTGAGCTCTGTTCTGTTTCGGTCCTAATTAAACTGAGGGCCAGTTTCCATGCACATTTGGTTTATGCACATCTTTACTCCGCTTACTCGGTTCTCTAAACTTTTATATTTTGCTCTTCCTAAAGAAAATGCTGTTCTTCGAGAAATCGCATTATTATTTTAGAGTACACAATGCCATTTCATTCGCTATATACATTGCTTAGGCCAAGTTCTCGCTCGAAGTGGATAACAAGTCTTTTTTTTTCTGCACAAGAAGTGGGGACTTCGCGACGTTCTTTAGGAACGGTAATACGTAAGGTACAGCAGCCTTTTTTTTTTGGCATAAGCAGGGCGGACTTTCTCTTTTGGTTGACCTCGTTACCCTTTACGCGGTGGCACACCGGCATGTAGTTCTTAGGCTACAGACCATGGTGCTGGTAATTTTGAACCAGGAGGTGTTTTGGATCAGTTTGAAATCTAATTGACTACATTTTCGTTATCTGTGTAGCCTGATTACCGCCCCTACGCTTTTTATGCGATTATACGCCTCAAAGCTACACCCTCGCTATGAGAGAGCACTCAGCGAAAGGACGGTGAAAAAGTTTTAGTTTAGTTTCGGCGATGTATACCAAAGTGCTATTACGTTTTACCAGCCCTCCCGTTTCTTGTTTGCAACCTGCGATGTCGAGCTTAGAAACAGAACGGCGTTGTTAACAAGATGGGATAAGACGCTGAGGTAGGCGCCATTCGCTGAAGAAGAAAACTACGTGAAGCGTCGAAAGGGTGATTCCACAGTCGCCTCTCCAACACAGGCAGGTTACATCAAATCCTAAATATTTTAGCTCCCTCAGGATTAAGAGATGGTTAATAATACTTTTACTCGGTTTGAAAGATTATAATCAATCCACATAGATAGAGATAAAGGAAGAAGCAGGCTGGCAACTGCCACCGCGTGCCGACTCTTTAGGAAAGAGGAGACAGACACACCAAACATAGAAATTGCAGATAGAAAGTCGGGAAGAACAATATTAAATTTTACAAATGATATAGTAAAACAACGGCAAATAATAAAGATTAGCAGTAGGACCAGAAAAAAAATCACCGCAGGTCGCATTAATACTTACATACAAAAAAAGAAGAAAAATTGACGACTCCTCACTGGCAAAGAAAAAATGCATTACATAGAGAGGCGTGCACGTGCCTCAATGCAAGGACAGCCCCACAATGCTTGCGGAAGCAGCACTTCACTCAGCTGGTAATAAATATATTGCTCCTCAAAAGTAATTCGTCGCTAGCCACATGAAAATGCTGATAATGACAGGAATAAAATTCGCGTTCTTCCAGCGGGTATGCACTGATGTCACCGAGGTTGCCATATTGTTTACAGCTAGTAAAACAAATGCGCGTTATCTTGATTCGTGTATATCGGTAAGCTTAGCGGAAGTTGTGAAAATGACAATACGGTGTACGGACGTCACGTCAATACATGAATCACCATTGCTTTCATTAGTAATGAGTGGCATTACTTCATCTTTTTTATCCTGTTGCACCTGTTGCACCTCAAGAGACCGAAAGACATGCCATAAGATGATTATTTCTTTACTTCAGATAGCACCAATTTCCACTTTGAAGCGGTTTTTGAATTGTCCTAATGAAAGGCTAACGCATTTTCATCATAGGAAGCCTGCGGGTGATGAATTGAAATAAAGGGTGGGGAAAATCAATGGTTCTTTCTATGAAGTGTTTAAAAATTAATTACGAAGGCTAAATTTGTATATGCAGGCGTGGGGGCATAGTGGCTTTGGCGTTGCGCTGCTATACCCGAAGACACGGGATTGAATCCAGGCCACGGCGGCTGCAGATGCAAAAATGCACGTGTACCTTGCATTCGGTACGCAATAAAGAACCCCAAGTGGCAAAATTTAATCCGGAGTCCCTCACTGCGGCGTGCCTCATAATATTATCTTAGTTTTGGCACGTAAAACTACGGAACTTATTTATTATTAAATGTGCATTAAACATCATATACCCAGTAAAAGATAAGGTAACCCACACGATCGAAGTCATGCTGGCGTTGTAGACGCGGCTTCCGCCGTAAATGCATGAAGTAGGTTATCCCGCTGTCATCTTATTGTAAATTCAACTCTACATAATCAGTAATTGCGCAGCTCAATAAAAAACAAGACAGGTGTTTCTCGCTATACATTTCCCTGATTTCGTTGTTTCTTGGCTTCCAATTGTCGTTCGTAAAAATGCAGTGCTTCGATACCGCTCTTTATTCCTAAGCATAAGCGAGTCAAGCACCCATTGCAAGCGTAGCTTTCTGCTCTATAGAAGGTAGTGGTGTGGCTTTAGTTTAGAGAGAGAGGGAGGAAAGGCAGGGAAGTCAACCAGAACAGCATCCGGTTTGCTACCCTACACTGGGGGTGGGGGAAAGGGGAATAGAAAGAGGAAGAAAGGAAGAAAGTAAGCACTGAGTACGTGTAGGAGTGACACCATACACAAGAACACTATAAATGGTCTCTTAAACCGGTGCACTTCAAGTACTGCACTAGTGCATGAATTGCTTTTTGGTGGCCGTGGCCACACCCAGTGACGGGTGTGGCCACGGTCTGTGTATCTTTGACTCGGTGAACGGTCTCGAGTCTAGTCGGTGTAAAGTTGCCGCAGAGAGAGGCGTTGGACATCGTAGCGAGGGCAAGTACACAATAGGTGCTCGATGGTTTCCTCGCACCCGCAGGAGTCGCACATCGGGCTCTCGGCCATTCCCATACAGTAGGAGTATGCGTTCGTGAACGCCACTCCCAGCCACAAGCGACACAACAAGGTTGTTTCGCCGCGGGAAAGACTAGATGGTAGTTGTAGCCGTAGCGTGGGGTCCAGTTTGCGTAATCTGCAATTGAATGCACTTGAAATCCAGAGATCTTGTGACTTCTTGCGTGCAACTAGGCGAAGTTCCCTGGCAGCGTCCGACCTCACTAAAGGTGTTGGACGCGTCTTGGTATCTTCGTGGGCACACCGGGCAGCCTTGTCAGCTGGGTTGTTGCCGACGATGCCACAGTGAACAGGAATACATTGAAATATAATGTGGTGTTCTCTTTCCAGAGCTTGGTGGTGCACTTTCCTGATGTCAGATATCATCTGCTCGTAAGTTCTGTGATGTAACGCAGATTTTATACTGTGAAGAGCTCCCTTAGAATCACAAAATACGACCCACTTCTCTGTTGGCTGTTCGGTGATGTACGTCATAGCGGCATGGAGAGCTGCAAGTTCTGCCGATGTAGATTAGTCATGTGTGCCAATTTGAATCTAACTGTAATCTGCCTAGCTGGAACGACGAAAGCGGCAGTTGAGCTGGTGGGTGAGGTCGAACCATAGGTATATATATGAATGTGGTCATGATACGTGTGGTGCAGTAATAGGAGCGTAAGTTGTTTCAGAGCCGGCGCTGGATGATTGGACTTTTTTGTAATTCCAGGAATAGCAAAATTCACTTGAGGCTGCCGCAGGCACCATAGGAGAGATGAAGGCTTCGCCGACCGTGTAAAAGATGACGGTATGCACTCTTGATGAGCGTTAATCACTCGTGAAAAGGTCGCTTGATGTCTCTCAGCTGGTAGGGAGGCCAAATGATGGTCGGCATCCTTCACAGATGGCGAATATGTGCTCTGGGAGAGTCGACAGCTACATGTGTCTTGATTATATGGTCTCCCGCGATGGCAATTGTTGCTGCTGTTGAGGTGCACCGAGGAAACCCTAAACACGTGCGTAGGGCTTGACCTTGTATGCTCTCCAAGGCGCGAAAGTTCGTCTTGCACGCATTTGACAACACTGGTAGACTGTAACGTAGGAGTCCGAGAAACAATACCCTGTACAACTGCATCAAAGAATGGACTGGTGTACCCCAGTTTTCCCGCAGAGAAATTTGAAGACCTGAGCAATGGCGACTAACTTCTTCTTCAGATAGACGTAGTGAGCTAGGGCTCCACGAGAGGTTAGAAAGCCTAGAAAGTGATGCGTCTTAACATAGGACACAGCTTGAAAATTGATGGAAACAGGATACAATGACATTTCTTTGCGTGTAAAGCCAACCAATGTGCAGGAGACACACTGAAGCCTTGTTCTCGGAGATAGGACGCCGTCATGGTTGCCACCCGCTGAAGCCTGGCTCTTAGCTGAGGGCGAGTCACCGCAGAGGCCCAGATGCAAATGTCGTCGGCGTATATTGAGACATGAAATATCTGAAGCATAACTTATATCTGAAGCATAAGCGCTCGTCCTTGTGTTGCCCCTATTCTTCGTCCCTGTTTGTTTGCGCACAACAAATATCAATATAAAATATCTGTGGTAGATACTCCGCTAGTCCTACCAGGACGAGGTTGAACAAAATAGGGCTCAACACTCCACCCTGCGGCACAGCACGGCAGGTGTAATGGTCGGAAGTTGGGCCGTCCTCAGTCTGTAAGAAAAAGCGCCTCTCAGTCAAATAGTCCCGAATCCATTGATATATCCCTCCACCAACTCCAACAGCCTCAAGTGAGTTCAGTATGGCCTCAGGGGCGACGTTGTCATATGCTCCTTCTATATCAAGAAAAAGTGCTGCAGATAGGCACTTGAGGCTTTTTTTTTATTTTGGACCCAGGTTAGGATGTCAGTGACATTGTCAATGGACGAGCGACCTCGACGAAAGCCTGTCATGGCGTCCGGATAGATGTTGAATTGTTCTAGGTACCATTCCAAACGAACAAGAATGATTCTTTCCGCCACTTTACCGACGCAGCTCGAAAGCGAAATCGGACGATATGATGAGATCTCAAGCGGAGACTTTCCAGGTTTCAGAATGGGGATCAAGCGGCTGGATTTCCATTGTTTAGGATCGGCGCCGTTCTGCCAAGACTCAGTGTAGTAGTTGAGCAGCTCATCACGTGCGTCACGTCCAAAGTGGCATAGGGCAGCATACGTGATGCCATCAGGTCCTGGTGACGAAGAGCGCCTGTAGGTCGCCAACGTAGCATCGAGCTCTTCGAGTGAAAATAGCACGTTCATTTCTGGTACACGTACCTCAGGGCTGTCATTTAATGATGCGTCAGTATTGATGGCCATGGACCCAGCAACCCGTGCACAGAACTCTTCCACCACTTGAAGTTCCGAGCGGAGTTGGTGGAGGGCCAGAGTAGCAAAGGGCTTCCTTTGATGCGGAGATGAGCGAATACCCCTAACCGTTCTCCATACGTGCGAGAGCGATTTCCGGGGATCAAGCGACTGACAGGAAGTTTTCCATCGCTTATCTTCCAATTTATCCATGCGACGCTGGACTTTCTTTTGTATGCGTCGGGAAGCCCTCACATCCAAGACGGACTTCGTGCGTCGATACCTCCTCTCCGCTTGTCGGCGTGCCGCACGCAGCCTCTCCAGTTCTATGTCCAAGTATGTTCGCCTTGGTGACCTTGTAAACGAGCAGATGGATGTTTTCAATGCCTGTGCGATTGCTTCTTCGATAGTGTGCGAAACGCCTTCCCGACATGTGTCATCCATATCCTTAAACTTTGACTGTAAAGTTGTTTAAGATATGTCATCCATATCCTTAAACTTAAACTGTACGCAAGACATGTATGTTTTGTGAATCTTTATGTATGTTGGATGATGGTCGCTTCCATGTGTTTCTATGTCCGTAAACCATTGGACGCTCGAGGCAAAGCGTCGTGACGCCAAAGTTAAGTCCAAGCAGCTACTATAGGTCGTGCCTCGCAGAAATATAGGGCTGCCGTCATTCACACAGCAGGAATCATGGTCGGCAGCAAAGGAGGCAAGACTCCTGCCTTTGGAGTCAACATTGGTGCTTCCCCATAGCTGGTGATGCGCGTTGAAGTCACCTGTGATAACCCAGGGGCCATTGTTCATTCGTAATATTATTTTAAGTCGTCCGCAGTCAAAGTGACCCGCTGGGGATATGTAGGCTCCAATTATTGTAAATTACTTTCTTCTTTTGGGCATTTAGGCAGACATATTGGTTGTCGTCATGAGGCTCTACCGAGTTAGCGACATATGTTAAGTCCATGTGGATGTAGATGATTACTTTCGTGCTCGCAACGCGTGTGGATGAGACGAAAGATTCGTAACCGGACAGTCTGAGTGGAGTTGATGTATTTGGTTCGCAAATGACCAGTATGGGGAAGCGATTTGTAAAAATGAATTGGCGAAAGTCTGCTATATGGGTCCTTAGACCCCTGGCATTCCACTGGAAGATCGACGCACATTTAACTTCAGTGTGGAAGGGGACTATTGGTCGAGCCATGATGCTTAAACGATGCTAGCAAGCACTGGATTTAGTACATCCAGTATTTGCAGAGCACTTCGAGCTGCTGGTGTTTGCAGCTTGTTCAGTATAATGCGGATCGTATTAATTAGCGATTGCAGCATATCAGCCACTTGCCTATCTTGGTCGCACAAATCGCCGACAGTAGACGTCGGGGGTTGTCCAGCAAAAGTTTGCTGTGATTCTGTTGGTGAATGCTGTCGTTTCGGTAGAGCCAGCCAAGATTCTGCAGATGTGGTCTTCTCAGTGGCTTTTTTCTTCGCGGTCCTTTCCACAACGTCTGGCTTGGGCGGCAGAGGAGGAGATGGTGTTGTAGGAAGCGGCATGCGCGTCGCAGAGACAACAGCCTTCTTTGAGGAGCGCCGGCGACGTGAACGTCGATTCCTGATTTTATCGGCGGCTTCGCGATGAGATTAATGATCTCTCGCCTTCTCTTTCAAGATGGCCATTTCCTTCTTAATATGTGGGCATTTCTTCGATGAAGCTTCATGTGATCCTCCGCAGTTTGAACACTTCATCACAGTCGCACCACATTTATCTGCAGCGTGTGGCTCGGCACAACGGGGGCATGCTGCCTGATTTTCGCAGACGCTGCTCACGGGCCCCAGTTTCATGCATTTGCGGCACTGAAGCGGTTTCGCAATGAAAGGGCGCACTGCTTGTCTGAAGTGTCCCACCTTAACATGCGAGGGTATAAATTTTCCCTTGAATGCAACCTTCACGCAGCGTGAACTGCCTAGCCGCTTAACACCAACAATGACCTCATCATTGGCTGTCTTGATAAAAATCGGCAAGTCGTTATTAAGGATGGCGACGTCTACGTCGCAGATAACGCCGGTGACTACGTCAGATGCCAGAGGGATGTAGGAGCAGACCTGAATGCCATCGACGTCCGTCACGCTGCGTAGAGTAGTCAGAGCAGCTGCATGCTGGACATCAACCGCCAGTAGATTTTTTGGGGTGTTGACTCGAATGTCTGATATTTCATTTGACACCAGGGCTTCCAGTGACATCGACACAGACTGCCTGTTGAGTAGCTTCATGTTGACGGTGGGAAGCAGGGGCACAAATGATGGTATTGGCGTCCGGCCTCTGCATGTGTCCTACTGTTTGCGTGCTTGACGATGAGGACGTCCGGGTGTTCCCTCTCTTCGCTCTGCGGCTCTGCACAAGCTGGAATCGTCATCGGAAGTGTCCTCACTGCTGAGAGAGTAGACATGGGTGTCCTCGCTGTCGCAGTCGCTCTGCTGACTGATGCGCTTCCAGGAGGTGGCCGCCGCTGACGCCGCCGTCGCCGGCAGACGTGCGGGGTCGTCCACTTCCATCACGACCGAGCAGGGGGAGAGGACCAGTGGATGAACTTGGGTTTTCATAGAAATAAACCGGAGCTAGGAAGAACAGCGCTGTATCAGAAGACACTTCGTCGTCGTCCCCACTTTAGTTTAGAGCTCCCAATATTCTTGTGTGCTGTATTTTGCTCTTGACTGTGGGGTTGCTCCTGCTTTGCTTATGGTCTTCAATGTCATTCCAACGCATTTTCGTCATTATCCTTTCCGTAGCAGCTGCTACCACTGCTGTCATCATTTTCTCCGGAACCAGTATCATGGATTAAAATTTCAATCGCTTTTCGCAGAAGGGCTGCGTCATTTCTTCTACCTTTATTTAAGCTGTCCGTTTAGATATTATACCGCTAATTTTATTATGATTTAAGCTAATCTAGTCAAGAAAAGGTCTGAAAACAAGGACACAATTTACTACAATAAACTTTCGCCTCTAAACTGCTTACGAATGTCATGCCTACCCTCTATGACCTTGCGTTGTGTAGCGATCTCATCATTAAAGTTTTACGCGAAATAACTGTTTTTCGCCTTTCTATTGTTACATCGATTTATTACCAACTTTCTACTATTCGTCGAAATTGTGTTAAGTAGTATTTCGAAGGCGAAGTTGCTTTGCATCCATTCTGCGTAGCTGAAGACCAGATGGCGCAGAGCTATCTATGCTACAAAAGCAATATCAAATATCACAACTTGCGCCTTGCATTTTGGCCAATGTTCCACGACGAGATCGAATGTTCAATTGGAAAGAGCGAATAGCCATTTTCAGTTTCTTCCGTTACCCATTTCCTCTCCTCTCTTTTTTTCTCCAGTGTCAATTTTCGTCTGTTGTCCTATCTGACTTGCCCTTCATGCCAACGACAGCGAACATTTCGTTCTCTCTCACTTGCCTATACGCACTTTCCCTGTTTGTCTGTCGATGTCAGCCTTCGCCATGTGTAACCTGTGTCGTACTTCTAGGTTTTCGTCTTCCCTTCTGTCGCATTGTTTATCTGCTGGTTGTTCCAGGAAACTCATTCACTGTCTTTCCGTCTGGTCCTTGTCGTTCTAGCCCGAGCGCGTGTGTGCGATTCCTTCGTATACCGAGGCATCTTCAGCGATGCGTGAGGGGAACTGTCGCAAGCGGACGAGTGTCCGCCCGATACTACGCACACGTGCGCCCTGCTGGAGAAGGGAAGAGCGCGCACTCCTTCGCTAACGCAACCCTTGCGACAGGAGATGACCTAGCAATTATCGGAATGGATTTATTCGGGCGTGAAGCAGAGAAAGGATACACTGTGCTAAGGCCAACCTTGTAGTTTATCCATTCGCGTGGAGTGGCAACGTTATAGTTACGAGAGCCACGTTTCTGTACTGGAGTAACCATGCGCGTTGAAAGTGCCTTATTTGCATGCATACAAAAGTGCTAACTATAATCGCCATTCATGTCAGCGAATACCTCGCTTTAGTCAGCGAGTGACGCCGTCATTCTCCGACTAAAGTGAGGTATGTGCAGGATTGAAAAGTGACTTGAATCTTCTTTTCTTAGTAACAATTCAGTAGCCGTTTTTTTTTTGGTATGACAGGGTGGCAACACAATTCAAAGATATTTAGCCTGTAAACGCATTACCCCTTATGGAACGCCGGGTTACCGGAGACGAATAAACGAGTAAGCCGCGCTGGAGGCTCCATCTCCTCCCCCCCTCCCCCCCCCCTTAAAGAAAGGAGAATATGCCCCATATCTCCCATATCCAATAATTCAAAGTGATATATCGGAACTCAGTGGCTTTTATGTGGGATCCACCTACGGGATGATCACGTTTAAGTTTTACGAAAGCTGTAAACATTACCTGTTACAGACAACGTAATTCTAGTGCTTCAGGTGGATTGTTCAGACAGGCAGTCCTTACTCGCAACCAGAAACCGAAACACATATTTAACTAATGAAAAAAAAATCACTAATTCACTCTCTCAAGCAATTGTCATTTAAGAAATGTAGCGGCGAGTTTGCGAGGCGCATGCATTTGGAACGAACTTTCAGGAGGACTCCAGTTTGAGATATACACCATTACACTCTCCGTAAAAAATGCACTGTGTTACACTTACATTAAAAAAAGAAATAATTTTATGCATGGAAACGCGAAAGTAACTCGAACGCCCGTGTACTTCGTCCCACACTATGGGAAACATTATCTCGAAACTGGTGACGTTCTGAAAATTGACTTCATGCAAATACGTGTTGCAAGCTCACCGGATGTGTTTCGTAAATTGATATATGTACCTAAATATACTTGCGAAGTTAATTAGTCCATATTGTTAATTAGTTGAATATGTGTTCCGATTTATTGTGCTAATAATGTACGCGGCTTCGGATAATTCCGCTTAACGAGAAGATTTAAAATTATCTATAACTTAATGATATTCATATATATATATTATCCGTATATTCATTATCATTTCTGATAATTATCCGAATGCATTCGTACATTCAGATTATTGGATGTGGGTTTATGGGGATGTCTCCTTTTTTTCGATGAGTGACACATTTAGAGAGAGATGGCAGAGGAATTATTGGAAGAATCAATCTTGCTCCACTTAACTGCTCATGTAAAGTTGGGTAGGATTGTGATCGTTAGCACACAGTGTCTGCTTTGTTTCCCTTTAAACATAACATTAGTGCAGCTCAGTAACGCTACTTCAAACACGTTGCCGCAGGGCAAAGTGCCACATTATGTCGCCGCCAACGCTGCTGCTGCCGTCTCTGATGGGTTGGTGTTCCATAAACTATACAGGCAACTCTTTCGCCATTCATAGTTAGCTATTCCAACAATAATTTCTACAGTTCTGTTTGGGTTATCAAGGATTTACGGTCGTATATATAAAAAAAAGAACAGTCGGATGACGTCATGGACTGCGTGTGAAAAGGAACGTACTGAACGTGTTTCAGTGCGGGCGTTCTTAAGAATAAAACTGACTCGCATATCTCACGGGGAAAATACGGGGAAGGCGGGAGATGGAAATTGAAGACGATGAGCAAAACCAACGTTTCGATGAGGAGCCAACGTTTCGACAAGTGGCCTCGAAGAAGACAAGTCCACTTGTCGAAACGTTGCCTCCTGCTTTCACTTTGTTCTCGTTTTGCTCATCGTCTTGAATATGTCACGTCATTCAAGAACATGTAACGTACGTGTCACTGCTATCGAGGACCACTATCATTGTCACCTGAAATGTTTTTATGGTATTGCCAATGTATTTGAAATAATTCATTGCTCCACAAGCAATGATGTGTTTAGTTATGAAGAACTGTCGGCATGAGGTGAATTTAGGGTATTGTAGCAATAAAGTGGTTCTCACCACCATGTGGAAACTATCAAGTGAATTAAAAGAAAGCACCATAACAAACAAGTTTCGCCTTTCTTAAATAAACTGTCGTGACACATTGCACGGGTGCTCATTTTATAGTTTCACTGCAAACAAGTTATTTCTTGATTAGGTTAACCGCCCGCGTTTCACTTCACAGCAGCAAATTCGGCTTGTTGTTTAGTTGTTTTTTATTTTGCTTTTGTGCACGCTCTTGCTTCTTGCTACGCTGCACATACTTTATCTCTATGCCGGCTAGCCCATGGACAAGTTGAGCCGCTTGCTCAGCGTAAGGAATTGGGAATATTATTTTATTTCGCTCTTCTCAACCTTCGTAGCAGTGGCGGGCATAGAAAATTCATTGATAAATCGCTACTTTGCTCAACTAAGTTCACCCAAGCTCTTTGAAACTTTATTTCGCATTTTCCTTTTTACGGCAAAAGAAAATGCAAGGGCAGCAACAAAAAGCTGCACAATCGCAGCTCGACGGTGTTCCTGTCCCCTGTCTTTGACGAACAGTTGCAGCATATTCACAAAAAGGATCGGTTACATATGTACAAAACAATTTCATAATATACAGACAATAATACTCATATCAGAACATTTATAACATCTATATACATATATTCACATGCGTATCTACACCAACCCAGCATCTATACGTATTTGAATCTGTACATCTTGGTATACATCTGTATCCAGAAAAAGGGGAGGAAAAAAAGATCATGCACAAATGATAAGCAACACCTGAAAAAATACACTTTAAAAATACCAACAGTTTTACTCAGAATCTCATAGAAATGTGCAGCGGAACAAAAAAAAAAGGAAATGCAGAACGATGGAAAAGAGAGATTTGGAACATGTTAAAAATAACATGAATCAAAAATAAATAAATAAAAGAATTGCAAATGTTGTCTTTTATAAAATTTGACCATTATTAATTAAATTTAATTTCAGTGCCTTTCTCGTAATACCATTTAGTTCGGTGTGGGAAACATGTACCACGTTTAATATTCTCGGCACCTGGTACTGCAATCGCTTGAAACCAAAATTAGTTCTTGTGAAAGGTAACACCCACTAGATCTGTTTTATGAATTGATATAACGCTTCCCTTGATTTGTCTAAGTTGCACAAGTTTATGAAAACGTTATTGTTACAGCGAAAATATTTTTTTTAATTTTTAAGGCTAGGTTATAATAATAAAAATATTCAATAGGAAGCACAATAAGAGCCCGACATATCTCGAGTGTATGTGCTTCAAACGGTGCGTTGACAACATGTCGCACAGTTTTCTTTTGTAATGTTTTTAAGCTCGTATGTTTGCTTGCGATGTCGTACCCCACACTAGATTACAATAGCTAACATGTCAAAGAATGAGACGGCTATATAACATGAGTTTTACCTTAGAGGGCAGTATGTGTAGTAATCGACAGATTACTCCACATGCTCTCGCCAAAGTGGACATAATACGCTCAACGTGTGTATCCCAAATTCAGTGTTTGTTAAAAATTACGCCTAACGTTTTGACATTATCAACGTATTCTATCCTTACTGGGACGAGGTAAAGAACAGTATTGCAGTTTACTTGTTTTTGTGGTGGCGTAAACAACACAGCTTTAGTTTTATTCGCATTAATTGCTAATGGGTTTAGATCACTCCACTTTTGCAATAAGTTTAAAGTTTTGTTTGCCACATTTGTAAGTTGCGCAATATGAAGTGATCTGAAAAAGAGGCTAGTATCATCCCCATAGACTATGAATTGTGCATGTTCACTAATATTCGTTATGTCATTAATATAAATGTTAAATAAAATCGGTTCGAGTACACTTCCTTGTGCAACGTCTTGTGTTAGTTCTCTTGCTGATGAAACTTTTGATCCAATTGCGACGCACTGCCTTCTGTGCTCAAGATATGATTTCGAAAGTTTAAGGGGAATCCCGCGAAAGCCACAATGGTTTAATTTTGAAGATAGTGTTTCATAGTTAACCGAATCGAAAACCTTGGAAAAGTCAACGAATACACCTAGAGTTAACATTTTGTTCTCAAAGTTATTTAAAATTATTTCTTTTTGCGTCAACAAGGCAAGCTCTGAAGACAGTCCCTGCCGGAAACCAAACTGCATATATGTTAGGATGCTATGTTTATCACAAAATGACTTAATTCTCGCGGAAATGATCTTTTAGAGACCTTTCGAAATTGCGGGAAGTATAGATAGTGGCCTATAATTTGTTAACTCGTTTTTCTTTCCGGACTTAAATATAACGATCACTTTCGCATGTTGCATTTTCTCAGGGAAGACGCCGTTTAATAGAGAAATGTTAACAATGTGAGTAAGCACAAGTAACAAAACATCAAGCACAAATTGAATGGGTTTAATCTGCAACCCATCTATATCGCGCGATGTGCTGTTTTCTAAGGACATAAAGGTCGAGTATACTTCTTCTGGGAGTACGTAAGCATTGGGAGCACCCAGAAAGGAAGTCGCATTTATATTATGCGTGCTCGGGGTTAAAGACGTAAAGTGTTTGTTAAATGTGTCAGCTAATTCTTCACCACTAATTGCTTTGTTATCAACTGTCAGCTCTAATTCCTGCTTAATATGAGGTTCCGGCAGTAGAAGTTTATTTACTTCATACCAAACGACATCGCTGCTAGTTCCCGCTCTATTAAAAACGTTTTCAAAATGTCTGTTCTTGGCATTTCTGAACAATTTGTTTAAAGAGTTTCTGTATTTTTTTTAAAGGAAATGAAGTCCGCAGAATCACGAGTCTTAAGAAACTTTGCATACAAAGAATTTTTTTCGCGGATCATTGTGAGGCATTCTTCAGTAAGCCATGGTTTCCTAAATTTTCTCGATTCGTTAACTTTTTTGTACGGGAAACATACTTCCTAAACTTTGAAATGTGTATGGATGAATATATTAGACGCTTCATTTGCGTCTGTGCAGTCAAGTACAGTTCTGAAGATTATTTTTTTTATTTCCGTGCGAAAATTTTCTAGAGTTTTCTATTAATTGCTTGAATCTGGAGTGGCTCAGAACGATGACATTGCCAAAATGCGCGATTAACCTTATATATCATGTAAACGGGCGAGTGATCTCCTATGTTTCTTTCAATTACACCATACTGCACATAGCCATCCGAGCTATTTGTGATAAACAAAAATTACGTTTCTGCAGCAGAAAGAATCAAGAATAATCTGCAGTCTTCGCGATTTCGGCGTATTTACTAAAAGAGTAATATGGAAATCCCCGCCAATGACAAGTTGCAAGTGATTTGTGCTGATAAAGCAGAACAATCTTTAAAGAAACACAAAAAAATTCTCACTGTCGCCGCTAGGCGGACGATACACAACAGTGAAAACACGTTTGTGCGATTAACGCTTCGTAATCTGTTGTTAATGCAGAGTAAGCTGGAAGCATGCTACATGAAATTTGATCAGATACAAGCTGTAATACACCTCCGCAGCACCTATCAGAACGGTTCAAATAAAAGGTTTGGAAGCCAGACATTCGAAACACTTCTTCGTCTGATCTATACAATGTTTCCGTTATCATTACATTGTCAAATTGAAATGGGAAGTCACCGAGAAGCGTGATCAACTCGTCATGCTTGTGCCTCGCTGATTGTTCGTTGCAGTGAAGAAATGAAAGGTAATCGCGCGAATTTGGCTTTATGACGTCTCTTGGTGAAGCCATTCCAATGGCGCAAATAAGATATGAAACAGATCAACGAAATCTTTATGTAGGCTCGTCTACTCGCACATCTTTTGCACATCTGTCTCGCTACCAATTCGAATAACATTAGATGTTTCCGTTTTCCGTCCTAAGATTTTACCGCCCTTCACCCAGACAAAACGCCAGTTCAGTTTCCGTTTCTTAGCGGTGGCTATGCCGAGAAGCTTCTTTAGCTGCGGACAAAGATGCTCTTTTACATATATTGCTTGCCGCTTATAAAATCCTAGGTCACTGGAATTAATTCTAGCCTTCCGTGCTTTCTCAAGCACTTTTTCACACTTTGCATGGTGGTTGAAAACAATCACAATGCTCTGCTCCGTGTCCACCTTTCGTGACGTGACTCAATGGCAAATCTCAATGTCTTCCTTTTAATTCGGTTCACCCATTGCGTCGCCTACTTTGCCTAGCGCATTAACTAAATTTTCAGCTTTCTCACGCGAAATTCCCTTAATTTTCATGTTCTTGTTCCGAGAGTATTGATGTTCAGCAGTGACCTTGATGATGTTTCATCCAATTGTTTTTTTAGTGCTTCGACTTCCTGCGTAAGTGCTAGTTGCGATGTTTTGAGAGCTGCATTTTCCGCTTTCACTTCAGCGCAGTCCTGCTTGAGTGTTTGGAACTCTTTGTTGATAAACTCAAGACTATTTTTAAGCTCCCTTATTTCCTTGCGCAGTTCACGTGCTAAATTTGACACTTCGGTTGACATCATGAAATGCAGTCAAAGACAACAGTGTTTTGGCAACAGAGGCAACAAGCTAACAAACAGATAAGTTTCCCTATAAGGTAAAGTTTAAAAACTGCAAAATCAAGCAGGGAAATGTGAGACGTCCTTCCTTCGCGCTGCCTCTGTTACCAAATGTTGCTTCTTCGATGCGAGCGTGCTTTTATCCCAGGCTCCGGTGAACACAAGCTGCACGTGATTCAGCCGGTTCAGCAGGATCAGCTGATAACCGGACGGTCTGGCCGCACCCACTTGAGCAGCGGTCACGCTGCGCTTGTCTACTATTCTTACGTGACGGTTTGATCTCGATACGCCTGAAAAATCAAGCAGGGAAATGTGAGACGACCTTCCTTCGCGCTGCCTCTGTTTCCAAAATCTCTGTTGGAAAATGTATTGAGCTAAGTTCCCCGTAACTCTAATAATTTAGCGTACATGTCTCATTGCGAAATTGAGGCCGGTCAGTGCTCTAAGCACGTCAACAAAGTTAAATTCTTGAGACTTTTACTACTTTAGAGAAATACCTTTGCGAACCTGGAAACGAAGAGGCACAGGCAAGGAAAGACAGCTATATTAGCCGCGTCCTCTACCGATTCACTACCCTACACGAGGGGGAGAGAGAAAAGGAGGGGCGAAGAAGGAGAGTAAGTGTGCGCGCACTCGCGCAATCACTCCCGTGTAGTCACAAGAGCTCGCGTAGCCAAGTTTCCTTCAAGAAGCTAATTGGCGCTTTGTCAGCCACGTGCGTACTAGAGTTCTTCGCCCTGAGTTCAAGGTTTTTTACTTCCGAGAATGTATGGAGGAAAGCATTGGCGCCTCATTTCTGCCCGCCCATTGTTGAGCGAGGCAGAATAAAGTGCACCGTACATCAATCTGTTTAGTCGCTGTTTCGGGGTTTTCGGAGAGAGATAATGCAAAACTACTGCCAGACAGAGAGAACGACAGTGAAAGAGGAAACACTAACACCCATGGGAGGATAACCAGGCCGAACTTAATTTAGAAGCAAGCTGGGCCAGGCGAAAGGGAAGAAGGGACTAAAAGATGAGAACAACGAGAAAATAAAAGTTCACAGCACAAAACGGGCTAAAAAATTCATCGCCTCAGTCAGTCGCAACGGATCAAATAGCCTACTTCCAGTCTCAGGATTCTTAATGAGTGGTAAAGCAGCGACGATTGATTGACTTCAATAATGCAATTGAAATATACGAGGCAAGGTAACAATGAAAAAATCAATTGCTGATATTTAGTTAGCAAGTAGTTCGTTAGGCGATTCCAGCTCTTTTCCAGTACTGGGGGAACAGTATTTAGGGTTTTGCCTATATTTCCCAATTTTCAAATAAATTTTAGCTGACCGTTACTGTCCGGTCCAATCAGACCGGTGCACAAAGCCTAAGGGCTATTGCGCATGCGCACATCACTCGCTCTGGCAGCGGAACGTAAAGCACTGTCGATTTATCTAAAGCGTGAGAGTGCGTCTGCTCTCGTTCTTTGCAATTTTGTAGCAAATCTGACTTCGTGACACTGGTGCCTTTGGGAGGCGCGCGTGTTAAAAAAGCAATGTCAATTCGTTGCCGCCACCTGAGCGCGTGAAATACGAGCTGAGCGTAAGTGACACTCTGCTAAAATGTCCAGTGATTGGAGGTACAGGTTGCTGAAAGCCGCCATACAACGTCTGCCTTTAACCGAAAAACGAAAAGAAAAGGGAAATAGTTAGCAATGGGGGCACGTTCCTGTCGTACTTCTAACCATTGTCCTCTTTTTTTTTTCTTTTTTTGCCGCGCCACACTCGCTGTCTCAGCATTGGGTTGCCACTCGACATAGGCATTGCAGTCATTCCACGAGAGAATGGGAGCAACGTTAGCCTCCTAAGACGCTCTGTGGGTCGTTTCTACAGCTGACACATGAAGTACTTTGTTGCAGCGAAGAACAAGCGATGACGAGATGAGAGGTAAGGACAGCTAGGAGGGAGGAATGCAGGGGAACCTGATTATGGCCCAGTGTACGGATCTGAACGGCGAGGTCGCGGTGATTTGTCACCCTTTCGATTGGCTGGCTCCACCGTCATCGCAATGTCCACAGGATGCCAGGCGACGACAGCCCAATCAGGACAGATTTGGCGCTCGGCTGGCACGACACCTTCGAGCTTGCCGCCTCTTCGTTGTTTACGGCACGTTTCAGGAAATATAACAAATGACCACTAAAGACAGCAGAACCTAGATTAAGAGGCGATGGTTTTGGCAACATACCGTTCACTGCGACAGAGGTCAGAATCTGTGGGACAAGCATTAATAACGAAAAACAATCGACTGAAATCTAACTTTCTAATTACCAGCAGCAGGGAGGCGTCTAACCGTTCCTCACACAGACCTGGGGAAGTGGTGGCGACCACAAAGACGGAAGATGACTTGCGATGGCTTGTTTAGACTCTGGAAATCTAGGAAATAGGTGTCCCGACTACCCCTGAAGTTCCTAAGTAATGCAGACTTAGCCTGTGACTGGTAACGTTTGTATGACTAATATTGGGGCGCGCTGTCGGCAATTGGACGTGCGGGTGCAGCATTGTGCGCTAGGAGGCTCAAAGACTGTGGGATTGTGTACTATTTCGCCTGGCTGTGTGCGTCGTCTTGTTCAACCGTCACACGGGATAATTCTGAATGAGGAGCTCGTATTGGAAGTTAAGCATTTTTAGTTTTCTCTTTCTTTTTTTACATTCATAACATGCGATTGAGCAGTAACAACTTGCTTGAAAAGTGTTTCTTCTTGCTGTCTGCACCTGAGGATTATTCATAAACGCGTCGGCGTGGTTCTGCTCTACTCGCAGACAATTTTCTGTGGCGATGAAAGTAAATCAACAGGGGCGGATCTTCTGCGCGTGCGTTACCGTGCCAAGTTGTTAGGCAGCGTTTGACAACGCTTTTGGTTTCTGGGAACATATACTGAATCAGCGTAGCCACCACGTGCGGTGGTTTCGCATTTGCAATGGATGGAAAAGCAACAAGCAAAAAAAAATGAGAAGTTAGATTGAACACTCTGCAGTGTGTTTTGTCTTGTTTATCTGTTGTAAATAAGTTGTTTGTTTTCCCTTCCAGAGCCTAAGCTAGCGCGGATGAAAATGGAAATTTTTTTTCAATGCGTTCATACTTGTGCGAGTTTTGCCTACGTAGCTTTCCCTTCCTTTTCACAGAAAGTTGTCCTAGAGTATAATTACACTTCACGTTTTGTCGCTGTCTCTCTCAAGTGGTTGCCGGCCAATCCTAGATACTTCACTAAAGCTGTAGTTATATGCTACTAAGCCTCTTCCGCGGCGATGCAAAATTATGGTGTCCTAATTATTACGTAGATGGTGCGGAACATACAAGTAGATGAGAACAGGGTAAAGACACAAACACCCGCATGGATGCTTGTGTCTGTTTTACTGTGTCCTCATTTCTGTCCTCGTCTATCTTCAAAGGCCGTTTTCCGTTATTCATTAGAGCAATAAACCAACTGGCGCTGACAACTGTTTTGTTCGAGCGCATTATCGTGCGACATGTGGCTGGGTGTGTAGTTTACGAAGGCTCATACATGCGTCATTGTTATGGGTGGAACACCTTCATGCGACAGGCGGGTGTGATGATTCTATAGAACGTTTTATCCGCGTCTGTCCCCGTTATGACAAGCGCCGTCATCTCCGAACCGCGTTAGATCACCTGGACTCTACGCGATTCTAGGTGACAAAATGCATGGAATCGTGGACATTTACGTCGCAAGCTCCTAATGCTACACGCACATTGCTGCTATTCCTGAAGCCGACAAAACTCAGTGACCGACTGTAGGCCATATATGCACATTAGGATGGACCGGCCTTTCTCTCTCGTTTCTTTCTTTCTCTCCATTAAGCCCCGCTTTGCTCGCCTAGGGTAGCAAACTGCATGTGCGTCTATGCAGGTTACCTCCGGGCCTCTTCTTACCTTTATTTTTTCTTTCACCGCTTGTCCTCCTTGTGTAGCTGCAACAGTACGCGTTCGTGGTTTTCATATTCTCCGGTCTCGTTAGTGGATACTATTGTTACTACCTTTCAAGGGCCACAAGCTTTACAGAAGTTATAAAATTTGTATTGGCTAACAGCTTCTTGAACGCTATCTGTATTTCTCGGTAACTTGCCTGAAGGTGTTACGTAAAGGCTCCCTTGTGAATATGGCACTACGTCCTGACAGCATGTGCTAAATATTACTGTTACTAAATTACTAATTACTGACCCGCTACGGAGGTGAAGCAGGCGTTAAGCACTCCCCTTTAGTGGGCCAATCCAAAAGATAGTGCAATACCGGGCCGACCCGCGGCGAAGGTGCAGTTCGCCAAAAGGGGCCCACATATATAGACAGCTTCGCTGATCATCCTTCTTCACAGAATGGAAGGACACTGAGTTTTTTTTCTTTCCTGTAGTTTCTTTACGATATGAAAGCTTGAATAGAGGTTGCAGCGCCTTTCATGTAAAAAAATACGCTTTCAAAAGCTTTTCTGCCTGAACAATTGAAAGAAAGTGGGCGATTCCTCAGCTAGTTTAAACATGCCACTTGTTAAAGGTTCGTACATCGTTTGGCCATCACGAGCGACCAATTTTGGTACACACCAAGCGTGTACTGTGTATGCGCGTCATAAAAAAAAGGCAACACGGATTATTCCCGTGTGAGATTTACGGTGCCATTTAGTTCATTGACGTATGCATTGGTAATGCGGAAATTATCTAGGCTTCTCATTTTACGCTAGCCACTTAATCTTTTGCTTGTCAATAAGGGTTCGGTTGCCTAATGCTTCGCTAGCACTATTCCGTGTAGCTTCGAAACGTCTGGTCGGTACAAGATTAAGCGCGGAGATTAATGCTTTCGTTCGTTTGACACCGAAAGCTTTTGATCAGGCCATTTACGCTGTATATAATGCGCGATTATTTTATGCAGTAGTATAACTACATAGGCGTTACAATGGCGGAAATTATTTAAAGGACCCAACAACAAGGAAATACACACACAAAAAAGAACTTATCAGCACACAATATTTCTACAATCAGCTAGAAACTCATGAGAGAGCGCAATTTGAGATCGATTCTTCTGTGTGGACTCTGGAAGTTTACTGTTCCAGTTTTTAAGGGCAACAGAATTGGACAAGCGGCTGTAGCATGAACAGATGGTTCATAGTGCCGCAAGTGCTACTGGGCTGTGCGGTGACATTATGCGGCTACAGTGACCGACTGGGATTGTATGTCTCTGCTCCTTTCTTCCTTTATCTCTACTTAACTATCACTTTACCTCCCCCTCCCCTCTTTCCCCAGCGTAGGGTAGCAAACCGTATCTTCCCCTCTGGTTAACCTCCCTGCCTTTCCCCTTTCCCCCTCTCCCTCTCCCTCTGGAAGTTTCAGTTGTGTTTAAGCATATCGGCGAAAATAAAACATTGCCTTCTCACTTTCTCACCCGCCATGGTGGCGTAGTGGCTTTGTCGTTGAGCTGCTAAGACCGAGGGTGCGGGATAAAGTCCCTGGTATTACAGCCGCAACAAACACCCGCGTAAGGACATCTACGTAAGTTTTACCTGGAGTTGAGTCGGGCTAATTTCTAATCTTTTCTTTCTGTTATCTATTCCCCTCCTCGTTTTCTCTTCCCCAAGTGAAAGGCTGCCTACCGTGCAAGGCTTTGTCAGTGCTTGTCAATCTCCCAGCATTTTCTGCTTCTTCGCACCCCCCCCCTCTCTCTCTCTTTCTCAGTACTTCTTTTGCCAACAAATTGAATTGAATTAAATTGAAATTTGTTGCATGTATAAGTACATTTAGACATGAAATATATACAAAATGAGGTCTCCTAGGCGAAGAATAAGGGCGAGAGCTCCTGTTAATTCTTACAACGAGAAAATAAGATATGCTACTACAGCAAACGAGAAATTGGTGCGCATATGATTAAAGTAATAGCATAAATACGTAATAAATAATGAAAGACAATGAAATCATCATGATGATGGTGGTTGTAGTGACGGTTATATTTAACACGTTAAGGCGATCAACACAGAAGCCATGGCAAATTAACAAGTTACTGTTAATAACCCCCCTTATAAAAGTTATTCAAGATTCGCGCGGTTCCTGCGCTACCCAAGAGTTATTTTCCTTCGCCATGCGTTTAGCATCGGGAGTAAGACTGTAGCTATAACCCAGGGTTCCCGTGGCGCGTGCGGTGTAAGTACTGAAAGCAAGCGGTGCACTAGCTTTGTGAACACAGTATTATCACTCGCGATCCGTCGATCATGTTTTTTCCAACGCGGTAGCGAAACACACGTGCTAGAACGCGACGCCTAATCTGTCGTGCTGACAAAGCACGCAATTGGAGAGGTTAGTTTGGCGTAGGCATGCGTTCATGCGGCTAATCAGCTTATCGCCCCGCATTAAGGATTAGTCTTCACGGTGTGTCTAGCGTGCATTACTACGATCAGAGTTTCGCGCCCGAAACTTTTCTGCACAGGCAAGCGAAAGCGCTAGGCGATCCGAGTTTGAAGGATCTCCTGACCCAGCTCTCTTAACAAGGAAGGAAGCAAGGAAGGAAGGAAGGAAGGAAAAAGTGGAGAAGGAAAGGCAGGGAGGTTAACCAGTTTAGCTTAACCGGTTTGCTACCCTACACATGGGAGCGGGATGGGGGGATGAAAGATGGGGAAGGGAAAGAGACAGAGCACATAGCACAGCACACACACATCGTCCGTTGGAGTCCAATCTGGCATGGTACGTGCCATCACTCTCACAGCCGCTTGTCCAATCCCGTCTCTTTCAAAAACCGAAGTATTCCCTTTGTCGCCTTCACCTGCGATGCATTCTGTCGGCGGCATGTGGAAATCGTGTCGAGGGACAATGGTCTACTGTCAAGGTTCGCTAGAACAGATGCCAGGGACTGTCATTGAACATTATATTCAGGACAGTCGCACATAATATGTTCCAGCGTCTCCTCGCAAAGACAGGCATTACAGAGAGCGTCGTCGGCCATTCCAATGCGGAAGGAGTAAGATTTCGTGAAAGCCACCCCTAGCCATAAGCGATAAAGCAGAGTCGCCTCTCTTCGGCGGAGTCCAGTTGGCATATAGAGATGCATCAAACAGGGCAGATGGTATTGATGGTTGCTCTGGTTGCTCTGGCTGTTTGGTGTGCACCATAGAGATAGCGTGATCTCCTGTGCAAGCACTCGAAGTCTGCTAGCTGCGTCGGATTGTGAAAGCGGTATGGCCTCTTCTTGTGCGTCTTCAAGAGCTGCCCGAGCGGCATTATCGGCGTCTTCATTTCCAGTGACGCCGCAGTGACTTGGCAGCCACTGAAACGTCACGTGGTGTCCTTTCTCCTGTGATGTATGGAGTAGGCATCTAATATCGAATACGAGCTGCTCGAATGGCCCGCGACGCAGAGCTGATAGTACAGATTGTAGGGCTGCCCTTGAATCGCTGAATATTGACCATTGTCGAGGTGGCTCCCGGTTGACGAAACGAAGTGCAGCGCGAAGAGCAGCTAGTTCAGCAGATGTCGATGTTGTTGGGTGGTCAGTCCTAAAGCTGATGGTTATAGCTTTTGCTGAGACAACCACAGCACCGGACGAACACTGGATGTTTGTGGAACCATCAGTATAAATGTGTTCCCTGTCCGCGTACCTCTCGTGCAGAAGAAGCCGAGACAGTTGTTTCAGCACAGGCGACGACAGTTCAGACTTTTTTCCGATTCCTGGTACACTGAGATGGACTGTGGGGCTGATAAGACACCAAGGGGGTATCGATGGTTTAGATGCAGCGGTGAAGCCCGATGGAAGTTTGTCGTTGTATTTGATGATAGTTTTAGAGAATGATGATTGGTGCCTGTCTGAAGGTAGTGCTGCAAGGTGGTGATAGGTGGCACGTGCAAAATGTCTGATGTGCGTTCTCAGGGCCTCCACCGTAATGTGAGTTCGCATTGGATGGTCCCGAGCAATCGCAAGAGTTGCCTCTGTTGACGTGCATCTGGGCAAACCAAGGCAGACTCTGAGTGCTTGAGCTTGTGCTGCCTGCAGAACACGAATATTTGTCTTGCAGGTGTTGGTCAGTACAGGAAGACTATATCTTAGAAAACCGAGAAAGAGAGCTCTGTAGAGTTTAAGCATTGCGTCTACTGACGTCCCCCACGTCTTTCCTGTCACGTATTTAAACAACTGGGAAGTTGCTGTCAGGCGCCGTTTCACGTAGGCCACGTGCGGGCTCCAACAGAGGTCTCGGTCAATAATTACGCCAAGGAATCTGTGGGTTCGGACATAGGAAATGGTCCGCCCATTGATTGAGATGATATAAGGTGTCATCGGTTTGCGAGTAAATGCTACTAGTGCGCATTTTTCTGGTGATATGCTGAGACCCTGTTTACACAAGTAATTCGCTGTCAAAGTGGCTGCTCTTTGAAGTCGCGCACGTATCTGAGGACGTGTGACTGCCGAAGTCCAGACACAGATGTCGTCAGCGTATATTGAAATTTTGATGTTAGTTGGCAAGTATTCAGCAAGTCCAACAAGAGCGAGGTTGAATAGCATAGGGCTGAGAGCACCACCTTGAGGAACGCCCCTGCTGGTATAGCGTCGCGTAGTTGGGCCATCGTCAGTTAACGCAAAGAAGAAGAAGAAGATGATGATTATGATTATGATGATGATGATGGAGATGAAGGAGATGAAGAAGAAGATGATTATGAAGATGAAGGAGATGAAGCAGATGAGGATGAAGGAGATGATGATGATGAGGAGGATGAAGATGAAGGAGATGAAGAAGATGAAGATTATGTAGATGATTATTATTTATTGGCACCTCCGTCGAAACGGAGTGGTGACAGATAGTCACCTAGCCTGCTTGGTTTAGTCAGGCATACGGTGCGTGTTTTTCATGCTAGCATTTCTGTATACATTTCCATAATATTTATCTATTTCTTCTGAAAACTTTTCTATCAACCTTCTATCGCTACACATGCCTGTAACGTATCCGGTCTTATTAATTTCTTACCTGCTCTTTCTTCATGGTCTAAATGTCTCTTACTTATCTAGACTGCTGACAGGTTGCAGCTTCCGTCCACTATAAATCCAAGCACTTCTGGAAAGTGTACGTGACCTCCGGGTCTCACTTGGTGAATCCCTTCGCATGCCAACAGGATGTGTGGAGTTGTCTCCAGATTTTTGCTGCAGCACACACATGCCTCATCTTGTTGCGACTTTTTGCTCCGGTGTGTTTTTGTCCTTAAGCTACTATCTCGAGCTTCAAATAACAAGGCACTGCCTTTTGTGCTATTGTACAGGTTTTCCGGTCTAATTTCTCTCTTCCTATTCCTGTAAATCTTTATGGTCTTTTGTTTCCGTTATTTGCATCAAATTCGCTGACTCTGTTTCTCTCACTTTCTTTTTGATAACTCCTGG
The DNA here is from genome assembly GCF_038994185.2 of Dermacentor albipictus. Lineage (NCBI taxonomy): Eukaryota > Metazoa > Arthropoda > Arachnida > Ixodida > Ixodidae > Dermacentor > Dermacentor albipictus. Next base: position 12,681,690 of record NC_091826.1, read on the forward strand.
TTGTCTATCTACACTTTCAATTACCCTGCACTTGATTGACAACTTTCTTGACCTCTTCCTCCATTCTGTGTCCACGCTTTTCAGGTGCAGATACGTGTGCACTTTAGCCGTCCATTTATTTTGATCCACGGTCCTGAGTCTTTCTTCAAAATTAATTTTGCTCTGGGCTTCTCTGACTTCGAAATAGGCCCAATTCATGTCACACTGCACTGCCTCATTTGTAGCTTTTCCCTCGTCTCCCAAAGCCATCTGGTCTACCGATCTTTAGTGAACTTCCAACCCCGACAAGATATCCGAATTTAGGGAAAGAAGCACATTTGCAAACGTTAGCCATTTCCACCACCACTACTCCTTTCCTAATTCCACGCACCACCTCATACTTATTGTGACCCCAAAGTGCTCTATGTTTCATTACTGCTGCATTCCACTTCCCTTTATTTTCAGATTATCGTAGTCGGTGCTTGAGTAAGTCCTTCCTTCGTTTATGTAGACGCCGAGGTATTCATATTGCTTGACTCTGGGTATTAGTTGCTATGGAATTGACAGCATACAATTAATTCTCCCGATTTCTCTGTGCTAAACTGAATTCCTATAGACTTGCTGCTGCGTTAACACATGTATTCGCAAGTGCCTGTAAATATGTTACGTTTTCCTCCAGTAGCCCTATGTCATCATCATCATCATCATCATCATCATCGTCGTCGTCGTCATCATCATCATCATCATCATCCTGGTTACGCCCACTGCAGGGCAAAGGCCTTTCCCATATTTCTCCAACAACCCCGGTCATGTACTAATTGTGGCCATGCCGTCCCTGCAAATTTCTTAATCTCAATCTCAACACAATCAAACCCCGGCCGTCAGTCCCCAGTAGCCCTATATGTCGGCATGCATCGATTCGGGGACCTTCTGTTGCACACGTGTCCATTACGCGTGTATGATAAATGAGGCACTAATTCACAGTTTTACAGTCGTCTTTGTATGCCCTTAACACAGAGCGCAAACAACAATGGAGACAGAGGACGTCATTTCTTTACCTCTGGGTGAATTTCTACCACTTCATTATATTTTCGGCATTCCCATGCAGTTTGTACTCGGTTGCGAGAGGTCACACCGAAGCACCACCTGCCTCCGCGCTTGAATGACGTATAAAGTTGGATCACGTGCCGGAGCGTTGGCTTCAGTTACGTCGGGTTCTACGTTTTTCGACGTACAGCTGTGGAATTTTGGTTTGTTGTAATACTTTTACTGCAACAGAGCTTGTTATTTGTGTTGGTTTCAATGTCTGTTACACTGTATAATAATATATAAGGTGCTTCTTTGCGTCGATGTGGGTCACATGTTGCTCTACGTAAGTTGCAGGTATAGAAAGCATGGTAGCTTCTACAGAATCTCAACGATCGTTAAACTCCGGTGGCAAATTTCAAAGCGCATACGTGCATTTACAAAATAAAGGGTGCTATTCACCAGAGTCAGGCTATCGAATACGTGAAGCAATATATACGCTAGTAATCAGCAGTCAGCAATGCTCGTGGCGAAGCAACATTTTTTATAAATCCGCGGCCTTGAATTGGTTTGAAAATGGGAAAAAACTTGTCGTGGACGTTCTAAATTTATTTGTACGCTTTATCTTATATTACTTTCCACTGTCTCACGGACGAAAGAACGCCAGGTAGTCAAAAGAAATCCGGAGTCTAATAATAGTCTGGTAATTAATACGGCATGCCTCATAATTATATCACGGGTTTGGTACGTAAAACTCCAGAATTTATATATATTTTTTTACATTCTCGCGGAGAAGGTGGGCAGATACCTGTATCTCATCATACGGGTATCGCATCTTTAGGCATCTAGGCCCAGGAAATCCGGATTAATTGTCTGCTTAGCTTGATGAGGCAAGTATGTTCCTCACTTACCAGCAATATCCTTGGTCAACAAATTTCTGAGTTAGGTTTTATCGCGCGTACAATGCAGCACTTTCGGGATCGGCGGGTGCGTATGTGAGAATCTGCATAAGAAGTGTGTCGTGCCGCTTAGTCGTGTCTCGTTCGTATGAACCTCAGTGCACGCTACCGCACACAACTTGCTGTAATTATCTGTTTTACAACGACGCTGTTAGCCTCTAGTTTGTCGGGATTTTTTGTGTTCGCGTGCGCGACCTATGCTCACACAAAGATGTGGGTCAATGCTGGAGACAGTGCAAGGAAGCGGGCAGCGCGCAGTGTGCTGCTTCTCCAAGAGGTATTGCATGACGTCATCAGATGAGTCATCACTTGACGAAGCCGTCAGCGCGGGTCGTCACGTTTGACGTGACGGAGTCATCAGATTAAGTCATCAGGCGATATCGTCACGTGGCGATGCCGTTAGCTGTATATTCGAATTACAATCCGAAGCTATCATGCCTGCAGCTTGTGTGTTTGTCGCACTTTATAATTTTTTTGATGCAGTTTGCTTCGCGAAATCCAATTAGCACCGTAAGGCACTTGCGCTTGGCGGAGAGCCTAGGAGAACGAGGATGTGTGCTGCACAATCGCACAAGTGCATGCGCGCGTGGCGTGCCTGTGTACACATTATATGTGTCCTCGATGCGTGGGCGCTCTGCCCGTTCCATCTGTCGCACAGCTTGCGCTGCCACCGTAATCGACGTTATTACAAACATTGTCTGAAAACCGTACCGCGATCTAGCGTCCGCGGCCACTCAAGCATACCTCAAACGGCAGCTGGAAAATGGCTCGGTCTTCGAGCTTCCGCGTAACAGAAAGATGCTTCCTCGTATATTCGAATTACAATCCGAAGTTATTAGGTCTGCGACTTTTGTGTAAGTCGTACTTTACGAAATATGTAACCATTTAGTTTGAAAAATTGAATTGGTTCAGTAATACACTTGCGCCCACGTGCGTGCGCGCATGACGTACGTCGTTTGTGGTGGTGGTGGTGGTGCTTGCCTAACATCGACAACAGCTTCGCCGCGCATCCACTTTCGGAGGTGGATTTTTTTTAGTTTAAGAAATGCACGAAGGGAACAGACAGAAAGACAGCGCGCAATTAGGAAGTGATGCCAGTGGTCATATTTTTGTTTTTTGCTGTAAAATTTATGCAATATTGTTTTTGGGACTGATTTGGTTATAACTTATAGCCTTACAACTTTGCGAGTGTAAATGTGTAAATTGTAGACAGTAACGCATTCTTAATGGTGCAAATCAGTTTACAGTTCATAGTAGTCATATTCGTCTTTACTAGCGCTGCTGATGAAAATGGCGAAAAAGAAACGCGTCAAATACTTCTATAATTTTTTTCACTACGGCAAACGTTATCACGAACTCTAACCCAGCCGCAACTTGAAGGTTGATGACCTTTGAGAACAAGTTAGCTTACTGATAACAATATTCTGAGGAGTGATGGCTAACTTTTTCATAAAAATCTGACCAGCTTACTTTTGCATAGACCAGGCCATAGATCAGGCTGCATCCTAAACGAACAATCCAACCAATACAAGAACAAGACCCGGCCTTGGCTGGATATATTGACGATAAGCGAATGAAAGATTATTTAGCAGGCCCTGAGCAACTTCTTTTCGTTTTCTAATACGGCAGGCAGTACTGTTAAACGACAAGGGGCAACGGTTATGAACGATCAAAATAAAAGAAGCAGTTTAAATTACGGGATAAAATCACCACGCGCGCTCTCGCCTCGGCGAAGTGTTGTCACATGATTGCACTTTAGACGAAAGAACGGTTGCAGCGCCAGCGTTTCTAGTGGTAGCCCTCGCACCCAATACGAAGATCCCCACAGCATGGTTGCAGTGAACAAAATAGCCAAGACTGAAAAAAGTCGCGTAACACACCCACGAACGCAGAGAAAAACAATTAACAAATAGGTGACCACCAGTCAGCAACGAATGTCTCTCTCTGATACATATAAACGTCCCGCATGCATGCACAAAGTTCCACAGCTTTTTTTTTACGTGCAGAAGAAATTGCTATCACCTGAAAATTTCGCGTGAAATATTTTGGATGTCCCCAGCAGGGGTAAGAAACCTAGCTCTGCCGTGGCCGCTCAAAACATTTTACGCAAGGAAAGAATCGGCAGTCCACTCACCACTTGTTCGGTTTCTTAAGCACTCAATAATCCCAATACTGCAACACTAAGCAGAAACATGCGCATCCAGCGCAACATGGATGATGACCGCCTACAAAGCGCACTTGCGCAAATTACTTTCTGCGCTGTTCTCTTGGGTAGAACAAACTCGCCGAGAAGCAATTCCCGCATTCAAGATGGCGGTAGGTAAACCGACTTGTTACGTTGTTACGTTTTTTTTCTGATCCACTCCTACCAATCGTTATTATCTGAAGTAGAAAAAGTGATTCTGTGCCCATGGAAACCCTGAGCATTGACGATATCGTCTAGTTCGGCAATAATACAACGATTGCACTGGGCATTCTTTTGCACCCCCGTTGTGGGCAGAATATCTCCCAGCGAAAAGACTCACTGGCTTCGAATCCGATTACAATGAATGTGATTTTTATTCTTTTAATCGCGCTTCAGCTTTGCCTGTCTGGTTGCATTGCCTGACAAGCAGTTTGTTGAGGTAGGTTACTGCCTGCCCGAGTTGTGGCGTGTCACCATTTATCGGCCTTACTTTCAGGTTCATGTTGGAGTTCAGACACGCAGCTGAGGTGAGGGGGTGCCGTTGCTGTTCAACGTTCGAAGGCTTCCATGCAACAATCAATGAGCGTCATTATTAGACTTCGCAGCCATAACCTGTCTCATATTTTGTTATTTCGTTACGATGCAATTAATTGTAATTTATTTGTCAGGAAATTAGTCTATTAATAAATATGATGGTAGCTACGTAACCAGAACACCACAGTGCTTAAACCACAAACCAAAGGCGCACGCAATATTTGAGCACTTCTCTTTCATTGCTGAAATAGTGTTACGGGACGGAATTTTCCGTCGATACAAAAACGTGCGTTACTGATTGCAGTCTTTAATATAAATATGTGCGTTTTGTATATCTTGTAAAATTTTGCAATATGATAATACGCTCACAATGTTCTATGTTTCACTTCGATGCCATCCGAAAAAAATTGCTTCCATTATCGAAAGGGCCGATGATTTATAGTTGGCAACGTCGCCACACGATTGGTGGGATACTAAGATAACATACCACACAATAACAGAAACATCGATTTTATTTTCAAGCAGGCTCTGTTATGCCATGAGTTATACAGACCCGTTACACGTAACAATGTTGAGAAAGAGATTTCTCATTGAACAATAACACGAAGTGACTTTGTACAACGTAACAAATTTCTACACCTACACTAACCACGATTTACTTCTCAAATGTGACATAAAAAAGTAAATTCACTGCTTCTGATGTACAGCATGTCATGAAAGCACCATTACTGATGTCTAAATTATTAAGGCAATTTGTTTATTTCTTATTTTATATACACGTTTTTTTTCTACAAAGAAGTAATTTGCAAAGCTTCAGAAGTCAGAACTGGTCCTTCGCAGTGACAAGATTTAGATATGGGTGAAAATTTTGTGTCATGTAAACGTTGCGTTCACAAATAAATTTTATAAAACAAACAATAAATTATAAAACATTGTGCGAGCAGACACTGACAAAGCAATTCAGCCATATAGCAATACAAGCGTCGAACTCAAAAGACCGTTGCAGCTTTTACTGGTTTCGTCTTGTGTTTCACAGCGAAGCTCATCTTTCTTTTCGCATCACTTGTACACACATAAGCACGTACAGTCTGCAGATCGTCTATAGACTTCAAGTAGAATATTCTCCTTTTCCTATGCAGTTGTCATTTTCACTTTACAAACTGTACAAGATTCCAAATACGACAATCGTTAACACGTCTATTTCCCTTGATCTAATTGTGGTCCATAGATTTCGAAACGACTTGATTATAGACAGTCTACAACGTTAGTAGAAATAAATTTTATCTGGCGGCGGCGACCACGACCCACTGGGGGCGGGATGCACAAGCGGTCGCGTACTTTTATTTAGGTGCACGTGAAAAAATACGAGGTGGTCAAAATTATTCTGGAGACCCAGTAAACGGCGTGCATGCGTAAATATAGGATTGGGATTTTGGCGACTAAAACACCGGAATTTCTTAAACAAATGATAAGGCCATAAGCTTATACGCCGTATGGAAATTTGGAAGAACGTTCAATGCACGGTCCTTAAAAATTCATTTCAGTTCTTGTACGTAGTTTCTTCAGCCTAAACAAACCTTTTTCAGGGTCACGCAGTCATTGCTTGTGAACGCAAATTTGTACGGCGTTGAGCCACGAACCGGCTAGCGAAGTGCAACGCCCGCGGAGCACTCTTGAACGCAACTCGTAGGACTTCACTGCACTCTAACCTCGGGCGTAAAGTTAATCGTATGCTAAAGAGAAATAAACGGTGAGCTGTGTAAGTACATCAGCCTTTTATGATACAAAAAAAGCCTCTCTTACAGTGTTAGGAGGTGGGATGAGTCAGAAAAGACACAAGAACAAAGACCAACTCACCGTGATGTCCTAGGTTTGACCAGTGTAAACATCAAATTCTAAGGAAAAAAAGCGTTATAAATTGTTTCAGAACTTTTTGCAGCGCCACAACGTCCAATATATATAATTTTTTCTTGAAAGCCAGTATGTCACTGTGATGTGTCGGCAGTTATACTCCCGGTGTGAAAAAAAATTATCTTTGACCCCCATTTTCTTTTGTAATTAGTAGCCTGTTACCGCAGTAATAACGAAAATAAATTTGGGAAAGAACACTTTATCAGTGCAAACTGACTTAATGTTTCTGTTTAGCATCTCTTTAATGCTGCTTCTTTCCCTTAATTCTACGTGTTGATTTCAGCAGGCTGCGCAGTAGTATACTCTTATCTAGAACAGTGCATGATATATCTGTCTATTGCTCTGGGAGTTAGAGATGAGCGTGAATGATAACACTAATAACAACGTATAATTTATATACGCAGTTCTGATTCGTCAGTTTTCTTCTGATCTTTCGAAATCACAGCAATTTCTTTGACGCCAAGTGGTTACCTCAGTTTTGACGGACAGGTCATGCTTCGCCATGACGATTTCGTGAACAAGTGTTTGTCGGAATGGTGTCCAACAAATCCTTAATTGCTAACATTCTTGCTATTGGTAACGAATTAGTGATTCATGTTCTCACTTATATAGAGCGATAGAAACCCATCTAGCTTTGTCGTCCTTCATGCAACTGAAAAAAATAATTTACTGACGCATTCTAAAAATATTATCAGAAACTTCTAGACAAAAACAAAAGTGGCAGACATTGGCATGGTTCAAAAGCCGCTTATACATGGAAATAGCATTATGCAAAACTGAGGCTGCATTAGTGTTGAATGGTGTTTTTACTGCCAGCAGTACACAACCACACAAGTATACCAAGCGTCGATAAATAGCCGGGGCAGCACCATGTGACTGATATATGAGGACCTTTAGCAACACGGCTCTCAACAGCACTGCGGAACATATTGAATGTGCCCTGAAGACATGGCCAACACGACATCGTGAAAGTCCTCGCATTGAAAGGGTCTCTTTCAGCCAAACAGCAGGCTTGAAGCAGCATTTAACGTAAGTGGATTCGTACGTGAGCTCAGATGTTATTAATAGTGAAAAATGAAATATTTTTGCTTCCACATGAAATTTGAATACGTCAAGCCTTCGAAGTGGGTTATCTTTTTTAAAGACATTTCAATGTTAAGGAGGTTTGATAGTGGTAATTTTGAGAAATAAAGTTATCATGAAGAAGCTCACAACCAGTGTTACTGTGCTCGCATAGGTTATGTGGTATTTGAAGATCTTATGTGCGTATTCATTTTGTTTAGGTGAGTGCAATGTTGAAATTCATCCAATATAGAAAAGTGCGCTATGTATTTTTTATTCGGATATATTCACAGCTTTCTTATATATTCACTTTGTAGATTTAGTGCGGAATTCTTAATTGTTCCTTAGTGGAAATCCCTCAAGATCAAATGACACTGTGCGCTCAGCAGTCATGGCAGCCGATTGTGAAGCAGGGAAAGAAGCGATTATTCGCAAATTGTGGTTACGATGATAGGATTGTTGCATTTCTTTCATTTGACTGTTCTTCGGAGAGTCAACGGCCCTCGCAAAAGTGCACGTAACTTCTCTGACTCATTTACAATCTTACCTTATACATAATAAGCAGGTTTGTCTGAAGAATATTTGAGGTACCAGACCTTGACGCTGCGAAAGTGCGCATCGGCTGGTAGGTAACACTGCCGAACTACATTTGTCGTAGTCTGTAGACCGTACACTTGACAAATCACTCGGTACGAGTTCACACTTAACATCGTTCACTAACTCTAACAGGTAACAAGCGAACGTGCGGCACTGGATTTTCAGATCAACAGACGCTCACCGGAAACGTGTGCGATAGCACAGTGTTTTCTTGTTTTATGAAGTAAAACCTACAGAGGTAATAACATGTAGAAATGACGTAGAGTATATAAAGGGTGTCTCAGCGAATACTTTCAAAAACTTTTAAGAATGCTTGTGACAGACAGCACAAGTCTAGTCCATTACTTTGTCTGCACGAAGAAGCGACAATTATCCGCACAAAAAATGGAAATGCATAATCGACAAGTTTATAAATAATCACCGATTAAGTTGTTATCTAATTACCTTATCGCACGTATTGCAATTCACGGATTTTAGACGGTTAGTTCGCAAGACGTATCCACTTGAAAATAATTGTGTGGTTGACAGCATTTTTGAGATATGGGCCGTCGAACTTGCGGTAAGAATTCACTGCCATTCCGCTTACTTTCTTAACAAAACGTCATTTTACGCATCGAAGCAGAGCAGCAATTGCAATGCGAATGTATTTCTCGGCAAAGTTCGGAAATTAATGTTAGGAGTTCGTGTCATCCTGAGAATTCGTTCCATGTGGATCCACCTCGTGAACTACCCGGCTAGAATTTGTAAATTGCAATATGTCCCACAAGGTAATTGGCTAAAATCATAATTATTGAGTTTTGTTAATTTGTCTATTATGCATTTCAATTTTTTCGCATGTCCGCCTCTTGAAGTACGCCAGCTCATGGACTCTAATTGTGCCATCTGTCAGGGGCAATCTCAAAAATAATTTCGAAAGTGTTCGCTGGAACACCCGGTATAATGCGCTTTTGCGTCGGAGCACCTCAACAACAGTCTCGTGGTGATGATCGTCGGAGTAGACGGCTTTCCACAGTAGTATGAGACGTATTCAACAGTTCTCAGTTCACGGACTTCACGTCGAAAAACACGGGCACCGTTTCGTCGTAGTTGCGGGTGACGCCGGAAGAGGTCGCACGAAGAGGGTTCCCTGGAGTTTACAAATTTCTCCACCGGGAAGGCCTGAAAAAAGGAGAGCAGTGCATTTGGAATGTAAACCTAAATATACCCGTCTTGCCCTGTTACATTGCCCAGGTAAAGCCTGGTGAATTGATTTCACGCTATGCATTGCTGACGCGTACTAACCAAAGTACGCTTATGCGTCAAGGACAAGCTCTGTCAAGGGAAATCAAGGGGCACAATTCAGAAACCATAGCCTGACTTAAACCATAGCGTTTTCCATGAGTAGGAAAAAATTTTTTTGATAGTGCATGAGAAAACAAGTGCCAGACAGGACATAACTATTATGCTAAGTCGTGAATTTTGCTTATGTTCTAGAGTTCTCAGGCTGGGCTTTGAGCGAGTCTCACCTTAGTATAATGGTGCACTCTTCACCTCATATTAAAGGCTTACTAATAGAGCATACTCGTGTTTCCTTTTTCTTTTCTGCTCTAAATGAAAGTCCAAGATCTCCAAGCCCCCGTAGAAGAAACGCTCACAAGCATCAGGGCGCCCTAATAGCTGGTGCCCAAACGAACGCCCCAGCTACGATTAATCATCCCTCCTCCCCCCCTCCACCCCGCGCCCTTCTCAGTGACCAAAACATATCTCGAAGGCTATGCTTTCGCAAGCTGCATGCGCCGCAAGTCATTGCTAAGCCCGAGGCACATCAGGACCTCCCAGTTTTAGACGCCACTTATAAGCTGCTATATGTTTCTACGAGCTAGCTTCGGTAGCGTTACTCGCAGTGTTGATGCGTCATGACGTCATCTCACACCTGCTCGCTTCGTTCCTGCGATTGTTGCGGCTGTCACACGTTAATGAAGCCGAAATAAAGGAATGCAGCCATAGATGCAACACGCTAATTTACATCTTATGAGCAGCGCCGTCACACCTAAGTAGCTTGGTCACCACACAACGTCAGATAATATTCCAAATTGTCATGATGATCACTGCAGTGTCAATGAATTCGTGTTGAACATACTGAAACGAACTTTTCTAGTAAATTTATATATATTTAATAAATGTGACCCAGCGTCCTTACTTGCCACATATCACCCCCTTAATTGCGATAAGCGTGCGATAACTTCGAAAATATATGAAGTAGAAAATACATCAACTACTCAATTTCTCGTGGCACTACTTTGAAAATTTTAAAATATTGGAAAAATACATACTATAATAAAGAGAATGTTGTTATGGCACACTGTTTCATCAAAATCTAACTGGTTTCAACCTCGATACGTCCATGTGAGATACAGTTACCTGACTTTGTATTCTTGGAGAAAACTGTGTGCTGCAATGTCCTAAAACGCCTGCCACTAAATTGCTTATTTCGTTTTTGTTTTTGACAGTGTGTCTTCCTGAACATCTAGTTTCCTAGTATTCATTGCGTGTGCTTGTTTACACGTCCTCGCACAAAAAAATTGGCAACTTTAATAGACCCGGAAGCATTAACACTTTATATTCAGTTAGCACCGAACGGGAATCCCATTTAATAAAGAAACATTTTTGTACACTCCTACTATATTTCACCGAAGCTCTCACTATTGCAATATTGTCACTATAATCACTCACATCTTCAGCTGTGCTGGTCCATTCAGCGGCTGTCGACTGTGGCGCTTCTCTGAAGTCTGTGGCATCCACTTCAGTCGCGTATCCAGGGCAGCCCGTAGACCAAGTCCGGCGTGGTCTACCCCGCAGTCACACCAATTAGCGTTCACACCGGCACACATGCAGCGCAGTGCAAGTCACAGCGCAACTACGGCGAAACGCAGCCTTCCTCAGACGAACCCGTTCGTGTGCGCGACCGTGTTCTCCTGGTGCTGGAATACGGACGACGCGGTCGTCTTGCCATTGGAGCGGTTCGAAGACAGGCGACGTATCTTCCGTCGCGAGCGACACATGAGCACGTCCTTCATGCTGCGCCGGAAGTTGTCCGACAGGAACGCGTACAGTATCGGGTTGATGAACGAGTTCATGTAGAGCACCAGCGTCGTGGCTATGGTCAGGCTCACCGCCGACCGCGACGCCCCTTCGTAGCTGGAGGACCAGTACTGGTAGAACTTGCGCGCGTGGAAGGGAAGGTTGCAGACGGCGAACCCGAGTACTACGGCCACCAGGAGGCGTATGACCTTGCGCCGAGCCCTGAGCACTGTTGCGGCAGCCTGTTGCTGGTAGTGTTGGTGAACTTGACTGCTGGCGGCGATGGGGAAGCAGTGTTTCTTGTTCCCTGCCTGCCGGGGCTTCTTGGTGACTCCTCGGGCTTTATCCTGGAGGAGGCTCTCCCGACACTGCACTGCGCCGCTTGAGTTGGCCCTCGGCAGAGGGAGCAGCTCCATCGTGGCCCTGCAAAGGCGGCAAGCAACGAATTAGGATAGAAGGTTTGTAGGTGAAATGCTTAGCTATTTGAAATCCAGGCTGGGCAGCCTGAGGACAAAAAAAAAACTCAGCAGAAACTTTTAGCAAAATATGAGGCATGTGTCTGCTGCAGCAAAAGTCCATAGATGACTAGCCACATTTTATTAGAATAACAAGAATATCGACCCAGTCGAGGCCATAAAAAAAGTACACTCTCAATTAGCACTGTGGTTCAAAGCTGAATGGATTATTAACTGGTGAGCGGTCGAGAAAAGCAAGAACGTTCGAAGCACTAGTGAAAAAAAAAAGCATGGAAGAAATGGATCTGCACTCGTTACAGACATATACGTCACATTACAGTACACATGTAAATGTTTTAGTAAGGGCCGAAAATATATAGTCGTCCTCAACAAGGTGCTAGGCTGCAGTAGGTGTAGTGAAACCTGATTAGCTCAAGCAGGCTAGACGACAAATAGTGGCCGCCTCATTTCAAAGCGGATGCCACTTTAAATCATCATCATCCTCACCTTCGCGGGCCACTGCAGGAGTAGGCCGTGGGGACGCTGCTTCGCCAAAGCTGGAGGCCGATGATGGAGTACATGACGCTCATAATGGCGAGCGGCACGAAGAAGCACACGACAAAGTTGAGCACGTCGTAGGTGCGCGAGTCGTAGAGGAAGCGGCGCATGATGCAGATGTGGATGGTGCGGCCCGGCTCGTCGTGGGAGGGCACCTCGGCCGTGCCGCACATGACCAGTCGTGGGCTGCAGAAGCCGGCGCTCACGAGCCACACGGACAGGACGACTATGCGGAGCCGACGTAGCGTGATCACGTGCTTGCTCCACATGGGATGCACGATGGCGATGTAGCGCTCGACGCAGATGACTGTCAGGATGCCCACAGACGCCGTGTAGCTGAGGGCCTGCGCATAGAGGCATTGGTGGGAACTGCATCAGTGGCGGCGTGCGTTAAATATTAGCGATAAATTAAGGATAATGGACGGTGAAGCGCGAAATTTCAAGGTTATTCAAAATTATAAAGGCTACTTGTCAAGGGAAAAGTGAGTTGAAGGAATGAGGACCCACTTCCTAGACACTCTTCACATGTTCAAAGCTAATAAAAGAAACGTGGGCATATTAACGCGTAACATCACACAGCAGGCTTCACTGGCAATGATTCATTTGCGCCATAACTGTATACATGTATAATTTACTGCGACACTAACATCTTTCCCACAGTGACGACCATCAAATTATTTTTTGTCTGCTTTTTTTCTCAAAGCCTTCACCAACAACGGGAGAGGGGGCGAAAAAAGCAAAGGTCAGGGGGTTGTCATCAAATAATAATTTATTCATCTGAATTCATAATTTGAAAAAAAAGTTATTGAATATATATTGGACTGATAATCGTAAATTCTGTCGTATGAGAGAAAGAAAAGTGTTTAGGTAAATAATTTCGGACTTCATGTTTTATTTGAGGTATGCAATTTACTTATTCCGTATGGTGTTGCAGAATAAGAAGTAAATGTACCGACCGTAGCAGTCTGAGTCTACGCATATCTGAGTGGACTAAACTTATTTGTATATATTTATACAAATAAGTATAAGTATATATTTATATTTATTATATATTTACGGAACTTTGTCTCTCATATTTGTTTGTACAAATACTACGTCGTATATGTGGTTTGACGTCCAGTAGCTCTTACGAACTAGCGAAGAATCATTTATCGTGCAAGAGAACTGGGAGTGGTTGTTACTAAACATAGGATGACAGACTGGTGGAAAGCCCTTCACTTTTGCAGCTACTCGAACGTGCGGTCCATGCCAAAGCTGCTTAAACAGGGCGTAGGTCCCCAGAGATCTGCTCTCCCCAAACTGCTGTCCTAATTTGTAATATCGCTCAGCAATCAAAGTGACCATCAACCTCTTAATTATCGCTCTGTGCAATGAAGCGGGAAAGCATGGTACTACTAGTCTGGCGTATGGATGCCACTATACTTCACGATGCCGAGAGCTCGCTAAGCATTGGACGGGAAGTTACGGCCTTTATTGCTGAGGCAAAGCAGTTTGATCCCACAACGCGGGATGACCAGCGTGCTTGTGGAAGACAGCAGAGCAGCCTGCTCAGATTTTGCATGACCTTGACGTGGCACATACCTGAATGAAGAAGTACATCCTGCAGAGAAAGTCACCAAAGGGCCACTCTCCCATCAGGTAGACGGACATGTTCTGGTAGACGCAAAAGAGGCCCACGCACAGATCAGCCACTGCCAGGTTTGTGAGAAAGAAGTTTGTGATGGTGCGCATGCGGCGGTGTACCACGACCACCAGTACCACAAGTAGGTTACCTGCGTGGTGTTGGGTTGACGGTTGGGAGAAAGGGAGAGAAAAAAAAAAGATAGAAATTAGATTAGTTTCAGCAGATCGACGATGGTAAATAAAACGGTGTCGTGTGCAAAGCAGATTTGTGAGGATATAAACTTTGGTGGCAACGTTTCTTCATAAAAATTAGATCAGAAGAAGAAAAGCTTTCCACTTTACGCAACACAAGTCATTATAGGAAATTAAATCCGGAGTATGGATTCGTAGCAATACTCAGCGGAGTCTTTTCCCTTCTTTTACAGCTATAGATTTTACGGATTCACTCTTCTGGTCGTTTTAATGTCCATTGGTGTCGTCGCTGGAATCCCACAATCTTGAGAAGAAATTACAAATAAAGAAAAGAACGATTCTCATTGCGCCACAAGGACCCGAGCTGACGGCAAAGAGATTGGCACTTCAGGATTCTGCCTTTCAGCGACTCTGCCAGTGCTACAGCAGGGGAGAATGCAGACCATGCAGAGTGCGACCTTCTTCGGATTCTAGCACGTCTGTTTCCCAGTTGCAGAGGCACACCTTAATCAAGTTTTCTTCTTCTACGTATGGCAATGATTGAGTGCGTCGACTTCGTCTTCATTACTATTCTAGTGCTCATGCAGCCTGTTCTCATGATTAGTGGATGACGCTGACGTCGTCTTACTTTTCTTTCAAGGATACCGTGGCGCCTATTAACGAGGTTGTCCAGATGCAAACGTGAAAAATAAGCGGAACCAATCCACCAGGAAGAAAGTAAATGGTTGTTTTATTATAACCAGTAGCTGAGTCTGGATAGGTAAGAGGAAGAAGAAAAGCCCAGTCTGACCACTTCACCGCCGGACGGTGCAACGTCTACAACCGAATGGGACTTATAATTGTCTGAGTTCTCCAAAGACAACTGCTCGCTCACGTATAGCTGGGAATGCTCACTCCAACTAAAAGGACGCACTAAACAATTCATAGCTGAATGCGCATTGTATTTCACCAGCTATTGCGTGCCTGCGTCGCGTTACGTGCGCAGCTTTAATTCTTGTAGCTTTGAACTCGGACCTAACGCAAGATTGGGGCTACTAATAATGCTAATGACTACCACCTGGCTTGCCATGCAAGGTTATTTCCATCACTGCAATCACCATAGTCAGATATGACTATAATGTGTACTCAATGGATAGAGGCTTTTACGAATTTCTTGCAGTTGCTGGAGCCTGCTATTGCTTGGTGAAGCTGGCGTATTAAATTCATTGCACAGCCAGCATCTACGGTGACTCGTGAAGGTCCTGATGCTGCTGCTGTGCTACTGAATGAAATTCCCATGGTGGTAGCGAAAAAGACTTCGCCGTTGCATTTTTGTTGTAATTCTCGAGATGCTTTATTTCCTTCACTTCTCTCAAACATTACTGTGACGTAAAATCACAAAGAGAAGCTGATAATGATATGTAGTAACTAGACTTATCCGCTGTGAAATACTTAACGTGCAAAATGGTAATTCGTTGTGTTCTTCGTGGTGGTGTTACAGTCTATACAAAAGGTAGGAATAACAATAAGGGACAGGACAGAATGGTAACTTCGCTACTAACTTATTGAACAGACTTATAGGTAACCTAGATATTTTAAGCCTTACTTAGGTAATTAATCTGGACAACTAATTTGAAGTTCAACTATTGATCTCATTCAGCTCTCCAAAGGTTTTCGAGACACACAACAGGAACATGAACATGAACAAAAGCGCACTCCAGACTATGTTCGAGTTCCCGTTTTCTGTCTCCTTACCTTCGCAGCGTTGATGCCAAATAAGGCTATTCCAACTACTCCCAACGCAAGGCCTTCATAAAGTTGAACTAACTTGGTTACTTCAAAGTGAGCACGATATCTTGTTATTTTTTCCCTACGCTTTGTATGTGCACGCTGTAATACTGCCACGAATAATGCATCCCCAATTGGAGCGCCAGCAAACAATATTGAGGTGTGTTGCGCTTCGCGCCGCAATCATCTCTGCTATATGGCAGTCTTTCAAATGTAGGCAAGAGAATGGTGTAAAGCTGCATCACTTGCCAAAGAAGCTAGTGGTTATACATTATATATACAGGAGACAGGCTCCTAACGCCTTAAGAGACTTCATATGTCTCATGGGTGTGCTCTACCTCAAAGTCTTCCGCGCGAATTCGTTTCCGAAGAAAAGACTTCGTTCGCTGGAAAGTTAGCTGAGCGATTGTTGGGTGTGAAGGTCCCCGTTGGGGCGAACGTCTTATAGAAGTATGGTACGTGTAGCATACTGTGAAAGTGATGAAACCATGACATCAAATTCAGCTCTTCCTTGACGTATATTGAAAACCGTGATGGCGCGTGAAGCGAAAAAGGTCGTCATCGTAAAAAAAGAGGAAAAAAAAAACGTATCACTCCCATGACAAGAAGGGCTCTCATTTGTTTTTTTTTTGTAAGGAGCGAAAAATCGAGAAATATGCGTGGGTCGACGCGTCGCAGGCGGTGTCAAATAGGGTCGCACATGCAATGCGTCTCTTTTGCATGTTGCGTTGACCCTTTATAGGCGTGTGCTGAATTTTCCTTAAGTCGACGTACGGTTTTCTTCAGCCGGACGAACGAGCCTTGTAATGACACTCACCCTCACTAGGCTTCGCTGCAGAATATATGTGTTATGGGTTGATAAGTACGAGTTCGACAAACGTTCGCAAAATGAAACGAGCATGACTCCGTCTGGGCTGGTCAGGTGTTCCACGTCTTGCTGCCATGCGCTTGCATGCTTTTGCCATCGTAAGCAGCATTCTCGATCCATCGCTTTGACGGTTGCCACAATTTTTCGCGTTTCGCAACGTTTAGCTCGATGCCTCACTCGACGCGACATGTACCACCATTCATGCACGGTGAAGCTGTATTCAACAACAGATTACGCCGACAGGAGCGCTGCGATTGCCGGCATCTCATCCACTTCTACCCGATTATCGCGTCAGCTCGTTCTTAAAGCGGCATCCCTGAAAATAGACGGCTAGTATTACCACTTGTCAAATCAACTGCCTGAGGGCACCACTTGCATAGACGACGGATCCACCCCTCAAATACCATCTGTCGTTCTCAATGCCAGTCGAAAGGGACAGTTTTCACTTGGTCGGTAGTGACAATAAATTTTATCGGGAGGCTCACCTAATAGGTGCGTTTAGGCAAACAAACTCACAAGCGTAGTAATGCTATCTCAAGTGCAACTTCATTAGATCAGGAGCAGTTTTGTTCATTTAGGATAACAAAGGAAAGTGTGCTCGCAGAAACACGGCATGGTGCCTCTCCATTTTATGCATCTGCCACTCGCCTATTAGCACTGCTTCATCTTTTTAGACGTTGGTCTAGAATTGGTCTTACCAAAGAAACAGCAGCAAAATACGATGGAATACGCCAAAATGAGGCTGACGCGGACGTCCATCCTTTGGAAGATATCCTCGTCAGCTTCCGCGGAGGCCCACACACCGGAAGCGGAAGTGGCCGACCCGTTTCCGGCAGCGTCCAATACGTCCACCGTGCTGCTGTCATTGGCATCGTCTGAAGGAGCCATAACTCAGGACGGGCACAGCACCTGAAGAAGAATTGTCAGTACGAATGTAAGAAGGTGAAACAACTATATAGCTGCTGTCAGTGTCGTAATAAATGGGGTGTACCAGCGCTAACACTAGCCGAGCCATAAAAAAAAAGAAAGCTAGCTCAATGTGTGATAATGAAACTTGCGGTGTTCCGTCATAGATTGTCTTCCCCCAACAGGATTAATTTTTGTGCGATAATTATTCGGCCAAATACAGGAGATGACAAATTTTTTTTTTAATTCAGAGCTTCGCTTTTGACGGGATAGCTTTTTCTGCCTCTTGAATAACCCATGCATTCAGTCATTTTTCTCACGCTTTGTCCTGCGTAATTATTTTTCCCCTGCACTTGTAGAGCGCGAAATACAAAAAGAGGCAGCGGCTTTGGGCCTCCGCGCGCCATGACACCTGAGATCTCGCAAGTGATTTAAAGCAACGACGCTCATCAGCCGACTCGGCCACCGTCTGGAAGCTGCATTGTAAAGTAATGCACGCCCTTAAAAGTGAATGAGGGCGTAAATTATTTTACAGTTCGATTGTGTCGGCCTCCCGTTTATTGCGAGCTGCATATGCGACTTAACAATAGCAGCCTATAGCAATGACCAGGCTGGTGTCAGTTCACACAATCAGCGGAATTAGTTCGTTCAAATCATTTTAGGGACAACTGATGTCGCGGCGCGCGGGCGCGCAATACCGCTGCACCTTTTGTATTTCTTGTGGTACGAGGAAAAAAATAATTACGCAGAGCATAGCGCGGTAAAACCACGTAAGTGGATTGTTTTTGAACGCATTAACAGTATTCCCATCAGAAGCCGCTTACTGAATAAAAAAAAAGAATGTTGAATTAATATTCGCTGTTTAGGCATACAATTAGCACAATTATCTTGGTGGTGGAAGAGGACCCTACCGAACGCCGCAGTTCTCATAATCGTGACTGCAACGGTTTTTCGTAACAGCTTGGCTAAGGTTAGCTGCGACCGTATCGCTGAGGTTAGCTGAGGAAGCCTAAAACTGAGCAACATTGAAGCACCGAAGTGGAGCATCATTACTGCTTGACCGTTCTCCCCCCCTAAGGAAAGAAAGAGAACAAATGCTCTCGCCCTCACGCAAAACAAAACGTTTCTTCTTATGCGTCCATGTATTAGTTGAGCCATTTTGGACGTCATATATGAATGACATGCCAACACGTCCAAATCACACAGCTAATCGTTCATTCATTCTTTGTCAGTGTCACTTTCATGCCACACTTGTCTGAACGAGTGCCAACTGCTGTCAAGCCGCGTCCGCTTGAGGCAGCGATGACACGACGATCTGTCTTGTCCTTTTCTGTCTTCTAGGTCACTCTGTGGTTACAGATTTTTTCACATTTAGCGCCAAACCTGCCGTGGCAGCACAGTGGCCACGGCGTTGGGACGCTCAGCTCGGGGTCGAATCCCAGTCGCGGTTGCCGCGTTCCGATGGGGGCGGCATGTAAAAACGCCGGTGTACTGCGCATTGTGTACACCCTAAGAATCCCGGGTGGCCAAAATTATTCCCGAGTCTCCCACTATGGCTTCATCGTGGTTTTGGCACGCAAACCCATATAATTTATGTGCTATATTTGCCATCAATAAGCATCATTGACACGAAATACCGGGCGTCTGGGCCATCGGGGTGAGTTCCTCGTAATATGAATGTGAAGTTCTTATGGAGACACCTATGAGCTGTATACGCATTAGATCCTTATAAAATAAAATATGTCGTTATTAGGATTCCATATAAGACTGCCTCATATTTTGGAATGCGGCCTACTTTAGACGAATGCCCTTAAACTACCATTACTACGTTCCTTTATCCGCAATGACGAGTTCCAGGTATGTAATTCAACACATAAGATGACCTACACCCAATGGGCGAAACCAGTGCAATTTGCTGATTGTCCGCATCTGGGCGCTCTGTGATGCCAATCGATACAGACGCCTTCTGCCTCTGGGGGTCGGTGATGTCTACACAGTCGCTCTCGCCTCTCCTTGGCACGTACCACGAGGTGGCTTAATGTCTACCGTGTTGGAAACGACGCAGATCAACTGTGCTAAATCATATTTCCATCTCGAAAAAAAAAGAGGCGGGGGATGGATGCATCGTGAATGTTTGGTGCGGCGTACCCGTTAATGGGGCTTTCGGTCTGTGTGGGAAATTTTGTGTGGGCATTTCACTTGTGATGCAGACGTAGTCTGCTGTACACGTCGTTTCCATTGTACGTTTCATGGTTTCGTGTTGTTTAGAAAGCGATTTGCATAGAATGGACGGCCAGAAAACACACTCCAAACTTAACTAGTCGCCTTTAACGATTGCACATTTTTCAAGATAAGACACGTATGAGAACGTCAAATCAGCTATTGCATTAAATCAACCATGGAAGGCTACAAATATTTTTTGCACAGTAACATCTGGCGATCTCGTTTGAAGACAGTCCTTGAATTGGAAGTTAACAACCGACGAAAAAGCACAGCTTACACAAGCAAGAAGCTTTTTTTTATTCATCATTGGGTCAATGTGAAGCTGAGAATGAAACAGTGCCCTTATATATATGAAAGCGATTCCAGTTCAGAAATTTGACTTGCTGCTACAGGAAATTAAGTGAACAAGAAACAGAGAGACAATAATCTGGAAAAGAAAAACGAATTATGTGGAATTAGACAACCCTGTTCTATCTTTCCAGTGCATTTCCTGAAGAAATTATGGGCATAACGAACCGCCGTGTCTAAGTGGTTAGTTATAAAGATTCCGTAATAATTTAATTAATTATTCTCTTTGGGCGCACGTTACAATTACAAAGTCGAGCTACAGTAAAGTCATGCTTGCTTAGCAGGAACTGTAAGCTTAAGGAAGGAAGGAAAAAGTGGAGAAGGAAAGGTAGGAAGGTTAACCAGTTTGGCTTAACCGGTTTGCTACCCTACACATGGGAGAGGGAAGGGGGAGATTAAAGATGGGGAAGGGGGAGAGGGAGAGAGAGCACATATCACAGCACACACACATCGTCCGTTGGAGTCCATCAATCTGGCATGGTACGCGACATCACTCTCACAGCCGCTTGTCCAATCCCGTCTCTTTCAAAAACCGAAGTAGTCCCTTCGTCGCCTTCACCTGCGATATCTTCTGTCGGCGGCATGTGAAAATCGTGTCGAGAGACAATGGTCTACTGTCAAGGCGCGCTAGAACAGACGCCAGGGACTGTCGCTGAGCATTATATTCAGGACAGTCGCACAGAACATGTTTCAGCGTCTCCTCGCAAAGACAGGCATTACAGAGATCGTTGTCGGCCATTCCAATGCGGAAGGAGTAAGATTTAGTGAAAGCCACCCTCAGCCATAAGCGATAAAGCAGAGTCGCCTCTCTTCGACGGAGTCCAGTTGGCATATAGAGATGCATCAAAGAGGCCAGGTGGTATTGACGGTTGCTCTGGGTGGTCTGGCAGTTTGGTGTGCACCATAGAGATAGCGTGATCTCCTGTGCAAGCACTCGAAGTCTGCTAGCTGCGTCGGATCGTGAAAGCGGTATGGCCTCTTCTTGTGCGTCTTCAAGAGCTGCCCGAGCGGCATTATCGGCGTCTTCATTTGCACTGACGCCGCAGTGACTTGGCAGCCACTGAAACGTCACGTGGTGTCCTTTCACCTGTGATGTATGGAGTAGGCATCTAATATCGAATGCGAGCTGTTCGAATGGCCCGCGATGCAGAGCTGATAGTACAGATTGTAGGGCTGCCTTTGAATCGCTGAAGATTGACCATTGTCGAGGTGGCTACCGATTGACGACACGAAGTGCAGCGCGAAGAGCAGCTAGTTCAGCAGATGTCGATGATGTTGGGTGGTCAGTCCTAAAGCTGATGGTAATAGCTTTTGCTGGGACAACCACAGCACCGGACGAACACTGGATGTTTGTGGAACCATCGGTATAAATGTGTTCCCTGTCCGCGTACCTCTCGTGCAGAAGCAGAGACAGTTGTTTCAGCACAGGCGACGACAGTTCAGACTTTTTTAGGATTCCTGGTAAACTGAGATGGACTGTGGGGCTGATAAGACACCAAGGGGGTATCAATGGTTTAGATGCAGCGGTGAAGCCCGATGGAAGTTTGTCGTTGTATTTGATGATAGTTTTAGAGAATGATGATTGGTGCCTGTCTGAAGGTAGTGCTGCAAGGTGGTGACAGGTGGCACGTGCAAAATGTCTGATGTGCGTTCTCAGGGCTTCCACCGTAATGTGAGTTCGCATTGGATGGTCCCGAGCAATCGCAAGAGTTGCCTCTGTTGAGGTGCATCTGGGCAAACCAAGGCAGACTCTGAGTGCTTGAGTTTGTGCTGCCTGCAGAACACGAATATTTGTCTTGCAGGTGTTGGTCAGTACAGGTAGACTATATCTTAGAAAACCGAGAAAGAGAGCTCTGCAGAGTTTAAGCATTGCGTCTACTGACATCCCCCACGTCTTTCCTGCCAAGTATTTCAACAACTAGGAAGTTGCTGTCAGGCGCCGTTTCATGTAGGCCACGTGCGTGCTCCAACAGAGGTCTCGGTCAATAATTACGCCAAGGAATCTGTGGGTTCGGACATAGGAAATGGTCCGCCCATTGATTGAGATGATATAAGGCGTCATCGGTTTGCGAGTAAATGCTACTAGTGCGCATTTTTCTGGTGATATGCTGAGACCCTGTTTACACAAGTAGTTCGCTGTCAAAGTGGCCGCTCTTTGAAGACGCGCACGTATCTGAGGACGTGTGACTGCCGAAGTCCAGACACAGATGTCGTCAGCGTATATTGAAATTTTGATGGTAGTTGGCAAGTACTCAGCAAGTCCAACAAGAGCGAGGTTGAATAGCGTCGGGCTGAGAGCACCGCCTTGAGGAACGCCCCTGCTGGTATAGCGTCTTGTAGTTGGGCCATCGTCAGTCAACACATAGAATGGTCTTGCATATAGGTAACTTGCAATCCACAAAAAGACTTGACCACCTAGGCCAACCGTCGCAAGAGCGTCGAGAATGCCCTGATGTAATACGTTATCGTATGCCCCTTTCACATCTAGGAATAAAGCTGCAGATAAACGCTTACGGGACTTTTCGTGCTGGACATATGAAACGAGATCAACTACATTGTCGATAGAAGAGCGGTCACGTCGCAAACCAGCCATGGAAATCGGATAAATCTTGTAATATTCAAAGTACCATTCTAGGCGGCCAAGGATTATCCCGTTCCATTATCTTTCCGACACAGCTGGCCAGCGCTATTGGGCGGTAAGAGGTGAGTTCTAATGGCGATTTGCCCTGCTTTAAGAGTGGCACCAGGCGGCTTACTTTCCATTAGTCAGGAACATTTCCCTCCTGCCATGAGGAGTTGTAAAGGCTCAACAACTCTATCCGTGCGGACTCTCCGAGATAGCACAAGGCCCGGTATGATATACCATCCGGACCCGGAGATGATGAGCGCCTGCAGAGAGCTAGAGCCGCTTCGAGCTCCTCCATTGTAAAAGGAAGGTCCATGCGGCAATCACGGGAATTGGGGACGTCAGCTCGGGCTGGAGGATCTGGACGAGTCGCTTGGTCTGCGATCCGCGCACAAAAGTCTTCTGCGACATCGATGTCTTGCCGCCCTTGGAAAAGCGCTAGCGCCTTGAATGGGAAACGCCGTTCCGGAAGGCAACGCAGACCTTGCACCGTTTTCCAAATGTGAGACAGTGGCTTGCGGGGGTCTAGTTTCTGGCAAAACGTTGCCCAATGTTCCGAAGCTAATCTATCCATACGACGCTGAATCTTCTTTTGCATCCTCCTGGCTGCCCTAAGGTCATGAATTGATTTTGTTCGCGGATATCGACGTTCCGCCCGGCGACGAAGCGCTCGAAGGCGCTCTAATTCTATGTCGAAGTCATTCCGCGTGGAAGAGATCGTCATCATGCGAGTGGCGTTTTGCATCGTCATTTTAATCGTTTCCTCTAACCCTGATGGTAGGCCCTCGCGGCAGGCATCCTCCATCTCAGATTTGAAGTTGGCCCATTGAATCGTCCGAATGGTATTCCGTAAGCCTGATCTAGACGACAAGCCTTTGATGTTCAGATAGGTGGGAATGTGGTCACTCCCATGTGTCTCAATGTCTGGAAACCACTTCACACATCTGGCGAGAGAGTTGGAGACGAAAGCAAGGTCGAGGCAGCTGCCGTATGTCACGCCTCGAAGAAAAGTGGGGCTACCATCGTTCAGGAGAGTAAGGCCATAACTGTAAGCCTAGCACCACATTGGAGATATGCGGCCGTAAAGTGTGCCAATACATTCGCATTCCAGTTATATTTCAAGACGGTCCTAACTGGAACATTCACCTCATTACGACTCCTTTAGCAGATTTTGGGACAAATATCTCAAACGTGACGCTAGTCTTGCACTTCCTTACAAACACGTATGAATTTGCTACTGCTAAGCTCCAATTTCGCAATTGAATAGTGAATAACAAAAAAAAATTATTGACTGTTTTCCATTAGTCTCTTGGACGTATACGATTTGCCTACAAGCAATAGCCACTACTGCAGATACCACCTCAACAGACTGAATTGTGCAATGCGCTCCATGCAACTTTTATTTTAAATAAAGAAACATCGCGTAGAATAAACAAACAGTGCATCTGATAAAACATATTTGCTCCTCTATACACAAATCACGACACAGTATCAGAAATAACTGTACTTGCCACGTTAAATGAATGTAATCGCAAGAGAGAAGCGCAGAGAAGAACCACGAACTAGAAACTGAAAAATCTGGTCTAAGCGATTAAAAACATATTAAGATCATTAAAATAAATTTAATTCCTTGTTCGTGTCGATTATATTTATTTTTTTTGTCAGCGAATCTCCCGTGTGCTTGTATATTGTGTTTAGGCAACCTCTTGGGCTGGAAGCAAAGTGAGTCATAACAAACGTGTCCATCTGCCCACTTTGCTACAACGACCACACTTCCGGAACTAAGTTACAAACATTTTGATTGTTGGTACTGAGGTAGTGGCTTTGTGTCAATGCTACAATTTAAGTTTTGATTCTGGCTAAATTATTAAAAGGTACCTTGTCGGGCATCTCCTCGAAGGAAATAAGCGTAAGTTAATTGTTTCTTGTAAACACAATGCCTGATTCATGTAAATATAGCTATACATTCGGGTTACTGTCGTTCGCGATAACGTATGCAGGAATAACTGCGGAACGTTTCTTTATTTATTTAGAAGCACTATAAAAAAAAGAAAACGCTCTGTCACATTTATAAACTGATGAAGTGTGGTTACAAAACTCTCGTTATTTTCGCCATCTTTAGCGGCGCGAGATCATCCACTAAAATATAGGGAAGGCCAGGCTTTCATTTTTGAATTTCGCGCCAATAGCTCGGCGCTAGTATGTGAAAGTGACGTAAGGGTCTTCAAAATATTTTGTCGCATTCGGGTTGTTGCTCTGCAGTAAATGTTATTCAAGCTTAATCAGTTCAATTTTCGTCGCCTTTAGAATGGTACAATGTAGTCGATCATTGCCGATAAAAACTGGACTAGTGCCAAGCAGATGCAGTCAGAATAGATGACGTCACGGCTAGTCGGTGTAAGAACTTATAGACCGCTTCGCCACCACTTTTTTGGATCTCGCTTATTTCCTGAGTTATCAAGCCTCTTTTCCCTGTAACAGCTCCTTTTTTCAGTTTTTGCTTTCGATTTTCATATTGAGGATGATCACTTACAAAACAGTTGGTAATTTATTGCTCGATATATATATATATAATTTCTGTTTTAGGCCTGGATGCGGTTATGCCTCAAGGTCGTTATTTGCCGTCATCGCACTGCGCCGTCGAGCGATGCGTGCCACCCACCTTATCAGAAGCCACGCAGCTTCCCTGGAGGGGCACTATGCCAAGGCATCAATACTTTGCCCGCAGCGTCCAAAGTCAACGTTTTGCCTTTTCTCTGGCTCGCACTAGCTCCTCTTTTACTCACTGGCTCACAAAGGAGCAGAGAGATAGAGAGGAAGGAAGAGAAGGAAGCAGGTGGAATTCTGATACGAACGATATTTCGCGAAGCGGGCTCCACAGCCTTTGTCCGTGAAAGACTTAGAGGAAAATATGGGCTTTACGGTGATGAGGCTTAACGATGCGATCCTTCTTTTTTTTTCGTAAGGCAGAGGACGGTGCCTTTAGGGGAGTGGGGTGGGAAAATCAAGACTGAGGAGATTAGCACTGCCAGGGAGTGCCACGTTCCTCCCCCTGAATGCTTCTTCAGAATATTTTGAATTGCTCCCGTACCTTCACGAACATTTCTTCTTCTTTCTTCCGTTTCGCTATGATCAAGTTCCCTCTTTATTGGAAGCCGGAGAAACTTTACGAGGAGACCTTGACTACCGCTGCGTGGAGCTTTGCGCAACAGCACTGCCACCATTAGCTCGGAGCGCCTTTCAGACATTTTCGACGACAAACTGAATTAAATCGTAATCAGCTCAACCTCTTCGCGAGTTTCGGCAACAACGAAAGGACGCACCAAAAGCGAGACGACTAATGCCGAACTCTCTCGACAAACGTATTCGCAAGACGCCGCGGCGCCAGATGTCTGGGCACCGCCTTGGCACTCGGCCAGGGCGTATAGACTTCACCGGTCAACGTTCAGCGTTCATACAGTCCACGTCGGCGCTTTCATGCAGTGCGATTTGCCCTGCTGCTTTCGCTCAGATCTGAGCGGCAACACCAGAAGCGCGTCGTCTTCAACGCAACTTGTTGCAAGAGCGTTCATCTCTCATCTTCGCATATATACCCGCGTTATTAGCATGATTCTGGCGGCGCTTGGTGGCTGATCGAAAGCTTAGCATACTCAAAACTACTTCCTATGTCACTGCGACCTCGATAGTTCTGCAGTTGGTCGGATCGATATCATCCTTTTGTTCTGCTTCCATTGTATCGTGCTCTGCCTAAAGCAAAAGCATACAGATGGCGCATTTCGTCTAGTGATACAAAAGAGCAAGAGAAAACGCAGCACAAAAGCAGTGCGGCGCGAAGTGGCATACTCTGAGCTTTCCATATAGCTATCCCACAGCCCTTTGCCGGTGCAGCCGTCTTTCAGTCAACAAGATGTTTGCAAAATTTGTAAAAAAGAATTCACACTCTGCAAGTTCGATAACTTTTACACACGGACTCTTCGTGTAGGCGCATAAGGAGACAAAAAGATCTTCAGTCTTCGGCAATTATCCCGGTGCTGAACGTATTAACGGCGACAGCAGCAGACGTTCAAGGACGACACTTCCGTTTATCTAGAAACACTGTAGTTGCTACTCTTCTGGGTGTTCGTGGAGCAAATACTACTACATTGCTGAGCGCACAACTTTGTTTTCCTGCGCTCTGGTACTGTCTGCTGTGGTTCTCGAAACCCATGTGCAGATGCCACAACTCTCAGAGCCTCCGCGGCACCCAAATTCGCACTCAGGGTCTATTGCGCGAGAGCGCAGTGCTTAGTGTGTCGGGCTCTCAAATGCACATTGCCGCATGACAATGAGATATATTTCGAGATCTATCAAGTTGAAAAGAATAGGGGCTCATGACGGCGCAATGGAAAGCAAGTTCCTTGCTGTTTGCAGTACGAAAATGTTCAAGAGCCGCTTTGCATTGTTGTGCAGCGGGATATAATCTTCCTCATGGGCGCATGCGAGCAGAAGTACCTACTTTTGGGCTGATTGTTTAGGTAGGGTTACGGGTACAGGGGCAGCATTCAAGCGACGCAGACACGGATAAACAAGGATGTTTCGCTAGCGTCCTCGCTTTCGTTACTTGTCCGCGCTACACCCATGCTGGCTGACTGAACAGACAAAAATTATCTCTGGTTAGTAATTCCTTATTTCGTTAACAATAATCGCAAGCAGCATGCACTCGAGCCTTCAGCAATAATTCCTGCGGAACGTTTCATGTTATGAAACAAAATGCCGTACGGGAGGTCGCTTTCTGCAATGTAGCATCTAGGTCGCGGCGCCGCTCACGGACCGCGGGGTCATTGCTCGTCGCAGGCGCGGTGGAGTTCACCAAGCTGTCGCAGGTGCAAAAAAAGAACAAGAAAGAAAGGGAAAGAAAGAGGCAATAGCAGAAAAGACAGCGAAACATGGTTTTGGGTCGTCCCTGGAAAATCGACCGGTGCAACTCTGGCTAATTGGGGCGGCAAGGTGAGGAGAGTGTGCCGTGGCCGCCTCATCTCAATTTACCGCGGCTCGGACGGCGGGCGCTAGGAAAAGCTCCGACGGAGGGACTGCTCCAAATGTGGTGGCGCTGCATGCATTACAGCGAGGCGAGAAAAAAAGAGAACGCGCCGAGTGCGTTCTATCGAAATAACCGGCACCGAGGTGTCTGCAAGCACCGCATATGCATAAGTCCTTGAGTTGCAAGATAGCTTGTGCACAGTATTAGAGCAGTCTAAACAAAAAATAAAAGACGCGAGCCTTGAATTACCTTGACTTTGCCAACGTTCGGGTGGTTGTTAACGGGGTGAAATTCAGAAACAGCTCTTGGTTGCGTGAGTGCAGCTGCATTCAGGGAACCAGTTGCACGGAGCCGATAGGCCCTCATCTTTTTTTGTCCTTCCGCGTGGATCTGTCGACGTTTAAAACATCCACGGGAAATGCTGCTCCTACAGCGCTAAATAGGACAGACACTTACAACCAGGTAACTGAGATGCCCCTAATAGTAGCTATAGCTGAAAAGCGGAACAACGCAAGAATGGTTGTCAGAGCACAGACAGGCGACGACGACAACTCTATTTCGCTAGAATAGCAGCTTGGGGTTGTTGGTGTTCCATCCTGGTTTTACCAGCGTAAGACGCAGCGCTTGTGGCGTCGTATTATCTTCTCGTGTCCCGTCTACGTATTGCGCTGTTAACACCAGAGCAACTGTACGAGCAACAAGAACTTCCTCAAAATACAATGCAAGGAAACAAGAATGCTTCAGAAGCCATCGATGGTGATTGTCAGTGTAAACGAATAGCCGAGCCCTTCTAGAAGGGCATTCGCTTCATTCAGGGAATTATGCACCTGAATGCATATATTTATTACAGTGAGCATATTCAGGTAACGATTCTTATTTCCTTACGTAACTCCGTTGAAGACGGAACCGTTAACCAGCACATCTGCAGACGAAGTATATATGGCTATAACATATTGAGACGTGTACATCATTTATCCTTTTTTTTCCGGTGGCTGCTTTTCCACCTGCTACAAAACATTGCTGTTAAAATTACCGCTCGGCGCAGCGTGCGCCTGCGTTTACCAAAATCTTCCGGATTGTTGTCGCCGATTCCATTCGTTCTCTGTGTTGTCACCCAACCTTGAATTTCGGATTGCATGCGTGACGCGAATAATGTTACAGATTCTGGAAGGCATGAGGCGTGCACTACATATTAGGATATGGTACTCATATACACCAAGTCATGCATAAATACTCGATGCATTTGACCCGCTTATCAGATTTCGATAGTGCTCGCCGCCATCGCCATTCTTAAGTCTTACTTGTCTGTTTAGGCACACGTTCGCCCAATAAAGAGTAAGTTTTCATGACTCGTCGTTGTGCGACTGTCAGCGCCTTCATCGTCACTACAGTGTGACAATATAGGTCGATTCGTCATACGTATGTGCTGTCTCCAGTGGTGCGAGCGCTGGCGCAGTAGACATCAAGGAGGAGGAAGTTAGCTCCCGGTCGCGCTGCTGCCGCAGTGGCATAAAAAAATACAAAGAACAGTTCAACACCTGACGCTGCCCGTCTTCCTCGCATTAGCTTCGAGAAGCTCTCATACTCAACCATGCAAACACATTCCCAAACCTATTCAGATACAGCAAAATGTACCCACTAATGGCATCTGCCCCCGGTGCGGCGACGCACCCTCTACACTCTTCTACATTTCGTGGGGGTGCGGGGGCAAACCGCAACACTAGGCGCCTAGCGCGTTATTTCAGCGGTGGGAGTACAGCTGACCAGCGATACCCTGGCGGGCCAAGAAGCGCTCGCCCGGCAAGTTCGTCGAGCAGCCATGACCAGTGGAGTCCGGGAATGACGACACCCCCCACTCGACCTGAAGAGCAACGACCTCGATTGTTGAAATAGACGTTATCTTTCTTGTAAATCTCCATGGGTCCTTTTGTTTCCATTCGTCGCACCCAATTTACTGTCCATGTTTCTATCACTTTCTTTCTGATATTTCCTGGTTATCTGTTTACATTTTTAATTACCCTGTACTTGGTTGCCAACTTCCTTGGCTTTCTTTCGGGTGGATGGATGGATCGACGCTGTGAGCGTCCCCTTGGAACGGAGCGGTTGGCTGTGCCACCAAGCTCGTGTTACTACGTTGCCTAATGTCCTGCCTAAGTTAAAAAGAAAGAAATGAAAATAAATGAAACCCACGAATAATTTTTATCACCAAACTTTCTGAACTCGTCTTGGGAACTTTGTTTTTGCACGCCTCCGCTGTTAGTCATTTGTCTAGTTTTCTTCCACCAATCGCCTCTTACTAATCTCTATTGTGCACATGTTTATTTCCCCCTGCGTTCGCTGAACCCAAGGGGGCTCCAAGGAGGCCAGAGGCGCCTAAATCAACCGCTGGGCAGGCATCTTCACATTCTCACAAAACATGCTCCATCGTTTCCTTAGCTTTACGGCAGCAAGCACATGCTTCTTCATCCTTGTTGTATCTCGCTTTGTACGTGCGTCTTCTAGAGCATCCTGATCTCGCTTCGAAAAGTAATGAGCTTCCGTGTGAGATATCGTGAATTGTGTCCTTCCTGATTTCGTTTTTTTTCCTTTTATGTAGTTACTCACAACAGGTTTGTTTTACCATTGCCGCCACCCACGAGATTAGTTGACCCTCTCTGACTTTCCGCTTGACGTTCTTTGTTGCTGTTTTGCTCACCCTTCAGGCCACATACTTGTTGGTAAGCTTCCTAGTTCTTTTCCGCCACTGGAAGTCAATGTTTCTTCTGTACAAATATCTGCACACTCTCCTGCCTATTTACTTCCTTCTATATTCCACAGTCGTTCTTTATAATCAATTTTACTCTGAGCTTCCCTCACTTCTAAGCTTGTTCAGCTCATATCACCCTGCGCAGCTTCATTTGCAGGCTTCCCGTGAGCGCCCAATGCGAGACGTCTCACTGCCCTTTGGTTGCCATCGAGTACTGATTGTACCCTTTACTTCAAGCAAACAACTGCATTTTCAAATGTGAGTCCTGGAACCATTAAACCTTTTTACTTGCCACGGAGCACCTCGTACCTGTTGTATCCCCATAGCGCTCTGTGTTTCATTATGGCCGCATTTCTCTTTCCCTTAGCTGTTATTGTTTTTTCCTGCGTTTCCATATATCTGCTGCCTTCATTTATTCATATATCAAGGTATTTATATTCTTCCACGCGTGATATTTCTTGGCACTGTATTGACACTGTCTGTTCACTGTTTTCATTGAATACCAAACCTAAATTTCAAACTAAATTTCAAACCTAAATTCCCGCCTTCCTGTCCACCAGACGTTACATATCACTTGGCTTGTTAGCTAGCAACACAATGTCGTCCGCATAAAATAAACCTGGAAGCTTCTGCTCTACTATACTGTACCCGCCTGTTTGTATGAGAGATTAAACCAATATTACTACCTTCTGGCGCCCTCTCCATCCTCACGATGTACATCATAAGCAGCAGTGGGGATAATGGCCACCCCTGCCTCACTCCCTTGTTGATATCAACTTCCTCCTTGTTTCTCCTCATCGCTTCACATTCAACGCAAACGGTATTTTCTAGGTAAATCTCCAACAAAAGCTGTAGACAATCGTCACATAAGGCTTCCCCTTCTAGGATATGCCACAAAATTTTACGGTCTACCTGGTCATACGCTCCGGTAATGTCTAAAGAAAACCCACATATAATGGTTTCATTTCTACTCTGGATATTTTGATACACTGACTAAGGACAAAAAAGTTATCCAGATGCCTACCGATTTTGAAGCAATTCTGAATTTCTCCCAATGTGCCACTATTTTCAGTCGTTGCTGGAGCTTTAATATAATCGCCTGCATTGCTAACCTGTATATTACCGTTGTAATGGTGAACGGTCTATACGAGTAACTTCTTTTTCCCCGTTACCTTTATAAATTAAATTCATTCTACTTTGCTACCAACCTTCTGGTTTTCGTCTATCTTTCATGTTTTTTTTAATTTCTACTGCTTTAAACAAAGCTTCCTGATTCTTTGGTTCTATTTCATAAATCAGCTTAACGGGAACCTCGTCTAGTCCTGTGACTGTGCGCTTAGGAATTTTCTCTGACTTTCTTCCAGTTGAAAATTGTCAGTGCCTGGTCCTTTCCCATCTGGTTTTCTTTAATGCTCTCATTTCCTGAAATCCGAACTCGTCATTGCCTTGGAAAGATTCGGGTGTTATTTTCCGGATGTAATTTAATGCTGCTTCCCCTTCCAGTTTGTGTCCATCTTCGTCCAGGATATGTTGTTGTATCGTTGTTGAATTTCTGCCTAATAATTTTATGTGGTTCCGGAATATTCTAGGTGCGCTCTTCTTTTTCTCACGTATTTCTGACAACCAACGTTCACATTCACCATTTATCTTTGCTTGCACCAGTATTTGAAGCATAGATTTTTTCTCCCGGTAGATATTCCACTTTCTGGCTACTTCATCCTGCGTCAACTGCACTTTTTTTGCCTGCTCTGCTTTCACGATGCTTTCTGTCGTTCGGCGACCGCTTCTCGTATGTCCCTGTTCCACCAGCTTTTCGGTTTCTTTTCTTTCTTTTCCAATAAGCATGTTGGTTCTCCTTCCGTATTTCTCTCGTAGTTACTCTTAGACGCTCATTATATTCCTACTCATTGCTTGGCCATTTGCCAAGTTCTTCCTCGGCTCTTGTGAATATATTTGTTATTTGTTCAGCGGTCAAATTTGGTGTGGTAATTTTTCACTGTTGCACTCTTTCCCAACTACGTATCCCATTTTCCAAATGATGCGTTTATGGTGACTCCCTACGCTGCTATATATACCCGTCCTCGTCAATGACCATATTTCTAAACTTTGTTTTTAACGAAATTTTTCTAAACAAAATCTTCTAAAGAAATTTTTCTCACGCCTAAGTCGTCGTTGAGGCATCGTGTGCTATGTCCTCAATGTCAGTCGTCATTCCACGAATTAGTGACAGATGGGCGAATGCTGCTACGTTCTATTTTGGGCATTCACAGGGCTCTCTAACGTTATTGGGTTGGACCAAAAAAAGAAACGCTCAGCGAAGTTCTCCAGTCGGATTAGCATCGACCAGCCATTTTTTCATTTATCCGGTCGCTGTTTACGGGAAGTGTCCGGCATATTCCTTTTTAATTTTACACTCAGCAGCCACGATGACCACAGACCGCAGGATTTCGGTACCATGCGCCACAGGACAAACTGAGAAATCAATGGCGATGACGCATGGAGAGCATGATTATGCCGGATCGACCTGTTTATGAAAAATGGTGCCATGCTTCCTCGACATTTTATCGACACTTTCGCTTAAAGCGTCAGGCAGCATAGCTATTTCCAGCCTACAGACTTGAAATGTAATGGATTTCTCGAGAGACTGTCCACGTACAGAATATATGGCACTGTAAATTTGTGAACAAAGAGAACGTGTCAAAGCGAAATGACTTGGCCTACATATGCCTTGAATTTTCTGCAATCTGCCTTCTCTTTGGTTGCTTTTCTAATTTCCTTCTGTTTTTAGTTTCAATAATCGTTTCTATCTATGAAACTTTGTCTTCCTGTTTTCTTCTCGATTTCTGCAAGTTCTTCCAGGTCGAAGGCAATGGGTTTTTTCCGTGATGCACTTCGTTGTGTCAAGCTCCACAATGACGGCAGCTCAAGAACAGCTTCGTGTAACAAAAGGTAAGAGATGCCTGTACGAGTGTATGATTGCCTTGGTGAAAATATGCACACAGCAGGCGACGTAATCATCCGCGCTGATTGACAACTTTTTCACGTCCGCATAGTGGGATGGTTGATTTCGTCCACTGAAGCATATAGAAAGCCGCTCCCTTTCTTTCATCCTTCGCCATATCACCTGGAGTATAGCATGCCAGGCCTGCCTTTTGACTGATCTCTCCAGGTGCCATTTGACTTTCTATCTCGTCACCGTTATGATAACGCATGCGAAAAACACATGCATCAGCGCCAACACACTGGTGGGAAGTCGGGAAAGCTTCTGTTCAGATACTTCGATGCAAGGAAGCACTTTGTAGATGAAAGCGAGCTGCATTCGTTTCGTCTTCTACTTTAATGGAGACTCGAACTGCCACATGTGCTCCTGTTCTCAAGCCTTCTATGACGTGGAAGGCAACCTCAGCCGACCGACATGATTCTTTATTTATTCAAAACAATGGTCAACGTTATCATCAGTGCGTGCTTTACAATTCCGACACAAACAAAGCGGACGTACAGTGCTCAGCGATTGGAAGGCGATAATCGGGGGTGCGTGGTTGCCGGCACGCAATGCGCCTTCGCTGAACGCAGAGAACACTGAGATAATTGCGGTATGCGATGAAGGCGAGACGCATTGTGACGCATTCTGACTGCATTTGGTCTCCCAGAATCCACCGTGCACTGCCCATTTGCTCAGAAGAGCGGCGGCCTCCATGCATTCCGAGTATCGCGTTTCAAATGCTGAGCACTGTACACAGGACGATGGTGACTTGAAGGCCCGAGCGATGACGACTGCTTACAGTACTGTCCCTGGAAAAAAGAGGCAAAGGACGCGAACGCGTAGAATTTGGCAGCTTGGCATCGACTCGCAGTAGCTCGCCTGTGAAACCGCAGCTATAGTACATAAGAAAAAAATTTACGCAGGTGCACGTATTTCTGCTTAGTTCGCATATCCTCGAAACTTCGAGCATGAAGCCTTTGTCATGAACACCGCTTGTTTCACAAGGGTCTTGATGGAAGACAAAGAGGCAGTGAACAAATATAACCTTAGTACACTCGCGGATAACTTTCTATGGCAATCTCAGCGAAACCTACGGAGGCAAATCGCGCCCAAATAGAGACGCTCCTGCAAAAGTTTCAGATACTCATCCGCGGTAGTTTAAGCTGGGGGAAGAGAAAATGTACGCATGTTCTTTCCAACAGCAAACTAACACCAAAAAAGCCGCTGAGCCTTAACTTTGACTCGTTTTTTTCAGCTTTTCTATGCCGTGTTAGAGAAAACGCGAAGCCGTCGTATGTGGAAACTGTGCTGATTTAGTCTCCGTTCTAGGAAACCAAAAGCTCCGTAAAACTCAGACGGACTACTTGACGCAGTAACACATGTGCAGACGCTCCACACCTGTACCTTTCCCTTCATTGCTACATAAAGTTTTCCGCAAGTATAGGTCTTGCAAAGATGCGCAACACAAGCGCTTGAAGTAAGAGCAAAGATATTTACAGGATCTGTGCTCTAAGGCAATACCAGAGCAGTATGCACTGCATGGAAATCCGCATTGCTGTATGAGTCGCTACAGCGTTGTTGGACTCTTTAAGCGTAAAACAAGGACTGCGTGGTTCTCAGAAATTAATTCGCTTTGCAAAACCCGAAAACAAGGAACCAGGTTTAATTACTGCGTGCAAAAGCAAAAGAAAGAAAAACACAGCTGAGAACTTGTTGGGCTAGTCGGTTCATGCACTCAAAGCAATAACCGTAACGTTAATAAGACCGACACAGCTGGGAAACAAAGAGGGTGTTTGCGGATACACATAAATAAAATCTTTTTAAGACGCGCCATGTAACCTAACCTCAAAGTTACAAGACTACGCTAATTCTTAAGGGATTGCTAATCTGACTGAAAGACTGGACCTGCATAGAGATTGCAGCTCAGCTGCTTGGTTGTATAATAACCTTATTGAATTATCCAGAAGGTTTTTCGCGACCCGGGCTCAGGTCTCCCACGACTGGGCTAGAAACTTCTTGTTTACAGGTATATTGCATCCAATGCAAGTACAGTGCACATGTGTGTCAAGTGAGGGGAACCGCAGTCGAGAACAGCAGAAAATTAGGTGTGGGGATCAAATTAGAAAATTTGCAGTCACAAGTTGGAATCAGCTAGAACAAGACAGGGGTAATTGGAAATAGCTGGGAGGGAGCTTCGTCCCACAATCAACATAAATATAACATAATCATGAAGATAGTGACGTTGTAGCTGCACTCCTGCTTTTCGTACGTGCTTTCTCCGTCCGTTCCCGGCAGTGTTTTTCGCACTAACGCGCACAGGTCTTGGTTAGTGAGTCAGTTCGTTTCGTTCCCCTTCTCGATCACAGCCGTGCCGTCTTTGCGCGGCTGCTTATTGTGTTGATTTCTAGCTCTTGTGAATGTTATTCGCATTCCGGCTATTGCTGCAGTAGTTGCCGTAGGCTAACGTTCTTGTTGCGATCTTGCGTGTGATTTCGTTTCCGCGTTCCCAGGTCACGCGCTTGTGCCCCTTACCAATGGCGTTTGGTTAGCTTGGAACAGGCAGTGCCACATCTTTGCCTAAGGCGTCATATTGTTCGATTGCTATCAATTTGCTCTGAATCATGCTTCACGATGAGCATAAACCCGATGAACGGGCTCTGAGAAACCTCCCGTTCAACAAGAAAAAAGCACGTTAAGAATCGCATGCTGTCGTGCTACGTGTGCAGGCGCAACAAAAGGATGGCCAGAATGAGGACGTCCAAACGTTTACAAGCAAAGGGAAAACAGTGCTCTGACAGAACTGAGCCAACTGTAGATGAAGTCGAAGTTGCGAGTTTGTGGGCATGACCGTAGGCTATAGCATTCTAAGGCGCTGGAAGGAAATATGACAAACATACTCAATAAGGTCATGACCCGTGTTTCTGATTACGTGTTGTGGCGTATAGGTTCGATAAATGTGTGACGTAATAGTTCTGCGGAAGCCCTCAAGGTGGAGAGAAGTAATTAAGGGAAAATGAGACATCCACCCAATCGTAGCAGTTGCTATAAAGGAACCCATACGGGTTCTTCGAAAGAAAAGTGTCGCAGTTAAAGAAAAATTCGTCTTGGTTTGGAACTCGAACGCGGGACCACCGCCTTTCTGGCGCAGCCGCTCTACCATCTGAGCTAACCAGGCGGCTAGCAGATGGTAGGGCGTAGTCGAATTTGTCGACAACTGGAAGCAAAGGCAAGTGTTTCACGTAATAGTTCTGCGGAAGCCCGCAAGGTGGAGAGAAATCATTATTTAAGAGAAAATAAGACATCGACACCATCGTAGCAGTTGCTACAAAGGAACCCATACAGGGTCCTTTGTAGGCGATCTCAGCAGGTGATAGCGCCTTGTGTAAACGTGTGTCCTTCTTGAGTGTGTTCGCCCTGCGCTTCTCCATCTCAGCAGGTGATAGCGCCTTGTGTAAACGTGTGTCCTTCTTGAGTGTGTTCGCCCTGCGCTTCTCAATAGGGAAAAACAGCAGCAGAACACTTGAGTAGAAAAAAAGTAGCAAGTGTGAGAAAATATGGAAACTGAGAGGCAATCTCTGAGAAGCTTTTAAAAGAACTGAGTGAAAGAGACGAACAAGATAGGCTAATCATGGCAAACATCTTAACAGCTGCATTCTGGTTAAGAACTTGGGTGGAAGTATATAAGGTAGGATAATGAATTACAACTTAAGAGGCTTGTCAAGAGACACCAATTTTCACGGCTCTTACAGCAGAGGTGAATAGAAAACTAAAGAAAATTCGTTCGGTGAAGTTTGCAGAAAAATGAATTAATAGCAAAAGCAAACAATAAAAAAACTATTTGACAAATGAGTTTCGACAACTTGACGGGTCACCATGAACGGGGTGGATGATGAAATCGATGTCCCTTGCAGTTAAAAAAGTATTTTCAACGTTGTCTTCTATACGGAGGGTACATACGTATATGCTCCTATATGCGGTAACGGGCGGCGCCAGCGTGCATACAAAGTGCAAGACTGCAACTGTAACGCGTTTCAGTTTGCATTAGCACCACCGTAATATCCGGATAAGAGGCATTCGCCATAATTATTAACTTACTAATGGATTGTTAATTACTCACACTTGTTTGTTTATGTTCTCTCATGATATATAGGGCGTTACAGAGAGGAGTGGTTTAGTACTTATACAATGCAGTAATGGTGGTCTTGAATGCAGAAACATCAGTATAGGTGGTTATGCTCTGAGATAGTCTTCGGGAGGAAGAAGCTTCAGAAGAACTTCAGTTAGGCCTAGTTGGTGTTTACTGCATATCATATTGACCGCAAATAAAGATGGGGACAGCGGAAGAGAACACATAAACAACACGGGGCAGTGTGGAAGCAGGGCACAAGAACCTTCATACTGGGATAGTTGCGAGGTGAAATCTATGAAAGGGCGATGTTAAGCTCGGGCTTTAGCTCTGGAGGAGGAGGAGGAGGAGGAGGAGGAGGAGGAGGAGGAGGAGGAGACAAAGGAGAGGAAAGACAGGGAGGTTAGCCAGTGTAAGTACCGGCTGGCTACCCTGTGCTGGGGAAAGGGGTAAAGGGAATGAAAGGAGAAAGAAGAAGAAGAGGGAAAAAAAAGAAAATTCGCACAGTAACGTGAAACTACGCTCTACAACGTTCAAAGGCGGTCGCACAGTTCGCACGTCCTTAAAAACTTCAACAAAGCCCTTAAGGCCTTGAGTGCCGAAGCCCGTCTGGACCAATGTCCTAGAGCTTTTTCCTCTGTAAATGGGCGATTGTCCAGTTTTGCGAGAGCGGTCACGAGCACTGTTCTTCGCACTGCGTAACGGGGACAGTCACAAAGGAGGTGTTCAATTGTCTCCTCGCAGCTGCAGGTGTCACAAGTAGGGCTGTCGGCCATTCCAATGCGGAATGAATATGAGTTCGTGAATGCCACGCCGAGCCACAGGCGGCACAGAAGTGTTGCTTCCGCTCGTGGCAACCCTGGTGGTAGGCGGAGTTGCAGACGTGGATCCAATTTGTGGAGACGTGCGTTCGCGAATTCACTGGTGTTCCACAGATTCTGTGTAAGCTCGCGGGCGAGGGAGCGAAGACTTGTGGCTGCATCTGTCCTTGACAGCGGTATGGGTATAATCTGGGCGCATCATGAGCCGACCGGGCAGCGTCATCCGCACTGTCATTTCCTGAAATTCCACAGTGACCCGGTATCCACTGGTAGATGATGTTGTGTCCCTTGTTGATTGCGTCATGGTGGAGTAGTCGGATGTCTGCTACTAGTTGCTCATTTGGTCCATGGTTGAAAGGGGACATGAGACACTGAAGAGCTGCCTTTGAGTCACATAAGATGGACCATGAATGTGATGATTTCTGAACAATAAACTCCTGAGCAGCACGGATAGCTGCGAGTTCTGCAGCTGTCGATGATGTAATGTGAGATGTCTTGAACTTGAGGGTGACGCACCCTGTGGGAATCACCACTGCTCCAGCTGAACTATTATAGGATACAGAACCGTCTGTGTAAACGTGGATGCGTCCTCTGTGCTGTTCATGTAGCACTGAAAGCACGGTTTGTTTGAGGGCGAAAGTTGACATCTCTGTTTTCCTTTTGATACCGGGAATAACAAGAAGAGCCTGGACTGGATGGAGGCACCACAGCGGTTGAGATGGTCGTGCTGCAGGCGTGAAGTTTGACGGTAAAGTTCCATGGTTGGCGGCAATAATCTTGCTAAACGCTGAACGAGGTCGAGCGGCAGGAAGGGAGGCGAGATGATGCGATGGAAGTCGGGCGAAGTGCCTGATATGCATCCTTAAAGTGTCGACTTGAAGATACGTGTTGATGGGGTGGTCATGCGCGATGGCTATTGTTGCTGCCGTGGACGCACATCTGGGAAGACCAAGGCGAATTCGCAGAGCTTGAGCTTGTACAGATTGGAGGGCACGGAGGTTGGTCTTACCGGTCCCTCCCAGTACAGGTAAGCTATAGCGCAGGAGACCGAGGAACAGTGCGTTGTAGAGTTGGAGCATCGCACTCACAGACGCACCCCATGACTTTCCCGCAAGAAATCTGAGCACGTGAGTTATCATGACTAATTTCCTTTTTAGGTAGGAGATATGAGGACTCCAGGAAAGGTCTCGGTCCATTATTACCCCTAGAAAGCGGTGCGTCTTCTCGTAGGCGACTGGCTGTCCACTAATTCTGATAACGTATGGTGTCATTGCTTTACGCGTGAAGGCGACTATAGAGCACTTCCCGCCGGACAGCTCCAGACCTCGTGCTCGAAGATAACCGGATGTTAGTGTGGCCGCTTTTTGAAGTCTGGCGCGCACCTGAGGACGCGTCGCTCCTGATGACCAAATGCATATATCGTCTGCATAGATCGACACTTGGACGGATTCTGGAAGGGTATGAACCAGGTCGATGAGCACCAGGTTAAATAGAGTGGGGCTCAAGACTCCGCCTTGTGGTACGCCTCGGTAGTTGTTGCGTTGTGATGACGCACCGTCCTCTGTTTGCACAAAGAATGACCTGTCCTTCAGGAAGCTGGATATCCACCGAAAAACAAGGCCGCCTAGGCTGACATCACCCAAGGCGTCCAGAATGGCTTGATGGGTTACGTTGTCATATGCGCCTTTAACATCCAGGAACATCGCCGCTGACAGTCTCCTGAGGCAGCTCCAGAGCTCTCCTGAGCTCTGGAATTTACAATACTCACATGGGCACAAAATCATTATTGAATAGTTATGAAGTTTTTATACCACAATGCGTTTTGTTTTGGAGGGGAGTGGACGACTTCGGATAACTTCAACTCGTTAGCGTTCCTGACGGCACATCGAAATTTCAGTACGTATCGCCACTGCTGCCTGAAAATTAGTCTCCGAGAGTCACCTCAAAGACACAATGACCTCAGCAGAGTGCACTGATAGGCAAATAGGTGGGCACTCATAGTGAACTTTAGCGCAAACAGGACGACACAAGGAGGCAGGACAAGGCGGCTTGTCGCCTCTCTTTCTTGGAGACAGGGCAAGACGCATAGGTTTTATCACCGAACCACCACGGCATGTCAAGGGCATAGACACATATGGTATATTCAGCTGGTCGAACCAGACCTTGTCACATTGCAGAGTGCTTCGGGGAGATGGAACTCGACTGGGTGTCGATACAACAAGGAAGTGAAAGGAGCTATATAACCGCTCTCCCCGAAGCGCAGCAACCTTCTTCGCTTGCTCAGTGTGAAAGCATAAAATTGAAGGCGACATAGAATACCACTTCGCATGCGTGAATCTAAGGATGTAATTTTCAGTCGCTGTCTGTCTATAAAGCAAGGCGAATAAAATAACTTCAAATGAAGGAATGAGGAAGCGCCTACTTCATGGGTGAAGCAAAGCCAAACGAGAGTATTCCGCCCGTGCGCCGTGACCTTTAAGGAACATGCGAAATGTTTACGGATGTCACATTCGGTAGATGTAGACAGAACTGTGTGTATTGATTGTAATTTTTTGCTGCTTTTTAGTCTAAAGGCACCACCCATGCGTCACTATGGCTTCAACGTGAGAAGTATGAGATGGGGCGAGCGCAGGCTTGAATATTTGAAGTTCCTTCGAATGGGGGGGGGGGGGGGGGGAGGACTCGCACGCTGCTTGACAGCGTGCGAATATACAGCTCTGATATATAACAAGTGCGCTCCGCAGTGGCGTCACAGAAGGGCTTCGAAAGGGGCACAGACGACTAATACAAAAAAGACTATATGAATAAATATATAGGAAAGGAAAATGAACTTGCAAGTGGGAAGAAGCCAAGCAGAGCCTACGTGAGTGACAGGAATACTTCTTTCCGGACGTTGCTGAGCAGGCGTCGGAATTTCCAGGAGTTGACTGAGGGTCCGAAGCTCCGCAGAGAAATTTATATGCAACCATCATAGGAAGGAAGAGACAGAGGCAGCGTCTGTAGAAGGGCAGCGGATTGGGCGAGTTGGTGTTGCATGGTAACAATAAAATTCGAACAGCGCTAAAACGACAGGACCAGAATGAGGAGGTTTGTTTTACTTGTTTGTCTTGTTTGTTTGTTTGTTTGTCTCCTCCTCATTCTGGTCCTGTCGCTTTAGCGCTGTTTGAATTTTATTGTTACCATGCAGCGTCTGTGTCACTTCCCAACAACTGCTGTTCGTCAATTGCGTTAGAGACGAATTGGGTCGCTTTATTACACGCGCGTCTGTTACGTCTGACGGTGATATTCAAAATTTCTGAGCGAGCATGCTTAGTGAAACGCCTTAGCAGAATCGCGGGAATGAAATGCGAATACCAGGCGTGTTATAGAGTGCTTATAATTACTGTGCATTACCCCAGCTATCGAAAGCTCAAATCATGCCATTTCGTGCTACCCGGATAGCAGGGCTGAGCAAAGATACTTTGCAGCTGGGCCATGATACATATACAAGACGCTACGCTAGCGAACCATTGTATCCGATACAATGTTCGCAATTCATATCTTAAGATACTTCAATGCATTATTTGATATATTAGTTGACGTGGCGACGTTGGTATCTGCACACTCTTGGTGTTAACAGCGATTCCTTTTGCAAAATGCAAGCCATCAGTACAGACCCCTATATAACATCGATGCATCTTGCGACTTTAATATGACGCGCAAGACCACAATTTCAAGACTAAACATGCTTTCACTGCATCAGACTCAACTTGACCTACGTGAACTACTTCAAGTGTATTATTCAACTGACGGCCTCGCAAACGCGCTTTTAATGTAACTGCCCCGAAGACGTGCAACATGTTCTGTGGCACTGCTGCCGCTACGTGTTACAGAGATGGTCTTTGAAGGTGCCACTACAGCTGCAACTGACTTGAGCTTGGTACTGCGGTACATTCTCGGCCCGTGTCAGAGCACCGCCGGAGCGTCACGCGCCTCGAAAGTGCTGCTGATGCTCTTGCGGGCCACAACCCCTAACTAAGCTTTGCAAATATTTCAGTAGTGTATATGTGTGTGATTGTACGTTCTGTTCAAGTGTTTATCACTGTGCATATCATAATCATCACCAGCACCTGGAGTAGCTTGTCAGGTGATCAGCCAGGCTAATACCTCCATCATATCGTTGAAGCTTGGCTGTCTCTTTCTCCCTCCTCATTACAACTCCCCTATAGGGGCCGCGCAAATGTGCAGGTGTTGATTTGAAATTTTCTTACCTCCTCGGTTGGTTGCAGATCTCGTTCCTTTCAAATTTCCCCTGCCAGATAGTACGGATATATTTAGGGCAGTCTTAACATGTATTATATTGATATTCTGCAGCAGTCTGTGCAACGGCAGGACTTGCTTTAGATCAACGAAGGTAAGCTACGCAATCAGTAATTTTTCCATGCCGTCTTTACACTAGGTACGATGAACTGCTTTGTCCTCCAACCAGAAAGCGGGTCGACGTGTTATTTTGCGATGTGTTCGTACATGTTTGTAATTGTTCGATACTAAGATTCAGTGCGTATCCCGCACTCAATAGGTTGTGTGTGTCCTACGGCCGTAACAATCTCTACACAGTAAACAATACATAGCGCTATAGATAGCTTATTTATATGCTCTATTAAATGACGGCAAATATAGCGTAGGATATTAAGGTAGCTAAATACATAGACACCAGGAAGTTTAAAGAAATAACCTGGTGGCATACACGACCACCCTGTTTGAAATGGCATGCTCATATCTTA
Source organism: Dermacentor albipictus (assembly GCF_038994185.2). NCBI lineage: Eukaryota > Metazoa > Arthropoda > Arachnida > Ixodida > Ixodidae > Dermacentor > Dermacentor albipictus. Next base: position 12,725,028 of record NC_091826.1, read on the forward strand.
CTATCATCATCATGACAACGGCAGGATGTGTTTGCATCAGTGTTCAAAGTGCGCGTAATTCGGAGTAATTGTGTAGAGATACGGGTGAAGCAACGCGCCCTGCTGATAACGACCTTGCAAATCGCGCATCTTGATTTGACTTTGTGCCAGTTAACCGGAAAGAGACAGATAGAAAGAGCGAAAGGATAAATGAAAGACAGGCAGGTTAACCAGGACTGAGCCGTGTTAGACGATGAAACAATAGATGTAACAGCCGGTGGTGTAAGCTGATTCGGGTTTAATAGCGCGGGAATGACTATGGCCATGGTGCGCCAGCCATATCAGATAGTCTTCGATCTAAGATAACAGGCTGGCAATTTTGGCCGCGCTGAGCTCTTTAGTAGAAATTTCCAGCAAGCATGCTCGCAAATGGTGCTGGAGATCTCGGCAGTCACGTGCATTTAAAGGGCCTCTCACCAGATCTGGCGATTTCGAGCTGACAAGCGCAGAGCATACATGGCACGATAATGATTGTGCCTGCTAAGAATTACATCGCTGCGCGCCGCGGATAAGTCTGAAATTTCCAACCGAACGCCGGTTTTCCTTCTCCTTGCGGCCACCGTTCTCCAAGTCGAAGGATGACGTACACGTGCTAGTGCGCCTACGTACACGTGTTTGCACTGTGTCGTCGGTCGTGGTGACACGTATATATATTGTGTAATATATTTGTGTAATATATTGCTAGAATAGACGAATTAAAGCTTCGAGAACTAATAAAAGACATAAACCGAATGTCAACAAGTTTTTGTTTCACTTCGCACCGCAGCAAAAGATATGTACTTCCGGTAAAACACGTTGTTGGGCTAGTTGGTGCATCATATTTAAGGAAAAACCAGCCAAAAAAAAAGACACACACAGGAAACATACAAAAAGACAGGAAAGAGACTGGAATACCAACTGTTTATTCGATAGAATGGGGCTATAATTTATAAAGGGCGCTCTGTCACATGATCATCATTTGACAAAGTTGCGATTAGCCGATTATGCGATGGACAACGCTGTATATGACCAGGTTTACGTGGTGTGGTGCTGGTTTCGAATTTTTGAGTGAGCTGTATTTGACCACTTGCTGTTACGAATAAGGAATATTGAGTTTTTGAAGTTTGTTGAATTGTCTATTACAAATTGTGCATTTAGTAACCTCATAATTTGACTTCGCAAGAAGTAAGAGAAACGAAATTTATTCGAGTCGCCAAAACTTTTGATTAACGAAAGCATGTCGGTGCAGAACGTGTGCATTTTTAAAGAAAATCCACGTGGTCGGAGCTAGGACGTCGCGCGGGATAAATAAATAAATAAATAAATAAATAAATAAATAAATAAATAAATAAATAAATAAATAAATTGTAACTTCAAGACACTTGGTCCGGCAGTCGTATATCTTTGAAAATGCACTGCTTTCATGTCCCTATTTTCAGGACACTAAGGCATTTTCTTATCAAATATCTTTTCCTAAGTTTCTTCCTCATTAAGCTACATGCGACCCACCGTGGTTGCTGAGTGGCTATGGTGTTGGGCTGCTGAGCACGAGGTCGCGGGAACGAATCCCGGCCACGGCGGCCGCATTTCGATGAAGGCGAAATGCGAAAACACCTGTGTACTTAGATTTAGGTGCACGTTAAAGCACCCCAGGTGGTCGAAATTTCCGGAGTCCTCCACTACGACGTGCCTCATAACCAGAAAGTGGTTTTGGCATGAAAAACCCCATTATTAAATTAAGGTACATGCGATACTATAGCAAAAGTCCTGGCTATCACAAAGAGATATCGCGGTTGTGAGGCTTAACAAACTCCTGGAAAAGTGGCACTAAAAGTTGCATGATCCACATGAGGCCAAGGACACACAGAAGCCTCCGGCTCTAGACCCCTGATTATATGTCACTTGACACTGCACCCCTCCGATTTCCTCTCTTATTTCTCTCTTTATTTCAGCCCTTAATCCATCCAGAAGTTGATGCGCCACCGATAGGAACAAACAGACGTATCGGGCAAAAATGTAAAAGAGTCGCCCACAAGCGTGGGTGGCCAGCGTGAAATGACTATGCAAGGATGGATTACAGGAGCAGGCAGACGAAACATGACATAACACTGGCCCCAGAGGGTCACTGCAGGAATGGAGCGGTAACGCTTATTTAACGCCATCTGCGGTGGCGACCAGTGCCGTCCTAGTGTGCAAAGCTACACTGCGAACGATTTCGCAGTGCGCAGTTCTCGTTCAATCCTTAGCGGCGCTGTAGACAGCTCTTATTGGAAACAGCGGTTCCTTATCGCCCCTCCCCCCCATGAGGGCTTCGTCGGTGTCTCGTATGGAGGCAACCGTCGCGGGAAACAGCGTCCTCGGAAGCTTAAGCGCTCAGGCGCCGAAAATCGTTGTGCGGAACTCCAAGGCTTCGTGGCTTTAGGCGACAGTCACCAGCGGAGACCGAGAACTATAGGATCGATAACAATCAGTCGTCTCATCTGTCAAATTGGCGCAAGATCGACGGAAAGCGGTAAGCAACAAGAACAATGCGTCGTCATCGGAGGCGGTGCTGTTCGAGACAAATGCGATTTATCAGCCGTTGCGAAAAGGGGTATCGCACCAAAGTTCAAGGCTAAATCAGAACCGGGATATGCGGGCGTGAAGGCTGTTCCAAGTTCCCTGGGCTGCCCGCGAGAAAAGCTTGCGTGCTTAACCTGCCATCGTCGCTCTTGAATAACGTTTTATACACTGATGGCTGTTGCCCGAAATTTGGAATTGTGCCCGTGGTCACTTCCACGCAATATGCCACTTTATAGTTACAACCTGTGATTCACGCGCCAGTTGTGCTGTTCGAACGTCTTGGCACCAATTGCCTCAAAATGCGCGCAAGGCGTCACCGGTCTCCGCGTCTGCGTCACCCGTTATGTTCTGAGCCGGCAAAAACTGCCGAGCGTGCGTGTTGCACAATATCAAACATGAATTACAGCGTCCCTCTTTTGATTCCATGCTGCTGAGCTGGCCGGTGATGGTTATGGACAAAATTTTCTTTTACTTCTGATGGCAAGTTATACACAGTGTTTGCACTGCTTCGTCATGCCTGTTCTGTTGTCTGACGCCTCCTGTGTGCCACATGTACCTCCGAGATGTAAAGTCATGAAAACTTCCACCTTAAATTTTTGGCGTTCGTACAGGATCCTGTCATTTTGTCTGAAGCTTCTAGTATGTCGTTTGTCTGATCCCACAAAAAGATGGAAAAAGACGCAGAGTTGTGCGTCTAAATCTTGGGAACAACAGTTGTCATGATGATGGCACAACAATACCAAACCACAGTGAACATACAGGCTAAACTAAGACGCGCGTAGTATACGAGCCATTTAATAGCTCATGGCTACTAGCACGTACCTGAAGCTGTAACTGACCTGGATTGGGATAACGTCATAATCTATCATTTTTTTTTCTTTTTGCGCTTCATCAGTGGTTCGAATGGCGCACTGCCTACGTTGTCACGGATCTGCCGGTCGGGTCGGGAGTGGTGAGAGATACGACAAGAATCTAACCAAGGGACATGCGTCGCTACATTAAATAGGGCCATCCGATTTGCTTGCACTTCCTCAACTAATGCTGAAAATCCTGCACCTCTTCATTGCTTTCACAGCTAGTGCAACATGACGTCGTTTGCACGATCCGCCGCAGTTGCTTAATGGCTATGGCGTTGGGCTGCTAAGCACGAGCTCGCGGGATCGAATCCCGGCCACGGTGGCCGGATTTCGATGGAGACGAAATGCAAAAACACCCGCGTACTTATATTTAGGTTCACGTTAAAGAACACTAGGTGGTCAAACATTCCGGGGTCCGCCACTACGGCGTGCCTCATAATGAAATCGTGCTTTTGGCACGCGAAACCCTATAATTTTTTTCCTTTGCACGTCATCCAATCGTTTGGCCTGGTGCAGTCTTCGTACAGAACAAATTCAAAGCATGCCATGCACTTGCGAGAGACGATAGGGCAGCGCTTGCCCTAAACATGTCGTGACCGCTTCTGCTAAGCTAAGCAAAGCGTCTGCTCTGCTAAAAGCAAGCACAGTTCCCGAAAGGCAGTGCAAATCAAATAACACCTTATGCTCGCCCATTAAAGTCACGCGTGGCAAGGATGAGCGTGAATGCAAAGAAACGGAAAAGAGAAGAACATTATTTGCGAATCCCAAGCGCATTCTGAGCTGATCTGTCAACGTCCATCTCGGAGCATGTCGTGTTATTGCGAAACGAGTCACATGATGCTGCACATCACTGAGCAGGACAGCTACCATTGTAAATATATTCTCTCCTTAATGATGTGACCAGGTACAAAATTATCCCAAATTATCGACTATACACTAGTTTACGCCTCCCCGCGGACGACGGCTGAACATACTCACGTGTAATAGAAGTATAATAGTTTTTCGAAAATGACATTGAGGTCTGATAAACACCCGGACTCAAGAAAAATACCTAAAAGACCGTCCCTTAATGTCTTTTTTCTTTTTTTTTGTATCTGTTGATGTAGCTCAGTGGCTATTGCGTCACGGTGCTGGGCACGAGGTCCTAGGTTCGATCCCGGCCGCGGCGGCCGCATTTCGATGGGGGCGTAAAGAAGAAGCGATCATGTATGGGGCAATGGTTGCACATTAAAGGCGCCCAGGTGGTGAAAATTTAACCAGCTTTCCCGACTGTGGTGTGACTCATAATCCGAGGGTACTTTTATCAGATAAAAGTTTAATTGTTTTGAGAGATTAGGAAAAGGCGCTTAGAACCACAAAAGAGCATACACTGAACTCATTGCATTGTTTGATTCATAAAGACGAGGAAGAGGAGGAAATATAGACAGAAGGCAAGAATGTTAACCAGAAATGCGTCTGGTTGGCGACCCTACTCTGGTGGGCGGGAAAGAGGGACTAGAAAGATAAGACAGAGAGAGGGAAGGGAGGGCCCAAAAAGGAACATAGGGTCAATCAGAAATGCCGGGATGGAGGGCTGCGGAAATGATTCGGATCACCCCGTGTTCTTTGATGCCCGACTAAATGTGCCGATGTTTTCGATATTGTGCTCCCTGCAGAATGACGCGGCCGTTACCAAGACTCAAACCTTCCGGCTCATATTCACCTGAAGAATGACAAAATTGCTTACCTTCCACAATAAATTTCACCGCGGTTGAAATTTCTCCCATAGGTACTTGTGCCCTCGCTTAAACGGTTATGGCATGCACCGCATAAGGTTTCCAGTGGTGAGGTCATCGGATTGGACGAAGCCTGACTCCCAGCAGGTTGCAGGGCTCCCTGTGCTTCGGAGGAATTCTTGCATGAGAGCTTTCGAGGCTGCGAAGCATCATACTTCAGCGCAGCTAAGTACTTGCTACGCCGACTTAACGTAGGGTATAGTGAATGCTCCTCCTCTTCTGTTACTCGCAGTGCCAGCAGCACTGTAAATGCTAAACGCAGCCTCACTGCGTTTGAAGCTGTTCGCGGCATCACGGTTTTAACTAAATGAGAGATGAGAGAGTTGTCAGGCGCTTCTTTAGGTAGGCCACATGGGGACTGCAACAAAAGTCACAGTCTATGACTACCCCTAAAGTCCTGTGCGTTCTTACATAAAGGATAATTTGTCCATCGATGGTGAGGGTGTACGAAGTCATTGGCTTCCGGCTAATTGCCACCAATGCAGAATTATTTGGAGAAATTCTGAGGCCTTGTTCCTTATGGTACGTCGATATCAACGTCGTGGATTTTCGCAGCCTTGCACGCACTTGAGCACGCGTCACACCAGATGCCCAAACGCAGATGTCATTGGCACAGATTGACAACTTCACCATTTCGGTAGACATTCTATGAGACCGATAAGCACAATATTGAACAGTTTTGGGCTCAACAAACCACACTGTGGTACTCCACTGGGTGTATAATGTTGAAAAGTTGGGCCGTCTTCGGTATTCGCAAAGACGTGCCTCAAGAATGGAAGGCCAGTCGCCTGGTACCGCTCCTCCAAGCTGGCAAGTCTCCTCTAAGGGTTGCTTCATACCGCACAATCACGCTGGCTAGTTGCATTGGGAAGTGATGGAATAGATGACCCTCGCCAGACTTGAATGGTACCTTGAACGCTATGAAGTTTACCCGGACGCCATGGCTGGATTTCGACGTCATCGATGCTCTATTGACAACGCCATCGATTTGATCACGTAAGTTCAACATCAAAAAGCGTGTAAGCAATTATCTGTCGCCATGTTCCACGAAATCAACGGTGCATATGACAATGTTCTGCATGAAGCTATATTAGAGGCTGTGGAAATGGTTGACCTCGGCGGTCGATTCTATGTTGGGCACGCAGTTATTTACATATGCGGTCTCTTTAAAGGAGGGGTGACTGAGAGGGTGAGGTGAGGCAGCGTTTTGATCCTTGTCTTCTCTTATCACTGTCGCATTTTTGGAACAGGTTAGTATCCTACCTTTCTTCACTGCAGTGTTGTGATGACCTTATTTCGATCGCCGAATACATTGTGCGCGAGCTTACGACGCGATGGTCGGGCGCAGTATTAACATTTTTTTGCGTCACGTATGTAGTGGTGCTCTGCTTCAATTTGCATTCTACCCACGTTGCCGCCTTCCTCTTTTTCACCTACTCCTAACAATGAAAGCGATTGTTTTCTTTGTCTACTCAGCGCACTCGGACAGGGGAATGCGTGGCGTTCTCGGCTTCTCGCACGATCAAGTGGAAAGGGTAACAACAATGAGGAGGAGAGCAGTAAAGGAGTGGAGAATAAGGAGGAGGAGGAAAGAAAGATAGAAAACAGGGATGGTAAAGGGCCCCTCACCATGTCTGGTCATGTTGAGCTGACAAGCGCCGTGCATACAATGTGCGCTAACGATCGTGTTAGCGCCTGTGTGTGTCACGTCTCACCTTCGTCCTTGTCTTTTTTTAACGCGCTATAAGCCTCACGATGTCTTACCAACAAGCCCAAATCACTGCTTTACAGCTAAGTATTACATCGCTACTCTCAGCGCAAAGGCCTGAAATTTCAAACCGAACGCCTTTCTCTCTTCTCCTCGCGGGCGCCGCTCTCCAAACCGGAGGGATGACGTATACGTGCTAGTGCGCCTACGTACATGCATCTTTGCTGTGACGTGCTCTTAGTGACTCGCGATTTCGATAATTATTCCAGGCGACATCTGTTACCTGGGTAATCTGTTGGTTCAATAGACGAATTACGGTTTACATAAATAATAAAGCACACAAAGAGTATGTCTGCATGTATTTGTTTTACGCCGCACCGTAGCAAGGGAGATGTACTTCCGTTTCGTCTGCTTGTTCCCACGTCATGCAACCGCGTGGGCTGACACCAAAGCTGTGCCATTTTCTTCCATGTTCCAGCGCGCGATCATGCTCTGTGATATGCTTGTGTCTGCCTCAGTATTTCTGTAGCACTGACTTGTGCCCCTAGTCAGGTGTTCTCGTGCACAGGGCGCACAGTAGTACGCTGTGCGAAACGAGACAAACAGCTTGCGCACAACACCGCCAGCGGAAGTGCGCTGCGCCGCGAAAAAACAAAGGGGCAAAAAATGAAGGCAGGGCCCGTGACATATGAGTGACGCGATCCTCAAGGTCCGGTATGGAGAACGCAGGGAAGGAATTTCGCTTGCGGAGGCTAGACGGTGCAGGCAGAGAGAGTGTCTCGCTTGGCAGTGGAGCTCGCCTCCTCAAATCATGGGTTTGCGCCAGTGAAATATTTCCATCTCGCCTGTTAATGAGCCAATTTGAAAAATTATTGAGGCTGAACGCTCCTTATACGTGCCCCTATAAGGGGCAAGTAACAACCTACAGTCTATAACCAAAATTTGCTATGGGGCCTGGTCAGGGGCCCTTTAACCAGAAGTGTGTCTGGTTGGCTACGCCACACTGGGAGACGGGAAAAGGGAAAACAGAAAGATGAAATCGAGAGAGAAGTTGTGGGAGGCGAGGAAAGAGAAGCAGCGAGTTCGCGCGCGCAGCGCAGGAGGAGGCACAGAGGCGGGAGAGGAGATAAAGGGGCACCTGATTGGTCGACCCATGCAGCAGCAACCACGTGTGGAGTGGTGTCATCGAGATCACGTGAGGCACGTGCCTTAACAGCATGCGCCTTATGCGGGTCTGATGACATAACGCGCGTGGTTGGGCGATACCTCACTGGACCATGTTATTGCTATTGTCCAGTTACCGCTAAGCACGAAACTCGCTTTCTTCATTAAATTTATTAGATGCTGCCGCCGATTTTATACAGAAATAGCTTTATCTAACCGGAGTGCGCGCATAAGGTCTGCGGTGAATCCCGACATGGCATGGAACTGTGTAATATACAGCTGTGTCTATAAGGAACGTATTGTTAAGTTTTGCAATCATTTACGATGATTTCTGACACAATCTCTTTGTATAATGAGGTTCACCGCCTTTTGATCTTATTTTTTCATCTATGGTTACCTCATGACTTCTACGTCAATAGCGGTTTCGTTTGCAGACGTGTGTATAACGTTTCTTTTTTTTCATTGATGTATACTAACACAAACAACATTCGCATGGTTGTATAATTGTACACAAGGGGATCAAATGAAAAGTTACAAAAGTAAACTGACTGCGTTCGACTGCAATACAGAAAAAAAGACAGGCAGTGCTAAGGGTTGTGCGCAAAGCTGTGGGACGTTTGCGAATAAGCGACAGCGCTGGGCTTCGACGTACAATTTTGCGAAAATAGCACCGGTCACTTTGTTGGCACGGGCCCGTTGGACATTTCAGCTGTACGGCCCTTCAGTATGAAAGTTTCGAAACTGTCAAGCTTGCAAGAGATCCTTATCCGCGAACAAATAAAAAATAAGAGAAAGAAAAGGACCATTTTCTTCGGATGTATATAGTTGCCTAAGGTTCAGCCTGTCGTATTGAGGTGAGTGTTTACCATCGTTCTTCCGGACCGCAATCTCGTTTTTTCTGATCACGCAATAAAGGAGACGGTAAATAAGCGTGACAGTGGCTTTACGAGCAAAAGCGAACGACACTTTATCATTCCGTTCCCTCGCGCAAAGTTGTTGAAAAAATTGCTGAAATAATTGTGCCCTGGAAAATCCCCTAGTGCAGTTTATCATCGTGCTTCTTTAGTCGTTGCAAAGATTTTTCATGGGGGAACGGTAACGACAGGAATTTTTCTTCCGCAGCGAAAGCTGATCTGTCGGAACTCGAACAAAGGTGAGCGAAAAATAAAACTCCGCCCGTTAAATTAATCAGTATTGCCAAATTAAATTTGCGTTGTTCGATTACCAGGAATGGATGTAGGAGGCTCTCCATTTCAAGGAGTGATTTCAAGGAGCAAAGAAATTTCAAGGGGCTTTAGACGTTTAGAGTATTGGACTGGGGACAAATACCTATAGATTACTTGATTAGCTCAAGCAGGCTATGTAACTATGTGTCATCGCCCTGTTTTAAAGAGTATGCCATTAAGTCCTCATCATCATCGTCATCATCACTGTCACAAAATTTGAATGGACAACTACCTAAAGGTAAAACAGTGGAACCCGCAGCTCTGCTGGTTTCCAGTGTGTCTATTGTATCTATTGTTTCCCGTGTATCTATTGTGTGTCTTCCTGAGAGAGCACTAAAGACTTTTTCACAGACTTAAAGAAACTTCAGCGCTGAGTACTAACTCAGGTGAGAGTGAGTCCGGGTCCTGAAGCGTCTCGTACTCCACTATCAGCGACTTTTACCTTGCTTGCTCCAAGTTAGAGTAAACATAATTTGTGTTTACTGGGATGCATCTGTTATGCATCAGTTGCGGTTGCTACCGTTTTTATTAGGTTTCGTTGATTGACTGACTGGTATTGGAAAAGTTAGCAACATTCCTCGGACCCTTTCCACTGCATTTGATTGTGCAAGGAATATACAGAAATTACGTGAGGAAATGAGCAAATAGAAAGACATACCCGCACTCGCGATTATGTCACGCACATACTCGACAAACTTGGGTCAATGAACAATACAGTGGGCACGAAAAGTCACTTGGTACAATGTGCACATAAGTGCTGGGGCAAAGAAGCAAGGAAATTATTTTTCCAAGCCTGGGCTTTCCTTCAGGTTTGAAAAAAAGCTTTCATGTAGCACGATTTAAGCAACCGAAATCAGGATGGGGAATTTTTCAGGATGGTCTACAATTTTCTATTCGACCCTTTTGCTCTCAATATTTGAGCAGCTGATTTATTAATTGAAACTCATTAGGTGAAATACAAAAATAGTCTAACAAGCTCCAAGCTACGGCAAACATTACCACCTTGGTTCTGTCCAGCTACGCAGCACTTGAATATCTTTAAATTTAGGCACATTTTGCATAGGGCTCCCAGCGTGCACGCACAAAAGCAAATCTTCCTGAGTAGTCAACCAAATTTAAGTGTTCATGCGGAAGCATAAATGGCGCCCTTTCTTCTGGAGATGCTTTCGCGCGGCTGGACAAGTGAGCCACCAGCCACGGTTGTGTCAAAGCGAGCTGTGACGTGCGCCATACCTTTCTAGCTACATGTCACGTTTCACGTTTCCTCAACATGCAGCGCACGCCTGGTCTGGAGAAAAACAGCAGAAAGTGAACTTTCTGCGAGGGGAAACAACAGCTGAGTGAAAAAAAAGTATGCCATGCGTGGCCTAGAAATTTCGAGGAGAATAAGACAATAGCCACCAGCCACGAGCCTTTGCGAGCACCTCGAGTTGCAAGGCCATCACTATAGTGGAACAGCGCAAAGCGACTTTTCAGGAAGAGGGAACGCCACATAAAGAAAAAGCAAAAAAAAATGAAATACCAACGTTGTCTTATTTTACGAGCCGTGTCGCGCAGGGCTGCCATTCTGGACGATCCTTTTGGTGACCTTGCGGCAGGTGCCAAGTCACCTGACGCAATTTAGTGCTTCCCAGGTGTTTTTCTTTTTCCCATTTTTCTTTTCAGTTTTCAGAAAGTTTCTTGTTGCGACATTCGAATAAAACAAGGAATCAAGCAGCCGTCGTTCAACGGTGCCTGGCCGCATTTTGTCGCGTTTAAATTGTCCAATTTTCTGTCTCTCGTCGCCCGATTTACGTCTGCTTGCGTAGTAATATTTTTTAACAGAAACGTCGTTATGAGAAAGAAAAATGGCCCAGAAGAAGTAGACGACAGGAGCACCAATGACATCCGGTGCCAGAGTTCATTGGAAAGGGCGGAAACGAAGACAAAGATTGGATAAAATCCAAACGTACAGCTGCTGGCTCTCTCGAATAGAGCTGCAAAATAGGTTGCGAACGTGTGAGATAGAACTACGTTTTCTCGCAACTGGGAAATGCAAAACAAGCGTACGGAAGACCTACACACGCGAAAGTAAAGCTTTCTACCTCAAAAGTTCCTGAGCTTTCCATGGCTTTTGTTTTTTGTTTATTTATAGAGCACAGAGTGAAACGCCGCAAATCTGCAATGGAAAGAATGCGGCGTCTGTCGACAAAGCACCACCCTGCTTCGGGGACACTAAAACTTGCAGCGCGCAGCGAATGGCTGTGTCGAACAGCGCAAGGCGGTTGAGCCTGGGTTCTTTTATGGCTTTCGCGGGATGCCGCCCGTAGAGAGAATGGGAGAGACACGCGATAAAAAAAAGAGTGATGATGAAATGGAGAACGTTAGAAGGTTTTCGCTAGCTGCTCCATCAGTGGCGCTTCTGCTGCTCCACTGGAAGCGATGGTAATGGAAATGCGCTTAGTTGCGTCGAGAAGGCCATGAATTTTTCGAGAGGACCGTGGACGGGTGCGCGATCAACCATCATGTGCGTAATAATGAGTGCTGAGCGTTTCTCCGTGCCTTTTTAATTCGATAACAACGCCTGCCCTTCTTCGCCCCCCTTTATTTTTAATTGCTCTTTCAACTCATTGCCGTTCCCTGCTCAACATGTGCCAAACAACAAACCTAAATGCAGGGCAGCTTTTCTTTCTTTTGCGGGAGCCATTATCAAGGCGATATCACTCCCTGAAATATACCTAAGCCGTCAATCGCACCATCCCCTAAAATAATATATGTAAGAAGTTCTACATCCACTTTTGCCATGGTCGTGAGTGGTGGCGCTGGCTAGCATTCCCATGGTTAGCTCTAGTAGACAGACATGAATACCCCAGAAAGTGGATGGTAAAACTTAGCTCATTTGGTAAGAGCATCGCACGCGTCAGTTAACTGTCAGCTGGCCAGAGCCAGATATGTCATATCATTAGGATTGTGTCCATTCTTACATCAGTGGGCCTTATACTGCGGAATCAGTTGCCTTCAATGATGACAATCGCACGCATAGAGGGAGCGCCAATGTATCTACTGTGTCTCAAGCTATGCAATATTCCCTACTAGGCGCACACAAGCAGAAGCTTCTAGTTTCGCACTTCTCCCACACCGTTTTAGAAGAGGGCCAACCCAACTTTAGGGAAACCATGTCTTTAGGGTATGCTCCTAACTAATAGCGTATCATTAGTGTGCACATGCGCTGAGCATGAACCATTTTCTTGGCTTTGGGTTCTGACCAGCACCTAACCTAGAATTTGAAATATTGTGTGGGTGCCCCTATAGGCTTTGCACAGACAAATATGGAGGCACCTATCGAAGGGGAGGATCCCGCCTTTCACCAAATCGGGTCTGGTTTCTGAGTAATACATAGCATTTGTAAGAAGCAAATAAGGATATGTAGACTATCGTTTTCGCACAGCTTGCGTCAGTGATAAATATTTAACGATAAATCAAAGCAATTTATGCGATAGCTTGTCGGTGGAAGCGCCGTAGGCTTCAAATGGGAATTTACGTTTTAACATGCGTATACCTATGTGTAACCTGCGTTGCCTTGGCTGAAGGCAGTGATGCATCGCGCCGATGTCACCTCGGTCTCACTGGGCAACTACCTTTCAGCTAGAGTTTTAAGCGTGTAATAAATATGCATCTTCTACGAATTAATAATTTTGTTTCTCCAGCAGTATTTCTAGAATTTGCTCTTGCAGCCGTAACGGCGCTGCCAGCCCGCGACGCTAACGCAAGTCGGAAACACTATGCTGAATGGCGTCCGTGCCTGGGTGCACTGGAAATGCAAATCGTTCGCTGCTTGAGGAATCCTATGCTTGGGGCCCCTATTCCAACGCTAAAGAAACAGAGAAATGGAAGATGCCATCTCAATTAACTGCCTTGAAAGTGTTCGGAATCGCTCCGCTCGGTTTATACTAGCTAATTACGATCGTACGGCAAGCGTAACACAAATGAAGACTACTCTGAACCTACGTTCGCTATTAACCCGCAGGAAACAATCACGCCTATGCTTATTTCATAAGACTTACTACCAGAACGCTGCGCTTCGGTCGGTATGAATTAATCTAGCACCATTCATCTCCTCACGTAGAGATCATACGCATAAGGTACATGTTCCTCGCTTTAACGCACTAACACATTCGCAATAATTTTTACCTAAAACATGCAACGAATGGAACGGTCTGCCAGCATCTATTGTTAGTATGAGTAATCTTGTTCAATTTAGAAATGCTTTAGTAACCTACATGTAAGTCATAAAACTTGCGTTCAATATATCATGTGACTAGGCATTGTATAAGTACTATTTTTGCAAATTAACTATGTATGTATTTACCTATCTTATCTGTATCTGTATGTATTTACCTAACTTGTATATTGAAGTGTATGATGAGATTTCTATGGTGAACTACGACTACTATTTTTTGTGTAAATTAGTGAGCTAGTATAATTTTCTATTTTTATTTATACTGTGCCTTTTTCCTGTATATCATTTTTACCTCCTTTATGTAGCCTCTCCCCTCTGTAATATATATTTACTCTGGGGGTACTGTAAATAAATAAATAAATAAATAAATATGAAAAGAAGCAAGCTAACGCGAAAAGAGGGTCCACGTTAAGATAGTTAGAAAGATAATGGACAAAAATAAGAAAGAGCGAAAAGAAGAGGAAGTGGATGAGGTAAGAAAAGGGCGCAAGGAAGCCCAGGAGGACTTCTGTGTTTGTTTTGCTAGCGTACGCGGGCGACATAAAAAAAATGAGAGGGGAGAGGAACTAAGAGGGAGGCACTGGCAGTATGCGCACCTATACGGTTGCCCATCACACTTATACGGGATAGGTAGAATGACAACACATGGATACTGCACTCTTCACAAGCACTAAGGCGACTGAGCTCTGCGACCGCGTTTGATCTCGCGGTGGACACGGTTGAGTGTGCGTGCGCGCATTACTTGTTATTCATTTTCCCCTCCCTTTCCTTTTTCGTTTCCTGCCCGCTTCCCTCTCGTACAGTGTTGCTACGTTCAACCTAGTTAGCCTCCTTGCCTTTCCTTCTTTCTCTCTTTCTCCTTCGCTTTCTGACAAACAGGGTAAACATCTGGAAATTCTTGCTGCAACCGACGTTGCGTGAAATGGTGCGAGTTCTTCTGACGCATGTCACTCCATCGCACTTCGCCAAGAAGACAACGTGTTTGTGTTTCTGCGCGCTCGCGCATTTTCTCTACTACGTGTTCACCACTTGAGTTAACTTATTTTCAGCGGGTGCCGGGTGTTTGCAGGGACGCACCAGATAACGCACACGGAATAACGCAGAACCCGGAATTGAAAGCAGTAATCCGAAGTGGCAACCCACTCAGGAGCGAACTACTGAACCAGACCTGGGGGTATAGTCGAGGAACTGTGCGCGGAATGGGTTGCCCGAAATGGTCGCGAATTGCGCCTCCGTGTCCTAGTGCATTCCTCGCACTTTGTCGTAACTTAATTTGCGACGGGCGTCAAGTGCGCGGAACGCTACGTTGATACGCGGTTCACGGCCCTCTGATGAGCCGCACGGCGCTCGCGCGAATAGTTCAGTCGCGGTGAGTCGGTTTCGTTACAACGCGGCTTTCTTCGCACTGCATATGGAAATGCGCAATTACCCGAGCGTGGCACGTCAGGTACGTAACACGCCGACGTTCCGCGTCATTTACTAAGAGCGCGGCCGATTTAATTTGCGTGTAATCAAGAACCTGGCTGCGTTTACGGACGACCGGACGAGCCGGGTAGCTCATTGGAAGCTATTCAAGTTGAGTGCATCTTGCTGACGCATCGCACGTGCAATAATCAGTGGTTCTAGTTGACCGGTTCGGATAAATTTCACTCTATTATTTTTTTTCTTACAAGTGTGTGGTCAAAAAGATTTGGCATTCTCGCCAAAAGGGCGGACTTGTTGGCGCTGCGCAGAATTCAAGGCAACTTCTGCTGGATGCAGAAGGAACAGTGACCCGGCGGCTACCGGGCATCTCGAAACGCTCGCGCAATGACAAACGTCTGCGTTTCGGTCGCCAGTGGGCGTTGCAGGCGTCGGAACTCGACGGTCCACGAGATGAGACCAACGGGATATTGTTGGCATTAGGCTCATCACCTAGGGGGATATTAGGCTAACGTATGTGTTTATGTTGCCTGTTTATGTGGTTATGTGTTTATGTTGCCTTAACCAGATATGCGTGGTGCCTAAAAAGGCTGCATAAAAAGAAGTATTACATAACGTAACCTTGGCGCTTACTTATTCATAGCTCTGCCTGGGCAACGCGACGTAACACGGACTAAAGAACGGAGACGTAGGGAATGGGAGGCGACATGCATTCTGCTCGAATTTTATTGGATGCAGGTAATATATATATAGACTGCATTTTTCAATGGGCCAAATGTAAAACGCAGTTCAGAAATATGAATTAGATACTCTATAACAGAAGAAAATATTGCTGTGGCACACGTCGTGAAGTTTTCTGTATCGCCAGAATATAACTCAACTCGTCTTGGCAGCAAAAAGTCAGGCTTACCAGGACATTCTTAACAAAAGAATTGTTTGCGAAGACTGGCAGTGCAGAAAAGAGCACTATAGAAATTCCTGTAGTGGCGATTGCAGTGCGCCTCAAAATGTGACCCCAGAATTTTTTTGTGACAAAATAAGATATCTTCTCGTGGTTTGCCTCTGTCGCTGTTATGGGTATTTAACACTTTCCTCTCTGTCCTCTTTCTAATTCCTATCTCCAATCACTAGTGCAGGCTAGCAAACCGGTGACTGATATCTGGTTAACATCCCTGCCTTTCCTCTTCATCTCTCTCTCTATTAGCTGAGAACGAATGGCTTGTGCGAACGCTTTTGACTGCGTAGGGCGGTCCTCGTACATCAGCACATTCACTGCATTCATCTCTTCCTTCTTTATATCAGCCGCTTAGCAGTGTAGGGCAGGCAACCAGACACTTTTTTGGTTAACACCCCTGCACTCTCTCTTTCATTTCACTTTCTTCTTGTACGCCTTTTGGACACGTCTGTCGCAGTCATGGTCATCGTGATAGTACGGCAGGAACGCCCCCCCCCTCCCCCCCAAAATGTAGATATGCCTACGGACGATTCGATCTTCTGGATGCGTAGCGGCTCAGCATATGGGGCCATTGTCAAGGCGTATACTCGGCAATGCCTGATCAACGTTTTTGTCTACGTCATCGTGGTTTGTCATTTTCGTCGCTATTCTTTTCATCCCTATACATTTGCGTCGTTGAGGCTGATTTGTGTTGCGAGCGGCACTCGCAACACAACGCTGCTGTGTTGAGGCCAACTGCAGCGATATATCTCTTTGGCTAAATTGCCTAATAAATGCGCATATAACACGAGGCAATCTTTACAGAACTGCAAGGCTGGTAGTTGTTAAATTTTCGTAGTTGCAGTTTCTTTAACTAACACATGATCAGACGAGGATGGTACCTGGCGGTTAGCGAATATGCCGTAAACCTCAGCACGTCGCCTCCGAGATTTTTCAGCGCGTCGCGGGCAGCCACAACCATGGAAGAATCTCCGAGGTCATGCCAAGGGCCACGCTGTTTCCTAACGTTCTGGTGCAAACGTCACTTCCGGCGAACTGTAATGGTGGTTTCTTGTTTCAGTTTCGATATCAAAAACATCTATTTTTGGACCTTCCTGTACCGCAGAGTCCACTCAGTTTCCAAAAGTAAAATTTTGCATGGAGACCACTACATGTATACATTATCTGAAATTAAGCTTTTTATGCTGTATAAAATTTCCTTGCGGTTGGCCTTTAAGGGTTCTTTGTAGAACATCAGTATCGCTGCTCCTTTTTACTGTTTGTTTTCTTTGTTTATAGATCTTTCCTGCTATATATACTTAGTTTGCCAGTTTATGCAACAATTTGCGAGTGACAGCGTCGGAATAAATTAGGTACCATGCCCGAACACATGCGCACAGACGCATAAATATTCACTGACAGATAGAGGGACTCGCAAAGAGGCGTTTCGAAAGCCTCTGCCATGTCACAACGAAAGCGCTCGTTATCCGACGGTCAGCACAACCGACCCATACAGCGCAAAGCACTGATGCAAAACTTGGGATGCGTTTGGCCGCAAGGAAGTTAGAGGGGAGTTCAACTGGGCTGAAGCTTGTGGAGTAATTTAGCCGACCATGTAATGGCCCGACAGTTTATCGGGTGTTTCATGTGCGTGTCCGGCCCAGCACCCGGAAGTGCACCATGACGCAATTCAGAGCGATCACTTGCAACAAGCGTGGCATATCACAGCGTGGAAGAAGGGAACTGCCTCTGTATCTTGCCATATCGGTGAACTTTTCTGAGAGGCTCACGTGGCATCTGGTAATTAAGGCTGAAATCGCAGGGGATTCCGCTCATACTAGCACTAGTCACAAAATTCAGCTCCCAAGTGAATTATCCGGCCGCAATATGCTATAAGCGGTAAATCGGCTCGACTAACTGTAGTTACTCCCAAGTGAAATGGCTCGTACCTCCCAATACGGTCAAATGAATTCTTGAAAGTGTCCCTCAGAAGCAAGGCTAACAGGCTTACGCTATTCAGTTTCTATGATCAGCTGATTCTTTCCGCCTCAACTCGCTCGCTGAAGAGACGTGCTGCCCTACTACCTTAGACACCATTAACAGGGTAGACGACTGTGTGTAGAACTCAACACGGCGATGTAGCTTACAGCGGTGGACAAAATTTAGCATGTTGTACAGAGGCGCTGGTTTGCAGTCTACGGTGCGTGTCTAATGTGCAACGATTGTGACCCGATAGTGTGGTCGATAGTAGCGATATCGCCGAGCGATAATAATTCGGAAGGTTGAAGCTAAACATTTCGACAGAATTGCCTGTCTGGTTGGGAAATTGATTAGAACTTGAGACTGACTCCAACCAAATAACTGAATTTTATTAGCCCGACGTTTCGGAGCCCATTCGGCTCCTTCTTCAGGGGGTTGTTCTTCGGGGGGTGGCGGTGTGCCTCTTTTAAAGCGTCTTTTTTGAAGAAAGGAGGGGGGGGGGAACACGGGAGGTGGGGAGACACTCCACAGACGGAAAGGTGGGGGGGAACAAAAGGAAAGGGGGGTTTGTGTTGTTGACCGCTTCCAAGGAGCTGCGATGACCGGTGCTGGGTGGAGTGCTCACGAGGGTGCCCTTGATGGGCCGCGGGGGGGGGGGGGAGGTTACAGGGTCGCGCCGACGTTCTGTGTTGGTGAAACGAGCGGGAGTCTATCTGGCTGTGCGTCCTTTTCTTCTTTTCGTCATGTCGCCAAGGCCATGGACATAGACCGAGGGTAGGTTGCCCTTCACACGGTTTATGTTATTCTCCGTATTCTGAATGTGCCATTCAGAATACGGAGAATAACATAAACCGTGTGAAGGGCAACCTACCCTCGGTCTATGTCCATGGCCTTGGCGACATGACGAAAAGAAGGAAAGGACGCACAGCCAGATAGACTCCCGCTCGTTTCACCAACACAGAACGTCGGCGCGACCCTGTAACCTCCCCCCCCCCCCCCCCCCCCCGCGGCCCATCAAGGGCACCCTCGTGAGCACTCCACCCAGCACCGGTCATCGCAGCTCCTTGGAAGCGGTCAACAACACAAACCCCCCTTTCCTTTTGTTCCCCCCCACCTTTCCGTCTGTGGAGTGTCTCCCCACCTCCCGTGTTCCCCCCCCCCCTCCTTTCTTCAAAAAAGACGCTTTAAAAGAGGCACACCGCCACCCCCCGAAGAACAACCCCCTGAAGAAGGAGCCGAATGGGCTCCGAAACGTCGGGCTAATAAAATTCAGTTATTTGGTTGGAGTCAGTCTCAAGTTCTAATTCGGAAGGTTGCACTGCTATAAGCTACTTGAATCTGCTTCTTTGTGCTCGCAATTGTGAAAGAGAGAGAGAGAGAGAAAAAACATTTATTAGAACCATCGAGGTGGTTGCTCTTGAGGTCGAGTGGGTGGTGTCCTCATTCCAGGACTCCACTGGCCATGGCTGCTCGACGTACTTGCTGGACGAGAGCTTCTTGTCCCGCCAGGGTATCGCCGGTCAGCTGTACCTCCCACCGCTCAAATTGCGTGCTAGGCGTCTTTAAGTGTTGAGGTTTGCCCCCGCACCCCCACGAGATGTGGAAGAGTGTAGGGCGTGTGTCGCCGCACCAGGGGCAGATGCCGCGATATGTATGTGGGAACATTTTACTGTATTTGTGTAGGTTAGGAAATGTGTTTGTCTGAATAAGTCGGAGAGAACGTGAGCTTTCTCGTGTTGGTATTTCATTTTAGCGTTTTAGTGCATAAAAACAAACGAACAAGCACACACAAACACTGGCAAAAGTTTACGTCTTTGTCTACGTCTTTTAGATTGTTCCTGTATTTTTTGTACGCTAAAATGCTAAAATTACCATACAGCTTGAGCACGTCTACCGCGATCACACATACACACACAAAAAAAGTGGTTAAGAATATACATGTATCACGCCTACAACCGCTAAACGAGGAAACGAAAGATGACGCGCACAGAAAGTATTCTACAGTAGATTGTTGCACTGAACAAAGGCACAATTTTCCCCGTCTGCGTAGACTGCGTACAAAGTTTGTCAAATACATATGTGGAACGTTCATAGATTGCAGGCAGACTTCACTGTCTCACAGACGTCATTTTGATCACAGAACACCTATATACAGGGTGCCTCAGCTATCACGCATATAGGTTTAAAGAAAGATGGTCCCTCCTACACGAACAAAACAAAGCGCATGCAGTACAGAGCCCACTTGGGAAACCACTAGTAATATTTTAGTCCGTCACATATAATCACCCAATTAGAAATAATTAGATAACATTATAATTGTTCTTCTGTCAAGATGACTGTCAAGGAGATTGCTTTCCCACCGAGACTGCTTGATGGTACTGCTACCTCGCACGCACGGTAGTGTTGTCAGATGATATTTTATTATTTTTCGGGCTTTCTCTCTTCACCGGAAAGAGTGAGCATGCCATGAATAGCTCACAACGAACAACTCATTTTGATGTCTCTTACGATTCTGTACAACTCCTTAATTGACATCTTGACAACAGTGTATCATATAGACAATCGTAGAATTCCCAGGAAGACATTCTCAGATATTAAAATTTAACAGATGCAGCAGACACCATTGAATACTATATATGTGAGGTGAAAGGTTAGTGGGCATATAAATGCGATGCGTACAATTGTGTTTACTTTCTTCCTATACAAGGTGCCATATCATGCGATGTTTATGCTTACGCACCGCATACGTCAAAACTTTACTCTCGCCTAATGCTCTTGTTTATGATCTGCCCCATCCACAAGCTATTACGAAATGCAAACACCACATAATGTGGGTGCAAAGTGTGAGACGCTGACGTAGCGATGCCAGGAGAATGAAGGCGATGTATGATGCTTGTCGACGAGAGGATGGTGAGGAGTATGCCGGGAGAACTACGAGACCTAAATACGTTTAACACATATCCGTTCTTGGATCCCTCCAGCTACCCCCCCATTTCTTTTTTTTTTGTTCTGCGCTGTTTCACTAATTGATGGGCAGTTTTACATTTACCCGAAATTTTCAACCATTGGTAGAACGGAACGCTAGCTGATCCATGCTATCGCGAAGGCCGAGTCGGAAATATCCAGAGGGACGTACATA
The DNA here is from genome assembly GCF_038994185.2 of Dermacentor albipictus. NCBI lineage: Eukaryota > Metazoa > Arthropoda > Arachnida > Ixodida > Ixodidae > Dermacentor > Dermacentor albipictus. Next base: position 12,746,032 of record NC_091826.1, read on the forward strand.
GCAGGTGCGAACACGAAGAGAGGCTTGCATAGCATTTGCGCCTCTTCCGAGATACAAATCTATGCTGTAGAGCATTAACAGCCGCGGATGGCATGTGCTAGAATTTTTTTCTTCTTGAAACCGCTCTGTCTCTACCATCAGGACCTGTGGGAATCATCTTGTATCGGAAAACTGAGAACGTTGTGTGCTGCGGAGGGATTCCGGCCTAACAAGTGGGTGGGCAACGACTAAAAGTGCACGCGCACCGAAAAAGACGCGCATGACGCAGTAGAACCTGCGGATATACATGGAAGCAGCCACGCGTGCAGAACGAACCACCTGGCTCTCACAGACACGCCCTATAAAGATAAACATCTACGTGATGACAAACACTCACAGGCGGCAGAATTTCCATATAGACAACACGCCCATGCACGACATATACCGTTTACACATTGGACTGCCGGTTAGCAAGCCCTGCTGAAAATATCTGCAAGGATTTGTGAATTGCTGCGCACGGTCAATAATGACTGTCCTATGCGAACAAAATGGGCGGGCCGACAACAGTATATGTACCACGACAGTCAGTGAGCGATGTATTTTCAACGTTAGAGCACTGAGAGGGCCTTGCTTTGTTTTCCTTTCTTTCCCTGCGTTCCTCACCTATGCAAAGTTACTCAATAGTGCCCTGATAGCTGGCGGGTGTATTTTAACCTCCGTTTGGCAAGACGAGAGGAACGAGAAAGACAGATCCCCAACTCATGTTATTTCTTGTTGTTGATATTGAAGAGGTGGCATTTCATTTATTTCATTTATTGTACCCTCAGGGCCGAAGCATTACAGAGGGGAGTGGCAAAAAAAAAACATTTCTGTGAAAAGATACTTATACGTGGAGTTATATAATGTACCAATGCAAATACAAATACTCTAATTAACAAATCAAATCAATACAAATCACCAAACTACAAAACAATGTAAAATGAGTAGATGATACAGGCAAGCACAAGCAAACAAGAGAAAAAACGAGAAATAACATGAGGTAAAGAACTAATTAGTTACTGTTGAAGCATTTTTGAAATGTTGATGGTCTGTAATTTCTGCAGTAGTGGTAGGTAAGTGGTTCCACTATTCACAAGTCCTGGGAAAAAATGAATATTGATAAATAGAAGTCCTGCAAAAAGGAACGGCTACTTTATGTCGGTGGTCAATGCGTGGTGATGCGTACTGGGGAGGAAAGATGAAATCATCGTGTAGAGAACGATGCTGAAATATGCGGTGAAAAAGACACAAGTGATAAAACTTACGGCGAGATGCTAGTGATGGTAGTTCAAGGCTCGATTTCATATTAGTCACACTTGCGGTTCGAGCATAATTAGACATAATAAAACGTGCAGAGTTATTTTGAACCATTTCGAGTGAGTAGATTAGATTGTCATGGAAAGGGTCCCAAACAGAGGCGGCGTATTCCACCTTCGAACGAATCAGTGTTTTATAAAGTAAAAGTTTAGGAGCCTGAGGAGCACGTGAGAAATTCCGGCGAAGATATGCAAGTGTTTTGTTGGCGCTGGCGATTATGGATTCAATGTGATCATTCCAGGTTAGTTTTGATGATATAGTGACGCCAAGATATCTATATGACGATACTACTTTTAAAGGAAAGTTATCAAGATGATATGAAACATTTGCATTAGTAGATCTAGTTACACGCATGACTTTGCATTTTTTAGTGTTTAGTTCCATGCACCAAGTCTTACACCAAGCGGACACAGAATCAAGATCAGACTGTAGAATAGTAGTATCGTTAGGACTAGTTATTTCTCGAAATATTACACAGTCATCTGCAAACAAGTTGATATGGGAAGAGACGCAGCAAGGTAAGTCGTTAATGTAGATTAGAAAGAGGAGAGGGCCAAGCACCGATCCTTGTGGTACTCCTGAGGAAACAGGACTCGGAGGAGAGTCAGTGTTATTAGTAGAGACAAACTGGGAATGATTTAGTAAGAAACATTCGAGCCATGCAAGCAGTTTGGAATCCAAATTTAGTAACTGCAACTTATATAAAAGGAGATTATGGCATACTTTATCGAAGGCTAAATAATTAATTATTACGCCCTGTGCTATAATTCTATATGGTCAGATGAGTTTATATGGGAACATACTGATCTTCATATATATATAGGAATTTCTTGTAGGAAACGTATAGAAGTCGGTCGAAAGTAACAAAGCAGCTTTTGTGTAGGAATTCATATTATTATATAAGGCACCGACACTGGGCACGTGAGTCATATAGGTCTTTTTTATTTTATTTAACCTTAGCTAGTGTCAGCTATAGTGGTAAATGTGACACCTCCTTTATTTCTATTTTTTCGTCTTCACGAAGCAGATGGTTTAGGTGATTTACTCGTTCCAAAATACTGAGAGCTTAGCCTATAGAAGGATGGCCTTCAATTGCAAATAATAACAATGAATAATTAAAGCATATATCGCCAGCCTCTGGTGAAGTGCCATAAGCAGGAAACGGTTTATGAAATGTACAGAAAATAACATAATAGAAATACGTCGAATACGAGACGGTATGGTTGACATAAAAAGAGAAATGGAACAAAGGCATAAAAGATGACAAAATTTAGTGCTGTCATTACACTGTTCGTGGCTCTCAGTCGCAAAAAAAGGGGAAAAGAAGCAGGAATGCACATATATATATATATATATATATATATATATATATATATATATATATGTACATGTAGCAATGGGCGTCATGCAATATCTGTTCAGATTTCCCCGGTGACATTGATGCGTGTAAAAAGACAAAACGATGGTACAAGCTAGAAAAAATATTAATGACAGAAGAACAAGAACGTAGGCGAGGACAACACATAAAACCCGCACCACATAAATACATGAGTCCACAATCGGTTTTAAAAAACTATTGCTCTATTTCTTCAAACAATTATTTGGCTCGACAACAGGGGCTGCAAGTGTGTTCGACTCCTGAATAGTTCTCAGAGAGAAAGTAAACTTAAAGCTATTTCTCTTCGGAAATATGGAAGTATGTGAATGTTCATGGTTGTGACGAGTCCTTTTGCAAGTCGTTAAGGGCCGTACACAATTAGGCAGGCTGAATTATATTTCTTTTTCTGAGAAGCACACTTTTACCCTAGCCCCGTCGTCTTACATCACTGCTACCCGGGTTTATGCCCAATTGATGCGTGCAAAGCTTGCGGACAGCGAGCAACTCTGCGATACATGCTCTGGGAATGTGCCGACAACAACGGTAGTGAAACCACCTCCGTTCGCGACGCGTTCCTAACCACGGCCGTTGCCAGAGTACGCGAGGCCTCGAGCTCGCTTCTTCCCGACGCCGCCCCGGCTGCGGGGGCCGCCGGGGACCTTCTCCATCGGCGTCAGCGCCACTTGGAGGCGGCTCTCAAAAGTCCGGAGTGGAAAGACTAGCTCCGGGCAGTCCGGCAAGCCGAAGATGCCGCCCGAGTCCAAGGACTTCGAGCCGCCACCGAGGCCACCACAACGAAACTGCCACACCATGAAAAGGCACGGAGTAACAAGTGGGTAGTGAGAGGGAGAAGTGATCGACTGGCAAAGAAATGGTTACGACCATCGATTCACATGGCCCACAATAAACAATTGTTGACTAACGTGGGCTCAGTCCGTTATGGAAAACACAGCAATCCCATAATGGAACTTCGCGCTCTATTTCGGCTTGGTGGATTGAGTCACAAGAGCGGAACATCCTATAACGCTCCACTGAAGTGCGCAGTCACAAATGGAGCTGTGCACTTTAGCGAACAGCAAAAAAGGGAACTGCAAGCTGGGCAGTAGGGTTGCGTTCATGCCTGTGTTCGTTGTGTTCGTTTATATAGGTCTAACACAATAACTGGCGCACGAATAACAAATGGCGAATATTTTGCTTGTTGTTTACGGTTCTAGCATGCCTGCGACATAATGTGATAGATAGATAGATAGATAGATAGATAGATAGATAGATAGATAGATAGATAGATAGATAGATAGATAGATAGATAGATAGATAGATAGATAGATAGATAGATAGATAGATAGATAGATAGATAGATAGATGGATGGATGGATGGATGGATGGATGGATGGATGGATGGATGGACGGACGGACGGACGGACGGACGGACGGACGGACGGACGGACGGACGGACGGATGGACGGATGGACGGATGGACGGATGGACGGATGGATGGATGGATGGATGGATGGATGGATGGATGGATGGATGGATGGATGGATGGATGGATGGATGGATGGACGGACGCATGGATGGATGGATGGATGGATGGACGGATGGATGGACGGATGGATGGATGGACGGATGGATCGCCATTAAGATACCGCAGATCCGGAAGAGGAGTGACCAGCACATTCGCTCGTGTCGCGACAACGCCAAGATGAAACGCCGTGCAGTAACCAGATCTATAAGAAAACGCAGCCTCAACACTGGTGTGAAATACAAACTACAATATTTATCCTACTTTCGACCGTACCGAGTTTCCGAAACCTGACTACGACTATCGCCAGTGGTGATAGCAGGAGGGCAAGAACCGGGAGTCTATTATCATGTCTCAATGCTCAGCTTTAATCTTATTTTCACACCTTCGTATATTTCTTCGCGTATCGAGCAATACGATTGGCCTGAACACAAGTCGCACAAACGCTTGTCTGTACTCTTTTATGCTGCAGTCTTCGGAGGACTGGAATCGCCCTCTTGGATCGGTCACATCAATGCAAGGCATGGTTCATTTGCGCGAAAATTAGCCAACATTGTATAAACGGGAATGTTCTCTTATTACTGTGCTTCTGAATTGTACCACAGCCATCGGTAATGCTTTCGGACGTTGACATTACTAGTGAATGAAAACTGCATTACATGTATGCATTGTTATTTTTTATTTCGGTGGCGGTTACTCCTTTTCTCATAGCGGAAACAACGCGCCTGCATATTTCCGAAGCTTCTGGATAGTTATCGATGCTTCTACCCGGCTGTCTGCTGTCGTTGAACCTTGTGTTATCTGATTTCATCGCGTGACGCGAATGGTAGAGAACTTTGTGGAAGGCACGTGGGTCCGAATGATTAGTCTGGAACATTCGACAACTGCTGTATAAAAGCCGACGCGCTTGACCCACTGATCAGATTTTCGGCAATCGCCAACTGTGTTCGCCGCTCTCGTTGTGCAGAGGACCGACAGCCGACACTACAACCTCCGACGACGCTTCGTCGAGTACCAGCCCGGCGACCGTGTTTGGGTTTGGACACCGATACGCCGACGAGGACTGAGTGAGAAACTATTGCGCCGCTATTTCTGGCCCTAAAAGGTCATTCGACGTATTGGTGCACTGGACTATGAGGTCGTGCCGGACGGAATTTCGCATTCACAGCGGCGCCGCGCACGATCTGAAGTGGTTCACGTGGTGCGTCTGAAACCCTTTTACGGACGCTGACGAACTTCCTTATTTTTGTTTTCTTTGCTACGGGTGTTTTTCTTTATTACTTTCATTTGTATGCAGCATCGGGTCAATGCTTTCTAAGAGGGGGGTATTCACACGTGCGCTTATCTTTATCGGGCGACCACGTTTCGCCGCCTAACAAATGTAATCGCACAGCGCGAGACGCGCCTGCATGTATCCGAAGTTTCCGGAAAGTTATCGATGTTTTTACCCGGCTGTCTGTTGTCGCCGAACCTTGTGTTATCTGATTTCATCGCGTGACGCGAATGGTGGAGAACTTTGTAGAATTCATGCGGGTCCGAACGATTAGTCTGGAACATTCGACGACTGCTGTATAAAAGCCGACGCGCTTGACCCGCTGATCAGATTTTCGGCGATCGCCGACTGTGTTCGCCGCTCTCGTTGTTCTTTAAGTGTAGCCTGTTTTGTGGGCACAGGTTTGCCCAATAAAAGCTAGTTTTTGCCTTTCACAGTATTGCTACTGTGTTCTTTGACGTCACGACCACGTGACAATATAAAAGGAATATGTAAGAAAATGAAAATAAATCACGTCCTAGGGTCAGAAATCTACAGCACACAGTCCTATACGCCCATGAACTTATTTATATAAAAGTCAAATGCAAGTTGCACCAAAATGAGTTTGTAAACAAAGTCACAAACACACAAACAGCCGCGATGTAGACTGGGATGCGCATATAAACATATGAGGAATGACACAGAGTTAAAATAATGCACGCACGAAATACAAAAAAGAAGAAAGTATAACACCTAATATACAAGCACTGATAAATACAAATATTAAAGCAATTTATAGTAACATCGTGTGACAATTCAGTGCAATGTCTAGTACTTGTTAAGGATGCCTGTCCCTTCGTAAAATGTTCAAGTGCGTTGAATGCTTTTCGCTGTGCTGTTTTGCATGGTATTGTAATATGTTCTAAGAAAATGTTTCATAACTGCGAGTTCATTGCCACCGCAAGCTTGCGCTGTAAGGCTTTTATAATGAAGAATGCAAAAGCACGACGTTGGGAAAGAAGCGTAGAGCTGTTGCGTGTGACGCTTTCGCATATCAATTGAGGAAGACATGTGCCAAATAAAAGATGAGAAGAAGGTATCAGCAGTGGACATTGATCGCAAAGAATTTCTGGCGAAAAGAAAACTTATACTTAAAACTTAAACTATCTATTTAAAGCAAGTGTTCTATAGGTCCGGGTATTGTCTCATCGGAAGAATATGCAGGTGGCGCACATATTAACTTAAGTATTTCTCCACTAACTATCTGGCCGTGGCACGGCCTTAGATATAATATAATGCGAAGATGTGGGATTGTCCCCCATCTGCGGCAAGTTGTTTTTCATATACTTTCATTGAAATTAATTTATCATTTCTTTAACTGAACTAATAAGTACAAGTAATTTCCTCTATGTTGTCCTTGGCGTCCTTTGTTGGCTTAACGTGATATTATTAATAATAGTCGGGCCCCTCGGTTAAGTCCCTTTCTGCTCGTTCATGTGTCTACATATATATATATATATATATATATATATATATATATATATATATATATATATATGTATATATATATATATATATATATGCATGTGTTATTCTAAGTGCGTGGCGACTACGAAAAGAAACGTTTGTGGAGTTGCCATTTCGTAGCAGCTCTAAGCTAAGAACTGGGAGAGAGAGAGAGAAAGGGAGAGAGTCAGGGATGGCGTTATATGGGAAGTGCTGATAGTGGTTAGCTCAAAAATATGAGTCTAAACTAAAGGTGGCAGAAAGAAAAAGAAAGCGCTCTAGCCGGCAGACATCATCTGCATGTTCCTAACCTGCTTATGCATGCGCAACAAGACTCTACCCACTTTACCTTCGCGATCTAAGTGTGTTCTTCTTTTTTCTTGTTCTTGCATACAATTCCTCACTGCAATGGGGCAACCTCTCCACATTGGGCAACAGTACTGACTTCAAAGCGCACAAGACCGTTACGGAGAACAAAGACAGAGTGTCTCACAAAATCTACGTCCCAAAACTCGTCGCGAGAGCCGCTACGCGTCTTCGATATCGCGCCTTCTTTTCTTTCCCACCCATCGGACGTTTTTTTTTTTTCTCTCTGTTCCAAATTCACTGCACACGTTTTACACGATCTCTCCTCAGGGCTCTATTCCCGCAGGGGTATCGGGGATAGCAAGCAGTGCTACTGAACGAGAACAGTGCACGGGCGGCGGATGAAAAGGGAGGAGTTCCGAGAGAAAGTACCACGCGCAATGGGCGGTTCAAATCTCAGCAGAAACGGCGCCTCACTGTTCCTCGAGGTCTTCTTGTTCCCTTTGTCTTCGCCATCACCATGGTAACGCTCCATTTCTTTCCCATTCATCTGCCATTGTAGACGCTCTGCAGCCTACTGCATGGACAGAGCGCCTCAGCCTGTCGTCGACTCTATTGTCAGTAGTGGTTTACGAACGCGGATGCGAAGCTGTTGAGAACGGGGCCGTGTCGGTACCTGCTTTCGACGACAGAAGTAGTCTGCGTTTTCTTGATATCGCTGTTGTTCAAAGCAAGGGCATGAGTGCTCCCTGAGGAAGGACGAGACAAACAAGTGTAGTTATTGTACTTGTTTCTCTGTACCTTAGCAAGTTTTCTTGATTTGTTTCCACCATAACGAGGATCGATGTTTATGCGTTCTGGAGAGGCGCGTTTGTCATGTGGTGGGTGGACTGATGAGCACTCTTCCCAGTTACATTATTATTTTGTGCACTGTATATGTTGATCTTGTACTCTTCGTTTGTCTTTTTTATTTCTTTTTCGAATTCAGAGCGATCTTATGCATAATTTACGTTTCAGAGAAGAGAAGGTATCGTGCAACGCCTACAGCCGCCGGTTTTTCGACCGCAGCTAATGAAGGAATTCACAAAACAGCTGCATAGGAATTTTAGGAAAGCAATGTAAAACTGCTGTTCACTAATACAAGGAAGTCAATGTCATTATTTGCATCATGGATGAGATTTATGAACCGAAGTAAGCCTCTGGAGTTTTCCAATATTTCGAAATTTGAAGGGAGATTGATGGGCTGGTAACGCGTTGTTTTTTTAGATAGAGCCTTACTGTATAGAAAAATTAACATCACAGCAATGGAATATTTTTTGATATATGACTGCAAGTCTGTGAAGCTCTTTGGTGTCATGAATAAATATCCCATGACTAAATGGCTGTTTTAATTTTCTAGACACCCCAACCCAAGGAATATAAAGAGTTTGTTGGCCCGGTTCATAGCGTGTGTGATCATACCGGTATCATGACATATTCGCAGATATCCAGAATAGTTTTGTGATCGTGAGTACTCAAAATTTAGGTTCAGTGCTCGGTGGGTTCGGTCACCAATGAAAATGTAAGAATTCAATTGTGACATGCTTTATTACTGAGCGCCATAGGCATTTCAATTGGCTACTGTTACAAAGTGAAGATACCTCTTCAAGGAGTGCCGATTTTACAATAATAGAGACACCGAGCATCTGTACAGAAAGCTACTGATTCATTCTATTCGTTTTTCACAAATTGAAAAACAGTGAAAGGGTCTTATTGACTGCTGCGGTTTAGGTTCCGCAGTAAAAGGCTGCGGGGGGGGGGGGGGCGGGGAGGGCAGGTCTGAGTCGCACAACGGTGATGGAATGACGCTGAAAAGCAGGCACGCAAAACATGGACGCGAGAATCGGTCTTTTCAAACCCATGCCCACACACTTGTACTCGTGGGAACTTTTAGCGCACATATCATGGCATGGGTCCAGTTTTCACCAAACGACACGTATCAGTGCCCGGCTGTGTCTCGTATCAAGCCTATATCTATTGTATCCGACTGATGACTAAGGGGGCACCATACGTTAGCGTTAAGTAAATGCTAGCGGCCACATCCTTTCAGTCAATTAACGTCCGTTTTTCCGTAAGTGATTTCATCTCCCGGTTTCTACGCTCATCGGAGCGTTACTATATTAGCTCGTAAATATGAAGCTTCAGACAATGCAGCCTACGGGGCGTCGCTAATACGCAGCAACTATGCACGCAACCTCGCGACAATATTCTCGCTAATGAGTGTGCAATAACTTTCCAGCGTGACGTAACGACGGGCTGTTAGCGTAAGAAACTTAGTAACGGCATGCGGAATGTCTGTGTACGATGAGGTGACTTACATCGCGAACCATCCTCGGTAATGCGCCGCACAACTCGACTCTTAATTCCCACTCCCCATCACCATTATTATTCGTTGTTGTCTAACGGCCTTCCGTTACTAACTAGCAGCCAGGTTCTTCATTCGTTGCCTTTTGTGTCCCGGCTGTGTCATTAGCACACGACGCCGCTGTGCCACTACCATGGAAATATTCAAGTCACAGTAGTATAACTAACAACTCACCTCAGAAGTTACCCTCTGAACTTTCTGACGCAGTTGATATGTAGTTTCAATAATTCCATTGAGGATAATGTTAAAGGCAGATCCACACGCTTCGTGTCAAATGAGCCCACCTTTGTCATCTGGGCATCTTTGATTGCGAGAAGTGCCTACGCCGATCGTCCTTTTTGTACTTGTGCTATGTGCGTACCACATACTAAAAGCTAAAACTTTGCGAAACTTGAAGCTGAAGTTAAATTTGATGTTTGTTGTCACGTCATCATATTTAACGGTTTTCCAAAGCATTATCAGACATATATACCCGGTTATGTCTATGAATTCTTTAAGTAGTATTCAAAACTAGCCGTTTTTATTTTAAAGTATGGTTCCTTCGGATGCATACCGTCAGTACTGGTAATCACGCAGCGACGGGTGATGGGTGGTAATCGGTCGCTATTTAACAGAAAAAATCTATTAATTACCTTTTAAACTATCAGTTTCAGAGGAAATTAAAGCGAGCTCGTTGTAAAAATATGAACTTCTCGATCTGAAAAAGAAAGTGCGATTACCCGCGGAACTGTTGCACGGCGAATTTCGCCTATCAAAGCGCGCGAAACCGAAGCTGGAAGGAGCGTGATGCCACGCCCCTCGATGCGACATTTTGCTTACGTCACCCAGCAGCGGGCAGCTGTGGCTTCGTGCTCGTCGCAGTCGCAGCATCTCTATGGTCGCAGCGTGTTGGCTGTCCGCTGCTGGCTGACGTAAGCACAACGTCACCTCGACGGGTGCGACATTGTGCTCGCTGCAGCCTTTTCAGAACATTTAGCTTATGTATTCGGAGTAAATGATGCCTGTACCGCAAGTAACCTTCCTTCTGAGTGTGATATGGTGTGCACGCTGTCACTCAATGAAGACCTTGTGTTCAAGTGTATGAAGCGCCTCGAACCTTCCCTTTTTTGGGGCGATGATTGTATCCCTCCTGCACTTCTTAAGACGTACGGAAGCATAGTTGCCTCTGTTCTCGCAAACATTTTCAACAATACCCTAATGTATAGCACGTTTATTCACGTTTGGAAGGCAACACTGGTAGTGCGCGTAAACAAATGGGGCAATAGAAGTGCAGTTGGTATTTAAAGGCCTATATCCATTCCTCTGCGCTGCGTGAAAAATGCCTCAATCTGTGTTACATCGTCCTCATTCTGTCAGTGCTAAGAACATTTTGATAGATAAATAACGTGACTTTGTATTACGCCGCTCCACAACAACGAACTTGGTCACATTTATGACCCATGCTTCCAATGTAGTGCATAGTAGGGGCCGATTAGACGCTCTTTGACCTGAGTAGATCATTCGATGTAATTTAGCTTGAGTTCCTTATTACAAAACTCCCTCAAATCATCACACATTCTTCCATTTCTGCACTGGTATCAAATTACCTAAACCCTTCCAAAGACTCCCAGTTCTAGCAGGCTACACAATATATGAGCATGGCTTTCTGTGTCGAAGGCCCGTTTAACGTCTAAATAAATGCGCTATTGTGACATTTACCCTACCTCGCTCACGTTTAACACAGGTAAAGATGTCCTAAATTGCATCCAAGGTGCATCAATGCCTTCGAAATTCTGTCATGTCAAGGGAAGTGCGTCTGTTTGCTCACACCACCATTGCAGCCTAGTGTCAATCATTTTCTTCATGACCTTGCATAAACCGTTCGTCAGACTTACAAGACGAAAGACTCAAGAGAAAGAGGGGTTTTACCAGGCTTGAATACAGTTATCACATGGGCTGTTTTCCAAGAGTCAGGGACATACTCCCTTTTCCGCAAGCCATTCAGTAACTCCAAAAGTGCTAGCCGACCATTAGGTCCCATGTTTTGCAACGTACTCTATGTAATGAAATCTGTACCTGCGGCAGTCTTTGTTTTACAAGACGCAAGCGTATATTTTAGCTTAACCATAACGAATTCGTAGTCTGTACATGCTTTGACTGAAAACATGCAAGTACTTTTTAACTTTTTGTTTTGCCACTTCAACTGAATATTGAAACTCTGCACAAGTAATAAGTGTGTAGATAATCATGTTGTATGGTTAACTTCATTCTATGCACGTCTCTTCGTTTTCTATTTCCTTATTTGCTTCACTATCTCAGATTGTTTTGTTTACCACATTTCTCTTCTCTGTACATTTCGTCTCGCGTGTTTCTTATTTAAGTACACCACTACGAAGGCTCCGTAGCTGCATCTGGCCACTATATTAAACATTCGATTGATTGACTGACTGATTCATTATCAGTGTTCAAGCACACGTTGGTGCCTGCAGATGGTGTCGACTACTCCTGTTATATGAATTTATAAATGTGCCCCCAACGATGTAAAAGTTTCAAACAAGGAAGAGAGATAGTATTATAGTGAAAGTAGCTGTAAAGTTCTTCTGCATACACGCATAATATGATATACGTAAATAAATGCTTCTTCCCAGTTCACAAAATTGAAAATTTTCAAAGAAAACCAAATGCGGTCCTCGTTTATGGCAAGCACAACACTCGAGAGCACGGAGAAAACAGCTACAGGAACACGTGCATAAAACGTATTGTGTAAACAGAACTACGTGCAATGCTTAAAAACATGCTTCCGGAAATACAAATTTTTGCTGGAAACACGTTTAGTAACTTTTAAATATTACGGATACTCCTATAAACTGTCCTGATGTGTGTGCTGCACTGCGTTGTAAGTGTTATTCTAATAAACGTCTGAGTCTTATTTGCACTCACATATCACTGGTGTCCTTAGAGGTAAAGAAAAAAGTCAACGAGAAGCTGTGTGTTAGAGAGAATAGTTGCATGTAAGAGCTGCTTTCCAGGTTGCTTTAGATACTAAAAAGAACTTGTGAAATGAATTTGGAATCCATTCGAATCTTCGCTTAACAGATTCAGCATTCACCTGAACGACAACAGCCTGGAACTTAATCGTGGTACAATCGGTTCAACGTCCGTGAAAAGATCTGATGGAACAAGGCACGCAGCATCTTTAATTTCCTTCACGCCGCGCAGCATGGGCTGAAGATCACCACACACAATACAGTCTTCCATTTCGAACAGTTTAGGTAGAAACAAACCTGTTGTCTTGAATCTTTTCCCGATTGGGACGAGAAGTTATAGAACGCCCTCTAGAGGCCTGTAGCTGTATAGCTGCCCAATTACCGGAAAGCTCGTCGACCTCGACAGTAATTTGTCTTTGTTACGAGGAAGCGCGGCTATAACATCCTTCTTTGTTTTCACGACATGTGCGGTGTTGCCAAGGATCAGAAATAAAACAGCCTGGACAAAATTACAAAACAGCCCTGTTTAACCAAAGCACTTCAGAGATGTAGGGTTCGCGGCACAATATTATTCAGCGAACTGGGTTCAGCCGCGGGAACCAATCACGTTCTTTTTCATTTACAGAACACCCACTGCCATGGTATACTTTATTGGTGAATCCAAGGGAAATGTATAGTACGGCTTTCTCCGAACTGTCCAGAGCTTCAACCAGGGCCCAGAATTTCCCCTCGTGTAGAAGCTGCGCGCTCATATACCAATGCGCAGTTGTCGTTTACCGTCCGTACCTGTTGCGTAGGTGATGCGCAAGGAAGCTACGTGCTCAGCTAAGTTCTTCGTAAGACCAGTTTTAGTCTTCCGCCCCGTGTGCTTCAAAGTGCTGACTGCTTTCAAATGTTTATCTTGATTGATCATGATGTTTTGTTGCAGACAATGATAATAAGTGAATTTTCCTTTGAAATGGGGATCAGACTGTATAATATGAAACTTTAAAATATTAATTTGATTATATGCATCATAATTTTTTATTTACCTCTTGATCTCTTCGCGATATTCTCGGCAAATATAGACTGCTTATCGTCTATCGTAAGCTCACTTTATCTGTTTAATGTGGCTTGACTTTCTTCAATTCTGTGTCCTAATTGAAACGCCTTCATGTGAAATTATTTCGTTTTTTTTTTCTGTGCACTGAATCCGGCCGACAGTAGCCCAGTACCTATGGCGTTGTGCTTCTAAGCTCCAAGTCGCGGGTTCGATCCGGTCCGCGGTGGCCTCATTCGGATGGGGGCGGGATGCGAAAATGTCCGTGCAGTGGGTGCACGTTAAAGAACCCTAGGTAGTCAAAATTAGACCGTACACTACCCCCAACCCCCAACCCCTACGGCGTGCCTAATAATCTTATTTAGTAGATAATCTTCACCGATACGCAACCCCTCCCCCCCTCCCTTGCCCCCGTTGTCTAGGCCCCTCCCACGAAAAAACGCATGGTCTGCTGACACACGGCGCCACAGCATATAACCTCACCGACGTTGAATAGCACCCATTTCTTATCCATCCTACACCGCCGCCGCTAACACGCCCTCCGTCGTTGTCTCGCCCATCCGCCTTACCCTTCTCCCTTTTAGAAGAAGCCTACCTATACATGCTGCGCCAAGGAGAGCATATGCTGCCTTGAAAAAGAGAAGTACACTTGACGAAACGTTGGCTCCCGTTTTCAGCTCGGTCTCGTTTCGCTCATTGTCTTGTATTTACACCTCCAGCCTTCCCCATGTTTTCCCGGGATTTGGAATTAAGTATGAACTTATGTGCCTTTTTTTTAATGCATGTGGCCTTGATTATTAGTATTCTTATGTGAAATGCGATCATCCAAAAGCTTTTTTTTTTGCTTATATTCACCGCGGCATTATTTATCTTCCCACTACTGTCGGTAGATCCTATGCTTTCACGGAGATTGATTTGCTTCGTGATCTGTTTCTGGACGTGCAACAATGAGATTTTATCGAGACGTACACAAATGTATCCGCGGCAGCTAATTTCTCCATGATACAAACAGTTAGATAGGTTATCTTCTTGTGCGAACCCCCCGTCCTATTCCTTGTCATGTTTTTCGCATAGTATTGTTTTCGTAATGATAATCGCGCGCCAAACTAGCTCACCTTCTTATTCGGCTTTCCCTCATTACTTCACTCACTCCTTCTAGAACAATGCAACTTCATTTGCATAAACAAACGCTTCACCAGAAAGCGTACATGCCAGAGCATTTGTGCTCCATATGTAGGCAATTGAGGCTGCTCGACGGAACTTGAAACCCAGAACACGGCGCTTATCTGTTTGAATTGGTCCCGTGATTTGTAATTCTTTTGTTTGTTTGTTTGTTTTTGTTTGCTTTTGTTTGTTTTCGCCTACTAAAATCCCAGGTCTCTATGAATTAGCAATTTCCTCTTCGTTGCCCGGAACCTTGCCTTTCGCACTTTCTGTTGCAGTCGTAACAGCGGTATCAACTTCCTGATCTTCACAACAGGCTGAAATATTGGTTGCAGATGAACTTATTGATTTCCTAGTCCAGCAATCATGGTTATAATCTAGCGAAACAAGTAAAAGCGGGCATACTCTGATACAACAGTCATGTTTCTCAAATTATTTTTGTTATTGTGGTTCGAAGTTCCTGCGAGCGACGATGCTGGAAGGGCTTAAGCCTAAATTAACCTTATTTTCCCATTTGTCATGTCAAGCGTCTCATCTCTCTGTTTTCTCAGCAAACAGCTTATTACACAAATATCTCCGACTAAAGTAGCCGTACAATGGGACCTATATGCCACTTTATATTTCCCCGTTTTTTTTAGTGCGCTCCTGCTATCCGGGTGCGTGTTTGCACCTGCTTTTCATTGCACCGCTTCCTTCGCAGAAGGTCTAACTTCTTTCTAAGATATATTACGCACAAGGTAAGTCCTCATAAAATATAGAACGGCTGAAATAGATTGCAGCGAAGATTTGTGGGGAGCGGTTCAGGTAACCAACCTTCTGTTTTGCTTGGAGCTTTGCGTCATTTATTTACCGGCCAACCTTCGTAAATTCTTCGTGATAAGTAGGCGCCTTTCGCCAGCTATATGCTCGGCAAGCTCAGTCACTCAAGAGCAGGTTGGCTCTTTGAAGACGAAGCAAGCAAGATGCATGGAAGCCATTCATTCTGAGAGAAGCTGCCTTGGAGCCGGTTCATGGAGTTTCCCTATATCTGACACCATGCAGTAGACAAACACTCAGCTTTTCGGAGCCTGCCGTGCTCATATATTATAGCTGGTGTGCACTCTCGCCGAACCGTTCACCGGGCTCTCGAGCCTACCAATTCCAGAGGGAAATAAGCGTGTTAATATAAGTGTAGAAGCGGGGTACATCGCAGCACGTAATACATTTCATCTGTCGCTCAGGCGGTGCTGCGATAACGCCAATAGACGATGCTTTCAACGGAGCGTTCATCCAGTTAGGTTATTACAAGATCCGATTCATTGATAATAGATATATATGGAACCAGCACGTGCCACTTTCGGCACCTTTGTAGAGTGTGTTTGGGCTGATATCACGCATGGAAAGACTCTTCGCTTCAATATGACAGAAATGTCCTACGGAAATGTCACACAGGGCTACCGCTTAAGAGATCAAATGTCTTTTCTTTGGTTTTCATGCTTTTCGGTTGCTCTTGTTTGTGCTTATCGCGTTAGGGCTAGTATGTTCAAAAGACGGTAACAACCATCATTGTAACGCCATCATTGCTTTTCGTGAGGACGCGTTATGTCTTCAGTGACAACCGGTCTGCGGCAATTTTTCATGGATAATGTGACGATGCAGCCCTAGGCGACGATACACGAGGCGCAAGCAACACCTCACAGTGCTGAACTGTTGTGTCGCTTTTGTTTGCAGCTTTTCCGTCCCCAAGAGCTGCAGTCGCATAATAAAAAAATTAAAGAGCTCAATGCAATACGCTAGCAGTCTTCGTGGATGTTTTCGATATATACAAACATGCCATTTCTGACGTGGGCAAACTTTATTGTTCTTTATATGCTCCGTTTTTCTTTCTTCGTCGACGCACCCCAGAAAGGTGACCTGCCTACCAGTTTTCAGTCAGTCAGACGACCAACCATTATTGGAGGAATCCTGAAACTCCGGTTGAGTTATTTATGTATGCACAAAGTCAGTAAAGCGCTACTGCATATCTAGAAGGAGAAGAAGAAAAAGAAGAAACATTTCATTCTTTCGCTTATGAAAATGTACATGGCGACAAAACAAGAAAGGCTGTAGCGGCTCCAAACAAAGAAGAAAAAAAGTGGATTAAGTTATTCTCTGCAATTTCCCTTGCAAACGCTCCTTGTTACAAAGATTCGCTTTGAACACTTTAATAGCGGCCTTTACTGAAGGTGACATTGTAGCTCTGTATTTACACTTAGTAAATCTTCGTGCGCACTTACGTACTTGTCGTTTATTAGTTCATTTATTTGATTGAATGACTTGTATTTTATTGCAGAAAGTACAGAATGTGTCGTGTGGTTGCTATTTTTTCTATGTTGACTGTTTAACCCTGTTTCCGAGATGGGGCTTTACTCCTGCAACATTTCATCTTACCTCATATTTGATCATTAGACAGTTTATTGATCTATTGTCTAATGATCATCTTTACCATTTGATCATTAGACAGTTTATTGTTTGTTGAGAAGACTGTGGCGCAACAGTAGCAGAAATTTTTTATTTCATGCAAATAAGTCACTCACTGAAATTGTTCTGCGCCTGTGCGCTTTCTATCTTTTACAGAAGGGCTTGATCTTGGACATGTTGGTGTCGTCTACAGAGCATAATTTTTTTGGCACGCAAATAAAGCGTGCCCAAGGAGGACACATTTAGGTACTTTTTGTGGCTATATGTGTTCCTCTTTGTGTATATCCAGGGAAAACAGGGGAAAGGTGGGTGATGCAAATTCAAGACGATGAGCAAAACGAGAACAAGGTGAAAGCAGGAGCCAACGTTTCGACAAGGGGACTTGTCACCTCGAAGACAAGTTCACTTGTCGAAACGTTGGCTCTTGCTTTCACCTTGTTCTCGTTTTGCTTACCTCCTTGTGTATACG
This sequence comes from Dermacentor albipictus, assembly GCF_038994185.2. Taxonomy (NCBI): domain Eukaryota; kingdom Metazoa; phylum Arthropoda; class Arachnida; order Ixodida; family Ixodidae; genus Dermacentor; species Dermacentor albipictus. Next base: position 12,763,812 of record NC_091826.1, read on the forward strand.
TTATTTTTTGCGCAGGAATTCATTTTCGGTAAACTATATATTTCTCTCATAATATTTTTTGGCCTTCCCTTCCCCCTCCGAAATCTACCTTGTAAAGCAGGCTCGCATAAGCGCCTTGTATTTCTTTCGTTCTCTCGCTTTCAGACACGACACAAGACATGAATTAATTCAACATGGCCAGGGTAGGAGGCGCTTTTTAACAGCGGAGCTGTTCTAAGTGGAGCCTTCGCCATTCAGTGGTTTAGTGGCCCTTCCAATAAGAAAGCAGTAGGCACTTGAAAATTCTACTCTAAGCCGAACGTGGCCTAGAAGGGCGGAGTCATGTCTTGAGAGGTAGGACGGAATATAAAATTGTAAATTAGGCTTAAAAGTATGAAGGCGTGCGCTAGCTAAGTCGGATGAGTTGCACCGACTCAATATTAGGTGATGTGCCACCGTGCGATTTTTTTTTCGCGAAGTCGGGTCTTGAAAGAGGGATCGCAATGTGCCTGACGCCGTCGTGTGCGGATCGGGCAACTGGGACCGCTTGTTCGTTTCTATGGATGTTGCAGTGACTCAACGACCACTGAAATATTATGTGGTGTCCTTTGCCCATTGCTCGATGTCGGATTTGTCTGATCTCGTCGACGAGCTGTTCGTGTAATCCGTGACGCAGAGCGGAGAGTAGGCTCTGGAAGACCGGGTACTAGTGCAACTGCCGTGGCGGTGATTCCAACGAGGTATTGTGGGATACAAACACAAGTTCGAGCTTAAAGGTAGCGCTATAGTAGCGGAGGCCGTAAGACTGAAATTGCATTTTTGTGTTTTACGAGCCAAAACCACAATCTGATTATGAGGTACGCCGTAGTAAGGGCTTTGGATTAATTTTTCCCAGGTTGTTTGAAAAAATTCGGAGTCCCCCACTAGGGCGTGAGAAGACCCGGAACGTAGTGCGCATGAAGTGCTGAAGAAATAGTTTTAATGGAGAGACCAATAATCTATCAAGAAGAGGAAAGCTGAAATGAGAAGAGAACTTTACGTGTATATTTCAACGTCAAGTTTTTCACTATGTATGCAACGTTGGGAATGACCTGATGAATGAAAGTGTGCGAAAGTTTAATGAATTTTGCAAGATGAATGAGTAAGATGCTCTAACATGCGAGAAAGATGCTCCCTCCTCGTCCGCCATCCATGGAATGTATAGCCAACACTATCCACCCTCTCGGAGCCCGAGCTCGCACCATTTTTCTCTGACAAAAGGTCGATTGCACTAAGCACACTAAATCACCCACCTACTTGTAAGCCTCCCAGACAGCCTGCGCCAGGGGTACACCCACTGCTCGTTAGGGGTGCCTTCAAGCGGCCGTAAGCTCTGTTTAAGCGCTGGTTTGTGTCAGGTTACGTTGCGAAAGCTCACGTTCGCCTGCGATGTGCCCAAAACACACGCCGTTGGCAAACGCTTATGAAGCATTTCAGTCATTGGTCCGCGGTGGTTCTTCACACCTTGTTTGTAGTAATTTCCTGCTTTTGTACCACAACAGCGTCCTCGCATTCATCTTCTTACCAACTAATGAGCGCAGGTGAGCGCATATAAATTATTTTATTTCATACATGCCATGGAATAATAATAGCTTGTATACCCTCTCGCTCGTTATATGATGAAACTCAGATGTACGCTTTTCTTTGTCGATATGAATAAGTAAGATGATGCGGGCACCGAGATATTGTATCGGCTGGTTCTCTACATGTGAGAAACGTGGGAGCACACCACGTTCCGAAGAACGTGAAGAAAGTAAAATATATACGCATTATGAAAAACTCATAGATTGTTTTTATTTTTGCAGGAGGGATGTAATCTCTGTTCTGTTTATACATGTCTACGTAAATATCTAAGAACTGTGCAAAGCGGAAAATAAAATCACAGTAACGTTTCACTGCCTGAACGCGGATTAGGTGCTAGCGTATGGTCACCGCGAACATGCACAGCGAGCACCCCGACGTCGAAGCACAAACTGAAAGGGCATGAACGCGGTCGCGGTCGCTTCATTGATCTCGACAGTACGACGCCTCACAATGAACGCGCAAGTGCTACACATGCAATGAGACGTCGCGAACATGTGCGTTGAGCAGAGCAGTATCGAAGCGAAAGCGGAAAGGGTTCGAAGGCGGTCGCTACACGCATCTCTCCGGTGCAACGGCTGGTGTGCCGCAGGGGAACGCGCCCTTGCTACACATGCAATGGAGGAAGAGGAATAAACATTTATTGATAAGGAAAACAATGGCGGAAGAGAGCGGTGCAGGGTGGGTCCCTATTCCAAGACTCCAGTGGCCATCGCGACCCGCCCAGCTTGGTCCAGGAGGTCTTCTGGGCTACGAGGATGGCCTCCCAGGGCTCCCTAAGTAAGGTGCGTACCAAAGGTGAATTAATGGCATGAGGTCTTTTGACCCACTCCCATGTTACGTGAGGCAATGAAGGCCATGACCCGCACCACGGGCAAGAGTTAGTGCACAAGGTTGGGTTTATTTCATGGTACCTACCCAAATGTGGGTAGGTATGCGTCTGTATTCTTCTATATATCTGCGCCTCCTCTACATTGAATAGTTTCTGTGGTGGGGCGTACTGTTGCCGGGTTTTTCGCTGGTGCTCCAGTATGTCGCGGACCAGTAGGCGATCGTCTTTTCATCGTTGTGCGTATCTCCAGCTTGGTTAGTAAAGCCTCGAGCTAGAGCGTGTGCCTGTTCGTTTCCCGAGATACCATCGTGGCCAGGACACCATAAAAGTGCATTGTCTTCTTTCAGTGTGTCGCCTATGATCTTAAGGGCAACTTGTGGCATGTTGCCTTGTAGATACTTTCTGCATGCCACTTGTGAGTCGGACATTATTAAAGCTGAGCTGTTTTGCTTTTCCTTGTATGCGATAGCGAGAGCAATCGCCGCTGCTTTCGCTGTTGCAGTGCGCCTAGTGCGTATCGAGGCTGATGTGTGAAGCGTTCCGTGGCGTGTGGGTTGAACTGCCACTATTACATGTCCTTTGCTAAATCCAGCTGCATCAGTATACATTACGTCTTGATTACTGCCGAAGGTTTTCTGAAGATGTTTAGCTCTCGCTTGTCTTCTCGCGGTGTGACAAGTTTTGTTCATGTTGCGTGGGATTATGGAGACCACTATGCGCTCGCGTATTGGATTTGGCATTGTGGTCGTTTGTTCCTTGGAATACTGCGGTCGCAATGGGTAGCCTAAACGCGACAGAACGTTTCTACCTGCGCTTGTGAGGCATAGTCGTTCTCTTTGGGTCATAAGAACGGCTGCTCTTAACTCTTCAAATGTGGTGTATATGCCTAGAGCTTGCACCCTCTCATTTGCCGTATTCTTAGGAAGCGCAAGCGCTGCCTTATACGCGCCACATATTAGTAGGTCAATTTCTTTGATTTCCGATGGGGTTAGCTCTTGATATGGTAATCCGTATGCTATTTTGCTAAGAATAAAAGCCTGGACTAGCATTATGGTTTCGCTTTCATGGAGCCCTTTACCTTTCTTTGTAATTCTGCTTATTATACACATGCAGTGAAGAGAAGTCGCAAGCATGCACAGCGAGCACTGCGGCGTCTAAGCAAAACGCTATGCACGAAGGCTGGTTTTCTGGTTGAAACGTGGCCTCTTGCGTGTGCCGATCTTTTATTATCGTTACATATTTCAGTCTGAGCAGACTCAACGTAAAATGCATGCGCTGTCGGTGTTTTGTTTCGTGACACTTGTTTGTAGGCTGTCGTTTTCAAAACTCTGAGGAATAACTTTGTAAAGAGTGCAAGGCAAAGTATGAGCAACCTTAGTGACAGAAGAACTTCAGTGCCCTATAAAAATGCTTCGAGGCCTCAGGTAAGCACCGCCGATTTAAGAGCTGGCCAGGTACGCTTGCGCGTACCTGATCGTAGGACGCCCATATACTTATGAGTTGTGGATGCCAAAGCAGTAATGCAGAATTGAAGCCCGCTGAGCGGTATTTTGAGATACGAAGTCCTCGCTTAGCGAGCGCGTTTTGTTGATTTGCACAGATGAGGCGGTGATTTGGCTTTACCGAGGCGCAGTTCGAACGCAGGCGAGAACTTACACGGACAAGAAACGCGCGGATAGCACAAGCAACCAGAGAACAGCCTCTGCCTGCGGCGTCCCGTCGCCGTATCTGCTCCGTCGAGGTGCCCTGGTGAGCTGGCGTCGCGGCGATGCCCTCTCCCCACACGTAACAGCTGGCGCGCTATAGCGTAGCAGCAAGTGTTCTGATTCGCCCGCTCTGTTTCGTCGAAGCTCGGTTGATCGTGACGCGGCGTCGCAACCAATGGGAATTAAGGTGCCATTTCGCTGCTACAGACGCGTTTGGCTTTTTCGCTCAATGGACGATCTGATGCTTTCGCACTAAAAAAATAATAAAAGAACATGATTATGTAACGGTTGCGCAGGTGTGGGGGTCGGGACTTCGAATCAATGTCCCGTTTTTGTTCAGCCTACTGTATGCGCAAGTTCTTTTCGACGCTACATCTACTGACAGAATCTGGGGTAATATAATTAGATATATTCCTTTCTTTATCATTGAAGGGTCGAATACTGTCTAAACAAGCAAGAAAGTAATAGAACAGCTCACGAAGAGTATCGTTGACCAAATATGGAATTATTCGGCCGGATTGCGCAATACAACAACCTAATTACTGCACGGCTGCGGCTGTCAAGTGTATATTTAGGAGTTTTTTTTTTCGTAAGCAAATTCATGCGTGAATAAAAAATCGCGAAATACTGATAAAGAAATGTGAACGAAGGCAGGAAACGCACAATAGATAGCTATATTTTTCACCTTGAAGTGTGACGATTTTGGCACCTTGCATTGATTGAGATGCATGTTGAACTATGTACTTCGCGCAATATTTGTTCTAATCAATGCGGACCGCTCTCTCTTTATTATAACTTTTTTCCTGCATTTATTCCATTACATGTTTCTTGAGTACTGTTAAAGAACTATTTAGGGATATATTTAGGGAACTGGCACATGATGTCCCTCTGGTTACGCTTTACAAGCGAGAATTCACCAGAAGAAATGTTTCGAATGATTGGTAGTGCGTAGCGATTGAAATGTTTATTAACTACAAGTGGGGGTTCGTAGATCGCTGGATTTGCCTAAAGCAAGCACTTGCCTTCAACCATAAAGATAGTATTATCAAATAATATAATGAAAAGAAGAAAAGAAGGACATATTTCACACGATTTGCGCTAACTGGAATTGACGGGGTAATCTTTTATACATATAATGGGGTGCCATGACTGCAAGGCTACTCGAGCTGAAAATATAATAGTATCTATTTTCTGTAGTTAGCTCTGATGAGATACGTTCTTTTTTTTACTGATACACTTCGGAAGATGATGTAGTACAGGCAGCTGAATGCACGCGGGTCTTCGTTGAGAAACAGCAGTGCCCTGAGGAAATTGGTTAACCACTCCTGCTCTTCCTTCTGGTCTGTTTGATGTCCTTACTATGTATACGCATTTATTTTTGTTGATAAAGATAAGTCATATTTCGTTAGTACTATTAAGTTCTATAAATGCTTAACAAGGTTGTATAACAGTACTTTTTTTACATTCTTCGCATTCAGACCCATTTTTGTTTCTTATTGTGCTAGGTTAGAAAAGCTCTAATTTCTCCTGGTTCACGAGTAGTTGCTACTGTCTTGTTTAGCTTGGAAAGAAAGTCCCACAACAGACTATCACTTCGGGACCTTCTCATGAATGCAAACATCGTCTAATCTATGTTATTTTCACAATCGAGCCGATTATGATCAAAATTCCACCTTCCGGCATCTTTACAAGCACCTTTTTTCGTTGTGGTGATTGTGCCTGCACACGTCATGTTTCAGTTTTTCAGGCAACAGCCCAGAGCGCTACATCAGCAGTGCAGCTTACATTCCGTGAAAGAAACTGCCCAAAGCTTCAGTTGTGCTAGTAAAATCTCAACTTCTGTTTTTTTGCAAGTTTTCTCGTGAATTTGAGAGGTGACTCAAAATTGCGACATGCTTTTGGCGATTGAAGTGACGTCACGTCACTGTCACACTAATGAGCACGTCCGGTGTGCAATGCTATATAATAGTCAATAATCATACACCTTCACGATGAAACTATTGTTGGCTGCTTCGAATCACGGTCACGGTGGGCGCATTTCGACGGCGGCGAAATGCGAAAATGCCCCTGTACTTAGATTTAGGTGCACATTAGAGAAACCCAGGTGGTCAAAATTTCCGGGGTCCCACTATACGACGTGCTTCATAATCAGGTCGTGGTTTCGGCAAATAAAAGTCCATAATTTTTTTTTAAATTTTGGCTCCTAGTCAGCGCACTGTTGTGAAGTTCGTGTCTTGGTCCATCTTTATTGGGTGTTATAAAGTATGGACTGTTGCAATGTGTTTAAGTAATTATTCTTTGAAAACAATTTGCTCGCAGGGAGGCTTGTTAGTATGTGCTACCAACTGCACGTTCTTGCAGTCTTCATGGGGCGATGAATACTGCGATCTTTACAGCCTCATTCGAAGGTGTAAGCTCTCGATGTTTAGGCTGTTTAGAGCCTTTGTCGCAATCATGTTATCCACATATGTGCTGCTCTTCACCTGAAAGTTGTGCCTATTTCGTTCTTGATGACTAACTAATGTATTGCTTAAAGATGATATGTTAGGAGGACATGGGCGCTCCGGACTTCAACAGTCATCCGGTGCCTATTACTTTCGCAATGCTCGGAAGCCGATGGTTTATTTAGATGTATTTAAAGACGTTAGCTACTATTTCGCACTTAGCTTATCTGCCACCAGCAAGCTGTTAAATTGTCGATGGTTCAAAACATGAGGCAGAACGACGGCATTGCGGTTATAAAGCAATTTGGGCATGTTTTTGTGAAAAGGCAATTACTCCTACGTGTGCTACATACCTTTTAGCACTGCAGTGAATGTCACGTGCAAAAGTCAGAGAAAGTTTTGACTGTGCAGCTTCGAAGAACTTGCAAGAAGAACAACAAGAAGAAGAGAACGAAGAGAGTTGCAAAAAAAAACAAGGATTGAACATCATTTTTAAATAGGTTATCTAGCCTTTTTAAGCATAGTGGAACCCTTGTAGCTTCCAGTGGATAACAGATATATAATTAAATTCTAGGACATTACGCCCCAAAACGGCGATACGATTTTGAGGCATACCGTATTTGTGAACTCCGGATGAATTTTGACTACCTGGGGTTCTTTAACGTTCACTATTTGGAAGGCACACGAGCATTTTTGCGTTTCGCCCACACCGAAATGCAGCCGCCTCGACAGTGTTCGAACCTGAAACGTCGGGCTAAGCAGCGCAGTGCCAAAGCCCCTTCGCCTTCGTGGCGGGTATAAAAAATATACGTATATGTGCTTTCTGTTGTTCTGACTGATATATACAGGTGTATATACAGAGGTAGGAAACACGAGATTCCTGCTACTGTATCTAGAGAGAGAGAGAGGGAGAGAGAAAGAAATGGATAGGAAAGACAGCGAGGGTAGCCAGTGTAAGCCCCGGCTGGCTACTCTGAGCTGGGGAAAGGGCTAAAGGGCATAAAAGATGAAAGGAGAAATAAATAAAAAGAAAGTGAGAAACAATTCACACGACAACGCGATGCTACGCGTTACAACTTTCAAAGTAGGTCGCGCAATTCACAAACCCTCAAGAATTTAAATAAAACCCTTAAGGTCTTGTGTGCCGAAACCCGTCTGGACCAATGTCCCAGAACTTCTCCCTCTGTCAAAGGTCATCCAGTTTTACTCCATCTAGGAAGGAAGGAAGGAAAAAGTGGAGAAGGAAAGGTAGGGAGGTTAACCAGTATGGCTTAACCGCTTTGCTACCCTACACATGGGAGAGGGATGGGGGAGATTAAAGATGGGGAAGGGGGAGAGGGAGAGAGAGCACATATCACAGCACACACACATGGTCCGTTGGAGTCCATCATTCTGGCATGGTACGCGACGTCACTCTCACAGCCGCTTGTCCAATCCCGTCTCTTTCAAAAACCGAAGTAGTGCCTTTGTCGCCTTCACCTGCGATATCTTCTGTCGGCGGCATGTGAAAATCGTGTCGAGCGACAATGGTCTACTGTCAAGGCGCGCTAGAACAGATGCCAGGGACTGTCGCTGAACGTTATAGTCAGGACAGTCGCACAGAACATGTTCCAGCGTCTCCTCGCAAAGGCAGGCATTACAGAGATCGTTGTCGGCCATTCCAATGCGGAAGGAGTAAGATTTGGTGAAAGCCACCCCCAGCCATAAGCGATAAAGCAGGGTCGCGTCTCTTCGACGCAGTCCAGTTGGCATATAGAGATGCATCAAAGAGGGCAGGTGGTATTGACGGTTGCTCTGGGTGGTCTGGCTGTTTGGTGTGCACCATAGAGATAGCGTGATCTCATGTGCAAGCACTCGAAGTCTGCTAGCTGCGTCGGATCGTGAAAGCGGTATGGCCTCTTCTTGTGCGTCCTCAAGAGCTGCCCGAGCGGCATTATCGGCGTCTTCATTTCCAGTGACGCCGCAGTGACTTGGCAGCCACTGAAACGTCACATGGTGTCCTTTCTCCTGTGATGTATGGAGTAGGCATCTAATATCGAATACGAGCTGTTCGAATGGCCCGCGATGCAGAGCTGATAGTACAGATTGTAGGGCTGCCTTTGAATCGCTGAAGATTGACCATTGCCGAGGTGGCTCCCGATTGACGACACGAAGTGCAGCGCGAAGAGCAGCTAGTTCAGCAGATGTCGATGTTGTTGGGTGGTCAGTCCTAAAGCTGATGGTAATAGCTTTTGCTGGGACAACCACAGCACCGGACGAACACTGGATGTTTGTGGAACCATCGGTATAAATGTGTTCCCTGTCCGCGTACCTCTCGTGCAGAAGAAGCAGAGACAGTTGTTTGAGCACAGGCGACGACAGTTCAGACTTTTTTCCGATTCCTGGTACACTGAGATGGACTGTAGGGCTGATAAGACACCAAGGGGGTATCGATGGTTTAGATGCAGCGGTGAAGCCCGATGGCAGTTTGTCGTTGTATTTGATGATAGTTTTAGCGAATGATGATTGGTGCCTGTCCGAAGGTAGTGCTGCAAGGTGGTGATAGGTGGCACGTGCAAAATGTCTGATGTGCGTTCTCAGGGCTTCCACCGTAATGTGAGTTCGCATTGGATGGTCCCGAGCAATCGCAATAGTTGCCTCTGTTGAGGTGCATCTGGGCAAACCAAGGCAGACTCTGAGTGCTTGAGCTTGTGCTGCCTGCAGAACACGAATATTTGTCTTGCAGGTGTTGGTCAGTACAGGTAGACTATATCTTAGAAAACCGAGAAAGAGAGCTCTGTAGAGTTTAAGCATTGCGTCTACTGACATCCCCCACGTCTTTCCTGCCAAGTATTGAAACAACTGGGAAGTTGCTGTCAGGCGCCGTTTCATGTAGGCCACGTGCGGGCTCCAACAGAGGTCTCGGTCAATTATTACGCCAAGGAATCTGTGGGTTCGGACATAGGAAATAGTCCGCCCATTGATTGAGATCATATAAGGCGTCATCGGTTTGCGAGTAAATGCTACTAGTGCGCATTTTTCTGGTGATATGCTGAGTCCCTGTTTACACAAGTAGTTCGCTGTCAAAGTGGCCGCTCTTTGAAGTCGCGCACGTATCTGAGGACGTGTGACTGCCGAAGTCCAGACACAGATGTCGTCAGCGTATATTGAAATTTTGATGGTAGTTGGCAAGTACTCAGCAAGTCCAACAAGAGCGAGGTTGAATAGCGTCGGGCTGAGAGCACCGCCTTGAGGAACGCCCCTGCTGGTATAGCGTCGCGTAGTTGGGCCATCGTCAGTTAACACAAAGAATGATCTTGCAGATAGGTAGCTTGCAATCCACAAAAAAACTCGACCACCTAGGCCAACCGTCGCAAGGGCGTCGGGAATGGCCTCATGTAATACGTTATCGTATGCCCCTTTCACATCTAGGAATAAAGCTGCAGATAAACGCTTACGGGACTTTTCGTGCTGGACATAGGAAACGAGATCAACTACATTGTCGATGGAAGAGCGGTCACGTCGGAAACCAGCCATGGAAATCGGATAAATCTTGTAGTATTCAAGGTACCATTCCAGGCGGCCAAGGATCATCCGTTCCATTATCTTTCCTACACAGCTGGCCAGCGCTATTGGGCGGTAAGAGGTGAGCTCTAATGGGGATTTGCCCTGCTTTAAGAGTGGCACCAGGCGGCTTACTTTCCATTCGTCAGGAACATTTCCCTCCTGCCATGAGGAGTTGTAAAGGCTCAACAACTCTATCCGTGCGGACTCTCCGAGATAGCACAAGGCCCGGTATGATATGCCATCCGGACCCGGAGATGATGAGCGCCTGCAGAGAGCTAGAGCCGCTTCGAGCTCCTCCATTGTAAAAGGAAGGTCCATGCGGCCATCACGTGAATTGGGGACGTCAGCTCGGGCTGGAGGATCTGGACGAGTAGCTTGGTCTGCGATCCGCGCACAAAAGTCTTCTGCGACATCGATGTCTTGCCGCCCTTGGAAAAGCGCTAGCGCCTTGAATGGGAAACGCCGTTCCGGAAGGCAACGCAGACCTTGCACCGTTTTCCATATGTGAGACAGTGGCTCGCGGGGGTCGAGTTTCTGGCAAAACGTTGCCCAACGTTCCGACGCTAATCTATCCATACGACGCTGAATCTTCTTTTGCATCCTCCTGGCTGCCCTAAGGTCATGAATTGATTTTGTACGCCGATATCGACGTTCCGCCCGGCGACGAAGCGCTCGAAGGCGCTCCAATTCTATGTCGAAGTCATTCCGCGTGGAAGAGGTCGTCATCATGCGAGTGGCGTTTTGCATCGTCATTTTAATCGTTTGCTCTAACCCTGATGGTAGGCCCTCGCGGCAGGCATCTTCCATCTCAGATTTGAAGTTGGCCCATTGAATCGTCCGAATGGTATTCCGTAAGCCTGATCTAGACGACAAGCCTTTGATGTTCAGATAGGTGGGAATGTGGTCACTCCCATGTGTCTCAATGTCTGGAAACCACTTCACACATCTGGCGAGAGAGTTGGAGACGAAAGCAAGGTCGAGGCAGCTGCCGTATGTCACGCCGCGAAGAAAGGTGGGGCTACCATCGTTCAGGAGAGTAAGGCCATAGTTGTGGGCGATGCTTGCTAATCTTCGTCCTCTTGCATTTGTCCGTGTACTTCCCCATGCTGTATGGTGTGCATTGAAATCTCCTATGATGACCCATGGGGCGGGACAAACACTCAAGATATCCGCAAATCTTTTGGTATCGAAATTGCAGGAAGGCGATATATACACGCCTATGAGAGTAAACAAGAGTTTGTTCCTTTTAACTGTGATGCATATATATTGATTGTCGTCGTGGGGAGCAATTGGTTGCAAAACATAGGTGAGTTCACGACGAACAAAAATGACGATTTTGCTGCATGCACCATTTGTTGATGACATGATAAATTCGTATCCTGACAGTCTTATTGATTTCGACAAGTTGGGCTCACAAATGACGATGAGGGGAAACAGATTGGTGTACACAAACTGCCGAAAATCTGAAATTCGTGATTTTAGCCCTCTGGCGTTCCATTGGATGATGGACGCAGCCTTGACTTCTTTCCGGAAGGATGGGGTATGGGTAGCCATCTTTCTAGTTAAGGGGTGCAAGCACTGGGCCTAAGGCGTCCAGCACTTTAAGTGCGTTTTGAGCACAGGGTGTCCCGATGTCCACTAAAATTGCTCGAATGGCCTCCATGAGAGAACGTAGCACCGAGATGACTTGGCGGTCTGTTTTAGGTGAATCGTCCATGGCCGGAGAAGGATCAGGTGGGACCCCGATCTTCTGAGGTTCCTTCGCAAGGGAGCGGCTTGGTAGCGTAGGCCACTCCTCTGAAGATAGAGTCTTTTCTGCTGCCTTCGTGGAAGTGGTGGGCCTTGTCGCGGCGTGACTAACTGGCACCGCAGTGGAGTGGGTACTGTCACTTCGCGCATGCGCCTTCTTCGAAGACGTACGATGGCGCCTACGTCGTCGCCGACGCCGGACTACTTCGGCTGCCTCCCTGTGGGCAGAATTGTCTCTGGCCATTTGCTTAAGAACCGCGCGCTCCCTCTTGATGCGGGGACAGTCCTTCGAGGAGGCCGCGTGAGGGCCGCTACAGTTGACGCACTTCAGGACCGTGGCACCGCAGGTCTGTTCTGCATGAGGTTCAGCGCAACGGGGACACAGTAGCGAGTTGGGACACACGCCTTTGACGTGTCCTAGCCTGAAACACTGATGGCATTGAAGCGGCTTCTGGATGAATGGTCGAACCGGATGACGGAAATGTCCGACTTTAACGTGGGATGGGATACAATCCCCCTTGAATATTACTTTTACGCAGCGCGTATTCCCAAGACGGCGCACTTGCGTAATGATCGTGCCTTCGTATGCCGGCTTGATGAGGCTAGGTAAGTCATCATTGGGAATGGCAATGTCAATGTCGTAAATCACACCGGCTATGGATGTGTCGTCGATCGGGATAAAGGGGCGCATTTTGATTCCGTCTAGCTCTGTGATTTCTTGGAGTTTTCCAAGCGCACTCGCGTTGTACACGTCTATGGCGAGTATATTCTTGCGTGGATTTATTCTTATGTCTTTAATTTGATCCGGCACCGCACATTCCAAAAAAATGGATAGGGCTTGCCTGTTCAGCAATCGTAGGTTGCTTGACGGTTCTGTCGGCATAAAGATGATGACGTGTGGCCAGCGCGCAGGCCTTGTCTTCACAGTCGTTGTGCTCGCAGGAGTTGACGGCGCTGTGTTGGCGATTTTTCTCCTCGCCCTCTTACTCCGGACGGGTATGAAGCCGTCGTCGGATGAGTCGTCTTCCGACATAGAATACAGCTCGGTGTCTTCGGTGTCACTGGGGGAGCCAACTCGCTTCCTTGCGGTTGACGGCCGTGATGACTTCTGGCCAGGCGGGTCTCTGGCATGCTCCGCGTCCATGGCCGCAAGACGGGGAGGCGAGGCACCTCGAATAGCGAAGATTTCACCCAAAAATTCACAGAGCACAGAAACAAGCGTTCTGCCAAGAAGACACTTCGTCGTCTTCGATCTAAATTTGGCATGGGCTAAGGCGCTAAGCGTAATGGAAATTGCTCGAAAACAGTGTTGTTTATCATGAAAAAAAAAGAACGCATAAGAATCCAATGTTCGACGATGTAATGTGACACTTAAGCACAAGGTTGAAAAAGAAATAGAAAAGTTATGCCGATCCAACGTGCGTCCTGGAATCTATGCGAAGGGATCGCTTTCATGAAGAGCATAGTCAACTCCTATAGCTATGCCCATTTGACGCCTGCATCTTTGGAGTAAAGAATACTGGCACCCGGCCATGCGCTCTCTTGCACCCGGGCTACGCAATGTGACCTGCGCGGTGATAATCTGAAAGAGCTGGCTGATGTTGGCAGGATAAAAGTATGCGTGCGCATACGGCCTAATGGCTGGAGCATCAGGCTGCCGCTATGGAGTATTGAGATTCGATCCCAGCATCGGGAACACGGTTCAATTTTCCTTAAGTATGGGCTACTCGCCACGAGAGCAGTATGCGGCCGCGGTCAAATTGTGAGGTTTCGCTAAGAAAACATTGCTTCGGTTAAGTTCAAGTGTTTGCGCACTATCAGTATTCGAGACAAGGTAGTGCAACAAAGAAAAATCCGCACAACGTATAACGGCGTCCTTGCAATGTCTGGCGAAGGGGCGGTTCAGAAAAAATAAATGTTTCTTCATATGCGGGTTTGTGCAAAACACGTTTGGTTAATTCCAGTTGCAGCGCTTCGCGTTATCGATTATTTTTTACTGGTACTTTCCACTAGTATCCTTATCTAGTTGGTATACAGTGGGTGTAGCATAATATTGTTGGATAACCGTTTGATCCCCAAGTCAGAAATAATATTTTAAGTGGAAACGTTTTTTTTCAGGAGCCCGTATAGTTTTCCTTTTAATCGTCACCACGCTTTTGAACATATGTCAGCATTTAGTTGAGCAAATAACTTTGTTTTTTCCTACATTTTTACGTAATGATGCTCACACTTTCACATTACCCTTCAACATAAACGTGCAAGAAAGCGAACAAGTGCCACTTCATGTCTCTTCACAACCTGGTTTTCGACGAGTAAAAGTGCTACTTTGGGCGAAATGATGTGCGGACATGGGCGAAAGCTTAGTTTTTTTTATGCAACACGTAATAATTTAAGAATGGCAAACCTCGTTCAAGAGGTACCTTAGTTGATTTTGGGGGGGGGGGCAAGGTAAAAAATATACTTGAATACTTATTTTATTTGTTAGTTTCTTTTGTCAGCTCTGAACTTCATTTGAAGTTTGGAGAACACTTGAAATTATAAAAAAATTCACAGCGCAAACCACTTCCGAAATCTCGCGGCGACCTGCTCGCTAATAAAGCATTGTTCGCAGTAAAAAAAAATTATCTTTAGAAGATACCGCGAAAAATAAGAAAATGTTATCTTACCTCAACAATCCGCCAGCCAGATGCTTCAACGCTGCGATGACGTCACAACAATGCTGGTATTTGAGAACATATTGCACCCTTCAAGAGCAAGAAATGTTGTTTCTTCCTGGCTCAGTTCGGGAAAGTGTCGACACTTGCACGGAGATTGCACTACGACTCTAGCAAGGTTCGTGAAATGCAATATTGAGCATAATTATCACAACACTTTAGTAACCTATCGTAATATCACTGCTCACAATTCGTAGAACTTAATCTCAAAAAGCAGAGGAGATAGAACAGCGCCTGCGGAAAATGCACTACCATTTGAAGTCAGCAATTATACACACGCTGTCTTCACGTCGTCGTTCGTAAATTTGCTTTCCTCATGTTGACTCCATGCAGCAGCAGGGCCCTCTTCACGATGAATCCAGAAAAACCCGATAATGGTGCCTAAGGGACATTTTGGTTGAGCGGCCAAAATTTGGGCGTAACAATTGCCCTTTCGTTCAAATCAATCAACAAGTGTGCGCGCTACTCCGTGACAATTGCACACTTAAACATACACCCCGGCACTGTTCTCTCTGTTACTTGCTGCGTCTTCAGAACACCGGGAAGCTATACGTCAACCTTTGTGACGCAGGAGAAAAGTGCATGGTGATAGACGTGTGCGTAGCGCAAGCTTGCAGATTTTAAGACTTCGCATTGTGACAAAGGAAAAATGAAAAGAAATGAGGAGAGATTTGTTCAGACAGGCACTGATAAAGGTGTTATAACTTGAGCCGAGAGAGTTCACTTTAAACCAGACTTGCCAGCGGCGATAGCGCTTCTCACGAAAAGCGACGAAAGGCCGTGGCGGATGTGCATCCGGAGACGGAATCCGCAGAGCAGGCGGTGAAGCTGGAATATCGCGGACCGACCGCGGTGCAAACGCCGAGCGCTCTGAATGAGCCGGAGTTTGCGGGCGGACCCGGCGTGCGAAAAAAAA
Source organism: Dermacentor albipictus (assembly GCF_038994185.2). NCBI lineage: Eukaryota > Metazoa > Arthropoda > Arachnida > Ixodida > Ixodidae > Dermacentor > Dermacentor albipictus. The sequence goes on from NC_091826.1 coordinate 12,779,318, forward strand.
AAAAAGACACAGGAGGCGTGACGACAGCGCCGGAAACCGGAAGTGAGCCGTGACGTCACACGCCTCGACTCCCAGGGCGCGTCGCTTCTTTCCTCTTCTAGCACCAACGCAGCCTTCCTCCTTCCTTTTTGTTTTTCTCGTTCACCGACCTCTCGTCCCCTCACGCCTCCACTCCTTCCTCACTTCCCTCGGAGCTTCCCGGTGGATGCGTTCCTTCTTTCATCCCCACGTCGTTCGCTCAAGCAGTGCTTCGCGCACATTGGCGCGACGCACGAAGAATGCGACGCGTCGCGTGCGTAGGAATGCTGGCGGAAGCAGCATTAAATGCGATGGAAGGCGGACGCTGTGGCAGTTGTGCTTAGTTTACTAAAGACGGGTGCTTGTTTTAGTGCGAAATGCCAACTCATGGGTATGCGGGTGTAGGCGCAGAGTGTAAGGAAAATGCGGGAAAAGCGCCTTTTCAACTCGCACCACCGGGCGGCTTCGCGTAATTCTTTGGTATTCTGAATATGAGCCGGGACTCAGACAATCTGTGGGGCTGTCACTTGTCATTGCCTTTTGTCACTTTATGTTCCAATGTTTCTATAGGGGAACCCCGTTTACTCTCTCTATAGCTACTCCGTTTAAGTTTGCCGACCCTGTGACGCACCTTTATCCTTGCATTATTATTATTATTATTATTATTATTATTATTATTATTATTATTATTATTATTATTATTATTATTATTATTATTATTATTATGTCCTTTTGCATATTATATCCGAAACTATTACTCTACAAAATGCGTACGTTGTATCCTTGCTTATTCATATACCATGCATCCCACGTAAATTGTGCCATATTTTAAAAATGTATAAAAGCCACGTAGCTGAACAGGACCAAGGAAATGCTTGCCATCACTGCTACTGGACTGTACCAGAGCTTGTGACCATGGACATCCCTTTGCGGCTGACTCTTTACATTTTTATTATCTCTCCTTCTTATATATTCTTCCCCTTTCCTGGTTCATAAGTTTAGGTAGCCTACTGGGCACGTCCTTGGTTAACCTCCCTACCTTTCCCTTTTAGTTTCTCTCTCTCTTGCCATCGCTTAGCACAAGTTAAACTGTTTTAGGCTATATTTTTTTCGCATTTCACCTAACTACATAATTAGTTGTAAATAGTGCCGCTCGAATTTTCCGCATTTGGGGGGGGGGCGGCTTTCTTTCCGGCTCTTTATTAATAATTATTAACTAATGATGTAATCAGGAGAAATACAAAGGAAAGTTTGACTTCCTGCAGGTGATGGCCAACATCATTGCTTCGGCTTTCTCGATCTGCGTTTCGCCCAAAGAGCGAAGCTTTGACATCGACAACAAGCTTTAGCATAGTGCTTCGACTTATCGGATGGTTTACCTTATATATTTTAATAAATATATGTATTTTTGTTCGCTTTCCTACTGGAACCTAACACATATAAATAAAGTGCTCCTCTGAATTCTTGTCCAGTTTCCGGTAGTGGTTGAGCGAAATTATTTTTGTGAAAATTTCGCCAGCGATAAAAAAAAAATGGTGATCGCCCTTGTGAGAGAAGGCAGCTGTCGCTGTCGAAGGAGTCGCTGGAATCTGCTGTCTTCTTGCTTTTGTTTTAAGTTGTAATGTCTGACAACATTTCTACTGCACTCGTAAAATTTTTTATTTTGGAGCTACGTTTGCTGCGTCAGATGCGTTTAATTTTGTATTCCCTATAGTCAAGCGAAGTGGTAGTTAAGTGAACGCTAATAGTCTGCTAATATTTTTATATACTTGGATAGAATAGAAAATGGTCCTGCTACAAATAATTGTTGCGGGCAGTGTGAAACCTGGTTCATTTTCAATTCTTCCTGAAAAAGAAAGCGCACCAAAAAATAACTGATATTTTTAGACCATTAAAATTTTCGGAATTTTCGCATATCTAGCACGACAGATACATTACATGTCAGTGCTACGAAGTGTATATAGTCAATTCAGCAGGGATCTAAACATGGTTACTACGTAAAGGAATGCGAACATGCCTCTGCTAATAAAGAATTGTGGACAGGGACATCTAGGTAAAGGAGCAGGTTTCGTCCCAACATAGCTTTACATCGTTTCGGGTCACGTATGAACTAAAGCAAACTGGGAGGGGTGCGATTGAACGACTCGTCGTAAAGATATCACCGACTGTTATCCCGTTTGCCAGTGTTAAGCTCCCAAGAATAATCACTCAAGTGAGTAGAGACACTTCTGCGAAGAAGGCACTGAGTGGCTGCCTATGTGGGTCGAAAAGCTTTTGCGTTTCTGAGAAAAGCGTGTTGAGGCGCTTATCTAACACGATAGGCGCTTTGTCCAACAGAAGCAGAAGCTGCGAGAGAGTCTTACTTTCTACTCATTCTATTGATCTGCGTGGCCGAGACGGCTTGCAGAGCACTTATTTTGCGCGAAAAAAAAATTAACACTGAAGTGTAAGGATCTGATAAAAATTGCGCAGCAGTAGAACCAATGAAAGACAAGTCAACACAGGCGCTGTTTGTGAACTACTGGTTTATTCATACGAAGCACTTATGTACATTCATGATGGAAATATATCAAACATACCCAACGTGACAAAGTAAGGTCACTTCGCTGCATGTCAGCGAAGAAAAAAGCATGAAGAACGAAAGAATGGCCGGCCGGCAGAAGACTCCTCCAGCGATGTCCAAACATCTGCGCTTGGAAATCACATGCGTCCATCCTGACTTAACGACGAGTTCTCAAAACGCGCAATATACTACATCAAGTTAACAAGTTTCCCTATTGATAAAGAGAAATGTTGTGCATATAACCTAATCGGATCACCTAGAACAATAAAATCAGCTGCAATATGCTGTCTGCCCTCTTCGCCTGCCCTCTTCGCACCCTATTTTTCTCCACGAATTTGATAGCTTTACGTGCCCTCTAACAAAAACACCGACGACGATGACCACAACAGCAACAAAAGATGTTACTTAAGCCAATGTGATTTCACTTACCTTTCAACGTGCTGTGTGTTTTTCAGCTAACTGTTGGACGCCTTGTGAATTTTATAGTTTGCATAATTTATCTTACATAAGTTAAAGGGCGAAGGAACGTAAAAATTAGTTTAAAGAACGTCTCCAAATAAGTGTTCTTAATTGCCCAAATAACTTTTTTTTAAATATACGTCTACGAGGTGGTGCTTAGAAGCGTAAACACTATGGTTAGAGTTAGTATGGCACGCGCGTACAGCTGAAGCAAGCGATATTTTATGTGCCCTATGACGCCACTGTCCAGATATAACTCGCAAGCGAATACAGAAAGCATCTAATTATTTTTTGATGCTGCCATGACAACTGAATTCCGCTGGGCATTTATTTCTTCTGGTTAAGGAAATCGTCCTTGGGTGCAGGTAATGGGAATCGAGGTGGCTGCAGGTACAGTGGTAGTTGTTCAACGATTCAGGAAAATAATGAAGGTTGTAAGCCAAGATCGAGACAAGCCAACCAAACTATTTGTAATACGTTTGGGGGAATCGGTCGTATTAAATAACGCACGTCATAAAGAGAGCATTAAACGGGCCTTACGATTACAACTTGCGCGCTACACCGCTTGCTTATCAGTTTTCCTCTTGAGAACCAGTGATTTGAGGATAAAAACTGAAGAATATTGTAACGCTTCGGGAGAGTTTCATAATGGCCTCCGAGAAAGTACTACTATTGACGGCTCAGACGTGTTCATGTCAGTCGCACTGCACGTTTTTTCGGTGGGTGCAGCGTAACAAGTCCGCGCCTTATTTGTGAGTGCGCTCGTTTCAACCAGCCAAGAATAGCGCCCTCAAGTGCACTAGACCTGCTGGACAAGCGCCCACTCATGAAAAAATCGAAATATTTCGACACTGGGCAACACAGATATCAGCACCACCCGCTGTAAAAGTGCTGCTGCGTTACCTAAAAGTATAAGTAACGCAGCATTTGTGACTGCGCACTGTGTGACTTTGTGTCTCCGGTGGGGCATTGACATTGTGTATGAGTATGTGGTCCCTTCACAAGACAATGTGACACCGCCTGCACTGACAGTTCTAGATTATTCACTATTTCCTTCTTCTCACATCGTTTATGCCCATTTTGCTCTTCCGTAGCACAGGGTATTCTATCGGATATATCCTCCGGTCAACCTGCCCGCCTTTTCTTTGCATTTGATTCTCCCTATCCCCATCTCTCTTGTGTGTCAGAAAGGAGAAGCAGTTGGCACTCTTTCTCGACAGGCAGTACATCGAGAATCGAAGAAGAAATCCCACAGCTACATCCCGTGCTCTGTTGTCTGGCAAATGTAATAGAGTGTAGAATGTAATAGAATGTAATAGAGTGTAGCACAAATAAGGCCAATGTAAAACCACATGAGCGCCATTCGGCCTCATTGGCGAGCAAAACTGCGACGACTATTATACGTAGTGATCCCCTCGCCTAACCAACAATCGTCGATCTTGCGTTGCCGGAGAACAATTGCTAGCAGCTATATCTGACGTTGATTATCTTGAGCCTTATACCTCCCGTCCTGAATGTCACCCCGAGCTGTGGATCCCAGAGGGCTTCTTTCTTTTGTGTGTATCTGTGTGCAGCAACGAACCCGTGCCATTAAGGCACTGGATACAATGGTGTCAGAACCAGCAGTGGGCTTCGGCGCAGAGAGCGAGTCGCAATAGAAAAAGCGAACAAGACCCTTGTAGCTAACTGATTATATACAGGGATAAGATGCCTCAGAAAGGCTGACCAACGTTTCAATAGGACCTATCTTCGCCGTAGGTCCTCCAATCGAAATGTTGGCCAGTCTTTCAGAGACACCTTATCAGCGTCTCTAACCTTTATACCACAGTGTGCTACTCCATCTCTCAGCCAACTTTTTTGATTTTGGATTTGTAGTTAACTGAGCGTGAGTAGTGAGAGCATGACGCATTCTACCGTGCAATATTTCGTATCTGATGCGGACTGTGTCCTTTCTTTTCTTTCGCGGGATGTTTTGTGCAATTACATAACTGGAAAGCTGATATCTGATATGAGGGAATTAGTAATCGTGCGGATTACTAGATGTATTCGACTGTCAGACATGGGCACACCATCTTTAGTATTCGTATAGTATTTAGTCTATCACGTCGCTAAAGGTTATTCAGCTTAAGCTACCTCGGTTTCACACTTCTAGTCTTCCACGTGTTATTGTTGGAAACAAGTAGGATCTTTTCACATCGCTTGATGCATTCTTTCAGAACTAACCTGCAAGTACAGTATTGGTTCTGCTATTCATGTTTTTCATTTCGTTGCCAGTTCTGGTGAGTGCTAACTAAAAAAAAACTTGTCTGATGAAGCCAAAACCGGCAGAACCCTTCTCACAATGAATGTCGACATTAATGCGACCAGCATAATTGCACTGAAAAAAATGTCACTTGTTTCCGCATTGTTACAAAAAGAACGGATGTTCCGAATATATACAGATATCGAGAAACCTGATCGATAAAGGTAAATATTCCGGAAGAGCCCATCTCATGGTGAATGTTGACCTCAATGTAGCGACACACCGTAAGGCCACGCTGAAACGAGTCATGTATGAAGCGGGTATGCAGCCGGGATCCTTTCTCGCCCTAACCTCTCAACACACTGTGCCATCTGGAGCTGCCGCAGTCAAGTACCCGCGTGAGGCGTTCATGAATGTTGACTCATACAAGTTTGTCTTAATCTATGTCGCGGTTGTTCGACTCCGTCTACGACCGGATAAATTTAAAGGATTCTTTTTTGTCAGTAAACAACGGCACACATACCTAGCGGCACTTGCCCAGAGACTCAAATTGGCTTCACGAAGGACCATTGAGGAGTCTCTCTGGGGCGACAAGGCGACTGATGCACGTGGAAAGCAAATCGTTAGCGCTTTAAACACCGAGGGACTCTGCGTGGCAAATGACAAACAGCCAACGTTTTTTCGACCACCGGCCTCTTACAGTGTCATTGACTTGACGTTACATTCAACGGACATCCTCGCATCGTCAACGACTAGTAAAGATAGAATGGGCAGTGATCATTTTCCTGTCTTCGTTAACATTGCTGGATATAGAACCAACGGCCGAAGATCCTGTCCTGTGACGCATTGGGATACGTACAGGGACGGCCTAAGCGAATCATCTGGAAACCTGTTCGCGGACATGCTACGTAGCAAGAGATTGGCTACCGCTGAGCTGAAGCTACCCGACCACTTCCCCGCTCCCGATCTAAAGCTCAAAAATCTATGCGCTGCCCGTAGAAGAGCGGAACGGAGGCTGATGAGGACGAAAGGCAACCCATCAATGAAGACTATATATAACAGGATTAACGCAGTAATCCGACGTTATACAAGGAAACTAAGAAGAGATCAATGGGCATCATTTTGTGCAAGCCTATCGGTCTTCACGCCAGTTCCACGGATATGGTGGGTCGTTAATAACCTTGCTGGAAACTTTCTTTCTTTTTTTCTTTCTTTCTTTCTTTCCTTCTTTCTTTCTTTCTTTCTTTCTTTCTTTCTTTATTGATTTATTTAAGACAATGAACACATTGTCTTAGGGGACACGGCTAAAGGCGAAACATTTGCCTGACTAGGCCGTGCCACCCGTACATTGGCAGCAACTGGCAGTGGCACGCTTTCAGGAGGTCCAAACAAGCCATTTGAAGCCCTAGCATTGAAGTTAGGCAAGACACTCGCTTGTCTTGCGAATGACTTCGATGAAATATACTCTTCCGGAAGGTCAGCTGGCACAACCAACCCGCCACCGCCGCTATCGTCGTCTATAATGGATGCTCCTTTCACACTCAGAGAGCTGGAACTAGCTATGAGCAGCCTCCGACGTCGCTGTGCGGTGGGACCTGACCTCATCAGTAATCAGATGCTGACTAACCTACCGGTTGAGAGACGGCGTGATTTGCTGGTATTTTTTAACCAAGTCTGGGCCAGTGGGGCTATCCCACATTTATGGAAGGTAGCATGGGTGGTACCGGTTCTGAAGCCTGGAAAGAATCCTGCAGCTCTGGACTCATACAGACCGGTATCACTGACCTCGTGTGCAGCGAAGCTATTGGAGAAGATGGCGTGCACAAGTCTCACTTGGTATGTCGAGCAGGGTCGAAAACTACCATCGTGCATGACTGGGTTTCGGCAGCGTCTAAGCGCTCAAGACAATGTGCTGGACCTGCTAAGCCGCATAGAACATTACAGTGCGGATGGCCTGTCGACACTTGCTGTTTTCATGGATGTTTCTAAGGCTTACGACTACGTGTCTCAAAGAGCCATCATCAGCCAGTTGCAAGTTATAGGCGTCACGGGTCATCTCTTGCACTTCATACATACGTTCCTCAATGATCGTCGCATCAGAGTTCGTCTTGGCGACACTTTGAGCGATGAAATACGTATATTTCGCGGTGTGCCACAGGGGAGTGTTTTATCTCCCTTATTATTTAACACTGCCATGAGTAGTCTCCCAAGTGTACTAAACCATCGAACACCAGTGAAGATATCTATATATGCCGATGATATCTGCATTTGGGTCTCCGGCTACCAGCATCGCCGCCTTGCACGAATAGCCCAGGAAGCAGTAAAAGCCATTCAGGGCCACTTGGCAACGATTGGATTATCACTATCAGCAGAAAAATCATCATTCGTACTATTTCCTGGAGTGAAAAGAAAATCTACACGTTTGACGCTGAATTTGGACGGATACCAGATTCGACAAGTCACCAACGTCCGATTTCTGGGCGTTACCTTAGACCACAGGCTACTCTGGCACCGCGGTGTTGACCACGTTGTGGCGTCATCGTCACCCAGGCTACATGTGCTCAAGCGAGTCGCTGGCATACGCTGGGGCAACCACCCGACGTCCATGCTACGGCTACATACAGCGTTGGTTACAAGTCGAATCCTGTATCAGCTACCTCTGATGTCACCCTCAGACAGCCAATACGAGCGCTTAAAAGCCATCCACAGAAAAGGTATCCGACTTTGCCTTGGAGTCCCTCAGCCAGCGTCAAACAAGAAAGTGCTCTACGAAGCTGAGTCACGCCCTCTACGACTTCAGGCTTCCCAGGCTCTGATGATCCAGCTCCTACGATTGAGTGAGTATACGCCCGGTAGAGCGCTCTTACGACGTATAGGTAACAGGCCGCGCTCACATTTTTATGCAGCATCGAACACGCTTCGCGTATTAGGATTGCGCTGCTCGAGACAGAGGGAAAGGATAGAACCACCCTGGACATTCGAGGACATCACATGCAACTTAAGTGTACCACGATTGCAATCAAAGAGCTGCCTTCCATCTGCAGAAGCCAAGTCATTAGTCCTGGAACACCTGAACACGATTTACCCGAGTCACCTACAAGTATACACAGATGGCTCTGTCAAGGCAGACGAAGACCGCTGTGCAGCTGCATTCTATATTCCCTCTCTACGATATACATGGTCTGGCCGTCTGGACTGTATAGCCTCGTCAACAGTTGTGGAAGGCTTCTGCTCTGCGCAAATTAAAGACTTTGCCTCCGCAGAATGTGGTTGTCCTTACGGACTCAAAGACCGCATTACAACAAATATACCGTGGTTTACCATCCCTCAAGTTCCCACGCAAATCACTAGCCATCGTGAAAGAGCTCAACAACAAAGGCTTCACAGTAAAGTTTCAATGGATTCCTTCCCACATTGGTATCTCAGGAAACGAAAAAGCTGATGCGCTTGCATACGCAGCGCTCTATCATCCTCCCAAAATCAAGGCCCCAAAGAGTAATCAAGTGCAAAAATCTGACATTCGAAATCACTTTGCGTCGCTTTGGGCTCCACCGCATATGCCCTGCGTAACCAAGCGATTGCACCGAGAGGAAGCCACACTTCTACATAATAATAATAATAATATTTGGGGTTTTACGTGCCAAAACCACTTTCTGATTATGAGGCACGCCGTAGTGGGGGACTCCGGAAATTTTGACCACCTGGGGCTCTTTAACGTGCACCTAAATCTAAGCACACGGGTGTTTTCGCATTTCGCCCCCATCGAAATGCGGCCGCCGTGGCCGGGATTCGATCCCGCGACCTCGTGCTCAGCAGCCCAACACCATAGCCACTGAGCAACCACGGCGGGTCCACTTCTACATCGAATAAGGACAGGATCTGCTAATACACCGGCCTGGTTATTTAAAACGGGGCGAATCAATTCTCCGAACTGTTCGGCATGCAACGAGACAGGAGACATTGAGCACTTTTTGTGGTCCTGCCAGCAATTCCAAGATGAAAGATACACTCTCCTGAAGAATCTGCAAACCAAGAACCTTCCGCATGCGCGCCTGCAACACCTTATATTTCCCGCGGGATCAGTTCTAGCCCGAAAAGAAACTTCACGTCTCCTCATCGAGTTCTTAAGAGAGACTGGTTTGATGGACACATGGTGAAACCCTTCAGCGGCATTGTGCGAGACGCTCGGGCGGAGCAATTGCCGGCCTTGTTCGCCAGGCTAAACCCGCCTGTTGCTACAATTCACCACCACCACCACCACCACCACCATTGAGGAGTGACACATACCTAGTTATACACAGCTAGGGACCCAAATCGGCGTAAAAGACGTTCATTGAAGTGTGGCACACACCTAGTGGCACATACGCTGTGACCCAAGATAGTGTTGAAGAGGTTCATATTGGAGAACGGCCTATAAGCAATGGCAGATACCCAGTACAAGTTGGCGTGAAACGGTTTAACGGATGAGCGGCACACACAATATGTCATACCTGCGACACAAGTTGGCCCAACGACCGGTTTCGAACCCTGTTCCGTTCGCCGTGCTGGCGTAATGACTTTGGTGTTGCAATGCTCAGACCGAGGGTGCGGTTTCAAATCCGGCCTGCGGCAGCCGCATTTCCATGGGGGCTGATTGCACAAATGCCCGTGTACGGGGCATTGGGTGCACGTTACAGAACACTAGGTGGTGTCAGGATTGGGGGCTCAATCCCTTCGTCCGTGGTCCTTTGCCAAGATTGGAGTACGGCATGAATTCGAAGGTAGCTGGCCCATGCCGTCGTCCAACTTATTTACGCTGAGATCGTTGATGAAGTGAAGAACTGCTTCTCATCGAGAACGAGGAAAAAGGGGTTTATTTACAGAAATTAACTCAGTCTAACATGACTGCTTGAGAAAAATAGTATTAGTCCAACAGGACTGCATGAGAGAAGTGAACCAGTCTAACATGACTGCTCAAGAGAAGTGTGTCCAACAATCGCACAACCACAGTTTTTATACACTCGATCCGCTGGTCCTACGACGCGGCGGCTGTTCGTTTACACACCACCAACTCGCAGCTGCTCTGAAGACCAGTTTACAGACACAAAGGCACACACATTCCGAAGCCCAAGCGACGGCGTTGAAGGTGGTGCCGTTCCGGAAAATCGACGCCGCTCGAGGGACGCTCGTTGTTTTGCAACATGCGGAACCGTGAGAGCGCAAAAATAAGACGTTCCCGCGGTAGCTTCTTCAGGCGTGTCAGATCAGCGCCGCGTTGAGGAACTCTGGAATCATTGTCCACACACCAAACTCGTCTTGTCACAATGTCGAAGCGGGCTGGAGGAAGGCGGCGGATTCCAGCGCAAAGGTCGCTTCTTTGAACGCCTCGCAGCTGCAGCGGCGGAGAGCGGGAGGTGCGCGTCTTGCACCCCTTGTCGTAATCGGGTGGCAAGGTGACAATCTTGTTGTGCAACCCGCCGTTCTTTACAGCGCCTCCATGGCCCCAAAAGTCTCGACTGTCTAGCGCTGACAACCGCTAGGCAGGAAGAGAACGGCTGCTGGTCAGGGGGGGGATTGATGTCTTGGCTCGCAGCGACCACTTGTGCATTGATGTCACCGCCCCAAAACATCCAACAAGGACAGGCAACTGCAAAATGAACCCCACAACACGGCTCTGCGCCGAGATGACGTGCATTGGCTCTCACTTTAGACTCGCTAGGCTTCAAAAAAAAAACAACAACAACATAAGTGCAGAAACAAAAAAAAATGCTGCATTTCACTATGCCAATTTCTGAAGCAAATTCCTGCTGACAAATTCAGCAATCATGGAGGGAATCCTGCTAAATGAGAGGGGATCTTCTTCGCTTAATAAAATTAACACTAGTAACCCTAAAATTTAGGCGGGACCCTCAAACGCAGAATTCAAATTAGCCTGCTCAAACCATCCGCATTGCTATGCAACTTTCCCTTCTTATATCTAACGGAGAAGTTGTACTCTTGGAGAGTGAGGCTCCATCGGAGCAAGCGGCCGTTTTTGTGTGACATTTGATTGAGCCACGTCAGAGGACAGTGGTCGGTCTCGAAGATGAACTTCGCTCCGTACAAGTAACACGACAACTTCTGGGCGGCCCAAACCAAACAAGCGCATTCCTTCTCTGAAGCGCTGTAGGCTTCCTCTCTTACATTTAGTTTACGGCTGGCGTAGAGGATAGGATGCTCCTCGTTATCGTCGCCGACTTGACTAAGTACCACGCCCATACCTCTGTCGCTTGCGTCGCATTGAACTATGAATTCCTTTGTGTAGTCTGGCGCGCGAAGCACAGGGCGAGAAACCAATAGCGTTTTCAAACTTTGGAAAGCGTTCTCTTTGTCCTTATCCCAGTGTACGTTACTCGGAGCTCCCTTTCGGAGGGCGTCTGTTAATGGACTTGCCAATTGCGAGTAATTCGGAATGTACCGTTGATAGTACCCCACAAGTCCCAAAAATGAACGAACGTCCGTTTTCGTGCGCGGCTGAGAAAAATCTCCAATCGTAGCTATTTTCAGCTCAGCCGGCCGTCTCATGTCCTGACCGACAACATGGCCCAGATAAGTAACCTGCGAACAACCAAACCTACACTTTTCTGCTTTCAACGTTAAATCGACTTTAAACGTACGAAGCCTCGCATTCTTGTCGTAATAGAATTTGGCGTTCCTTTGAGCTATTTCCATGTTCTTTCCGTCTATTTCTTGGTTTGCGCTTAGCCGTTCCAGTAAATTTAGCACGTATCCAACCACGGTTGGACTCTCCCCTCTTTTCTCCCACATCTCTCTTAACATTCGCAGTGGAGACCGGAGTGTCCTCCCATACACTAGTTCTGCTGGTGAGAACCCTGTCGCTTCATGTGGAACCGTTCGCAAAGCAAACAAAGTTGCCGGCAGACAGTTCTCCCAGTCCTCCTTGTGCTCGTAACAGAGCGCACGCAAAACTCGCTTAAGCACCGAATGCCACCTCTCTACACTGTTTGACTGAGGGTGATAGACAGAACTGTGTATTAACTTTACCCCGCACTTTTGCAAGAATGTGGAAGTCAGTGCGCTCGTGAATACTGACCCTTGATCTGCCTGAATTTCGGCTGGAAACCCAACTCGTGCAAACACTGTCAAAAGCGCGTCTACTACTTCAGTGGAGCTGAGCTCTTTCAAAGGGATTGCTTCTGGAAACTTGGTGGCCGGACACAGCATGGTAAACAAGTACCTGTAGCCTGATTTTGTTTTTGGAAGAGGCCCTACCGTGTCTATTACAAGTCGTCTGAAAGGCTCTGTTATTAAGGGCACTACCTTCAGTGGAGCTTTCCAAGTCTCTCCTGGTTTACCAGAACGCTGGCAGGCGTCGCATGATCTTACAAAGTTTTCTACATCTTTGAAACAGCCAGGCCAGTAGTATTCCATAAGCAATCTTTCCTTTGATTTGTTTATGCCTAGGTGGCCGGACCACCCATTTCCATGACAAAGACTCAAAAGGTCCTCCCTATACTTAGTAGGTATGACTAACTGATCTAAAATCCTACCCTTTCGATCTCTGTAATGCCGATACAACAATCCTCCTTTCTCATGTATCGTTACGTTGCGCCTAGCAATGCCTTCTTTAGCTGTGTCCCGTAATTTAGCTAAGCTCTCATCATTATTTTGCTCAGCTGCCAGTGACTCTCTATCCACGCGTAAGAGTTGATCAAAGTTCTTTGAGGCCGGTGATAATAACGACCCTGTCTCGCTTGGGAGCGCGTCTGCATGCTCTTCCTGCAGGCTAGAACTCTGACACTCTAGTGCTACGCTCTCATTGAGCTGGTCAACTGGCAGGCTCTCCTCAACTGTTCTTTTGTCCCTCGGGCCTAGCTCGGATTCGGGGATTGAAGCTATCCTCTTTTCTGCTTCAGCTGGAGGAGCTTGAGCATTTTCAGCCGACAGCGCCGCGATCTTACGAGCTTGGCCTCTGGTCAATGCCTGTACTATGCCCTCTCCTAGTTTGAGCCCTCTGTAACGCAGTAACTGATTCGAACGATTCGAAAAGATGTAGGGATACTGCAGTGACAAAAATTTGGAAACTGCAGCCTCAGTCTCTAGCTCCCCGAATGGTCCACTGATTTTGACTTTGGCCATGGGCAGACATACGCTGTGTTCTTCTACAACCTGTTTTATCCATGCTACTTCTCCGGTGAAGTCCTCTACCATCACGTAAGACGGATGGACAATGTCCAGCGTGGCGGCACTGTCTCTTAGCACTCGGCATGGTTTTCCATTAACTTGCAGGTCGTGGAGATATGGACTTAAAAGTTCCATATTCTCATCCTTTTCCTCCACGTAGGAAAAAACTACGCTAGGCTTCTCGCAGTTTACAGCTATATGTCCCAGTTTGTGGCATTTGTAACAGCGAATTGGTCTAACAGATTCGAATTTTCTTTTCTGTTCTTTTTGTGTGGTTTCTCCGTTAAGTTTCTCCTCGCTCTTTTCTGCGGGCTTTTCCGCCATGTCTACAGGCTCGGATCGTCTAGTTTGCGCACCCTTTTTGAACGGAAATGGCTTCCGCGGTCCATTTCGACCGTCCCAGTTTCCCTCCTCGGCGTTCAACTTTCTACGGGTTGCGTACTCTTCGGCTAATTCAGCCGCCCTTTCCACAGTGTTTACATTACCTCTATCTTGCACCCACAGTTTCACAGCTTGGGGGATGGTTTTGTAAAACTGCTCTAGACACATGCATTCAATGATCATGTCTCTGCTGTCGTACGCTTCCGCGCTTTTAAGCCACTCGACTAGGTTGGCCTTTAAGCTATATGCAAACTCCGGATAGCCCTCGCTATCTTTCTTGCCTGTGCTCCTAAACCTTTGCCGAAAAGCTTCGGCTGAAAGGCGGTATTTCTTCAGGAGACTAGCCTTAACTTTTGCATAATCATATGCATCCTGCACACTCAATCTGGCGATTACTTCCGCCGCCTCACACGGCAACATAGACAGCAACCGCTGTGGCCATGTACTCGGGCCGAAGTTCATCTTTTCGCAAGTCCTTTCAAAATTGCATAGGAACAAGCCTATGTCGGTCCCGACCTCAAATGGCTTTAATAGCCTGTCCATGCGGTACGATTCTGCCTCACTTGATCGTCCCAGAGCGCCTTCACTTCCTTGAGACATCTCCAAACGTTTGCTTTCAAGTTCCAGTTGCATTTTTCTTAACTCGCGATCTTTATCGCGTTCCTCCCTTTCTTTATCGCGTTCCTCTCTCTCTCGTTTTTCTCTTTCTTTTTCCCGTTTCTCTCTCTTTTTGAGAAGTTCCAATCCAATTTCAATATCTTGCTCACTGGCCTGATTGGAAATTAGCTCCAATAATTCCGATTTGAGCATTTCCTTGCGTACATCTAGGCCCAGTTCCTCACCAACAATCAACAACTCGTCTCTCAGCAGTGTCCTTAACTCCATGACTGCTGCTTTACTGCCTTGATTCTGCTCTCTAAATCTAGCTAGGAAAACACAACCTAGCTAACACACAACAATCTAGCTTCCCTACTGTTCTAAACAGAACAACCACAAAATGAAGCCTAGAGAGTCAAAGCAAAAACCAAGCACTCACCACAGATACAGCACCATGTCGCAAAGTCCATCTCACCGCTGTCAGCCAGTTGTCAGGATTGGGGGCTCAATCCCTTCGTCCGTGGTCCTTTGCCAAGATTGGAGTACGGCATGAATTCGAAGGTAGCTGGCCCATGCCGTCGTCCAACTTATTTACGCTGAGATCGTTGATGAAGTGAAGAACTGCTTCTCATCGAGAACGAGGAAAAAGGGGTTTATTTACAGAAATTAACTCAGTCTAACATGACTGCTTGAGAAAAATAGTATTAGTCCAACAGGACTGCATGAGAGAAGTGAACCAGTCTAACATGACTGCTCAAGAGAAGTGTGTCCAACAATCGCACAACCACAGTTTTTATACACTCGATCCGCTGGTCCTACGACGCGGCGGCTGTTCGTTTACACACCACCAACTCGCAGCTGCTCTGAAGACCAGTTTACAGACACAAAGGCACACACATTCCGAAGCCCAAGCGACGGCGTTGAAGGTGGTGCCGTTCCGGAAAATCGACGCCGCTCGAGGGACGCTCGTTGTTTTGCAACATGCGGAACCGTGAGAGCGCAAAAATAAGACGTTCCCGCGGTAGCTTCTTCAGGCGTGTCAGATCAGCGCCGCGTTGAGGAACTCTGGAATCATTGTCCACACACCAAACTCGTCTTGTCACAATGTCGAAGCGGGCTGGAGGAAGGCGGCGGATTCCAGCGCAAAGGTCGCTTCTTTGAACGCCTCGCAGCTGCAGCGGCGGAGAGCGGGAGGTGCGCGTCTTGCACCCCTTGTCGTAATCGGGTGGCAAGGTGACAATCTTGTTGTGCAACCCGCCGTTCTTTACAGTGGTCAGAGTTAATCTCGAGTCCCCCACTACCACGTACCTCATAATCATATCATGTTTCTTACACCTAAAACCCCAAAATTATTCTTTAACCCGGTTAACTCGTCACAGAGTCCGGACGCTCAAACCATTAGGCCATGGATTATCCACCCACCGAAATTGGCGGTAAAACAGTTAGAGACACAGACCAGACAAAGAGACAGTTGTACAGCCCCCAGAAAGTGCGTAAGGTATCCTATGCTAATCCTAATAAAAGAAGTCTGCAGGTGCTATTTTGACTCTTACAATTCTTAGGGTATTTCACGCACTTTCCGGAGATTATGTATATCTCTGTCTGTCCGCCTATGTAAATCAATGAATGAATGAATCAATCAATCAATGAATCTCTTTGATGTTAACTTGGAACACTGGATATGAACCGCTTGGTCTATGTCGGTATTCAATAAATGTATTCGACGCTTTCTTAGGTAACGGAGCATGTGCTATTGCGTATGTGGCTGACTTTAATGACCGGCAAAACCGCGTTGCGCGCGGCCTTCGTGGCGTCACAGCTATAGATGATGCAGCGTGTGCATTGAGAAACGCCAGAGAGGACCCGGCCTCATACACGGATCGAATTAACGGAGTTTAGTGTTTCGCATTAATTTCAACGCATTAACGTCAACCGCATTAACTTCGACATTCCTCTTTAGATGGATTCATTCCTTCGTATTCCTGCCTTCACTATCCCACACACCCTTCCTCAGATGATCCTTCCCCAAATACGGAGCAACCGCCCCCATTAGCGTGCTGCCTCAGGTCAATTTTCTTGCTTGCTTTCACTGTTTACCTGTTTCTACTTTCCTATGAGAAAATATTCCATAATTGAATACGTGCTGATGAGGCGTTCAATGCATGCAGGAAGCTGTCAAAGGATTAGACTGCAGTACATACAGCATAAAACCATCTTGCTCTTCTACACGTGCGCTTATAGAGATTACAATTGCATTGGTCAGCTACCTTGCATCCTTTTGACAAGCTACTACCACTTCAAAGTAAGTTCGCAATGTTTCTACAGCTAGGCAGCTTGTTTGTGCCAGATCTCATTACTCCATTTGTGGCGCACACGAAGTATTGTCTGTAATTTTGCTTCTCTTAACTGATGAAACGGGTCTGAAAGGCTGGTTTAGGCAAAACTGAGACTCGAAATAGAAGATAAACAGAGAATAATGTCAAGTATCTGTTTTGAAATAATTTGTCATTCGATCTAGAGTGATATGCTGTAAGTTTGATGCCAGATATTAAATTAACGAAAAAGCAAAGGAAGCGCCAGTGTTGTGTTTAACGTGGTTATTTAAAGCGCTGTTCAATATGGTGTAATACTTTTCGTATATTGCACTAAAAATAGGCATATTTACTAGAACATGATACATTACCATGTGCTTCACATGATATTCTACATCTTATTTTTATTTTTTATTTATTTATTTATTTATTTATTTATATTTTATTTTTATTTTTATTGACTATAAAATTTCATATTCTAGCCAAGCATGCAAAGACATTAAGCAATTTTTACGCTTGATGTATACAAGATACCATGGCACCGAGAAAACAGTCGAACGGGCAGCTGTGGTTGATGTCACCTCTGAACTTTGTTCGTGCACGACCTTTTTTTGCTTGCGTATTTTAATTAGCCGGCAAAAGGCACCTAGCAGTACGTGCGGGTGCTGTTATATGGTGACAATTAGGAACAGAATGAAGAAGCTAAAAGTTCGTCTTTCCCACATAAATCTGGGCGACAAAAGTGGTAACCGCAATGACGTCGCCATGTTTGCTACCTTAGACTTTTTAAATCTAAAGATAATTAAAATACCCGCCGTGATGGCGTAGTGGCTGTGGCTTTGCGCTACTAAGCGCGAGGGCTCAGGATTCAATCCCCGCCACGGCGGGGATTCAGAAACGTGAAATGCAGAAACGCATATGTATTGTGCATTGGGTGCACGTTAAAGAGCCCTAGGTCATGAAAATTACCCCGGAGTCCCCCACTATGCGGCGTGCCTCGTAATGAAATACTGGTTTTGGCACGCACAATTCCAAAACTTCTTTATATAAGATAATAAAAATGTGATGCATAAAACGAGAATTCACGTGTAGTACGTACGTATGACCGATGTGTAAAGTTCCTTGCGCAGTTTTGAGAAATATACGATAGCAATATATAAAATGTCGATGTAAAAGGTGCAATTTGTGAAAGAATGCATTTGCAGCTGCCTGAACTAGATGAAGCGGCCATACTCAGGGAGGCTCGGGATCGCATTGACTGCGCGTCTCCTCTGAATCCTATCTCGTCGTCTGCGCCTGCAGGCCTGTACAGAGTATCAACATGGCGGCGCCCTTGCAGTGGCCGATTTCCGTGCATGGGCCCTAAGGGAAGTTTTTCCACTTGAGTTGATTATATTAACTATGTTCCTACCCACGAGTTCCTGTAAGCCTTAACATTACGTGCAAAAGCCCTTTAGTAAAATGAGCTAAAGTATCGATGGCTGGGTGTCTGTCTTCGGTGTCAGTATGCCTCCATGTAACGCCTTCATTTCTTTCATTGCTTTTATGCAATGATATAAATCGGGTAAATTTTTCTAGTGGTTGGATATGTACTTTCCAGTTATGCTAGACATAAAATAATTGATGTTCTCATATCTGACACTCCTCTGGCAAATTTATCGCAAGGAGTATGTTTTCCGTAAACTTGACAAGACTCACTGAATAATTGAAGATTCTTAGGCCGTTATGAAGCTGTGTGCATTTTGTGATGATACAGACGAGAAAAATACAATAAAACTAAATCTTCAACAAACACAATTATTTTGTTCCTGAAGGGGTTAATGTCTCAAAGAAACACAAATGATATAGGGGAAGCGCCGTATAAAAGAGTGCTGAGAAGTATTTTTTTATCTGCATTTGTGTAATGGACTGCGGAATCTCGATAGAGATTCGCGCTAGCATCATACTCCCATCTAAATCCTGGCGTAGCAGTCGGTAACCGAACATGCGACTCTTGATAAGCAGCAGAATATTGTAGTCACTAAGCGACGAAAGTGGGTTAAAACGAGTCGGTATCAAGGCACTAACGTTGGCAGCCTTAACGAAGCAGCATTCTAATTACCGACGACCATAGCTGCACTACAAAAAGCACACATAAGAGGTCGCTGTGCGGTGAGTGTCAAAATTTTACTAAAGACAGACAGCTAGCTTCGCTAAACAAAATATTCGTAGTAAGCTTAGCGGATTTCGCTGCGTTAATGCCTTAATCTTTCGGTAGTGTCCGGGGTGAAGACCTCCGTAAATGGCAACATTAGCGCTGAGCAATGACTCCCTTATAAGGTTTGCGGTGTTGACATGCGCTATAATAGCCATATCATAACACCAAGCGCCAGCGAGTTTATTAACGCACTTTTTCAATGCACGAGAAGCGTTCATTCTCTGTTTGGAAGGCAGGAATTCTAGACCTGGACAACTTACCCTTCTGTATAGGGTCCGATCATCAGTTGGGAATAGATGCAGACATATCGTGTTTGGTAAATATCCAGTCACAAAGGCCACTAGTTGGTCGATCCATCCGAATAATCGATACTGGGCGCCCATCCGCGCATATTACGCATGCAGGAATTATACAGCGGCTTGATAGCTGAAGGTATTAGTTAAAATTTTTTTTTTGAAAGTCACACATGCCAAGACATGAATAAAATTGGGCTAAGTGTCGAAAAGCAATTCATTCAAAGATGATTTGTGAGGATCACAATAACCCGAAACTTCCAGTAACAGTATGATTGCGTTCATTCACAATATCAATATTTCTACTTTATAAGTTTTCTTAAGGTCTAATACACATACTCAGGTAACATAGATTTTCATACAGTAGGACCACATAAAATATAATACTGTCATTTTGACTTAAGGAAGCATTACACTAACAAGGTTAGATGTATGATGACGTGCTTGTATGTTTAAAAAATAGCGCTACATCGAAGTCCACGGCGTTAAACTGTTAAACTGGCTGGACATATTGTATTCGCAACATTTATTAACTAGGGTCTCAGCCAATGACAGGGTAGGTGCACAAAACGTCAGAGCTGAGACCTTATGCGGGTGTTAACATAGTTCGAGTCTTAAAACAGTAGACGACTATACAAGAACCTTTCGCAGGGTGTGTCCGAAAGGGCAACTGACATTTTACTTATGAATGTTTGGACAAATATTCCCAACTCGAGCATCACAGGGCGGGGTTGCCTGCCGATATCTAACAAGGCTATTATTCAAATTTGATGCACATTGCTTGAGTTTTTTTTTGTTTGCGAAATTATTATTTGGGACGTTCATTGCTTTTCTCCGCATGCTTGCAGGAGAGATATCTTGACGGTGGCCATTAACTAATTTCATGATGCATTCCTTTAGCTTTGGCCAGTTTTAAATCCACAGTTAAAAATTTGCCTGCACGTAGATACACAAATGAATGATCAGCGGTTCATAATTATTTAGCTAATAGGTGATTCGGCCACAGTTAGAGTCGTCTGCGGCTGATAATATCAGTCGGTGCAAATAAAATTATTTTCCCTGCAATGTATTAACAAACTTGGGTCTTACCATTTGAAACGTGCCTTTGTGCAGTATACAGCAGTGCCCGAGCGTGGGCAGCGGGGCTTTTCTTTCCTTTTTAAAGATATTTATAAACACATGTGCTGCTGCGCACGTCGAAGGCAATAAAAAACCGCTGGTATAAGCCTGCTTTGTACATAAACCGGAGAGGAAGCTTGTAGAAAATACATTTTTTTGGTGAGAAGTTCTGCGCACTTGTGTTCAGCATATAGAGGCGCTAAATACTAAAAGCAGAAAGTGTTCCTGGGAAGCACTACACGCACATCAAGCCATATTAAGGCTGTTCGACATGGCTGACGTGAATGCGTAGGATGAGAGTGACGTAATATTATGCACACCATCGTAACAACTTCGCGCCCACTTTACGAATAAGTGGCGCAGAAATAGGGCACGTGTAGCCCGTGTTGCTCTTTGCTTCGCCGCTATACTGGAGTGTTTTATTGCAAAGCCACCTACTAAGAGCGCCGCACCGTAATCTAAAGCAAATGGCCGACAGAAATTTGCTCGAACGAGGCATGTGTCGAGAATGACGGCGTGTCCTGCATGCAGCGAAGTACGTGATTGATTAAAGCAAGAACCAGGGAGGCGGTGCTTAAGAAAAATAATCAAATAGAAGCGTGATGCAATTGATTAAACCGGCCTGCAAGGGCGCTTTGAGGTGCCCCAGACTGAAGTACTGTCTAAGTTCTTTTTTTTCTTGTTTTCACTCGTAAAGCTAGCGAAGGGGCGTACTGCATTAAAATTCGACCGAAATACCATAAATTCTTTACTCTGGAACTTCTTCAAAGCAGGCGAGACTAGTAAATTAGTCTTTCACGGACAACGCTCGCGGCTTCATCTCGCATCGGAAAGTCGTTGCGTTTATTGAGTGCTTCTCTGCGTTTCCGCTCGGTGGGGAAAAAAAAGATAGTAAAAATTGTGCAGATTCCACGATTTGTGCTAATCGACGTTATGCAAAGCATTCTACAGGTACCTGGCTATCCAGCATTATTTGGGGTTCCGCAGATTGATTGCCGGTGGACCAACGTGTTCGTGTAAATTGAGTAGTTGTGTATTTGTGAGTCACGAGCACATGTGTCTGTGACGACATCAGCATTCACGACGACCACTGCGTTGAAGCTGATCGTAGGGCCGCAACGATGGAATTTCTACACCGATCATTTGCCCCGTGCTTATTGCATGCCAGTTGGTTTCTACAGATGTAGTGGACGAATGTAAACGAGGGAAACACAAATTTTGATGCCATCAATGACTGCGTGTTATGCAATCGCGCGTTTCTATGGCTACGTCATGTGGTCTGTGTAAAACGATGAGGATATTTATGCTCCGTCGAAAAAACGTGCATGAATGGCTTATTTTTATGCCCACTGCAAAACGAAGGCCTCTCCCAGGTATCTTAAATTACCCCTGTGTTGAGCTAGCTGATTCCAAGTTGCGCCTGCAAATTTTCAAATTTCATCACCCCACCTAGTTCCCTGCCGTCATCGACTGCGCTTCCTTTCCCTTGGCACCCATTCTGTAATTCTAATATTCCACCGGTTTCCCACGCATTACATGGGCTACCCAGCTCGAGTTTTGCTTTTTATGTCAATAAATATATCGGCTATCCCTGTTTGATCTATAATCCACACCACTCTCTAGCCGTCTCTTAACGTTTACGCCTTAAGTTTTTGTTCCATGTAACAAATTATCATTGCGGTGAAGAATGTCCTGCCAAGCTGATCTGCAAAGACGAGATGGCACAGGAGGAGGAGGAGGAAAAGAAGGAAAGAAAGGTAGGGAGGTCAAGCAGACGCACGTCCGGTTTGCTACCCTAAACATGGGGAAGGGGTTTAAGGGAAGAAAAGAAAGGAGAGAGAGGGAAGAAGGTATTATCAGTGTGAATACGGTGTGGTTGCCCATAACTCCGTACCTGCAATCGGTCACTGAAGCCAGTTGATTTCACGCAACGTAGCAGTGCCCACGTTGCTTTGTAAGTCTGCGTCGCGTTTAGTCATGGTCCGAGACTCTTACCCCACTATTCAGATTTGCAACTTAAGTCGAAACCCATGCTTGACTTCCTCCCTGCAATCAATACCAATCGTTTGCTGCTCATTCCACGTCAATGAGGTCTTAAAACCTTTATTCGAGTAATAAAGCGCAGACTTCAGTAACAGAAGTCGAATGAAGCAATGGCCTTCTTATAATGTCAAAAATGACATGGTAACTGTGTTTGTCGGTTATTATATGCGCATTTATAAATAAGATATTTAGCCGCGTTGATCGGTCCTAGCAGAAATAATACGAATTGAAGTAAACGACCAAATTACAGCAGCTTCACTTCGGCGCGTCATGCTGGGACGCGCTACGATTGATTTTTCGTCCTCCGTGGCGATCGCTGGAATCTGAGAGTGTGCGGGGTCTGCTTCGGTGGTGCAAGCGCCCCCAAACTTATCAGTCCTGGTTACGGAGAAATATGGCTACAGTATGTGACACCCATGGAGGAAGGAAAAAAGAATAGGAAGGGGCATAGCGCAACGCGATTGAAGCCGAGAGTCCGAACACGTGACCAGAATACTGGCAAAATCTGACCAGAGGTACAGGCGCCTAAATCTTTAACTGGTGTGCGGGAGCGACGACTTTTCCGTGCGTCAGCGCCGTTTGACGGGGCGAGGCTGGAAACAGTCTGAGGCTAAGCGCATGCGGACAAAGCGCGCTCAGCAGGGCCCATCGTCTACTAGGCTGTTTCCAGCCTCGCCGCGTCATACGGCGCTGACGCCCGGAAAAGTCGCCGCTCCCGCACACCAGTTAAAGATTTGGGTGACTGTACAAGCACAGCAGCCGAGCATCTGTCGGCTGAGGGCGTATCGATTAAAAACTACCCGTAAAATAAAGAACCAACTACCGGGCACCAAAGGTGTCGGTAAATCTTGATTCTTGCTTCGTGATCTCTACGCAAGATTCTCGACGCATCACGTGACGTGTCGGGCCGACACTGAGCTGTGCCCTGATCGAAGGTACTGGCGTCCCGGAGCGTTCGCTTGCCAAGGCTGGCTGCGTGACGTAATGCGCTCTCCTATCTGTTTCCTTCCTCCATGGTGGCACACAATGAGACTCCTTTTGGAGCCATATCGAGTAACTATACGGAGGAAAGCGACGCAACGCCTTCACCGTCCGCAGCACCTAAACCTCCAGACGCAACTAAACTCTCGCATGGCAGTGCGTGCGGCTCGAAGAGCTGCGGCTGGCGTTCGGCGGCGAACGCTCCCGGCTGCTGGATTGCGCGAGGGCACGTGCCCTGGGCGGCGAATTCCCAGCCACGGAAATGACCGAAAGAGTCAAGGAACGCTGTTCATTGTTGTATCTGGAAGTAGAGGCCTACGCGTAACGTAGCTCAGCTATCGCAACTAAGACACGTCTATTTCGGGCGCCCACAGCCGTATACCGGCGATTGATGCAAGGAGAGCCCGAGCCAATAGCGGTCAGCGAGAGGGTGAATGGAGGGTGTAGCCGTGCTCCCTGAAGGGCTGCAGCAGACAGTGCGAACTTCTTCGTAAAGGACCACTTCTCTCTTGCTCAGCGAGGGAGGGGGAGGGGGGGCTGGGGTAGGGGCTGCGCTCGCATTGTTAACAAACTCTGTGACCTTAGACGGCCTCGGGATTAGGCGGAGAACTGCTAGGCATTTAAAAGTAATTTTTTTTTCATACCGAGTTTCAACAGCGAAACGAAGCTACGAAGGCTAGAATGGTAATCTGCTATGTAATTTCGGTCAGGCCGTTTCAGTCAGTGGGGGAAAAAAACAACAGAAAACCACGTCATTTCTTTGCTAGAAACCTCACAGAGAGCCGTGGAAGGATATTCAGTGAGTGATAAACTGACTGATTTATTCCCTCAATTACCTATTCATTTATTCATTCTTGCATTCTGGCATGCAAACATTATTTTATTTATATTGAAAGTGCTGACACCTTTGCCGCAGGCTCACTGAAATAATTTGAGTGTCCTTTGAGGTAATAAACAAAGGCATTATGTAAGTAGAAGAAAACAATAATGAGTAATTTCTTATATCCAGTGCATTCTCTCATTCTGCTCTGTAGGATATTTATGCAGACCATAATAGCGAAACGGCGATTTAACGCTGTAACATTGCAGCGCCATACTGCTCTCAAGTCTCTAAAAAAATCAAGTTTGTTCACTGCCACAAGATTTAAAATGCAGAGACAAAGCAAACCTAAATATACTTGCATGTAATGAACATTCGTTCTGAACAAATCTTCTATGCCATTGTGCTTCCTTCAGAATTAGATATCTGTCAGCCAGTAAGATCGACGAGGAGCTGATAGAAAACGCCGACGTAACAAAACTGAATTTTTAAGCACAAGGATATTTCGTTCAATAAAGGAATGCATGAATTTGTAACAAGCACTTTTGAGACCAAACTTTACAATCATATCGAGAAACGCCATGAGGCACTTTCTCGTGGTGAAGAAGCAATGTACCTATAGAATGCACATAATTGAGCACCATACGTTGTAATTCACTTTCGAAAGAAGGGGAAGCTTAATTCACTTGAGTATGCGCATGCGCACTTTTATCATCAGGCTTGTCACATATGTGGTTCCGTACCTTTATAGTTTTGCCCACGCAGTAGTGAAACAAGAGTCCAATGTAAGAACGAATTATCCGGCGGGCATATACCAACGCCTGAATGAGCTTCCTGGCTGCTCACTTGTCGTGCAGCATAAATTGTGATTGCGTATGGTGGGCTTCCTTGTGTTGTTACATTGAAAGGATTGGGTATGTCAGCCTTTTTGAAGAGTTGAGTCAATATTTACCATCAGACAGAGGCCATGAGTTACGCTAGAATGTTCGGAAAGGTGGATGACTCAGCTAATCAAAGGAAACAGCTCTAGTGAAAAGCGGGAATGAGCTGGTTGGATGATTCTTTGGTGTAAACGGTATTTTGCTGTCATGTTACATTCGCTCGCCCTAGGACTGTTACTACATGTACCTTTTAAGTCTATTTTTCTGTCATGCTACCACTCAAACAATGTAAGGAGCATTTACCCGTGCGAATGCATATGTGCACTCATGCTTGAAACTTAATTCTATTGCACTAAAGAGTGCATTTCCTGATGTATTTTTTCGCGATAACAAGGAATTTTATCTGGACGTTCTTTAGGAGGTTTTATAAGTTTATCTAGTTAGTACTGGTTTATTATTAACAAAAGCACGATAAATAGGCACTGGGAAAGGTGGAAGAACGTTTCTGTTTTCTTGCTTCTCCTTCCATCCCTTTTTATTGCATTGTCCTTTATTGTAATGGTCCCAGGATTAGAACAACTGGAAAGATTCTTTCTGGTGTTGAGTCTTGCACTTCCATGCGCTCCTGTACCACAATTCTTCATATGTGTATTTAATATCGGTAATATTATTATTTTCAATATTTCTAATGTTGTGCCTAGGAAAGTGACGCAGCCGAGGTACTATCTACTCAATCTCTCCACAGCAATCTTTGAGAAATCTGTGGACTTGCTCTGTGAGGGTAAAGTTTTGCCAGTATGTTATTTAATTTTGACAGTGTTCTATTTTTTCGCTGTTGTGTGTCATCTTCTTTATTTGTTGTCATTTGCTTCCTACAAATTGTTTTTGAATAGCTGAATATATCCGTGAACAAACTTCAAGTTTTGGCATTTGCTATAAAATCATAACAATAATAAACAAATAGCATGATAGAAACTGTTCTACGGCTGCGGTGAGATCTCTTTTTCATTTGGAGGTTACTTTGCCAGATATAGAGAACACGAGGGAGCTGCCGCACTTTTTTGAGCCGCTTTTATCCCTAACAAAGTGAACACTGCCATGATTTTTTCGACGAAAAAAATTGGACGTTTCGCCGTAAATTGACAGCAACGCCCCGAAGCCGTCGAAATCAGATACGAAGGTGTTTTTGAGGCAAAAAACTGAGATGGCGCCGGAGGTCGCTGAAGCTTTCTTTATTCATTGGTCCAGCGACATGTCTGTTATGAGGCTGTCTGTAGAGCTTCAATAGTTGGGGATTGATTACTTAACTGCATGTATTTTTAGTCTTTCTTTATACGTGTGTGTGCTATGTAATATACAGGGTGTTTTTGTTTAGACAATACAGATCTTTTATAGAAAAAAGGAATGAGCACAGCGAACATGGCGTTCTTGCAGACAAATTTCTAGGTGTGGCGGACATACTTTGCCGGCCCTCGTTTGTGAAGAGCAAAGTTGCACGATTAATCAATTCCAACTAGGCCAGCTTGCAGTGATGCTTGTCCTACATTCTTAAGAAAGTTATTCCTCGGTATTTTGAGAATGACAGCCCACAAACAAATTTCATGAAACAAAATACCGACCGCGTACGCCTTTTGTGTTAGCTATTCTCAGACTTCTCAGCCAAGCGTGTCAACGCGCCCGCTTGCCCGCGCGGTGCTCATTGCTCGAAGGACTGCTCGGCGACGTTCAATTGGACAAAAATGCTGTTTATTTTAATGCGAAAGTGTTAAGGACCCGGTGTCGAAGAAAATTCGGTGTCGGTGTCGGCGGAGTTGTCCGTGAGTAAAAATTTTCGTATATATTTAGGTAAATGTATAGGCCATGCCTTGCTAAATGACGCAGTATATGCGGGTTATATTGCCACACCATCCTATCACTTTTTATTTATTTATTTATTTCCCCAATTAGTATTGTGGGAGGGGTGGATACAGGGAATTAGTAAAAAAAAAGGAATACGAAGAAGTTGCACATTGTTAGCGGGTAAAGATGAAAGAACAAATATCCAACAAATATGAATAACGCTATAAGGGAAACAAGAAGACTGAATAAAATAGCGAAAAGAAATACAAAAATTTATACAAATGCTAGCGGGTAAAGGGGCAAGAATAAGTCTAAGAAATTTAAATAACGTAATATAAGAAGCAAGAAAGACAGCACAGAGCTTCGCTAGAGATAACTTAGGTGCTCAGCAGGGTAAGTTGTGATGAATTATGGAAATATGTGTGAGCGTGCTCTGAAAGACACACGTTCAAGAATATATACAATTACGTTTGGTCGGTTATTCCAATGCTGAATGATACGTGGTAACGGAGACGAATTGAAAGCATTGGTTCGGCTAAAGGTGCGCTGGAAATGATTATGTAGTCGCCAAGATGTATGAGACGAACTAGTGAACGGCAGGGTGGACGGGCACGTGCTATTGATTATCTTGTGAAACAGGCAAAGCGGTGCTATGGTTCTTTGAGATTCAAAAGCTGAGAGGGATAGAGATGACTTAAACGCTATAGAGTTGCGGCAATAGTCTCTTGCAATGAAGCGGGCGACGTGGTTTTTGAAATAACTCGAGAGTTGCCATTAGGTAAGCTTGGTCAGGTGACCACATCGGGGCAGCAAATTCGAGATGAAGCTTCACGAATGTCTGATAGGCAATTTGTCTGGTTAGGGCAAGAGCATCACGAAAGTTACGTTTAAGTTAACCGAGCGTGCGTGAAGCTTTTGTAGTTATTTTTTCGATATGCGCAGACAATGACACGTTAGGTGTAAAGAGAATGCCGAAGTACTTGCATGATGGTGTGTGTAACGGGTTTCTTATCCAGTGAGTAAACGATGCGGAAAATCTATTTTTGCAGGTGAATGTTACTAGTTTGCGTTTATCAGTGTTTACGATCATTTGCCAAAAAGAGCACCAGTTAATAATACGGTCAAGATCTCGTTGAAGAGCGAAGTGATCACAAGGTGAGCAATTTGATGATAGATTGTGCATTCGCCTGCGAACGAACGAATCAATGACGTTATTACGGATGGCCGGTGGTTAACATAAATTAGAAAAAGTGATGGTCCAGGTAGACTTCCTTGTGGTACACCATGCAGATGTTACATCGCTAATGCTGGAAATGCAGTTGTAGAGGACGATGGATTGTTCACCGAATGACAAACAATGTCTTATCCAGATCGATGTTTAAGCATGAAAGTTTAGCTATGAGACGGCCGTGAGGAACGCGATCGAAAGCCCTAGCGAAATCAATGAAAATGGAATGTGTCCGTAGGCCCATATCCATGTTTCGAAATATACGAACACTATAAATTCTATTGGCTGTGTTTCACATGATAGTCCTTTTCTAAATTCATGTTGATGTTTAAACAAGTAATTAATTTCCAGGTGATGTGCTACACTTGAAAATATGGTGTTCTAGTAACTCACCTCGGGGACACTTGTTAGTTATAGTGGGTGGTAATTGTTAATGGCGCTCATATTACCGAACTTAAAAAGGGTATAACATTACCGACTTTCCCGTCATACGCAAGTTCCCTTGTTGAGAGGCAGGGTTGAAACAGGCAAGAAAGGACTGTGATAGAGAGTACTACTGTAGATTTTAAGGTTTTTGAGTTTATATCATCCATGCCCGGAATAAGTTGACATCTTGAGATTTTTAATCAGCTAAGCAACACCAGTGATTACATTGATAGGGGCCATGAATGGATTGTCGAGTTTCATGGGTGTTGGTATTTGCTAATAGTCTTCCTTTGTAAATACTCTCGTGTAGTAATTGTAAAAAAACATATGCAGAAAGCTCTCGTGTGATCGGCAAGTCAGAACGATCAAGCAGTGGTGAAATGTCGGAATTATCGGCAGGAGATATCGTTTTACCATTTTTTTTCTGTTATTTTGAAGCAGAGATTGCAGATGGCAAGTGAAATATTGATGCTTAGCTTGATGCAGGGCATCGCAGTAGGCTTTATCACACGTTTTATGTTTGCTCCAAGATATAGTTGTGTCGTCACGTTTGGCAATGCCGTAGAGACGCTTCTTCTTATTTTTTAGAGCACAAGAAGTTTTGCTGAACCATTGTTTCGATGCGGTTACTCGAAATGAAATCTTTATTATATGCGCGCATCCTAATTCCGTTGACTTTTTTTTGTATAGGCACGAATTGTCGTTCACTGTTTGCGCAGAAAGTTGCCAAGGATGATGACATGAACCTTTACAAACCATTCTTAATAGCGCTGAGGTTTACGCTTTCTTATTCAATTACCTGTTTAGTCTTCACATGACATGAGCACGAAGATGTATCAACGCTAAATTGTAATAACCGGTGGTTACAGGACACATCGTAAATGTGCTAGCGTTAATCTTCTCGGTTGCGGACGTTAGAAAAAGATTAAAAGTGAAATTGATACGAGTTGGTTGGTCAGTTAATTGCACAAGTGAAAAATCAAGTATTATTTGAACGAACTCGCAGTCGGTGGTTTTCCATAAAGTGTAAAAACGGCGCTAACGCTGCATGGACGCAGGAAAGAGGATGGGATACGCGGGGCCGTCAGTCTCCCTCCCTTTTTTGTATGTCCTGTTTCGTTACGTCCCTTTTTAAACATTGTGAAATCACATGTGTTGCTCATACCTTGTCTTACATCCTTGGCAAAGTTATAGCTCGGAATTTTCAGAATGACATGCAGTCGGCAATGAGAGGTCATGAAAGAAAACACCGACAGCGCATGCCTTTTAAGTTATATCTTCTTAGACTTGAATATTAAAAGTGCGAAACAATAACAGAAACCTGAAAAATTATATATATATTTTTGGCGCGGTTGCACGCGACCTTCGAGATCGGCTTATGCACGAGCCCGCGTATCTAACAGAAAGCTCGCCTTCGTGCATAGCGTTCACTGCAAGCATTTCTTGGTCAACATTACGGTTACGTAAGCTGCAGTTGCCGGCAAGTGTAATAAGCTGTCAGGGGTCTTTGAATGCTATTGCAGCACCTCCTCTTTTTTTTTTTTATTGATATGATATAAGGAGATGTTGGCGCACAATTTAAGGCGCCGGCTACTCCTTATCTCTTGGGTGGTTCCGTCATACATCATTCAGGGTTCACGGTTACATATCAAATAATCATTTCACACAAGCACCAGGACTTATAAAGCAACGTTTCCACAGGAAGACTATGGCAAATGTCTCCACACCTATGTAGTCGAAAGTCTCAAAAGTAGAAACGATACTGTCGCCTAATAACACATTTCCTAGTCAGCGGATCAGCGGGTACATACAGTATACATGGCAAATGTCTCCACACTTATGTAGTCGAAAGTATCAAAAGTACAAACGATACTGTTGCCTAATAGCACATTGTCTAGTCAGCGGGTGGTATATACATCGTGTAAACAATCATTCACAGTCACAACAAAGCAGTCAACATAACATAATTCCCAAAAAGATGGATATATAGAGTCACATTGAAATGAACAGAGCAATGAAAGCACTAATAGCGTCCAGCGATGCCGCTGTCTTCAAAGAAAGTCTTTAGTGCTTTTAAAGCGCTCTTCTGCAAGGCCGTTGTTGGCCAAGGGCCCAAAAGTTTCCTTAAACTGAAAGGTCTGCGGTCTAATTTACTTAGCGCTGATTTAAGTCGGCATCTTGGTGTGTCGTGATGTGGGCAATCTAGAAGGCGGTGATATATATCTTCATCTACAAATCCGCAATCACATTCGGGGGTTTCCGCTCGGCCAATTCTGTGTAAGAAATGCTTTGTGTAGGCAGTGCCTAGCCTTAATCGATGAATAAGCGTTTCCATAGTTCTATCTAATGACAATGAAAATTTGAATTCAGTAAGTGGATCAATATGATATAAGTCAGAGCTCTTAGAATTCTGGTCAAACCAAGTGTTTCTAGACATGTTGAAAGACGTTGTCCTTATAATGCAGCGTAATTCATTCTTTGATATTGGGAGCGGAGCCGTATCATCTTTCAGGTGCGCTTGTCGTGCTGCTTCATCAGCTGCTGTGTTGCCAGGAATGTTGCAATGCCCTGGTATCCACTGGAATGCTATTGCATGTTTTGCTTCGCTTGCCTTTGTGAGGTATTTAAGTGTTTCATATATTACACTGTCGCTGAATGTTTTCCCCTTTGTGCTGCAGAGTGATGTTAGTGCCGCCTGTGAATCGCTGAAAATTACCTATTTTTGCGCTTCTGCTACTGACAATATAAATTTTACCGCACATAGGATTGCGAACAGTTCAGCCGTTGTGGACGAAGTCGCACGAGATAACTTAAATGATTCTTGTTTGTTGAGGTGCGGTATAATGAATGATGAAGTTGAAGAGGTTGCTGTACTGGAGCCGTCTGTATAGACGTGTGTGTATCCTGAATACCGCATATATATCTGGTATAGTGCTAGTTGTTGAGCAGCTTGAATGAACATGTCTCTTTTGCTGAATATCCCTTCTACTGATAATTCAATTTTTGGAACTGCAAGCAGCCATGGAGGATATTCGATGTCTGAGTTCCAAAATTCATTTTCTGGCAATATGTGAAGATTTCCTTGAATTTATATATGAACATAACTTCTATCTCGATTCATTATGTCTAAAGCCAATGGGTGGTTTTTATGCTGGGTTTGAAGGCGGAAATAATGCCGGCATGTTTCTGTAGTTCGCATAACTGGAAATGGTGATTGGCGAGCCTCAGCTATTACAAGAGAACTCGAAGTCGCTCGTGGAACTCCTAGACACAGGCGTAGTCCTCTAGCTAAAAGTCTTTGAAGTCTCTCTTCTGACGTGTGGGAAAGTCCGTGTAAGATGGGCTCGGAATATGCAATTTTTTGTCGTATTAATGCATTGTAAACAGTCAGCATGGACGATACTGATCCGCCCCATGATGTGCCTGCAAGTCTGCGAAGTACAGTCACTATGGCATTGACCTCGTTTTCGAGTTTTTTTAAGTGGGGTGCCCAGGATAGCTGCCTATCAAGTATTATGCCAAGAAATCGATGCTGTGTGACAATCGTTAGAGGGTGTCCTTCCAGATTAAGAGTGAAATTTTTTAACACCTTCCGAGTGAAGGGCAATACAGCAGTCTTTGCATGTGATAGTACCATTCCTCTTTCTCTCAAAAATTGGTTGACGATATTTATGCCGTCTTGCAATGCCATCTGGAGTAGTTGAGCTTTAGACCCAGATGTCCAAATACACACATCATCTGCATACAGTGAAAACTTTAACTGTGATGGCAGTCTTCGCGTTAAATCAGCCATGACGCAGTTAAAAAGGAAGGGGCTGAGTACGCTTCCCTGTGGTACTCCCTGTTTGACAATATGTTCAGAACTCTTTCCTTCACCCGTCTGAACAAATATTTTGCGACCTGATAAAAATTCAGAAATCCATCGCAAGGACCGGCCAGACAGACCAAGTTCCAACATGCTTAGCAGAACATGAACGTGACTAACGGTGTCAAATGCCCTCTTGATGTCTAGGAATACTGCTATCGTCATGTTTCCACGTGCACGCTCGTGCTCCACACAGGTTACTATATCTAATATTGCATCCATTGTGCATCTATGTTTTCTAAAACCTACTAAGTAGTTGGACAACACCTTCGTTTCATTACACCACCATTGAAGTCGCGCGTCAATCATTTTCTCCATTACTTTGCATAAACAACTTGTCAAACTAACGGCGCGGAAGGATTCAAGGCACAAGGGCGTCTTACCAGGTTTTAAAATTGGTATGATTCGAGCGACTTTCCAAGAGTCAGGTACAGTTTCCTCTATCCATAAGTTATTATAGATGTCTAAGAGCGCATTTGTACCTGTCGGTCCGAGGTTTCTTAGCATATTGTACGTAATGCCATCCGGCCCAGCAGCGGACTTTTGGCGACATGATGCAATTGCACATTGGAGCTCGTTTAATGTGAAAGTGTGATCTAACTGAGGATGTTGGGCCCAGTAGCAAGCAGTAATTTTTCGCTTAGCCAACTCTACTGAAATATCAAATTCTGCACATGGTGATGAAAAGGCAGATCTGGAAATTAGCTCACAAAATTCATCTGCAACTAATATTTCACACGTGTCCCTGGCTACAGCGAGAGCACGAAATGGGAAGCTTTGTGTTACAGGTCCGCTTAAAGAACGAATTACTAGAAAAATTCGTGGGACAGCCGTGTGAGGAGACAGCGTGCCGCAGAAATCGCGCCAGCGCCGTTTGCCTAAGCTTTCCATTCGTCTGCGCATTACATTGTGTATTTTCTGAGCGTTTCTGTATGCTTCTAAACTTCCGCTCCGTCGGTAAGCTCTTTCGGATCGGCGTCGGATGGCTCTTAGGTGTTCATATTCTCCGTCAACTGCAGCATAGTCTTTTGGTATTGGGACCTTCTTTGTGCATATGTTCATATTATCCTGCAAAAATTCTGTAAATTTTTCCACTGTTGCATGTTGGTTAATTTGATCCGTTAGGCGGTATCGAAAAGCTTGCCAGTTGGTTAGTCTGCTGTAACGCCTGATATCATAGCGCATGCTAGGGTGGTTAACAAGAATGGGAAAATGGTCACTTCCGCGCGTTTCCATATCTGTTGTCCATCCCACACCATTCACTAGATCATGTGAACACAGGGTAACATCTATGCAGCTTGAGTAATTATATCCACGAAGGAATGTTGGCGACCGATCGTTTAAAACAGTCAAGTTGCATTTATCTATGGCGCATTCAATAACATTACCCCGTGCATCACAGTGATCACTGCCCCAGATGATGTTGTGTGCGTTGAAGTCGCCACATATAAATACATTAGAATGAGCTATTTTGAATATATCCACTAGCGCTTCTACTGAAATCCGGTTTGAAGGTTGTAGATATAGATTAATCACTGTTATACAGAGCTTGCCAAAGGATACTTTACATGCGATGAATTCCGGGAAGTCTGAATCACTGGACTGAATTTGATAAGATGGTAGGTCCTTTCTGACGCACAGGAGCACTCTGCTAACAGCACCTTGACGAGAAGTCTTATATATCACATAATTCGAGAGGCGAAAGTCGTCAGTGATTCCCGCCTCTTGAATGCAAAGTATTGGGAAGTTGTATTGCACAAGCAGTTTACGAAAGTCAGCGCACTTTCTTCGAAGACTGTTGGCATTCCACTGAAATATGGAGACATTTTTGTAGCGGTTATTCATGTAGTGCCTGCCGCAGTTTCGGCCCGGATTGTTGACACAACAGTGCTTCTAGAGGCAACAAGGCTTTTACTTCTGGTAGGTTGTTTGCTTCCGGCAAAGCAGATAGGATTGCCTTAAGAGCTGCGAAAAGCATTGGCAAAATCAGTTGTGTCACCGATGCTGTAGTATGTTCGCTATTAGCTGGTGTCACTTCTGCAGTGGATGCGTAAGGTCGCTGAGAGAAATGTGTGGGAGTACAGGAGCTTTCTTGTGTATTACTTTCTGCCTGTTGTCCTCTGGGTTTCCGTAGTATTGATGCATAGGACTGGGCTCTTGACTGTGATCCTCTTGATTGGTCGCTTGATTGCACTGTTGGTTGTTCTCTAGAGGAGGGATATCTTGTTGGTGCTCTTGGCTGTGGTGGTTCCGGTGCCCGCTGAGGTGGGTGATCTGGCACTCGATGAACAATCTCGAGGTTTGGTGCGGGTTCATTGCGTCGCGGTTGTCTTCCATGAATTAGTTCATGTCTACGCATTTGCGCCGCTGCTTTGTTCTGTGGGCAGCCTGAGAAGGAGGCGGCATGGTTCCCCGCACAGTTCGCACATTTAGGTTGAAGAAGTGACTTGCACTGCTTGTGGTCATGGTCTTCTGAGCATATTTTGCATCTGCGTGTGCTACGGCAGGTTTTCGCCATGTGCCCGAATCTCTGGCAATTATAGCAGCGAAGTGCGGGTCCTAGGTATTCCTCGACAGGGTGGCTGGTGAAACCCAAGTAAATTCTTCCAGGAATAGGGCGGTCGTCTCTGAAAGTCAAGATTACCGTGTGAAGTGGATATGACTTCACTGCTCCATCTTCTTGGCGGGAATACCTTATCTGTCTGCGTGCCGATATAACTCCTGCATCTTTCAAGAAGTCTAGGAGTTGATCGTCTGTGTACTGCAGAGGCACATGTTTTATTTTCCCAACGTTTCGCGTGTACGACTCTGGGATGAATGGCTTGACTTCCAGGCCACCTACACTTGAGAGCATCAAAAGGCGTTTCGCCGATGCTAAGGAAGCAACGCTAACGCTGAAACTTCCATCTCTGGTCGTCCTGAAAGACTGTACTTTCTCTTTGGCAGCAGAAACTATTTCGGCAGACACTCGGTTTGGATTTACTTGCCAAAAAGTAGTACCTTCATTTGTTGGGCGAAAGACAACCGGAATGCCTTCGGCTCACTTTTTCTTATACGTGACCACAGTAAATGGCGCATCTTCACCCATATCTTCATCATCACTTAGCTCATAAGTCGATGTTCTATCATCGTCCTTGCCGTCTTCTAGGCGAGGTTTCTTGGTCTCGGCTTCACCATCAGCCATCATTCCTGAGTTCGCTGAAGTTGATTCTGAGTTGGGGAGAACCAAACGTGCCGGCTTTATGAAGTTTTGTGACGCTTGCAAGGCTCCAGGCTTTTCATTACGGCCCGTAGCGTCATTCATATGGCTTGTTAGGTTTGGACGAGCATAAGGCTCGTGACGATGTTCTCGGCTTCCGACCACCGTAGCGGCGGGGTAATAGACAGGTCTTCAAAAAAGAAATGTCGTACCTGTAAGGCGCCTGGCTCGTCGAATCTTCACCCGAACTTCACCCGATCTTCAATCGTCGTCAAAGGTAACCGTAACTATCCAAAAAACCAGAAAACTCAGAGCACCATATAAAAACAGCGACCGAACAGATACACTTCTTCTTCCTTCACCCGCAGCACCTCCTCTATTTCTTTCCAATGCCAGCCAGATGCGGCCGATCCGGCCGTTCACTGCCCTCTCCTATCGTCCTTTCCTACGCTCCCCTGTCGGTTAGCGTTCGCGCCTGCTTTGCGGTCGTGGGGAACAGTAGAATCTGGGTGGCGCCTCACAGTGGAAGCCGCAGGAAAACTGATGGACGCGTAATAACCTGACACCTGACAGACACATGGAAGAAGCGTCTACCACTTATCATCGGGAACGGCAGAGCGGCTCATTCAGACGCCCGCGTTACGCAAGCAGGCGTAGCTAAATTAGTCGGATGGATGGATGTTATGAGCGTCTGCTTTGGAACGAGGCGGTGGGTTGCGACATTGAGCTCTTGCTATATTACTGCCTAATGTCCTACCTAGGTTAAATAAAGAAAAGAAAAATCAACACAGAAGCCCACGATAAATTCCCATACGCAAATTTTCTGACTACCCATTGTGAACTTTCTTTTTGTACGTCTCCGCTTTTTGTCGTTTCGCTACTTCTATTCCACCAATCTTTCAATAGCCTCTCACAAATCTCTATTGCGGACATGTTTGCTTTCCCCCTGCTCTCGCTGAACCCAAGGGCTTCAAGGAAGCCAGAGATGCCTAAATCGACCGCTGGGCAGCTGTTTTCGCATTCGAATAAAATATGCTTCATCGATTCCTTATAGCTTTAACGCCGCAAGCACATGCTTCTTCTTCCTTCTTATATCTCGCTTTATAATTGCATTTGTATATATATATATATATATATATATATATATATATATATATATATATATATATATATATATATATATATATATATATATATATATATATATATATTGCTTATAAATGCGTGTTCTAAGGCTTCCCTTAGCTCCCCTTTGAGTTATGATAAAATGTTTCTTTCCTGATTTCGTTTTCTTCCTCTTAAGTAGTTAGTCATGGCAAGTTTCTTTTCCACTGCCGCCACCCATGAGATTATTTCATCCTCTCTGACTTTCTGCTTGACGTTCTTTGTTCCTGTGTTGCTCAACCTACAGGCCGCATACTTGTCCATAAGCTTCCTAGTTCTTTTCCTCCAATGTGAATCATTGGTATTCCTGTACAAATACCTCAGCACTCTCCCAGCCCATTTATTTTCTTCCATATTGCTCAGTCATTCTTCATAATCAATTTTACTGTGAGCTTCCCCTACTTCAAAACTTGTCCAGCCCACATCACCCTGCACAGCTTCATTTGCGGTCTTCTCGTAAGCGCCCAATGCGAGGCGTCCCGCTGTCGTTTGTTTGATATCGAGTCACGATTGTACCCGTTATTTGAAACAAACAACCGTATTTCGAAAAGTAAGTCCTGGAACCTTTACACCTTTCCCCATACCCCGTAGTACCTCGTACCTATTCTATCCCCATAGCGCTCTGTGCTTAATTATGGCTGCATTTCTCTTCACTTTTACTGTTATTGCTTTTTTGCTGTGTTTCTATATATCTATTGCCTTCGTTGTCCATATACCAAGGTATATATATTCTTTCACCCGAGGTATTTCCTGGTCCTGTATCGCCACTGTCGATTCACTGTTTTCGTTCAATACCATAACACCTGATTTTCTAACACTAAATTTCAAACCTAAACTCTCGCCTTCCTGTCCACATATTAGCCAGTCGTTGCAAATCACTTTGCTTGTTAGCTAGCAGCACAATGTCGTCCGCATAAAATAAACCTGGAACCTGCTACTCTACTACTGTACCCACCCGTTCGTATGAGAGACTAAACCCGATATTTCTTCCTTCTAGTGCCCTCTCCATCCTCACCATGTAGATTATAAACAGCAGAGGGGATAAAGGGCACCCCTACCTCTGTCCCTTGTTGATATAAACTTTCTCCTCGCTTTTCATCCCTTCCCGTTCACCGTATCTGGCCAGCGTCACCTCGCGGTAAGTCAGTACACTAAGGCGTACCAATGGCACCCATTGGGGAACGAGCGATTACATTGGCATTGAAAAAAAAAATAGAGGAGGCTTTGGCTATTACGTCCCACTCGTAAAAGCGAAGGTTAGGCCTCCTCCAATTTTTATACAATCATTTTATACACTCATGGCGCGGAGCCACCTCCTCCCCATTGGCTGCGATACCACGTGCCCAACGACGCACGCACTAGGCCATAGGTTTATAAAGCCGAATGGCTGTGACGTAGGGTGTGCTATGACGCACGCACTGGGCTCACCTACAGTCAACGAGAACCGTGGAGCCGCCGTGATGTCGGGGAAGCATGCTCGTCTCGCATCCCGGAGGCCCCGGTATGAAACCCAGCCAGTCCAAAATTTACCTAACATTCTTTTCAAAGGCCTTTATTTCCTTTGTTTACAGGAAACTCCCTGAGAAATTTGACGTCAGTCCGATCATTTTCTGTTCGAGCGCTGTCGGGTGGTTTTGGGACCACCATTCAGTCCCGCCGCCGATTATGACGGATTTGCGCGTAAAGGCACACATACTAGACTCGAAATAAAAAGAAATTAGGTAGTATCTCTTCAGGGAGTTACCTCAAATATGTGTTAGCATGTCGTAGCAACAACGTGGCTTTGCGTGCTCACACTCGACGCTACTGGTAATCCTAGCACTTCCCAGCGGCTGCGGTCTTCTTGGCGCCATTGCGGTAAATGCGACAGCGCTGCGGCGACACGAACTGCTGCACAAGGCGGCGCAACGTGAACTGATGAGGCAACTGCAGGTGGCGGCGTCAGGTGCGCTGATGACGTTCCGATCCGAAGCCACGACTGCTCCACAATTCTGACTTACTGAAGGTGTGCCTAGTGCGTGCCTGATTGCACACGTCACGTGGTCACATAGACGTGCTCGTGCCACTGCTTGGGCTTTCGTGGTCTTCTTCCACAGTTGGCTGGCTCCATCTTGAAAGCGATCGTCTTACGCGAAGGAGGAATGGACGGACGCACGGACAGCTTTCTTGTTGGGTAACCATGGACATGCTTACGCATTTAAAAAATATTCACACGGAAACTTCTGTGGGAGTTGTCTAAGTATAAGTAAGCATTGTGCCACTTGCTTACATCCATGCGGCACGGTGACGTTATCAATGTTATGAGGCTTGATCAGACCAGTATAAGGTTTATAAACCCTTATCAATCATTATAAACTTAATCAAACTAGATCCAACGTTTACAAACCCTTATCCTTTGTTATCAACCTTATCGGAGTCGATCCTATCCTTATTAGCATTTATCTGTCCTTATTAACCATATAGGACATGATACGACCCTTATCAACTCTTATTGATCTCCAACATTATCGGATTTCATCCGACCCTTATCAATTGCTAACAGTGCTTATTACCATTATCAGAATTTATTCGACCATTATAAGCCCTTATCATTCTATATCACCTTATCCATCTGAGTCGAACAATTATCAACTGCGGTGAGACCCACATGACCCCTCATCACTCCATATCATCCTTGTCAAGTCCTTGACTGCTTGTCTGTGTTCCGTGACGTGAAGCGCAGGAACCCTAATAAATTGGCATTTCGGCCGGTGAAGGAACGCCCCAACGGAAGGCGCATCCCGCGTCCATGGAAACGCAACGGCGATGCGGCGTGTTTGGCCTTCAAATTTCGCAAAATCGAAATTTCTTCTATGTACCAAGTCGACTCTACATCTGGTTCTAGAGATGGCTTTTATTCCACCATCACCATATTTTTCCACAAAGGCTTCATAGAAACTTATACATTATTTTCTTTGTAGCGATTCATCTTACCTGACAGGCAGGTTTCCTCTTGGGTAGGCATAAGAATGCTTGCGCATTTAAAAGACATCCTGTTATATTCGTATTTCTGTCAATAAATCTCAGCTGTTTGTGCTGGTATCATCCTTCTTTCTTGTCCGCTATGTGTTGCGTTATTCGTCGTTAATGTGTCATGCCAGCTGCCTCAGCATTCTATACTTTTAGCAGGTATTCCTAGCCTTCGATTTTATTTGTTTGCTAATGTAGGTTGAAAGAGACAGGCCGGAAGTGGTAAAGGATGCCATTTGTGAATAACAGCGCGTTTTCAAACATTTCTGTTGAAATACCACGGGAAATATTGCAAAGCGTGCCTGAGCAACAATGATGGTTGTGCTCCATGTCTTGGAAAAAACGTAGCTACCGTCTTTGTGTTAGGTGTGCAACTGTCGCTAACGAGTAATTAACGGCGCGATAACGGCATTAATGCTCCGTCTTCATATCGCTTTAATTGGAATAACCGTTTTCTAAACAATTTGCAGCAACAGTTTTGCCTCAAGCGAAACAACTGCACTTTGTATAACGTTTTAATGTGGTAGCCTTCTATCGCATGCCTTTACGAAAAACTTCTGATGTTCGGGGAACCGTCACTGACGTGCAATTTATAATTAAGTAGGGCAAAATGTAACAAGTCCGCGTAACAGGCGATCAGCAGTCCGCAAGAAGGCAAAGTTACAGTGACGTCTCACAGAAAGGGGCGTGTTACGCGCAAGCATATCGTTGCTCTTCCTTTTTCGGGCATTGCGCGTAGAATGTTCTGAAAATGCGATGATTGTGTGTACGTGTAGCGGTTTTTTCAAGGCCCCTTTTTTATATTGTACATTTTACGTCTGTTTTTCGATTTTTATAACCTGTGAACTGCCATTAGGAAAGATGGTAAGGCACAGTAAAGAACATGAACAAAGTCACCGAAAGATGAGTTGGCGCACTTGCCTGGCGCATTGCAGTGCCTGTCACTGTGCACATCTTTTTAAGGAGGTGAAAATTCTGGGGAGAAGCCAGGACGAGACTGCACGCGAATAGACGGAGGCTTATCACAAAAAAAAAAAATGGTCAGGACTGTGTTAGTGACACTTCCATTGGGTTGTTTCAATCGGAAATAGATTTTTTTTTTTACAATTGGTTGCCCCGCTAGGTTGATGAGTGTTCTTGTTTGCTTCGTTCTCCGCATGTTCTGTTTGTCTATATATGCCCACGGGCTGCCGCGAATAAACCAGCTGGAAGTTACCGCCCGTGTTGTTTTTGTGTTCTATTCCGCTGTCCCCGTCTTTATTTGCGGTCAATATGATATGCTGCTTCTGTCGCTGTCTGGCTGCCTAGCGGGAGACAGTTTTCTGCACTTCTCAAGTAGTTTTTCGGTGATGCCGGTAAATTGCAAACGCGGATATTCGGCACTGAGCAGCCTCTCTACTTTGGAACAGAAGCTGGCCTGCACTTGGTAATAGCAGGAGCGCTGCAGAGCGTTTCCAAGCGCGGCTGTGGCAACACCTCTCTAGACGAGCATCGTGTGGGCCGAGCTAAGCGGGAGAAGACCTGTCTTTGACTGAGGAGCATACTCCCTACAAACACGTTCGTGGCTGCACGTCAGCTGTAGGTCTAAGTTCCCCGTCCTCAAGATACTCCTTTGTCAGCGTAAAGACGTTGAGGACTTCACAGAACATGACGTAAACTTCCTGGAACTGACTAGGCCCGTCGAGAAGGCCTTGCTCAAGGACAATTAGAAAATCGTCCACACAACGAAAAACCTTCTGAACAGGCACTTGCCGAGACGCGTGCAAATGTTGGCCAAATGTAGCCAAAGCCAGATCGCTTAATATTGGCGCAATGCAGGAGCCGATGCATATCACTTTATTTGCGGGTGGGCGGTGCGTCTATGAAGTTGATCACCGTCGCACAGAGGCATAGTCTTAGTGTCTCGAGAAAGTCGGTTGAAAAAATGGCGCCTTCATTTTGAAATTTCAAGGCGCCATACGTGCCGATGGCGTCTTCAACGACCTGGCAGATCATGTCAGGGGGA
Source organism: Dermacentor albipictus (assembly GCF_038994185.2). NCBI lineage: Eukaryota > Metazoa > Arthropoda > Arachnida > Ixodida > Ixodidae > Dermacentor > Dermacentor albipictus. Next base: position 12,821,122 of record NC_091826.1, read on the forward strand.
ACGAAAAATATGTGTCCTTGCAATCAATAGAGAAGAAATTCAAAGGACCAGCGTGCTGCTTTGCGAAGTAATTAGTGATGGCCATTGAGTGCCTTCTCAGAAAGGGATCATCAACTACAAGCACACGAAGGTGCTTTGAAATTTCCAAGCAACTGCTACCAAGTACCTTGCTGGGAGACAATCGCGCAATAAGGGCAACCTTCTTTATGAGTTGTTGCGGAAAAACAGATGTTCAAGGTGAAGTGTTCGCTTTTCTTCATAGAAAATGCAAGGAAGCCGTAACATAGAGTTTTTGTTGGTTCAAGGGAAAGAAACCGGAAGTACTCAAGAAAGTTCTTGCGTTGCGCACCAGGGTAGGGTTTACTAAGCTGGCAGCTCCCTTGAAGAAAAATGAACGCCTTGAAGAAACGACGAAGTACCAAAAAGATAATTTCAATTCACGGTGTTTCTATGGGCCAAGCATAAAGACATTCCGATGCATTGCTTGTTTCGGAAGCGTAAGGACATTTTGTTTTTGTTTTATTGCTTCGTACTTGCATGTGTTACACACTATCTATTGTTGCAAAAACTTAGAGAAAGCTTTCTTTTAAACGATGAAGTGATGTGGCAAACTTAGAACATGTAGAAAACCGAAGGACAAAGATTAAATAACCATGGTCATCCTGCAGCGTCAAATCTTTACAGCTGTTGCGGAGTTTACAAAACCGCCAAAGCAGACATTGAGTGTGCCCTCCTCCGGACAAAGAAAAGAAAAATAAAGCGCCCTTTTTGTGCGCCCGCTTCAAAGAACCTGCGGGTCCATGACAACACCGATAGAAGTGTAGGAGGGTCCTCATCCATCTTTCTACAACGGCGCCCAAAGTTTTTCCAAGGCCGCGAGCAAAACGTGTTTTCTGGTTTTGCCGTTGTTCTGCCTTAAACAACGCCGCTAATATTGCTTTGCGAGACTCATCCTTCTCAGTTTTTACATCGTTCATTTATGCAAAAAAGATTGCAGCAAACGGTAAAACGAATCAGTGAGTGAGTCCCACGACTTTGTGTAGCGTTATATGTGTTGCTTGCTTTGTTTGGGATTTTGCGGAAGGCGTGTTCACGAGCAAGTATTATTGAAGATTATTTTCTTTATTACGGAGTCACAGTGCACTCGGCGGCAAAGGCAGCCGAGAAAAAAGCAGTCACGAGTTATATTGGAGCTCCTTAAACGAAGTGAGGTGCACATTCACCCGAACACGCACGCACGCACGCACAACAAGTGCTCTCTGAAGAAGTCTGCCAACCGTACCTTTCTTTTTACCAATGGTACATGCACCACCTACTGCCGAAAACCACCAATCTGTTGATCAGCTGTTTCGCCAACCTTATAGGTCATGAAGTGCTAATTGGTCTGAATATTATAGTGTAATCCCAATCATTCCACATCGAATGTGTCCTGTATTCATGCATCTCTTGCGTGTAGCTTAGGAAACACGCAAGAGATGCCTCGATGACAGCAATCGCTGACCATCGATAATGTCAATAAGCAAATACGCGGGAACACTCCATCCGCGTCACACGACCGGCTTAATTAAACAGTCGAGCGCTATTGGAGAGTTGTAATTGGTTGCTTTACGCTTTCAGGTTCCAGCCAGCTATAGCTGGCTGGAACCTGGCTGGAACCTGGCTGCGAAGAGTTGTGTATACACAACTCTTCGCAGTGCATGAGAAGCTGCAAGGGATTGTGCGCGCTGTCGTGCGCACAGCCTTTAGGATTATGTTCATTTTCATCTCTATCTAACCACTTAGCAAGGCTAGCCAACCACGGAATCTTCCTTACAGCCTCACGTCTGTCAAAGTAGCCCATCGAATCAAACAAAACTGGTCTCGGTCAACAGCAAAACTCTTATTTCGCCGTTTTCTTCGTATTAAGGGCCTGCAGAATCATCGCTTCGAAATTCGCTCGGTGCGAATGAAGCCTCTCAGGCCTCGGTTCTCCCGTGTTGAGTTACCGGATTATATATAGAGTTTGCAGGTCATTTGTCAAAAACGCGAGAAGTGGCTCTCGGGACGCCATTGTTCACCATGCTCACGTTTCTTTGGGACGCTATCTCTATTTGTATGAAGCGCCCCTCTTTATCACCGAAGTCTTTCGCTGGGTTTTGACTCGGCTCTCTACTACTCGAATTTCGTTCGCTTGCAACGCTTATCTGAGTGCATCGATGATCGGTGCTTTTATTCTTTCCTTTACAGCGAATTATTCTTTTGCTTTTGTGAGTGTGCAAAACCTCAGCACGTTATCGTGGCACTTCTCAGTGAGATGCATCGAGTGCTATATATATGATGCCGAACCATTACGCAAAGCTCGAAAGCGAATCTCCATTGGTTCTCAAGAGCGTCTATCTTGGTTCGTCCTGTGCTGCGCCCTTAATGTCTAATATGGGCACCAAGGTGTGCTCTAAAAAAGCGAATTTCGGCCAATCTGAATGGCGGAAACGTTATCGTAAGCTTCGCGCCATATAAAGTGCAGCTTTGTGCTGCTCATTGTTCAGAGCAATTGCTTTGGGGAGGACTGCATATCGTCTTTCATATTATTGTGAAGTCAGTGCGATAAGGGAAATGGAACCCGCTGAAGGTGGAAAAAGAAAAGGCGCTGCTATACAGTGAATGAGTAATTTTTAATTTTCTTGTGATGTTTTCTCTCTTTTGATTTGTTTTATCTCGTTTCTCCGTCTATCACCTCTAGACCATTTTATTCGCTTACCTCGGAACAGAGTAGCCAGCTCGTCAATGGTTAACTTCTCTGTCTCGCTCTCTTCCTTCCTCGTTCTGGTTAACTATTCACCGAATGAGTCATATGCTTGTTTCTGTTGTTTCTGGTTGTTTATCGTCGCTGCAGTTTAACTTATAAATATGAAGACAAGCGTCTTCTTTGAGGCCTTTTTGCTTGACTATATCACATTATCATCATCCGCCTGTTTTTATCTCTGTTGCATGGCGAAGGCCCCTCTTTGCGATCTCCAATTACCCTTGTCTTGCGCTAGATAATTCCAACTTTTGAAGCCACAAATTTCACCACACCTAGTTTTCTGCCATGTTCGACTGCGCTTCCCTTCCATCTGCACCCATTCCGCAACTCTAATGGTCGACCGATTATCTATACCACGCATTACGTGGCCTGCCAGACAGACAGATCACGAACTTTATTTGGTCCTGAGGAGCTACTGTCAGGACCCCCTAACGGGAGGCCAGTGTAGCCGCTGGCCACGCAAACGTGGAGGACAGAATGCCGTGTCGCTACGCCCTCTCCAGGGTCCTTTGTATAGCCTGGGCTTGCTTTTGGAGTACCGTCCTTCTGATCGCCTCCTCCCATTCGGCTCGCTGGAGAGAAGGTCGTTAGGCAACGCGGGGCATCGCCAGAGCACGTGAGCCATCGAGCAAAAGGTTTCACTGCAGTCTTGTGAACCCAGGCGCATGCGTCAGCCAGACTTCTATCACTCTGCAGGAAAAAGAAACGGATTTTTTTATGGCAAGGTAGGCTAACACCCTTGTAAACGTCACTTAACACGTGTTAACATTTTCTGTATATTGTAGTCTGTTGCTTGAAATAATTACCCAGCTGTTAGTCTGCGCTCGTATTGTGTACTTCCTCTCGTCCTTCGTCCAGGTTGCGCTGCCCGCCCGTAGGAACATATTCTTCCGTCAAAGATAGTGCACCACACACTGAATGACCATTGGTACTGGGGTCTGGTCTGCGCCACCCAATGCAGGTTCGTATCATTCCAGTAATGCGCATTGTTGATGTTGACTTGAGAATTTCTGGAGAAGGTTGCCTCATCTGTCCAGAGCACTTTGTCAACAAAAACCGGTATTTCGTCACTGTTCTCAAAGATCCAATTTGAGAAATCAAGCCGCCATTGAAAGTGTCTCTTTCTTGCAGCTTTTGATGGAGTTGGAGGTGATACGGATGCATTTCAGCCTTCCTAAGAACTCTTGACAATGTGGACTTTGAAATGCCGACCTCACCACTCACATCACGCACGCTGGGATTAGGGTTTGCAGTCATGAAAGCCACAATGTGTCCTTCATCCTCTTCGCTGACGGTCCCCTTTCTGTGCTGCGTCTTCTTGAAGCTACCTGTTTCTTTCAGCGTCAAGTAAACTCCTCATAATTGTGTTCGCGCTAGGTATTCACCCACATTGCCAATTTCAGTATAGCTTGGCAGCTTTCCTCTTGGCGCCCCACGCCGCTCCCAAGGCTAAGAGCATGTTCGCCTTCTGCTCGCTTGAGTACGACATGCTTTAGGCACTGCAAGGAAATTCTTTGAATCGGTTGCCCAGCACGACAGTAACTGTCGGTCGAGCTCACGTGCATATAGCCGCTGGCACAGCTTGGAAGAAAAGCGGCGTTGTAACAAATGATGCTCTGTCTCGCACAGGTTCCAGATGCATGATGCATTTTTGTGTGTAATTTTTCTATTCCGGATCTACTTGAATGCTGAAAAAAAATTCTCTTCTCGTCATATCGGAATAAACGGCTGCTGACGAAGCGCTTTTTCGGAACGCCGTCGCCAGCCGCTGTCGGTAATGTCAGAGCTGAGCAAACATTGAAACATGTTGAAGCCCTTTCTCGTAAGTGAAGGGAAGGCATGGCGCTGGCGATGTTTTTGCAAATCACTCATGAGAGCGCTGTAATCGCGGCGCATTCGGGCGCATAGAGCGCGCTGTCACGTGGTATTTTTTAAACTCCGCGGGCTTTCGTTTTTCCCGAATAAAAAGGGCCACGCTAGGCCTATCTCATTGGAAGTACCTAGGTTGGGCAATATTGTCACGTGGTCGTGACGTCAAAGAACACAGTAGAAATACTGTGAAACACAAAACTAACTTTCATTGGGCGAACCTGTGCCCACAAAAGAGGCTACACTTATAGCACAACGATAGCGGCGAACACGGTCGGCGATCGTCGAAAACCTAATCAGCGGGTCAAGCGCGTCGGCTTTTATACAGCAGTCATCGAATGTTCCAGATTAATCGTTGGGACCCGCATGCCTTCTACAAAGTTCTACACCATTCGTGTCAAGCGATGAAATCAGATAACACAAGGTTCGGCGACAACAGACAGCGGATGGAAGCATCGATAACTTTCCAGAAACTTCTTTTACATGTAGGCGCGTCCTGCGCTGCACGATAACATTTGTTAGGCGGCCAAACGTGGTCGCCCGATAAAGATAAGTATACGTGTCAATATTTCTCAAGCTACACAACTTTCCTATAGATGCCTGAACGTTTCAAGCTATATTTAAAAAATTAATTAGTTTATCTAGGCCAAATACTCAAAAAATGACGAGCAGAAAAATGGCACTATAAGTTTAGATAATGCTAACAACATCCACAGAACGCATAATTATTTTAAAAATTTTGGTCCAAGTGTGTGTGTGTGTTTGTGTGTGTGTGTGTGTCGGTGTGTGTGTGTGTGTGTTCTAATACATCCCATTAGCAGTGAAACAAGTATTGCGATTGGCTTTTGCCTGAGTACTATACAATGATGACATGACGCTTTCTTCTTTTTTCCCTTCTCATGTTTGTTCTTATCGTTTAATAATTCCGCTCGATAAGCACGGTTACTGTGATATGCTTATACGTTTATAGTGTCCGATAGTCACACATTTACCAACGTTAAACTAGTTGAAAAAATTGACCTCTGTTGCACCAGTGCATCGGCTTGATTGGTATTTGTATTTTGTGACTCTAAGGCAGCTTTTCACAGCATTATGTCAGCATAATACCACATAAATTACGAGCAGATTATATCTGACATCAGGGAACTACATCACCATGCTCTGGAAACAGGGCACAACATTACTATTCAATAGATTCCTGCTCACTGTGGCATCATCCGCAAGAACTTTGTTGACAGGGCCGCCCAGTCTGCCCACGAAGACACTCAGATGCGTCCGATACCTCAGGCGACGTCGGACGCGGCCAGGGAAGTTCACTGTTCCCACGCAAAAAAATTGCCTGTGGTTTAGCTCTGGTTAACCCTAGTTGAATTGCGAAAGCAAGAGCTGCATGGCTACCCTTGTGGTGTTAGTTGTGGTTAAGCGTTTGGTTTAGATGTATTATATTGACACGACAAGACACACTGTTCAGGTAACGACTAGGCTAGGTAACGACTAGGTAACGTCTACGCATTCATTCCGAGTCTCATTCCGACGCTCTCGAGAACTCAAAGCAGTCTCTTCGGCAGTTGAAGAGTCACGCACGACTTCTTCTAGCCGCATATTCATTACGACTCTTCTCGAGTTGTGCGGCGCATTCTTTCGGCGTCTCTTGAGCGCGTTGTCTCTTCCTCGCTTCATTGTGTCGTTGTTGCGTCTCTTTTGCGCCCTCCATAACGACTAAATACACTGAGACGAAGCGTATATGTATATATATACCCCGCACGGCGACACCTCCTCTCCCTCTACCCCAGCGCAGCACATCTAGTGGAGCGAGCAGCGTCGGCAGCGGCGTTGATGGCGGCGCCATCTGTTGGAGCGCGGCTGCGGTGTTGCTAGGCAACGGCAGCTCAAGGTCGTTCGTCGGCCACGGCATATGGAATACTGCATACGGCTGCCTGCATACGGCATACGGCGCGACGAGCTGAAATGGCTCACAGGTTGGTGTAGTAAAGCTTTCACTTCAAAGTCGCAACATTTCTGGAGTTCAATTGCCAATTGCATAAAATAGACCCTATGCTACGGCTACAATGGCCATCTAGCCTTTCCCGCGGCGAAATAACCTTGCTGTGCAGCTTGTAGCTGGGCGTGGCGTTCACAAACGCCTACTCCTATCATATCGGAATAGCCGAGAGACCAATGGTGCGACTCCTGTAGGTGCGAGGAAACCGCCGAGCACCTATTGTGTACCTGCCCTCGCTACATCGTACAACGCCTCTTAATTTAATTAATTACGGGGTTTTACGTGCCAAAACCACTTTCTGATTATGAGGGACGCCGTAGTGGAGGACTCCGGAAATTTCGACCACCTGGGGTTCTTTAACGTGCACCTAAATATAAGTACACGGGTGTTTTCGCATTTCGCCCCCACCGAAATGCGGCCGCCGTGGCCGGGATTCAATCCCGCGACCTCGTGCTCAGCAACCCACTACCACAGCCACTGATCAACCACGGCGGGTCGTACAACGCCTCTCTCTGAGGACTTTAAACAGGTTGAACTCAAGACCGTTCTCCGAGCCAAAGATACTCGGACTGTGGCCACACCCGTCACTGGCACGAAAAGCGATTCATGCACTTGTGCACTACTTGAAGTGCACAGGCCTAAGAACCCGATATAAGGTCCCTGTGCATCCTCCCACACGTGCTCAGTGCTCACTCTCTCCCTTGTTCCTCTTTCTATTCTCTTTTCCACCACGCCCAGTGTAGGGTAGCAAACCGGGTGCTCGTATGGTTGACCTCCCTGCCTTTTTTGTCCTTGCTCTCTCTCTCTCTTGAGTTAGCATATTGAGTACTGTAATTAGGGCGTGCACCCGCCGTGGTTGCTCAGTGGGTATAGTGTTGGGCTGCTGAGCACGAGGTCGCGGGATCGAATCCCGGCCACGGCGGCCGCATTTCGATGGGGGCGAAATGCGAAAACACCCGTGTACTTAGATTTAGGTGCACGTTAAAGAACCCCAGGTGGTCAAAATTTCCGGAGTCCTCCACTACGGCGTGCCTCATAATCAGAAAGTGGTTTTGGCACGTAAAACCCCAAATATTATTATTAATTATGGCGTAAGATAATCACAGCTTTGTGTTGCTACTCCTAATTACTATTATGAAGCATTTAAGATATGCATGATTCGGGACATGTGAAACTGTGTGTGTGTGCGCCTTGCGTTATAGACAGCAAATCCTACCAAACACTGTGTATTGCAAGAACGCAATCCAGTACAATAAAGAAAAAATACGCTTTTTTATTTCAGAATGTGTGCGCCAAACGAAATTGGGAAGGACCAAATCTAGCGTGTACAATTGCAAAATTGAACGCTTATATAACGAACTACTGGCCTAAGCGATAGGAGAACTCAGTTTTGTTATCGCTTTTGCTGATGATAATTTTTATTTCGAATAGCTTATCGAACTGTCTAGGCAGTACCCCGCATGTTTTGTATATATAGTGCAGTTTCTGCTTCCACCAAAACAGAAAAAAAAAGAAAGATAATAAATGCACTAAGCGGCGCTCGGTGCAGCGCACGTTGCTGGCTGTGAGTAACACGCGCAAACAGTAAACTTCATAACTGTCAACTTCACCGCATGGCCCCCATGCCATCGTGCCTGACTGCCGGGGCTATATGCGCAAACGACGAAGTATCTTCAGGGGTCCGTCCAACTTGACGTCACGGATTAATGACTAGAAATGAAACGAGCGAGATAAAACACAAGAGAAAGCAATGACAAAGTGCGAAACCAAACTGGCTGCGTTAGCCTAGGGGGCGTTTCCTGCAGGTTCAGCCATGCCCTCTGAATTCTGGGAATATGTTTCGTCTTATAATTTTTTTTTAAGGGCTTCTGGCTGCGAAGGCCCCAAACTTACGCACAGGTGGTTTATGCACGTAGTTTCGCTAATCTCTCGCAAATGCTGCGGAAGAGAGGACGTTAGTAACTTTTCGGGCAAAGATCACCCGAGGGAAATGCGACGCCGCAGTGTTTTAACGAAAGATGAAATCGCGAGTATACCTCGTGTTTTTTTTTGCGACACGGCGCCGCTTCGTGGAAAACGCACATTGTGAATTTATTGTTACGTAGTAAAGCTTTCTTTGACTACTACTACTACTACTACTACTACTACTACTACTACTACTACTACTACTACTACTACTACTACTACCACTACCACTACTACTACTACTACTACTACTACTACTACTACTACTACTACTACTACTACTACTACTACTACTACTTACTCTTCTTCTTCTTTCTGGGCCGATCCTGACAATGATGCATGATATGGGACCTCATAAGTATTTTTATGTGGTTTGTAACACGGACCGATCCTGGAGGCACTTCAACGCCGCAGCTTCCACCCACCCTACAACATTAACTAAGAGAGAGAGAGGAAAAAAATTGGCAGTGGCTTAGCTCGGCTATGCCAGGATATACGTAGCGAAAGCAAAGGCATAGCATCGTTCGCCTTGCTTAATCTTGATTGCAAGTCTAGGTTAGTCTGGTTGTCTAGCTATGTTGCGGCGTTTAGCCAGTCGTTCGGCGCGCTGTTCGTCTGTTTCCTGGGCGATTCGTTTCCTCTTGGTCTCGTTTCGATGCCGACTCCAGGCCTCCTCCTGCTTATCAGAATAGTCGCCATCCATAGTGCCGCCTCAACTGTAGTTGCGGCGCACGCGAGCTCTGCTTTTCAATCCACCGACATGTTATCAGGCATGCGACGCAGCTTGCGAAGCCAGCGGGGGCGAAAGCAACGATCAGGAAAGCGGTGTGATGAGGAATGCGGTGTGACGTCGTGTGCCTCCTCGGAGCACGGCCACGGCAAAATCGCAAGTACGCGGCCAGTAAAGGTTTCGCTTAAAAAAAATTATTTCGACGACTCCTAGTCCGAGTCATGGTTAGCGCTCCCGTTACCAGCTGGCGGCGTAGCCTTGCTGGACTCTTTTATGTGTCTTATGTGTACCACGAGGAGGGGTAACAATGTGCTGCGGAGTGCCGCGGGTGGACCAGTCTAACTCTGCCATGAGTGGGGATGTGAAGGGGGTAGTCTACAACGGGTAGTCATGTGAGGAGATGAGAGGGCCTGGGAGCAGCTCATTGGGATATTGTCCACATACCCTGAGATACTGGGCGACCGGATATTTGTTCTATATGACGTTGAATGGCGTCGTTCGCAAGCAGCAGTGTTTGCCACCTGACGCATGAGTAGTGCTTCGTCGCGTGAATGACATTAAGGAAGAGATGGGAGGGTGCACCGGGAGTCTCGGGCCTCTTTAAGAGAAAGCTCTTCTTCGGGGTCAGCTCCGATTTTCCATTTAAAATACGTATAAAACATAGAAATGCTCTCATGATAAAACCGCGGGACCAACTTGAATGAGAGTTGCTGTATTTGAGAAAGTTGTATTCTACTTACTGTTGAAATCAGAATATTTGTTGAATCAGGCTTGAACTGTGTTCTCCTGAATATGTATCCTGCCCATTTCCTGCAACAGTCTCAAATGTGAGGCTAGCAGTATGTTCAAATAAATCAATAAATTTATTTAAGTCCTCATACTTTTCACGGGAATTGGTGAAAGTTGGTAAGCTTGAGAACAAAATTAAAGCACGAAGTTTGCATAACCGCAACTCTGCATCATAAACAGATATTGCAGTTCTGTGAAGTACGTCTGTTGGAGCATCTAAAGCGGATAAATTTTGTAGCAGGTATTTACAGTCGCCTGTAGCGTAATGTTACGAGCCCGTGAACCTAGCCCTTTCTTGCATCGTCCGGTCCAGAGCGGAACCCTGCAGTGGCTGATGAACTATCATGTGAACATGAAACTATCATCATGTGAAACACACATGATAGTTCATCATGTTTCATCATGATAGTTTCACATGATAGTTCATGTGAAACATGATGAACTATCAGACACATGAAATTATAAGAAGAATAATACACATCAGGGTAGAAAGATTCGCAAAGTCTGAGGAATCGGGAAATTATTCCACGCGCTCGGGCGGATCCTACGTGGATTCATACGAGAAACCAACGTGTTAATGAGACGCTACCGGTGTTATACGTCACGGAAGCAGTCTTTATAAGCTTTACGTATTTCTATGTTTGCGATGTGTTGTATACGAAGTCGCTTCAGACATGAGACATCTGTGAACGTGTACCAAAGCAGTGGCCGCGAGAACGATGATGAAACTTATCAAGGCGGCGAAAGAAAAGAATTCGCGGCAGAGATGTTCTTGTGATACATGTCTGCGCGAGCTGTCTCGATTCATATTATAAGTTGAGACAAACCGAGACTCCATTAGGCTTATGCCGTTAGTACAAAGCTACCTCGAAAGTCCCGTTCTCCACGTGAGCTCGTCATTACCTTATACTCGCCACTCTGTCGAGAAAAATCCCTCTCGTATATGAAGAGAAGGGAGCAGTGTAGGATTTAAGCAGGGGAGCTGTCCGTCAGTCGTGATTTATTACGGCATTGAAAACATTAGCGGCGCACATGTCGCCGTCAGCCTCGCACAGTTTATAATGTGGTAACGTTGAAGGGATATAAGATGTCGACTGAGAGGATTCTTCACAGCAATAAATGAATCTGCTGTCACACGCAGATGTAGCCTACAACTTTAACACCTCAGAGAGACGTGCATGCCTTGGAGGAGGTCCTAAAACGAATAGGGGATTTCCTTCTAAACAATGGTGTCGCTGCCTGCGATGCCTCATCTTCCTTCTCATCCTTGCAAGTTTTGTCAACCCATAAGCGACAGATGAAAGTTACCTCCCATCGTGGTAAACAATGTGGAAGGCGGAGCTTCAGATCAGAATCCAGCGGAAAAAGGCGCTGGTTTTTAAAATCTTTCGATGGCCACAAGCCCAGATTGCGAAGTTTGCGGGTGCAAAGAGACGACAGCGCACTTTCTGTGTGATTGCCGTCCTTTCAGTGCACAAAGACAAGTCCTCAGCACCACACTCGACGGGATTGACAATTGTCCCCTTACGGAAGGCAGAATTCTTGGACCCTGGTCCCAAATGACGTCGGCATGAACTGCTTTAAAGTGTTGGTGTGCTTTTTAAAGGAAACAGCCCTCATTAAAAAACTATAGCATGTGCGAACTGATGTTTTCCTTTTCTTTTTGATATTCTCTTGTTTTCTTATCTTTTCTGCCCCTTACCCCATCCCCCTGTGCAGAGTAGCCAACCGGACACCTAATCTGGTTAACCTTTCTGCCTTTCACCTCTTGTTTTACTTCATTCCTCGGATAGTTGGGCATGAAGGCCTTATCTCTGTGCTGCTGTAATTTCGTTCAAACATTTAGTAAGAACGGATCTGCTCAGTGGATTTGGCCTGGTTGGAGGAATCACCGAAGCATCAGGATTCTGACGACACCCCACTACTTCATAGAGAGGTGGCCATGGTGGCTGCTTATTAGCTGTGCTTTCAATTCACGCAGAAATTTGGGCCTGTTGGTGTCGATGCATCTTCTGAGACATAGTTACTAGCGCTAACAAGACTAAGGGAAAAAAAGTTGGGATAGGACAAAGCCCAACTTTTTTTTATCCCAACTTATTTTCCGTTAGTCCTGTTAGCGCTATTAACTATGTTTCAATTCGCTTGCCGCTTCTGGATGATTGAGCATTTTGTTGGAGCGCAAGTAATTCCTCGAAGTGCAACGCATGTATTCAGAGTCCTGTGGTCACTCTAAACGAGAACACAGCCGACTCCTGTCTCCAGCACAGTTTACCAGTGGCCTGTGGGTTGTGAAGCACCGCTGCGCGGCACATGCATACGCCCACGGCCGCACGTGTATAGGCATTGACAAAGGTTTACGGGATGCAGGATCGAAAAAAAAAAGAAAACTCATTACATTCTGATTCTGAGCATGGCAGCCTAAATTTTGAACTTGTGACGTGTACCAATGTATACGCGGCTAACATAGTGCTGTACTGTTGTGATGACTGTAAGCTACAACTAGGCTGAATATTTGACTTTTCTGTGGAGCCTGCATCCTGCCAACATTAGACCCCACCTGTACGTATATAGTTTGCCTTATCGTAAACTTTTCATCTTTGCCTTCATGAATTCAAAGTTGTGGTCTTGTTTGATGGCTGAATGGAGCCATGCCCAGAAGGATAAGCGATGCCACACTTTTATGATCTAAATGAATTCGTGTCACAAGTTCCAAACATCGCCGCCGGCGTAGGCACTACAGCCGTATAATCATAAGGGCGGCATATGAAAAGCGCGAGACCATGCAGTGCATACAGTGAGTCCGTCTGCTGTAGAGGAGCCACTTTTCAAAATAATGCTTGCATTTGAGAGCGGCCAATTTTTAGGTTTAGCACTGGAACGCGGACAATTTATGAAATGCATGCATGACACAGTTTGCGGTGGAGAATCCGTTCTCTCATGCGGCTCACTTTTTAGACAAATAGATATTTGTTTTATGCAAGTACAATATGTACAACGTGGAGTACACATCGCGTCGCGTTTTATGTCTTCAATACTGCAAAAAGAAGGCACACACCAACATTGCTTGCGCCTCGAGGCAGCTCATACGTCTTACCTCTCGCATCGTGTAAAGAAAAGGACATTGTGTAAAGAAAAGGACAAAAAAGGAAAAGGACAAGAGTGTAAAGAAAAGGACAAAGCACAATGAAAGCTTCTGTTGAACACTGCCTCACTGAGTGCATACGACATCAACAACAGCCAGATATATTGCTCATTTATCTGTACACTTTACATAGGCGTCTTTTCTGTGTACCGTGTACGGACACTGGTCGGGCCCCAACCAACACAGATTAGCACTTAAGGCTAACCAGGACTTTCTCACAGACCATGACTTCATGATTTCCTTGGGAAAAGTAGCTTATAGTCATTTTTGATGTTGCTTATGTTCTAAGGCGTGTTTGTGCTTCAGTGTTTATTATTCTTACAACCTTTCATTACCTCTTCTATAATTTCTCCGCGATTAATTGACTTGCTCTATTTGCGTTTGGTTACTTCCTTATAGACTCTTGATACTATTTTACTACTACATCCGAGATAATCGCAATGGTTATTCGTTGCAACAAAAATGTCTAAAGTATAATTTTCGCCTATGTTGTAGTTTATTTCGGGAATGGCTGTCCTTGCGACCATCCAAACTGGAGTTACACAGCACGTTCTCTGTGTTTAGTGATTTAGCTACACCTGAGCAATGGGAGGCCCAACTCGCCAGCTCAGACCCGAAGGCGCAGAAGGCTCTTGTGGGATACGTTCAACAGAAGCGAGTGAAGCCCTGGACTTGGGGCGCCACCCATCAAGTACCTAATACCATTTCCCCTTTTGCCTATTCAATGAAGTTATTCTCTCTCTCTCTCTTTCCAATGAGGTATTTAGGGATAAATCATTGAAAATGACGTTCTGTTTTGTCGTGGTTCTGGTGCAGACGTAAGGAACATTTCATCTTGAAATAAAAAGCGTTGGTTTCAGTTCTTAAAAATAAAAAAATAAAAAGAATAAAAGCTCTGACCCTGGCGAAACATAATTAACGCAAGCAGCTGACTCACATTAATTCGGGACCTACAATTGTACCTCTAATACACTCGCGGACTACATGGAGGAGTCTCCCGCGAATGTGAATATATGCACGCAGGTGACATTGTGGCTAGTTGACCTGCGCAATTGCGTTCAGTGACAGATACCTACGTTGTTAACAATACCTGTGGACCCTCTGTTAGAGAAGTAAATGCTTTTAACGCGACAGCATCAAGGAGCCCGTGACGCATAACATCTTGCGTCGGACGTCGTTATGACGAAAAGGTTTTCGAACCACGCATACCCAGGCCTTCCATGTTATACAGGGAATTGACTGACCTAATCGAATTTCTCAAGCTAAAATGCGTAAAAAAATCATAAACTACCACTCAAACACAACTTACAGACTTGATAGCTCTCTGATTGTAATTTTAATATATAAGAAAACATAATTCTGTTACGCGAATATTCAAACAAACGCCTTTTCCAGCGTTCCTACAGTGCATGGACCGGGAACGGCGTCCGCCATTTGCGCACGCCGGCGCGTAAGTTATTCAGAGTTCACGAACTGTCGTGCCCGCTTCCTTGAAACATTTCCTGATGGCGCTCGCCTCCGCCACATCGCGGTCCATGCAAGAGGCCGCGTCTGTACCAGAAAGCCCGCCTTCGTGCATAGCGTTCGCCGCGAGCGTTTCCCGGTGAGCATTACGGTTACGTACGCTGCAGTTTCCGGAAAGAGAGAGAGAGTAAACGTTTATTGTCGTAGAAGTTGTTTGGTTATGGTGGGTGGAGCCCCTCCTCCAGGGCCCCACTGGTTACACCGGCTCGCCGGGCCTGGTCAACGGTCACCAGTTGGCTTCCCAATTCCACTTCCGCGAGTCGCGCCTCCCACGACCAGTTATGGAGAGTGTTGTCTAGCAGCGACAAGGTGGCAGCCGCCGGACGTAACGCGCACTGAAATGCTATGTGTTGCAATGTCGGTGTTCCTTCGCACCACGGGCATTTGTTGCTATTACGTAGCCTGTATAAATGTGGGAAAGTGTGTGCAGGCGGCGCCAGTCCCGTGCTTGCCTACTGTCTAGGTCTGGGTGAGGAAGGGCTTCTGTTTTCTGGAAAGCGTGTGAAGTAGTCAGGGATCTTTGAATGCTATCGTGGTGTTAGGCTGCTGAGCACGAGGTCGCGGGATCGAATCCCGGCCACGGCGGCCGCATTTCGATGGGGGCGAAATGCGAAAACACCCGTGTACTTAGATTTAGGTGCACGTTAAAGAACCCCAGGTGGTCGAAATTTCCGGAGTCCTCCACTACGGCGTGCCTCATAATCAGAAAGTGGTTTTGGCACGTAAAACCCCATAATTTAATTTTTTTAATGCTATCGCAAACCACTCTTAATGTTGAAGCTTAAGCGTCCTCCAAATTTTTACGATAACTAATTCATGTTCAAAAGAAATGCAAGAAACAAAGCGCTACGTTTAGTGAAACCCGATAAGAATGGGAAAAATTTACTCAGTACTCTATGTTTACATAGATATTCATAAATTTTATCGAGAGATCAGGTGAACAAGATGGCAGTATTTATTTATTTGTTTCTCTCTTTTCGTTCCTTTTCAAATACCAATAGGGTCTTTGCGGGCATTACAGAAAATAGTGATAAAGCAGCCATTGAAGTGCAGGGAACATCAAACAGAAACAAAGGGCTACATTTAGTGAAACTCGAGAAGAATGGGAAAAATTTACTCAATACTCTATGTTTACAAAGATATTCATAAATTTTATCAAGGGATCAGGTGGACAAGTTAGCAGTATTTATTTATTTGTTTCTCTTTGTTTCTTTTCAAATACCATTAGGGTCCTTGCGGGCATTACGGAAAAGATAAGGCATCCTTCGAAGTGCACGAAACATCAAACACAGTCAAGCGAAAAACGGTGCAACATCATACATCCGGTTAGCATTACACATATTTATATGGATATGCATTGGTAGATTCGTGTTCACGCATACGAAAGAAAAGAAAAAGAAAACTATATGAATAATGAAAATTACTCGTAAAAGTTATGATTTAGGTGGATAATATGGCAAAGAAACAGATGGCAGTTGACGTAATGTCACACGAAAATTGGCTGAAAATGTAATAAAGTTTGAATGCCGCTTACAACAAATCCCTGGCTCGTGAAATGCAGGAGCACTCGAATAATTTGCTGCTGATACGTGGAACGCAAATGACGTAAATGAGAGGCGTAGCATTAAGAGGCTGGAAGAGATCAGAGAGAAAATGGGGGTAGCCGATATTGTAGGTGATAATAGTATAAAGAAAGAAGTTGCGTAGGACAAGTAATGCGTAGGGCAGATAACCAGTGGTGTATCAGAGTTACAGAATGGGGGCCAGAAGAAGGGAAACGCAGTCGAGGATGGCAGAGAATTTGACGGTGTGATGAAATTAAATGTGCAGCCGTTTACGGGACGGTGTCTTGGGATGCAAGGCAAGCTTAAGTTAAGATTTTTGCGAGCGGCCTTCACTCTTACGGTGAACATACCTTACGCTGCTCATTATGTTGAGTTGGTGAGGAACTGGCTGGTTACCTGCAGGCGCAGCGTGAGACACGAAGGTTGCTGTGACAGATTCAACTCACCTAATCCACCAAATTCCACTCCATCACATCCTCCTTAGGCTCGACACTTCCCTCCCACCCCCTTGAAAAAATATGAGAAAGTCACCCACTGGTCAAGAGCGGTCGTTGTTTGCTGCACCAACTTCATTTCCAATGTCTAATAGAAATAACAAGTTTGTGATGCCAACTGCATTTTCCACGAGTTTACGAATGCATTTCGGTGCATTTAAGAGAAGACAGTATAAATAGCCAGAACGTTTCCCGAGACACCACTGAATGCACTTTGAACAATTTAGCGTGGGCAGCTGGACGGGTTTCCAAAGACGCAATAGCTATCGTGCATATTTGGTGCATATTCGGAAATAATTCTTCTTTGTCGTATTTCCAAGCCTGCCTCGTGGCTTTGAATCACTATGGCTGCAATTAATAATGGCTCTTTTTCTTCCTTTTGTTCGTCTGCCTCATTCAGGGATCTCCGTCTTTCAACAAGCACTACGCTGCCGTCAGCCTAACACGTGCTTTTCGCCCCTGTTCTTTCTTCCGCGACACCGAGGGCGTGTTTTGGTATAGCTCTATAGGAGAAGAGATGGTCGCTTAAGCAGCGAGGAAGGAACCTAAATGGCTTGGTATAGTGCAGGCATACCATTCACAAACTTTGCAGTGGCGCACTTCCGACTTATCGAAAGAAAGTTCGCGGCCCTATTATCAGTTTTTATTTTGTCTCCAGTTATGGCTGAGGAAGCGGTGACGCTGGCGCCTCTCTGCCGGTGACGCGTTGTGAGAACGTCGTCCTTTTGCCGTCGCTGGTTCAAAAGGCGACAAACCGCGACGGCGACGTGGAGTGCATTAAGGCTGCCTAATGACTCCCCATGGAGGCCAGAAGAAAGCAGGATTGCGGTGGCGATGCGCAAGCGACGTTTGCAAAACCACGCCTGGAGGCGTGTCCCGCCACCTCATTTCTGCTGCCCTCGCAGACAAATTCTTATCTTGTGTGGAGCGGTTTCCACATCACCCATAAATACGCCACAAATTTATTTGATTCTGCTTGTGCGAAGAGGTGACCTAACATTTCATTTTTCTTTCTCGATACATAATTTGCATAATGCAGGCGAATAAAACCTTCTCCAGGCGGCTGGCATCCGCGAGAAAAGGATGAAGGGAGGTTTTAAGAAGGGAATTATAAACGGGAGAAGCGTGCGGGATGGTGCGAAGCAAATACAAAATAATAAAAACAGCATATATATATATATATATATATATATATATATATATATATATATATATATATATATATATATATATATATATATATATATATATATATATATATATATATTATAGTTTGGGAACGAGCTCATCCAGTACAATAACTAGTTTTGTGATAACAGTCGCGTATATCGCGAATATATGTGCGGAGCTTCATAAAAATGTGACAGTCATTTTTGCCCCCATAGTCGTTTCTATTTATGCATTGCTTAAGTGTTGACTCATAGTAATCAATGTCAATTAAAATGAACGGTGAGATTCTGCAGTGTGCGCATTTGGTTTAACAGGCCTTATACAATGCTGGTAAATCCTTAGCGGGGAGCCTCTTCACTGACCTGGAAAAAAATTTTTTTTTGCTAATAGCGCAATGCGTCCAGTTGCCAGCTTATTCAAAAATGCGCCTTAACTTATTGAGCTCATGCTTGACTTGGTCAAGATAACGCCTGATGTGAACAAGTCCAAGCAAAGGCAATGTGTATCTTGGACATGTTCAAGCCAGACCTTATCTTGACCAAGTCAAGCATGGGCTTAATAGGTTATGGCGCATTTCTGAACACGGAGGTTAGTCTGGATTGATTCAATAAGCAAACATCACGTCTGGGAGAAACGCCAGCGTGAAATGAGCTAATTAAGGTAATTAATTACGCAATTATTCCTCGATATGTTGTGAATATGTTTCTGATATTTCTTACTGTAGAAGAAATTAAAAATATTCTCAAGGAAAAAAGAAATAATTTCTGCTAGATGGGCTACAAAGGGGACAGTTCTTCAAATCAGAACTAATTATGCATAGTAGCCAAACTTTGCGATTTTTGCTACAAACGACTTTAAATGCATAGGACAAGAACAGCAGCAATATATTCACCGTACAGCTTCGAGAATTTAAGCGTTGTGTTCTGACGTTCAGTAGACAGGACTTCATGTTTGGGTAGATTGTTCAAGTGGGACTTATCAAAATTTTCATATATTTCATCTTATCGGCGTTAGTTTCATTCCCTTCTGTGGTTTGCGAATTCTGAATCATTTCAAACATTTAGTGTGCTTTTAAAATCTCTTGCCAATGGTATACTTTGACATATGTAACGTTGTATGAATATATTTGATATATGGTACTACTTTGACTGCTATGTTTTTGCTTGTCTGCCATGTTTTTATTTTTGTTTGATCTCAGGCTGCTGGTTAGGTGCTTATGCGACTGCGAAATCAAAGCTAGTCAACGATAGGAGTGCGTCTATATTTCAGCAATTTCCAGACAGTTTCGAAATGTCGTTTTTAATTTTAC
This sequence comes from Dermacentor albipictus, assembly GCF_038994185.2. Lineage (NCBI taxonomy): Eukaryota > Metazoa > Arthropoda > Arachnida > Ixodida > Ixodidae > Dermacentor > Dermacentor albipictus. The sequence goes on from NC_091826.1 coordinate 12,840,463, forward strand.
TGTCAAGAAAAGAATTATTTTGCAGAAATGCCGTCTTCGTGGGACGTGGTTTTGTCTCGCGTTTCCGGAAAAACACAATTGTCTCCAAACTAATACCAAGAACTAAGGTGAATTTGACTTGTAAGTACAGAGCCTCTCGGGTTAGAGGTTTATTTCAGACGCATTTCCGAACAAATTGATGTCTGCATTCATATTTCCGACTATCTCCTCATCTAGTGGTATAGCGGGACCTCACGCAATACGTCATATTTCGTGTTGCAGTGATGGTAAGAAATTAGACAGCCAATACCGTCAGTGTAGAATGTAACTCCTTATATGGCAGATTTGTGGTCCGAAAAGCAATTCACAAATCGCAGTAATATAGCGGTGAGCGCAGTCGTCGATCTTTCAAATCTGGACTCGGGATCAAGTCAGGCTTTTGTTTATACAGGGTGTTTCAGTGAACACTTTCAAAAATTGTTAAATGTCGCCTGTGGCAGATATCGCAATTCTACTTATAGGGGCGCGAAATGCGTCCGCTATAGAAAGACGCGCGCAGAGAGAAGAGAACGAACTTAAGAGAGCGACCGGCGAGCAGCCGAGCGGCGGTGAAACTGAAATTTTATTGTACGTGACTTCCACGCCGGGGAGGTCGGCGCCGCGAACATAAACATCCCCTCGTTGTGCAGACGCTCACGGCGGCGGCGGCGGAATCGGATCCACTACAGGGCTCCCCCCCGTAGATAGAAAGGTCGCTGCTGTCGCGCTGATGCCCAGGACACGTGCTTGCTCACGGGGCAGGGCACGGATGGGGGAGAATCGGGCGAGGAACGAGTGGGGAGTGCAAGAGAAACGCACAAGTTTGCCATGTACGCGGGCTTCACACGGTCGATTGAAATCACGTTTTCACGGCCGTTCACAGAAACAGTAAAAGTCTTTTCTCCGCGCTGCAGCACTTCGAACGGGCCGTCGTACGGTGCAGTGAGGGCGGGCCGGATGCCTTCGCGGCGCACGAACACGTGAGTTGAGGCAGCTAGGTCTTTGCTTACGAAAACGTCGTAAGTGGAGCGCTGTCGAGGTGATGTAGGTCGCAAGCGCTCAAAGAGCGACCGAAGTTGCTCAACGTAGGCAGGAGGCGAGAGGTTGGGGACTGCAGGTGGTGCGAAGAATTCGCCGGGTAGACGTAGTGTCGTCCCGTAGACCATTTCGGCAGCTGTACACCCGAGGTCCTCTTTTATAGCCGACCGAATACCTAGTAGAACTAGCGGCAGGTCGTCGACCCATGAAGTTCGAGCGTCGCGGGCGATGAGGGCGGCTTTCAACTGGCGGTGAAGCCTTTCCACCATTCCATTCGCTGACGGATGCTATGCAGTTGTGTGGATGTGGCGGATACCGAGAATGCTTGTTAACGCTCCGAAGAGCTCACTTTCAAACTGTCGTCCGCGGTCGGTTGTTACCACGCTGGGGCAGCCGAAACGAGATATCCAACCGGCCACGAAAACGGACGCCACGGTTGGCGCCGTAATATCGTGTACGGGAAACGCTTCAGGCCAGCGCGTGTAGCGGTCAACGCAGGTGAGGATCTATCGTTTACCGCGCGATGAAGGCAGCGGACCGACAATGTCGATGTGAACGTGGTCAAAGCGAGAGTCGGGCGGACGGAAGGGTTGAAGTGGTGACTTGGTGTGGCGGGTCGTTTTTGCACGTTGGCAGCGTTGACATTCTCGAGCCCAGCGGCGGACATCTGCGTTGATGCCGGGCCACACATAACGGGAGGTGATGAGGCGCTGAGTGGCGCGCACACCAGGATGGCTCGAGTCGTGTAGCTTGCCAAAAACTTGACGACGGTGCGAGGACGGCACAAATGGACGGGCACAGCCTGTTGACATGTCGCAGACGATCGTACCGGAGGAGAACGGCAGTGGCACCTCAGCGAACGAGAGAGATGTGGGCCCTGCACGCAGGTCACGCAGCTCGTTGTCAGAATGTTGTGCCTCTGCGATGATGTCGAAATCCACAGCAGCAGTGGAAAGCGCGTCGACACGTGACAGGGCATCGGCAGCCGCATTAACGGGTCCTTCGATGTACCGTAGGTCGGTCGTGAATTCGGAAATAAAATGCAGGTGCCGAATTTGCCGGGACGTGTGTGTGCTGTGGTTTCCACGGAAAGCGAATATCAGTGGCTTATGATCCGTCAGCACGTGGAACACGGTACCTTCGAGAAGGTGGCGAAAGTGGCGAATGCCAAGGTAGACAGCGAGGAGTTCGCGGTCGAAAGTGCTGTATCGAGTTTCTGCCGGCTTCATCTTCTGCGAAAAGAAACCGAGTGGGCACCACAGATTCTGCTGGAATTGTTGCAGAACTGCGCCAACGGCACTGGAGGAGGCGTCGGTGATGAGCCGCAAGGGCGCGTCAGTTAGGGGATGCACTAGGAGGGTGGCTTGTGCCAGGGCATTCTTGGCTTCTTGGAAGGCGGCGTCTGCTGCGGATGTCCACTCCAAGATCGCAGATGGTGCCTTTGGAGCCTTCAGCATGTCGGTCAGAGGTAGAATGATGCGCGCTATATTCGGCAGGAACCGTCGATGGAAGTTCAGAAGCCCGAGAAATTCGCGGAGCTTGCGAAGCGACGTTGGACGTGGAAAATGCCGCAGAGCTTGAACCTTTCTGTCCAATGGCTTGATTCCTTCAGGTGTGACAAGGTGTCCAAGAAATTCGACGTTGTCAACACCAAAGACACATTTGGCTGTGTTGATAGTTAAGCCATGTTCCTGCAGTCGCGAAAACAGCAACCGCAGATGGTCAGCGTGCTGCTCTGGTGAAGAACTTGCCACCAGCAGATCATCAAGATAGGCGATGACGAAGTGCAGACCACGTATGACTTCGTTGATGAAGCGTTGGAAAGTTTGGCCTGCATTACGTAACCCGAAAGGCATGCGGACATACTCGAATAGGCCAAAAGGTGTTGTGATGGCAGTCTTCGGTATGTCCGCTGGTTCCACAGGAATTTGATGGTATGCTTTGACTAGGTCAATCTTGCTAAATATGGTTGTTCCAGCAAGAGTGGTAGCGAAGTCGTGAATGTGCGGGAGCGGGTACCGGTCGGGAGCGGTGCGGGCATTCAATGCACGATAGTCTCCACAAGGGCGCCAATCTCCGGGGTCACGCTTGGGCACCATGTGTAGGGCAGATGACCAGCTGCTTGACGATGGGCGGATTATGCCTAACTGCAGCATGTGATCAAATTCCCTGCGAGCTGTGGCGAGGCGGTCTCCAGCAAGACGTCGTGGCTTGCAGAACACTGGAGGACCCGTGGTGACAATGTGGTGCGTCACAGTGTGCCGCACTGGAAGTTCCACATTGGTAGGTTTGGTAAGTTCAGGAAATTCAGTGAGGATATAGGCAAATTCTGATGATGGCGAATGCGGAGCTGGTTGCGTAGAGGCGGACAGTGGTGCGAGGATACCTTGCACGGAGAGGCTGGTCGTACAGTCCACAAGTTGACGGGAGCGGAGACTCACGTTCAAACCGAAATGGGTAAGAAAGTCCGCACCTAGTATGGCGAAGCGCACGTCGGCGAGGATGAAAGTCAACCGAAATATGCGACGCAGGCCCAGGTCAATGGTGAGGGAGCGTTGGCCATATGTTGCGATTGTGGATGTATTTACAGCTTGCAAAGGCGCAGTCCTCGGACAACGGTGTCGGTCCTGGCGAGAGGCAGGAATGACGCTTACCTCTGCACCAGTGTCCACAAGAAAGCGATGGCCTGCGATCCTGTCTGTGATGTAGAATAGGCGGCTTCCCGTAGCGGTTGAGTCACGCGCCGCCATTAGTGACTCGCTTCCATGTTTCCCTGCCAGCGACAAGGCTGTCGACATTTTGCAGCGCTGGCGCCGAACCTGGTGTGGTACCAGCAGAAGCCGTCAGAAGTGTGTCTTGGGCGGGAACGGGAACGCGAACGTGAGCCACCCCTAGCCCGTGGAGAGCGACGAGGCGTGTCCATCTGCATTGCCGCCATGGTGTCCATCAGCCTATCAATTTTCTCCTCGAGGCGAGATTGCCGTACCTCGAGGTCTGATGTGACAGTGGTCGAGGACACCGCGGAGCTTGCGCCGGAGTAGTCGTTCACACGGTCCGCGAGTTCTGCCAGTTTGTCAAGAGGCATATCATCCGCAGCTGCCAAAACCACGACAAGTGTCTGAGGCAAGCGTTGCAGAAACAGCTCGCGCAATAGTGGACTCTCGGAGTCTTGAGTACGGTCACCGAGTAGCTGTCGCATCCGATGTAATAGCTGCGATGGTCGGCGATCGCCGAGTTCTTCCGCGTTGAGGAGTTGCTGCAAGCGGCTTCTCTCGGACACGGTTTTGCGTGTGAGCACCATGGCCTTGAAATGGTCGTAGGGCGCGGCCGGATGTGGGGCTCTCATGACGTCGTCGAACTCATCAGCTACCTCGGAGGAAAGTGCTGAGACAACATGCAGGTACATCACACGTTGCGATGTGATGCGCCGCAGATCGAAGAGGGCTTCTACTTGCGTGAACCACACGGCGGGATTCTTCGGCCAAAACGGCGGCAGCCTCAGCTGGGCATTTGAAATGGCGTCCATGGCAGCGCTGGGGGCAGGGATGTCGCCTGGCACTGTTGATTGGGGCTGAGGAGCCGGGGCGTCGTTGCTGACTACTGTAGGGTTCATTTCGTCTTCCATTGCGTGAGCTTGCTACGTCTGGGTCACCAAGCTATAGGGGCGCGAAATGCGTCCGCTATAGAAAGACGCGCGCAGAGAGAAGAGAACGAACTTAGAGAGCGACCGGCGAGCAGCCGAGCGGCGGTGAAACTGAAACTTTATTGTACGTGACTTCCACGCCGGGGAGGCCGGCGCCGCGAACATAAACATCCCCTCGTTGTGCAGACGCTCACGGCGGCGGCGGCGGAATCGGATCCACTACACTACTTCATGAGCTGGTCTGCTCGAAGCGGCGGATAATACTCGCAAAAGAAATTTAGATGCAAAATGGACTAATTAATAAAAATTCACTCATTCAATTTCTAACTAATTGAAGTATGTGCCATATTGCAATTTAATAATTCTAGCCGTGGAGTTCGCTAGGCGAATTTACTTAGAACGATATTTAAATATGACGCCAGTTTCGAGATATTATTCCCGAACTTTGCGGAGAAATGCACTGGCGTTCCAGTTAATTTGTTGACAAAACGTCGTTTTATGCATTGAAGCACATCAGTAACTGGAACGCCAATGCATTTCTCCGCAAAGTTCGGCAATTTATATATCGAAACTGGTGTCGTCTTGAGAATCCGTTCCAAATGAATCGGCCTTGCGAAGTCCACTGCTAGAATTTGTAAATCGCAATATACGTCATATGTTAATTATCTAAAAGTAATTAGCGAATTCTTGTTAATTAGGTTATTTTGCATTTCAGTTTCTTTGTGCAAGTAGTCTCCGCCGCTTCGAGTAGACCGGCCCATAAATTCGAATGGAACTATCTCCAACAGGCAACCTTTAAAAAATGCTGGAAGTGTTCGCTGAAACACGCTGTATATCGTATCACAGAACATTCCAGAATAATAGGTGGTGCTCGCGCATGTTCAAGAAGATACTGTATAACAGACTATTCGCGCCTCGGGAGCAATCTGATTGGAGAATGGTCCTTCGCCACAAAATCGGCGACAACATTGACAAAATTTTGTATACATGCAGGCACGTTTGCGCTGTACAACATGATATCATGATATCAATGATATTGGTTTTCACGTGATTAGTTTTGACCGACTGGGGCTCCTTACCGTGCACCAAATGCGCGGTACACAGGCGTTTTTGCATTTCACCCCCATACCATAGAAGTAAGGCCACCGCGGTGAGGATTCGATCCCGCGTGCCCTAGGGCTTAGTATAACAACGCTTAAGCCAATGCGCCACCACGGTGGTTGAGTTACACATTTATTAGCTCTTGGCTTTAATTGATGTGACACAATAGACGGATATTATCGATGGCCTTAAAATATTTAAGGAAATATCAGTAAATGTATTGTTATCATCGTCGTTAACTGAACATTGACCCATAGTTTTGATTACAACTTGCATCGTTTATCTTGCTTCTTTTGTTTCTTAATTTAGTATATATTTGCCAATTATTTATACGTAGGAAAACTTCGGTGTTCCGGTCCATTTAAACCCTCGTCACAACAAACTTAAGCAGAAAATAAAGAAAGCAAGAAAATATTCGTATAATCATTGTCGTCGATATAAACGGCAAGCTTGCACAAACCACTACTACGGTTAATTGACTCACTGACGGACTGATTGATTGCGTGTAACACTCCGTTGCAACGCATGGTAATAGCACGGAAGCCGTGCAGGAGGTTTTAGAATTAATTTTGTGACCTGTTGTACCTTAAAGCGCACGTAATACTGACTACACGAGCGTCTTTCTATATTTTTCTTCAAATATGGTGCAGCCACCGCGATGGGGAATCGAATCTTATGCCTCAAGCTCCGGAGTAGAACGCCATAGGTATCGCGTAGCCCCTTTTTGCCTGTCTGAGCAGCATTCTTCTTCTTTAGCCTGACACCTTCGAGAGAACGTTGACGTGTTAAATAATGCGGCGAGTGAGAATAAAGACACATGTCCCGAGGACAGGGCAAATACAAATTTGACTCGGTCGGACACTTTTGGGGAGAAAAATATGTCGTTGTCGTTACACTCTATCACCATATCTATTTCCTTGGTAGTAAATGCATTTAGTAAGGTAGAAACGTAGAATTGTTAGTTAACATTACTAACTAAACAGGGTAGTCACTGTTACTAATGGATCTGAGGTACGCGCTCCAGAATGCGACCAACACCACCGGAGGCAAAGCCTTTAGCTTTTGTGGAGTCGGTCTTACAAACTTGTTTTTGGCTATGAACTTCGTATCCGGTGGCACAAACTACGTTTCGGAGTTGATAGCCGAGCCCCTTTAGTAGGGAAATACTACCTTGTTTATTTTTTACAGCTGACTCTACCGTTGGTAACTATATGTATAATAAATACAGTGACAAATGATAACCGCAACGACCTTTTCTCTAAGAGAGAGTGTTCGCTGGCTCATAACATGTGTTGACGTTAGTCATATATTGTCGAGAATCTGTGATATCCTCGAGATGAGCTATAGACCCCTTTTTGCTAAACTTTTGCGGATGCTAGCTAACAGCTGTAGAAAAACAAGTCAAATTAAAATCTCTCTTGTTCCTCCTTGCGGTTCCCTTGTGAGTTATAAAGGTGTCTCGCTGCTGCAAAGTATATTGAACGAAGCGTTCGGGCCATGGAAACTCTAGCGACGTGCCTCACTAAGAAGTTGGCGAGAGAACAATGAACGAAGTCAACGGGAATTCGCATTGCGTTGTGTCGGTACCGGCGAAGCCACACGGATGCCTTCTATACGTTGCTACTGAAAACACCACGTCGTTCAGGTTTTTCAAACAATTTCCTTTCCAAGACGTCTCCAAACGTGCCGCAGAAAAGCAAGCATGCCGAGAAACTTCTGAAATCGACTACAATAAATCTCAATTTATTGTTACCTTCCTTTTTTCTGAAGCAGACACATTTTTTTTAGTATATACCAAGAACTGTTTATCCAATCTTAAAAGACGCCTATACAACACTGGCATCGGACAATGGAAGCAGTGACGAAGATTTATTGTGAGATAACCTCCATACTGGCGGCTGTCTTTCAGCCTCGAGCCTGCCAAGCCTATTTAAGTAAAAAGTTCGTCAGCTTTTCAAACTTCGTTTTTATCTAGGGTGGCTGAACGGGTGTATTGGTAATGCTGCCACCTTTGGCTAGCAGCACGACGATCTACACGGAAAGTTAGAGAAGCGAGAGGGAAGAGCGCTGACTTTTAACAATTTTTATGGAGCATATAAGCGAGGCCTAAATGTTTAGACACATGACCAGTCTGTTCTTAGTTGGATGCAGAGTTCCGAACGCGTCACCTACCTACCTGTGTATTCTTTTACGCCATGACATGGTATTTAAGCCTAGTTTGGTAATCATCAGCCTGCTTTTTTTTATGTCCACTGCAGGACGAACGCCTTTCCCTGCGATCTCCAATTCCTTTTGTCCTCCGCCAACTGATTGGAGCTTGCACCTGCAAATTTCCAAATTTCATCACCACACTTGGTTTTCTGCTGTCCTCTAATGCGCTTCCCTTCTTTGGCACCCATTCTGTAACTCTAATGGTCCACTGGGTATCCACCCTGCGAATTACATGGCCTGTTCAGCTCCATTTCTTTTTCTCATCAATTACAATATAGGCTATCCCCGTTTGCTCTCTTATCCGCACCGCTCTTTTTCTGTCTCCTAACGTTGTGCGCCTAACAGTTTTCGTTCCATCGCCTTTTGCGCGGCCCTTAACTGGTTCTTCAGCTTCTTTGTCAGCCTCCAAGTTTCTTCGCCTTATGTTAGCACCGGTAGAATACAGTGATAGTACACATTTCTTTTTACTCATGGTGGTAGGCTCCGAGTCAGGATCTGGCAATGCCTGCCTATGCACTACAACCCATTTTTATTCTTCTGTATGTTTCCTTCTCATGATCAGGGTCCCCTGGTAGTAATTGACCTAGGTAAGCGCACTCCCTTACAGAATGGAGAAGCTGACTGACAATCCTGAACTCTTGTTCCCTCCCCATGCCATTAAACTCGGTTTATGCGCGCAGTAAAAATTCCTGTGTATCATCGCTCGTTCCTGTCACTTCTCTTACTTCCCATGTAGATGGTCATGCTACTAACAAAAGACGCTCGTATTTCTGATATTTTCATTTATTTACCGCATACCTCCCTGAGTGGTTTACGTTTCTGGCAACCATTACATTATCGTATTTAATCTAACGTAATTCCAGTACCAGCAGAAAATACTTAGGCAAATCATTCCTGAGGGATCCCGCAAGGAGGTGGAAGCTTGGAGGTTCGTGAAACGGTCAAGTGAAGGACCATGTTTCTCTTATGAACGTCCCTCCACCTTGCCTGTTTTCGCAGATCTGATTTGCCATATTCCCTTCCTTTCGGCATCGTGTTTAGGATTAATTCTGCGTCGCTCTGGGGTACTGTAGCCTCCTGGTAAACTCAGATGATAAAGCAACTACTCTGAAAGGCGTTGATTACGAGTGTGAACACGGAACAGGTCACAGGTTTCTTCAACTGTGAAGCCTTCTTTTGTGAGAAACTCGTATGGGGTTTCCTTTGTAGCTGGGTGCTACAGTCGGATGGAAGATAATTTTGCGCTTCATGAACAGTATACTTACTTCATCATAACAGAAAACCATACTAATCTGAGAGTTGCCTTGCAGACATTAGATTACGTGCTATACCGTGCCTACGAAGACGTGTACGCTGGTCAAACACCCAGAACAATGAGTACGAAGTTAATACGCAGCAGTCTGCTAGCTACATGTTCTCGCACGCAACCATATTTGTTGCTGAAGGGATCTCTACAGTTTGTGTCCGAATTTTATTTATTTATTTAATCTGGTTGGTGCCCCTTTCAGTCAAAGCAGGAGGGACTTCAGAGAGCGACATCAAAGTTTGTATTAACAAAGAACACGAAGAAACTAAATCAGATCATGATTGCTTTATTTGTACTTTCATTCAGTACTTGTGCTAAATGGCAAGCCTGCTTTGTTATAATTGTTGTTTCGAGAGTTCTTTGACATATTGCGCTGTTTACACATGACCGACCGACCGACCAACCGACCGACTGACGAGAAACTTTATTGGCCGAAGTATTTAGAGGGAGTGTGTGGAGCGGTCCTTAAGGGGTTGTTCCTAATATACATTGGGTGGGCTCCTCATTAAAGGAGCCCATTGTCTGTAGCCACCACTCAAGCACGCCCAACCACGGCCAAAGTGCATGGTTTATGCATATGCAGTACATAAGGTATCTAATACGTGCGTAACATAAACATATGTACACTATGCTATATGTATAAGTTGCATGTACAAGTGTATCAGTTATGTGTAAAGTGTACAGATGTATATGTGTACAATGTACAAAGTGAAAATGTGCCGTTTTATTGCTGTTTCTTTTTCTTTTGTAATATGACTTGTTTGCCTGTTTAATATCTTTGTTTACAAAGTGTGTTTCAGTGCCTGAAAGCTTTCTCATAGCACATCCTCATGCCATCTTTTGATCATTAGACAAATAATTGTTTGCGGAGAAGTTGGCGACGGAATCGTTGCCAACGTTATAACTATCATCCATATCGATCGTTCACACACACTTGTGCAGTATCCGTTTTGTCGTCTGAGTGAAAAAAAAAAAGCTGGTACAGACATCAAAGCGCCACACTGGAAGAAACACTATTGAAACTTGAGACACTGCTTAGAAAAAAAAAGAAGAAAAGCACGTATATATACGTATTCAAATCAAGCATTTTGAAGTACCTACTAAATGAACGAGGGAGCAAAGCCAATGTAACGTACGTGCTGAGAGACAAGAATCGCATATAGTGGATAGGGCAAGGGAATAAATGGATGATTGAATGAATAAATGAATGAATGCAACACAAATCATGAGCCGCCCCAAAGTGGGAGAAAGTGAAGAAACAGAGCTTGTGATAAATAACAAATAGACGCAATTTAAACTGATGAGATTGAATTCACTGATGATACCTAAACTATGTCATAAACAAGCGCTTTCTATCTAGCTAACAGCTCGGGGTGAGGAAAGAGAAATCATACGCATTATCGCTTGTTTAAGACATCAGAGCAGTTTTAATGCGCTTTCGTACAAAACTCCCTTTTAGGCGAAAATAGGGTAGTTGTCGCCGCTTTCTGGAGGTGGGCACTTCTGACCACCTTAATTATTATTATTAAAAATAAAATAAACTATAAATTCTTGCATTGGTCAGTACTTAAATTACACAGAAGAAAATGACGACACTGACAGCGAAAGTCACCCTCGTAAAGGTCCTGTTGAAATAGAGTTCACGTGTGCCCGAAGTACGCAAGTTTATTTCAGATGCACGAACGTGGAACTCACAGTTAGACATGGCTCTGTGGAGTCAACATTCGTTACATTTGCCAGCGTCTTCAAAGAAGCGTTGAAGTGCTTTCATTGCTTTGTGAGGCGCCACGCTTGATGGGTATGAGCCTTGCAGCTTGGCACATGAAAAACGGCGGTCATTCAAGTAAACATCCGGCTTGCCTAATTCGATTCAGTTCCACGTGAGCGTCAATTGAATTAGGTTTGTTCGCAATATGTGCTACAACATTTGGTCTTGAGAGCCGCGGAGGATATTCAGCGATTCCAAAGCATTTATTTAGCTTGATAGGATGAGGATCGAAAGTTTTAAACTGGTGTGGCCGCGGACATTTTTTTTTGCATATTCCTTTCATTTAGCATATCTTTGCAAGTACGAAGAACCGCAAGATGCACGACAAGCATGTTTTTGCCCAATCACGCCACAGAGCTCTTAGGTCATAACGACGCCGAGTGTGAGTTTGCAGCTCGGAGATCTCTGCGCAATCGTCTACCACTGTAGACGAACGAGAAAACTACCGTCTTTCTTTATTACTCTTTATGCACGCAACCATACAAAATACTTTTAAAACTTTGTTTTGTGAGAGTGCTCGTTCTCCATCTGTATGGAAATGGCGCTTATTATTTTTCCTTTTTTGACGAGGGCAATAGTTGGCGCTGCCAAGTCTTAGATGTATTGCTGATTTCTGGTTAAGTTAACGATGACGCAAAAATGTTATTAAAGTTAACAGGAACAAGACACGCTTATTCACAGTGCCAGGTAACATGTAACAATACTTCAGGCCAGAGTTAGCGCAGGCTCGATTGTCGGGAGAGAGACGAAAATGAAGGAAACGTGGAGAAGTTAACAAGAAAAGGTACGGTTCGCTACCCTGATTCTTTTGGACGTTGCTTAACATTTCGAAAAATCTACCACGAAACACATGCTGATAATATACCCGGGAAGCAGTGTGTATAACCAGGTATCGCTGTGAAGATACTTGGCATATCGTGGTTAAAACGTTTACATCATTACGGGTGCTGGTTTTAAACATGGCTGACACCATTCCTCTACGTTGATGGGAAGAAGTGGGGAGATAGTTGATAAAGAGAAGTTAAATTTTCTTTTCTTTGGTCTTGTGGTGTCATGTAAAAATGACGACGCGCAAAATGCACGAGATGAGACAGTAAAGAGAAGACACGCGAACTTCATGTAATATACTTTCATAGCGATTATGGCAAACATGAGTCAGATATATTAAGGTATGCACTAAGTGATGAGAAGTGGTACAGAGTTTTCAATTATGCGGTTTCTTTCGTCGCAGGTTTTGGTTCAGCTCACTGTCGAATACAATAAATGTTTTATTTTCACTTCCCTAAAAGGTTCTGGGGTATAAACATGGAACCAGGACCCTTAATGGAGCAAACTAATTTACCGTGCTACAGCGTCTCAGAGAGGCAGAGAAATCACGCACACTATAAAGAAATACGATATTATGTTTAAGAACTTCTACGAATGTCAAAATTTCCATAGCATCATAAGATAACGTGACTTTCAAGCGCGGCAGCGAGAAAAACACGGCACAGCGAGGTTAGTTTCGTCTCTTCTTCACAATGGCTCACAGAGTAATGCCTACCTTTTCAGACTTTTGTGCGCCTCTTTAGGCTTCCACTCACCTCTGTCTCTTATTTAGATACATTCCGCCTTTTCGTTGCAGAGGGCAGTAAATCTCCCTATTTTTTCTGAATAACCATCAAACCTTTACCTCCTTTATGCCTTTCTGTTAAGCCTGCGAGTTTTCCCACTTGTGCTTTGCAGGTGGGCCAGTCATTCTGATATCATTATCTGTGTGCCTGCAGCTCCGGGGATTAGCGGCTGACATCGTACGTAAGTCGGTGCACTCGGATTAACCAAACAACAGGAAATGGAACAGCTCCCTGTAATTAGAAGTATCCGCAGCCGGCCGTGATTTTTTCCCTGGTCAGCCTATCCCGTAGGGGTAATAAAAGGGCATTATTAATCTCAAGCCAATTCTAGAACGTACCGGAACACGTGTATCAAAGCAAAGTTTCCTTGCTTGGCGAAATTAGCTCGAACAAATTTTTTTACCGATATTGCTGTCTGTCCACAAAAGGATGGTGGGAATAGAGACAGTTCACATAGACACGCACGCACGGATACCTACAACACACGCACACACATAAACAACATAAATAAACAAAAACAACTGTTCCTAAGCTGTTCACAAAATATAAATCGTATTGCGGAACTACAAAGAACATACTCAAATTTTTTGTTATATTGATGGTGTATACCCTTATCTTGATAGCACAAAGAACAACCCTTAACGGAATAACATTCCGTAGACTTTCTGGATATATCTTAGAGACCACTTTGCATTACTGGCTATATCAATTTCATATCATGCATATACCAAGAAATGTTAACAAGTCTTTTTTTCTTTTGGCTTACCGAGCTCAGCAGACTTCTCATCAGCCTGTTTCCAAAAAGACTACGGACAATAGCACAGACAAAAAGTTCCAATTCGTAACTCCATGTGGGCCTGTGGACAGTTCCAAAATATCCCAAAATATTTGTAGCGTGACCATAGACTGTCGTAATAATTTTTTCTGGTGACACACAATCTCCAATTACCCCTCTCCTGCACCAGCAGATTCCAACTAGCACCCGCGAATTTCCTAATTTCATCGCTCCACCTAGTCTTTTGCCGTCCTCCACTGCGTTTCCCTTCTTTTGGTACCCATTCTGTAACCCTCATGGTCCAACGAATTACATGACTTGCCAAGAATTACATCTAACCAGCGAATTACATGACTTGCCAAGCTCCATTTCTTCCTCTTGATGTCAATTAGAATATCGTCTATAGCCCTTTTTTCTCTGATACAAACCGCACTCTTTCTGTCTCTTAACGGTATGCCTAGTAATCTCCGTTCCATCCCTCTTTGCGGGGTGCTTAACTTGTTCGCAAGCTTCTTTGTCAGTCTTCAAGTTTCTGCCCCATATGTCAGCACTGGTAAAATGCACCGATTGTACATCTTCCTTTCTAATGATAATAGTAAGCTTACAGTCAGGAGCTCACGATGTCTGCCGTATGCGATCCAACCCATTTTTATTCTTCTGTGTATTTCCTTCTCCTGATCAGGGTTCCCTGTGATTAATTGACCTAGGTAAACGTACTCCTTCACAGACTCTAGAGGCCGGGCGATCCTGAACTCTTGTTCCTTTGCCCGGCTGTTTATCATTCTCTTTGTGTTCTGCATATTAATCATCAACCTCACTCTTACACTCTCTCTGTTATGGTCATCAATCATTTGTTGTAACTCGTCTGCATTGTCGGTGAATAGAACAATGTCATCGGCAAACCGAAGCTTGCTGAGATAGTCGCAGTCGATCTTTGCTCCTAAACTTTCCCAGTTTAACAGCTTGAATACTTCTTCCAAGCACGCAGTGAATAGCATTTTAGAGATTGTGTCTCCTTGTCTGACCCCTTTCTTTATAGGTATCTTTCTGCTTTTCTTGTGTAGAATTAAGGTAGCTGTAGAACACCTGTAGATGTTTTCCAGGGTATTTACGTAAGCGTTCTGTATTCCTTGATTACGTAATGCCGCTATAACTGCTGGTATCTCTACTGAGTCAAATGCCTTTTCGTAATCTATGAAAGCCATATCGAAAGGCTTATTGTACGCTGCGGATTTCTCAATAACCTGATTGATGGCATGGATGTGATCCATTGTAGAGTATCCCTTCCTGAAGCCAGCCTGTTCCCTTGTTTGACTAAAGCACAGTGTTGCCCTTATTTTATTGGAGATTGTTTTGGTAAATGTTTTATATAATACGGGGAGTAAGCTAATGGGCCTATAATTTTTCAATTCTTCGACGTCTCCCTTTTTGTGGATTAGTATAATATTTGCATTCTTCCGGGTTTCTGGGACCCTTGCAGTCGATATACACTTTGTATAAAAAGCCGCCAGTTCTTCAAGCATTATGTCTCCTCAATCTTTAATTAAATCGTCTGTTATTCCATCTTCTCCTGCCGCTCTTCCTCGTTTCATGTCTTGCAAGCCCCTTCTGACCTCAACGCTAGTTATAGGAGGAGTTTCTGCATCCTGTTCATTACTGTTTCTAATTGAGATATCCGGACTCCTCTGGGTATTGTACAGGTAAGTATAGAATTGTTCTGCTGCTTTTACTATATCTTCGAGATTGCTGTTGATATTAGCCTTTACTTTTTTGAATGTACATAAAGAGTTGGCGCTTCGTAGAGGCACCGGCTACTCCTCTGATCCAATATTTAAAAAAAATTCAGATTCACCCTGGGAATCACAAAGCCTTTGTGTATGACTTTGTGTACGACCAGACTCCTAGAGGGTCAGCGTTGGGCGTGCATTTCGGGCACCACAGCAGACAGCACAGTGAAGTGGACAAAGACGCTGTAGTGTGCGTGGCGGAGATGTGGTTGTTGAGAAAACGGAAATGTATGGTATGAGAACCCCTGCAGCTGTCACCGTAAATAGTTTCAAAGTCAGATGGATTGCTGAATCTTATTTATTTTTTTCCCCTGCGTGTTGTGTCTCCTGACCTGGGCTGCGGTAGCTTTGCAGTTCGTTGCTGCGCATGACGAAAGTATCGCTGAAGCACAGCTGGTTTTCAATCTGCTCCTGCGCAAGACAATGATCCCACAAACGTGAGGTGAAAATCAGTATGACCCAAATATTAAAATTGCCGATCAGGTGAAGAGCGATGGATCTGCTAATATTTGTACCCACCTTTCGGGATTTCTCTCTGTCCGAGCAGCCGCGTCGAATAATGTGGCTTCGCCTCTCTGGAATGACTTACGTCATCGCAGTTTCATTTCCCGCGTTTTTCCGCTGCCTCATGGTTGCACTGACCGTTGAAACCTCAGGCCTTTGCGTGGAAATGAAACTCGGCTTTCCTTGGAGTTCGAATTCACAAGCTGAATTATATACGTGAGTGGAAGGCAAAAAGGCGCAACTGTGGAACGAGACACGTGGAGAGCTCTAGTTTCCGCTCTAATCTCTGGCTGGCCGGGGCAGACGCAGCGTGCTCTCATGTCCTTGAACTCTTCTGGGAATAAAAGGGTCGTACGCCTATACGCTGCGCGATACGATTGCTCCCTTCGACAGTTTGCCCATGCTTCGTGAATCCTCAGGTATATAGATACCGCATAAAACGCGTTGTCCACACACTCTTGGCGGGTCGTCTTTCGTCATTGGCGTCTTCATTGCGTGTTGTGTCATTAGGACGCTGCAAGAATGACCAACACGCAAATTATTTGCCTTCTTTGTGCTCGATAACAAAGGCCTCCCAGATCTGGCGGCGCGTCAAACTCTACCAAATAACGAAAGCCATACCATAACTCGCAGATTTTCTTAACAGTAACTGGAAGGAAAGCTGGTGTGTTGCTGTTATGTGCGTGCCGGAACGTATGAGCTTTGGACTGATGTCTTTCCACGACAGACAAGACACAATGAAGCTGCGTCAGGCGAATAACATTGCGTCTGTCACTGTGATTGAGTCTCTACTAAAACACCGCATTAAACGACTTTCCCTTTTTTAGCATTACAGAACACTCTTTTATGAAAAATTAATGACTTTGGATTTGGTCGTGCAGTTATAGGGGGTGTCCCAGCTAACTTTAGCCAGAGTTTAAAAATATGCAAATGCCATTTAGTTGGACAGAACAAAGATGATGTTATTTGTCGTCGCTTGGAGATACTCAAACTATATTTTTTTTCGTTCTGCCTAATAAGATAATTAGTCTTACTTAATTATTTGACTTCTCAAATTCTATAACTAGATGAAAACTGTCAATGAGAAAAATGTACGGCGACATGAAAAACTCCCTGTAAAGCTTTCTGTTTACTCAATACGTGCTACATAAAAGCGTTTTCCCGAGCGTGAAAGAAGCCCGCAAATGCACACTAAGTTGCCGCTCGACTGGACGCTCGACGCACCCTTCGTTTATTCGCGGGCTTCTTTGTACAACCAAATTCTTCATACAACCAGGCACGTCGCGTTTTCTTTATTCTTCAAAAAGAACTGAATCCCAGGCTCGAAGCACATGCACAATTAATTTATTGGCTGGACCTTTTACCAGAGAGAATAACTACTTTTCTTGCATTGTTCACCGATCCCGTCACGTCGGTCGGCCCACCTAGCTCGGTAGTGCCTTCATCAAAATGCTCTTTAGTGGACTCTTAATATAATTTTACTTAAGCACCACTAAATATGTGTTGCATTGTTTTTTTTCTTTTTTTGCAAAAGTTCTTCATTTTTTTGGTGAAACTTATGCAGAATAAGCGAGACAGAGGAAAGGGGAAATGCACAGAGGTTAACCAGAGGGGAAGATCCGGTTTGCTACCTTACGCTGGGGAAAGAGGGGAGGGGGAGGGTAAAGTGATAACAAGGTAGAGATAAAGAAAGAAAGGAGCATAGACACACAATCACAGTCGGTCACTGTCGCCGCATACTACCACCACACAGCACAGTAACATTTGCAACAATATAGACATATGTTCAGGCTACAGCCCCTTGTCCATTTCTGTTGCCTTTAAAAACTGCGACAGTGCCTTCGTCACCCTCTGGTGCGACGACTTGGGATTATGGCATTTTAAAATAAGTTCATCTGTTAGAGGTCTTCGGTCAAAGCGCGCCATCGCGTTAGCGAACGTTCGTCTCTGTAAATTATAGCGAGGACAGTCACAGAGAAGGTGTTGGAGTCTCCTCGTTACCACAGTCATCACACGAGGCATCGTCGGCCCATCCGATTCGGAAAGCAAAAGACTTCATGAACGTCACCCCTAGCCATATTCGACAAAGCAGGGTAGCTTCGCGACGCTTAAAAATGTAGCAATGCTCCATACATAAATGGCGCCACATTGTACACACTCAGGATGTAGAGTTTACGAGAAACTGAATGTTATTTTTATTGTTTTGTCATGAGTGAAGAGAACTGGCAGAAAGCAAGTCACATACACAAATATATACACCATGACTGAAAGGGTCAGTAAAGGAGTCATTGCGCCAGAGATCTGGCAGCCACGGCGCGTTCTTCCCTGTAGCCTCGCATTGCCTTTCGTGCATGTTCTTGAGGTGAAGAAGTTCTTATTCTTTCTTTTTTCTGCCGAGGTCTTTCTTAGAGAATTACAAACGATCGCGAGCACCTAAAGCAAAGGCGCAGTAGTAACAAAACGTGGGAACCAATCCAGATGCCAGAGATCGTTACTCGAACGGTGACATGGTGCAGTGTCGGAGGCGCAGGCGAAATAACGAGCACCCTGAACAAATGAGCACAGTTGCGCACAGTGCTCCTTTTGTGACTACTATGCCCCATCCATCCGTCATTCGTCTTTGCTGTGTTTCTGTTTTCGGGCTCGGTCAGATCTCCCTGCGATGGGGCAGTGACCCCAAGGAAGCATACGGTGAAAATGGCGTCAACGTCTCGGAATCACGAAGTATGCAAGCATGCAAGGAAGTACATGTCTACACTCTCCAACGAGACAATCAGATGTATTACAAACACATTATTTTTCTTTTGCATCTCTATAGAAGATTGTATTTGTATGTGTTGGTATATACGCTTACATTTCAGGTATACCTGTAAGATTGTGTAAGTTTGCATTTTGCTACGGAACTTTGTTTCGTTATTTGCGTAATTTTTATGTATAATTTTTCAAAAGTTATAAACTGATTGTGTTTGTTGTCGCTGTAGTCGCCAATGCGGGGGCCTGCGGCATTGTCAAATTGTCGAAACGACAGCTTTTGCCGCACGCCCCTTTGTATCGTTACACTGTATTATTACATTATTAGTAGAACCCTGGGAGGTTCTACTGGGACACATAAATACCCAAGAAAGTGGATGGAAAAAGAGCGCCGTGGTAGCTCAATTGGTAGAGCGTCGCACGCGAAATGCGAAGGTTGTGGGTTCGGTTCCCACCTGCGGCAAGTTGTTTTTTCATCCACTTTAACTTCCATTAATTTATTATTTCGTTATTTAATTTACTAAGCACAAGTAATTTCCCCTATGTTGTCCTTGGTGTCAGTGTTTGTTGGCTTCTTATGATATTAACATATTTATGCTTTTCATGGGGAGTGAATGCGTTGCAATCTTTTGCTACGCTTAAGCTCACGTTGACGGCAAAGTTCGGCTGCTATCTAGACAACCATTTTGAGGTTGGCTCTCGATATCATGACCAGAATACCTACCTTATCATAGCAGCGAAAGCAAACGATAAATGAACAGCTTATCGTAGAGATTTACGGCGCCACTGGCTTGTATTGGGGTGGCATCCAGTTTAGCATACGCTGTTCGTACGTGGTAGCTCGCGCCTTGAAACGATCGACGTACACAAACGCATGTGCTCGTCAACACCCTCAAGTTTATTAGTCGCAATGGTGCAAAATAATTTCGCACCATCGCATATGGTATAGATATGCTTCTAACTGGCCGTACTTTAAGCACTGCTGCGAGAAATTAAAAGACGCAGATATGGAACTCATGAACAATTAAAACACTCTCGGCTCACGTTTGCTCGTGGAAGCTCAGTCGTGTGTTCGCGACAGCGAGTCATGAATTTCTCGTGGCGAAAACACGCTGTATTAACGGCAAAGAGCACAACGAACTGAGTTAAGTGAAACCACCAGGGCAAATATCAGGTGAAGGCCGTTCGAAACTCTGTAGAAACGTGGTAACCGCGCTAGTCGCACAGACAAGGCATCCGCCAACCACGTGGTACTAACTGCACAAAATTTTGTATTTACTTTCATTGTTCTTGATGCGCTTGCCACCCTCAGTTTCTGCGGCCAGCTAATTGTATCCATAAGTGAAATAACCATAAATTTTAATGGGAAGCATTATTGTCGACTGAGTCATCGTCTTTCCTGCCACCTTTGTCTACCCATTTCCGTGGGCCGATGCCGAAGGCAGTGAAGTCTTGTAAAGTAGAGCGGTCACTTCGTGATCTTGTAAACAGGGTAATGACATGTAACGACCTCAAAATTCAGAGTGGACATGACAGCGGGCTTGTCCACATGACTTTGCAAAGTTTCGTGACGCAGAATTCACAGCGTTATGCAATGTGTCGCCCAGACTAACCCGTTCGAATAATTATTCTGCATGGCAGGAATATTTTTCGTTTTATGTCCCACATTAACAACAACGTCCTTTTCAATTTGAGCCCATTTGAAACGTGCTCTCTTTACGCACTATGTTTGGTTCTGCTCCTTAGTTCCAGAGATTTTGTCTAGGTAGAGATATTGTGCGTTTGCACAGCCAGTAATTTCGCTCTATCGTCGTTATCATTGTTTGATATATCTCAAGTAATTTGTTTCATCGTAACTGGTTTGGCGGCTGTGAAAGTCCGTCATGCCTAACTACAAATTGATTTGAAAGTAACAACCTATATTAAATGTAAATTATATGTGTTTACGTCAGTGGAGAGGAAATTCGAATCATGTTGACCGCACATTGAAGGAGAATTTACAGAAACACACTTCAACGCTACTTTAGCCCTCGGTGTCGGGCCCAGAACAACAAACAGCTACACTAATTTAAGAAATCTCAGTGCTAAAGTCTCAAAGAAGTTAATTTGTCAACTTGGCGTCATAGATAAACATAATTCTCTTGCATCTTTCACAAATACCCATATATCGCATCAGGTTGAGGTTAGGACTTTGCGGCGTATCATTGAAGCCTCTTGCCTAAACAACCTTCTATGGAGCAAAAAAGGTCTTGAAACAGTTCGTAGCCACACTTCTTACAGTTCTCATTGCGAATTAATAATTTCCAAGAACTATACGCTGTATCTGACGCCTTTGGTTGTTGGGCAATTTAGGAGAAAAGGCTCCAAGATTTTCCTACTATGGCTTTTATATCTAGAGTAGCTTTTGTCATTCAGGCGCACGAAGTATAAGTTGCTCACTTCACACATAAAAATATACACAAGCAAGTATTGAAGAGCCTCTTTAGCATGCCAGGACCAGCAGCGAATTTTATGCTTTCTTTCTTTGATTTTGCGATTGCGCTTCTCGCAAGCAAACATTCTGGATAACTGCCCGCGAAAGATGGAGCAACATTTTTACGCGCGCTTCTGGTGATTTTAGCGAGCTCTGTTGCTCTTACAGCTACGCATTGGATTTCAACACACATTGCATTGCCCCCTACACGCTCCGCGTTCCCCTCCATTTGCGCGCACCTTGCGTTTGGGTTCTCGTCGCGCCGATCGATGCTTGTGACCACACCGCTTGCGCCCGACCAATGCCACATTGTTTCCCGCGGCTGACGTTCTCGCACATCGGTGGTTGCGCGTTTCTTTTCTGCCACCTGCTGATTTCGCTCAACCATGTAATTGTCGTTAGGGAAACGGTTCCGCTTTGATTCCGTTGATTACATCGCGCTACACAAAGCATAAATTCGCACCCGGTCAGCACGAGCTCCAACTAGAACCTTCACGTTTCATTTGTTTTCGGAGCCACAATGCGTAATGAACGATTTCGTTCTCCGTTCCTTTTCGCTCTTCGTCAATAGTTCGAACGCCGCAGAGCTGTCGTTATCAGCGAGTTCGGACACTCGCTGGGCGCAGCAGATGATAACAAAAGAACAATATGAAATAAATGAATAATTACCAAACGCGGACGCGGTCCAAGCGAAACGGAACAATATAGTAATATTACTTTCATCGACATTCGACAAAGCGACAGTCCGCATTATACATTGCGCATTCGGCAAAACGAAGGCGGAGGGATGGACAGGGACACAGAAGCCCCGCCTGTGCTCTTCATTTTCAACCTTTAGAGCCTGCATTAATCAGCTGAAAGTAACATATTACCAACATGTCCATCTTCCGTATTCGAGCTCATTGCAAAATTTCCATACTTTATCTGTTTCCTATTTCCAGGTGCCTGTTATTTAAAATTGAACACGGAGTGCCTCGGCGATAGCATTCACAAGAAGACGGCCTAAATGAACAACATAAGCTTTTTTTTTTCTTAATCCGCATTCAGGCTGCTCTAATTCACTCTTCTTTGATGCGCAGCTGCATACCCGATATTTGCAGCGCCCTTCCCAGAGTTGCTGTACTTGGAAGAGGACAACCAACTTACTTTATTGTCACCAGTCGACGACCTCTTCACCATTGCTCTCTTGTCCTACAGCCGTGGTTTTGACACCTTCGAAAAGCGAGAGAGAAACCGAGAAAGCGTACCGAAAAAAAATTATGCCGCGTGGAATTTGGTTGGCGCTCCCCGAGTAGTGGCTCCTCACATGCTTAGTCCACAAGTACTCCCCGCTTGCGCAGCACGAAAGGTAAAAATCGAGACAGATAAGCAAACCTCGCCGCTAACCACGCAGTCGACGAACGCGGTCACTGCTCCCACTTCTCTTCGAGCGACTCGCAATTATTGCTGTTCAAGGGCTACCAAATTCTGGAACCTTGATCGGCTCGCTGTCTGTTTCTCAAGCGATAATATTGTTGAAGAAAGCACGAAGGAAGGCGCATGAAATTAACGTGTTGCTTCGAAGTTTCCGCTTGCGCACATCCATTCCATTAGTATCTTATTGTTGTGTTTTTCCAGTGATCGTGGTATTTATGCTAGGTCTCAACGGTAAAAAGAGTTAAAGGAAACTCGAAATGCCAGCAGGAGATGTGTTTGCTGCGTCGCACGTGTCGGTGTTTCGGTCGCTGACTCCGTAAGCTCCCTTTTTGACCTTTTACACTTTCAAGCCCCTCAGTTCGTGGAACTTGCGGGGCCGTCTCGGTTTAACTCCCTTGCATTTCCCCATAATGTGGTGATATCATCACTGAGACGATGGTGTCAGTGAAAATCATTGCACGTGACGACACTGGGCTGCCAACAAAAAGTTGCAGACCTACCCTTAGCTATAATTCTTAGCAGTAGAGTGTTCTGAACGCAGTAGTCATAATAATAATGATTTTTAACTGCTCCTTTGTTTCCGTTGGCGGAACGAAAGTACTTGCACTGTACGCCTTGACGAGGGACACCGTTATAAGAGTGGAGCGATACGAAGCCAACCATGACGCGTGACATCGTTCTCGGTGTGTTTTTTTAGGAGAGTGACGACGAAGAAACGCGTTAATCTTCTTCCAGTGGACAGATTTCTACTCGCGTTTGAATACGGAATTATCACAGGAACTCTAATTTGAGTTCAAGTAACTCCTGTTCAAGAAAGTAGGCTCAACAACTTCTGCCGGTATTCTTGCGGCACTCAAATTTAGGCAAAACTCAGTGATATATGAGGTCTCTCCCAAAAGTTCACGTACTGAATCAGCGAAGAAGTGGAGAGGGTATGGTAATGCTGCTTAATGGTCACCCCACTCGAGAGTACACCACTGACCTTCCCCATTCCAGCACGCGCTGAATTCTGGTATGACGAGCCAGAATATTATGCATAATGTTTGCGCAACCAATTTATGGCTATTGTATTAATAGAGACCAACTAAGAGACAAAACTCACAGATGGCAGGGTCCCCGTGCTTGTCTGAAACGAACGTTTAGTGTCACCACTCGCTTCACCGTTTCAACTCTTCCTAACACACGGATTACTCAGATTTAGCAATCTACTGCACTCAAAACTGAGTTTACGCAACTTCCAACAGTAGGGGCACGGGAAGACACAGCGCATGAAACCATATCGGCCCCCCCTTGCACGTTTCCCCTTTGCCCTGGCACCCGCCTCACGTGACATCCAACTATGGCGCACTATCCCATGGGTTCCCATGGTTTCGTGTGTACGCTCACCTGTAGTCGCACTGATGCGACCCACAGAACCCGCGACAGGGCTAGAGGAGTGAACACGCGCTCTCTCTTTTAGGCAGGCCATAGGGCAACGTGCACTCGATCATGTGACCTATACCGTTGGGAGCGCAGCCAAAGGGCGCGCATCAAGTCACCATCCTTCTCGGCCCAACCTCGATTGCTTGCACTCGCACCCGCAGCACAGCGAGTGAGGGCCACCGCTTATTTTCCTTGCACTTGGATCTTGAATAATTGTTTTCACAGTAAAACAATATGCTAAAACTATGTCTGCTTTAGTTCAGCGCTTTTGGGAAGGCCTTCTAGGCTCCAAACATCTGCTAATCTCAAGATCACGGGTGCAGTCATAGTAGTAGTGGCCGCATTTAGATGGCAGCGAAGAGCAAAAAGGCTCATCTGTTCAGATGTAGGTGCCCGTTAAAGAACCCAAGGTGGTTATAATTAATCCATATACCACCATTACTACATGCCTCATAATCATATGGTGCTCCCGGCACGTAAAACTCCCGAATTTAATTTTTGAAGCGCTGTTTAATTTGCCCATCACCCCATGGTTTCACCTGGGTTGGTATGTCCATCCATCCGTCCGTCTGTCCATCCATCCATCCATCCATCCATCCATCCATCCATCCATCCATCCATCCATCCATCCATCCATCCATCCATCCATCCATCCATCCATCCATCCATCCTTCCGCCCCTCCGTCCGTCCGTCCGTCCGTCCATCCATCCATCCATCCATCCATCCATCCATCCATCCATCCATCCATCCATCCATCCATCCATCCATCCATCCATCCATCCATCCATCCATCCATCCATCCATCCATCCATCCATCCATCCATCCATCCATCCATCCGTCCATCGGCTGGTCGGTCGGTCGGTCGGGGGTCGGATTCTCGTAGACTAGATTCCTCCACACTCCTTAAAAAAAGGAATAGGCGCGTCCGGCTGTCACATTCCAATCTCAGAGCCCCAGTACTGCAGCCGGATGTTCTAGCCACTACGCCACCGGCGCGCTTGCACTTCCCGTGTGCCAACACCAGTGAGCTCTTTCAGATATGTGTTCGCCACGTGTTGACTGTGATGATGATTTCCATACTATGGCACATACCCAGAACAGGGGATTTACCAAGAAGCCTATCATGCCACCAACTAGCTATTTGAGAAGATCGCCGCCTATGGATAATTATTATGATTTTTATGATCATGATCAGTTAATATTTCGGTTCACCGCATGACGAAGGCCTTTCCCAGTGATCTACAATTACCCTTGTGGTGCGCTAGATGATTCCAAGTTGCATACAAATTGAGAGCTGAGAGAGAGAAGGAGAGAAAGGAAGGAAGAAGGAAAGGCAGGAAGGTTAACCAGACTGAGTCCAGTTTGCTACCCTACACGTGGGGAGGGGAATGGGGAGTGAAAGAGATAGAGAGAGAAGGTAGGTGTAGGATGACTATAGTCGGGCACTCAAATATGTTGCCCTCAGGTAGTGTAAAAGCGCTCGAACTGCTTTCTGGGCTAATGAACTGTGAGGCCAAGCTCCCAAGATCTTCTCTTCCGTAAATGGCCTGTCGTCCATTGTATTTAAGGCACACTGGAGAGTCTCACGTTGATTATCGAAGCGAGAACAGTGGCCCAGAAGGTGACTGATGGTCTCTTCACACTTGCATTTATACCTTGCTGTTCCAGGAATAGTGAAGAAAGCTAACCTGACCACCGCGGCTCTCAAGCAGATCACATTGGAACTTTTACATTGTTCATACGCTAACCGAATCCATGTTTGCACGGATGCTTCCGTCTCGGAAAATTCTACGGGCGCCGTTGTTCCACCATCTCAATCGGTGGTCATCAAGCTTATGACTTCACACGTAACGACATCTGCAGGTTCCGAACTGGCCCCTCTTCGCGCTGCCGTCGAATACATTGAGAGCTGAGCTAGTTGATGCGCTTTCGCACTTGGAATGTTTGCGCCTGCAAATTTCCTCATGTCCTCACCCCACCTAATTTTCTGCCGTTCTCGACTGCGCTTTTCTTCCCTTGGCACCCATTCTCTCAGTCTAAGGATCAACCGCTTATCTCTGGTACGCATTAAATGGCCTGATCAGCTATATTTCTTTTTATAGTCATGACTGTTGATCTCATAATTTCCATACTATGACAAATAGCCCCAGTGAGGAATCGGCCAAGAAGGAGCTGGTACAATAAAATTAAATAAGAAGAAATGAAGAAATACAAATCAATATAAGATTTGTCACATTGCGTAACATGGTTACGCGAGAGCGTATGCACGCGCCAGGTTCCAGAACTCGCAGTAGTTCTATAGTCGGATACAACTTTAGAAAAAAGGGGGCGTTTACTCCTCCGAGGCGAACGCACACAAGCATCCACCAATGGGCGCGCACTCTGGACCGACGTCATGCGCCGGACGGCCGGTGACTTCGCCGCTTCGGTCATCTGGGCGGGGCCTCCCCTTTTTTCTAAAGTTGTATCCGACTATAGATAAACAGGGCCAAACTGATTTAATATTCATAGATTTCGAAAAGCATTCGACCGTCTGTCTCACACTAAACTGCTGTTAAAGCTACAAGCAATACTTAAAAATGATTTCTTGATTTGATGAATTTCAGCATATCTGTCGTTAAGGCGGCAAAGTGTGTTTATCGACGGCGAGCGTTCTGGATCAGCATCGGTTCGTTCGGGCATTTCACAGGGGTCCGTCCTTGGGGCTCTTTTCTTCCTAATCTTTGTCAGTGACTTAATAGAAGACGTAAACGTGAAAATACGTTTATTTGCCGACGACTGTATACTATATAAAGAAGTTAATAGCGTGAATGATCAGGTCCACTTGAATTCTTCGCTAGCGAAGGTAGAAGCGTGGTGCGCCCCATGGCAAATGAATATTAATGCAAGGAAAACGGTTGCTATGTCAGGAACACGAAAACGCCACCCCTTAAAGTTTTCTTACAGTTTCAGTGGTAATAATATATCTGCGGTTAGTAGCTACAAATACTTAGGCCTCGTAATTTCATCCGACCTTAGATGGAACGGATCACATATCTCATATTTCAAAAAAGGCAATGCACCAACTTGGTTACTTGAGAAGGTCGCTTCGACAGTCCACACAAGAATTCCGTCTTTTAGCGTACAAAATGTACATTAGGCCAATTCTTGAGTACGCCTCGGTAGTATGGGACCCGTACACCCTGAAGAACATTACTCAATTGTAAAACGTTCAAAGAAAATCTGTTAGATTTGTATTTAACCGTTATAGCTGGCAAGTATATCTGACTGTTCTTATTAACAAAACTAACCTGGAAACATTAAAATTAAGGCGATATAGGGACCGTCTGAAATACATGTATTTACTTTACCATGATATGTTGGAGATAGATAAGGATATGTATATTACTTTATTTACTAGGCGTGCAACACGATCTAATCATCCGAAGAAAATAAAGGAGTTTTTTTACAGAACAAACGTATTTAAAAACACGTTTTTTTCCTCGGACGATAGGTGAGTGGAATGCGCTCTCCGCCAGTACAGTGGAATGCCCGACCGTCCAGTCATTCTGCAACCAGCTCAATAGCATTTAGACTTGATGTTATGTGTATGTATATGTATGTATAAATGTAATTGTTCTTTTTCCTTTTTGATTTACAATATACGAAAGTGCTACTTTCGCTTGCTTGTCATTACTATTTGTAGATTTTTAGCTGCTCAACCTACCGAGCATGCGCGATGTCTTTCAGCATACCAGTATGAATGCAATGCGAATCCTTGTTATCAATATCGCGCTGTTATCAATATGCTCTGTACAGCTTTTGTGGTTCAACGAATATCCGTATTTTAAAATATATTGAAATTTTGTGATGCTTTCATCTGTGGAATTTTCTGTATGGCTTGTGTGGATCAGGGAATATGTGTATTGCAATGTATTGAATTCTTGTAATGATTTCTGCTGTTAATTTCTTTTTGTTCATCTCTATACAGCACTGTCCACTCCTGCCCAAGGCCTAAGACTAAGGCTGGTAGTATCCTTTAAATAAATAAATAAATAAATAAATAAATAAATAAATAAATAAATAAATAAATAAATAAATAAATAAATAAATTAATTAATTAATTAATTAATTAATAAATAACGCCAAAGACGCAGGAATACAATGGGCGAATTCATAACATTTCATCAATCGCTTCATGAATAATTCGCTTTTGATTCCAACATATCTTTCTTACTTATTTTTTAAATTAGGCTCCAAGGACGATGCAAAGTTGGGATGCTCCTGCAGCTCAGACGAAGGTGCAAATATCGTTATTGTGCCTTCTCTAGCGTTGATTGCCCACCGGATTACTATCAGAAGCGCTTGGTTTTTATCGGCAGCAATTAGTTTGGGAAAATCGTCTGCACCCAAGATTCTTACGGAAAACTTGTAAATTAATAAGGTTTCGGTCAAGGTGGTAGCAGCAATGCTCGCACCAGAGCTAACATTCTGGGGCAAGAAATGCGAACACAAAGTTGAGCTGAAGTTGCAAAGAAAGTGAAAAAAAAAGTTGACAGTATACTGGAACAGCTGCGGCCAAGTGCGCCAAACTGCGCCGAAGCATGCGTAAGAATGAAATACCTTTTTCCGTCGATGCTTTGCTGCTAACAAAATTGCAACCAAAACCAACAACATGCTATTATCATCATTATAGAGGGAAGCAGAGATCCGCCCATGTAGTTTTTCATGCAGTGAGAAACTTTATGGTTTTGTCAGGGTGGTCCGGGTTTTTCTCTGACAGACAGACAATGTAGTGCCGCTGTACCGTCTTACTGGCTCTTTACTTCGGTGTTCATCGAACCCGCGTGATACCGCAGGTTAGGTTTTGCCGAAGGAGAATGTCACATTCTAGGGTTAAAGTTAAGACTTTTCTATGTTTAAGGATGATAGCGGGGCTTTGCAATAGAGCCGCTGCGATCCGAATCACACGTGGTGGATAATTAAGAATGGTATTAGCGAATGAGCTCGAATGTGGTACACGGCGAGAGCCGCCACTTCGATGGGTTCCGCCTTGTTCGTCGACGCAAAACTTTTGCGTCGAGTTTGGTTCGGTGGAATAGCGTCGCCGAGGTAAAAGCAAAACCTTATTTGCGTGTCGCGCATGCACAATGGCGCGGACACTACTTTTTCTTTTTTTGTGGCCCCAAACCTTCGTGGCCCCTGTTCGACAACTCCCTAATGTGCATGGCATGAGAGGACATGAGCATATTGCATGATGTCGTGTATCGATCTTGCGGTAAGCCTCTGCTCACAAGCCGGGACTGTCACACTGTGTTGCATCCTGGGTTAATTAGGACGCGTTTGCTGACGATCTGTCAGTGGTGCCTTCTCTGCGCCGTATTGACAAACCCGGCCATAGCGCCCTGTGTGCGTCGCGGTATGGAGGAGCGTTGCGTCCTTTCCTGACCGCGTTTGCAGGGTAAGCCTTGCGCCAACCTGTCTCCACAACATGTCGACTATATCAATTAGTATTTACATGGTATATCGTAAGCACAGGTGCGTTGGACCCTGTGCCTAAAGTGCTTGCTGCTGCGTGAAGTCGGTTTTTTGCGTGTGCCAGGACCTGCGCCTCAAGGTGAAATGACTGTTCCACCATTAATTTGTGTAAAGGATAAAAAAGGACGGGAGAGTAAAGGAAAATCCAGGTCAAGGTGATCGTGTTTTTTCAGTACCTCAGCATTATAATCGACTACTTTGTTGCTCAAGGCCACAATATCGATGCAGCTCTTTGCATGGAGGTTATCGTCTGTGCCACGTTTTACCTTTTTATTCGAAAGGCGAAAACTACCTTCGGCACTACGATGATGTGACGGTGCATTCTGCATTGATAGCACGTGAATATTTGGCGCGTGATTTCATCAGTGTGTTCGATCATCCTCCAGAATGTTCCGTATCTAGCCCCCTCTGTGACACTTTTTTGTTTCGTAAATGCAAGCGCGTGCTGTGGAGGTCGTCGCAACAAATAAAAAAAAAAGACGGCAGATCTCACGCCCTGTGGGAAACGATGCTATGCGAAGCAGCGTGCGGGGAGCCTACCAAGTTAACGAAACGACCATGAGAGCACCAAGACGTATACGGCTGTTTCATGACCTACACGACAGCCATGTCATTAAATTCATGAAATGACCTATCATTAATGTTCGTCGTACACTCTTGTCATACTCTCAGTTTTGCTGCATACCGAGTTAACGAAAAGACCATGAGAGCACCAAGACGTAGGGGGCTACATATATGTTCTCAGAGGGGTGGATGTTCGCCCAGAAAAGCTTCCCAGTTAAAAAAAAAAAACTACATTGCTGCTGAAGCACTATATCACCGGCGTCTGTAGCACTGGCATTTTTCGTTCACAACAGCAGGCACCCATCAACTTATCATCGACCATCCTGTTCTTATCATCTTTAATTATTCTTTTTCGCCCCGTTTGTCGGCACACTACCACGAGAGAGCGTCGTGTGTTTTCGCGATGCCGGTGGTGTGTTGTAGCCGCCGGTGAATTTAGCCATAGCGATCGAGACCGGCACCATGCTTAACCTGAGCATCTCTTGCAGTGTCACAGTGGTATTTGCCAGCCGTCGAGCAGATCAGTGTCTGTTGGAAACGTAGAATGAAGGCGTGACGCTTCCCTGCGGGCATTGGTACATCCTTCAGGAAACAGAAGGTGTCGCAGGTGCACACATGAAAGGAATTTGTTTTTGAGGTTCTGAAGGCAAGCACCCTATTGACCGCGGTAGTTTGGGCAGGACCATAGAAAGTGTTCAATGATTTCCTGTCTCAGTGGAAGTAGTACCAAGCGGAGAGTCGGCACATCCCGTATTAGGTAACAACGTAGGTGTATACGTAGATTCTCTCCTTACTCGACGTAGTAGCGGGGTTTGCTCACAATATGCAGTTACGCAGGGCGCATGGCGCATGTGGCGGAATACAACGCAGGGCGCATGTGGCGGAATACAACGCGATACAAAGTGAGCATGTACGGATGTCCAATTTTTGTAGCTCGATTGCTTTTAAGAACTTTGACTTCAGGGGCACGTGAGAGTGATGTGTATGCAAGAGCATCAGCTTCGTCCTGTTTAGCAATGCCAATGGGAAAGTGAATCCGCAATACATTGAAGCCTTTCCTATAGGTCTTTAATGAAAGACAGTGACTTGCGTGGGAATTCGCTAAATGGTAAATCGCGGCAATGTTCCTGCAGTGCAGACTTCAAGTCCGCAAAGAGTAACCTATCTCAAGTCAGCCTCTTTGATTTTTCTATAATAAATTCTATCTATCTTTTTCTGTCTTCTTCTAGTGGCTCGCGTGTAATCAGTCTAGAACAATATTGGCTTTGATATTTGCGTTGTAATTATCGTTAGAATTGAGGTGTAGTTTCGTTAGCATTAACTTTAAGCTCTGAATAGATTAGATAGAAACCGTTTACATTGAACAAGATCTTGGGACCATGGCCTTGCATACTGCAGCTACAAAGGGCCACAAAAGCACTGCTACGATTCTTGAAAGCTATTGTATCGAGTGACTGTCTGTGATCCGGACTGAGTAGCCGTCAGTGATATAGAGCAAAGAACTGTTACCACATTGGCAATATCGATAGTGGACTTTCCCTTCTTCTTTTAATCTTTCCCTCCCCTTTTCCCTTCCCCTAGTGTAGTATAGCCAACCAGGCACACTCCTGGTTAACCTACCTGCCTGTCTTTTATCATTTTCTCTATCTCACATGTTAATTAAAGCGAAGTTTTCTTTCCGCAAATTTTACCGGTTTGCATGATTACCTGGCTGCTGGGTGCTAGTTGCTGTTAGGTCGGTAGCTATCTCAGGGGATATATCTGTATATTTGTGGATATAAAAACATACGAAAGATATATATGTGCTGAAATGAAGTTCCAGCGAACGGACTGATATAACCCCTGTATGCTGACCAATTATGCGCATCTTTGTTCTGCATAACAAGGAGAATACAGAAGATATATATAGCTTCCTACATAAAACCTGAACATATAATGTCATCTCACTGATCTGTTAACGGAATGGTGATTTATATTCGGCGCATTCTTTAAGTTACTTTATTTTCATTGATTTAGCCATTCGGTATGTGCCATTGGGGTTGGGTGCCTTCTTGGCCCATCCTCTTGATCGAATCTGCACACAGGAGTTGCATAATCGCTAAGTGTTGCTTCATATTTGTCGTACTTTTCTGTGCTCACACCTGCCATCACCCTTTTCACGACAAGCATCATGTATCGCCTTCGTCCTTGTGACATCGCTGGGTCTGCGCCTAGCACGGCTCATCCAGCTGAATTATAGCATAGCATGAAAGTAAACAACCCTGTACACATTGCCGGCAGTTGTAGAGCCTTTATTTACCGGTTTCGCTAAATCTTCGGATAACAGATTCCAACATATGCGTTGGACCTTAGTGTTTGTTCCGCGCCAATATACGCTTCTGTAGATAGTGTAAGGTATACCCCATATTATTATTTTTTTATGAATAACGCATACGTGCAAGGACTGTCCCTGGATCATGCAACTGTTCATTCTAATTCTCTTTTCTATTTTCTGGGATGGCAATGGTCTGCGCAGCGCTCAATCTACGTTATGCCCAGTCGTGAACGGCGGATGATAGAAATAAACTTGTGCGGAAGGAATCGTTTCATTGTAGCGATCCTATTTATGCTGTCTCCCCTTTATATTTAGACGTTAAAGCCACTGCCGCATAATGTTGGCTGTAGGCTCTATCAAGGTGTCTTCAAAACGAATATTTTTCAGAAATCTCGTTCATTTTTGTTTCGCAAACGCTTGCGAGTAAAGGGAATTCGGATTGAAATGAATTGCCCTACTTCATTATTCATATAGGCGTAAGCGCAGGTGCTTGCGGGTGCTATGAATACAGGGGGCCCGCGACTGCGTCCTAGTTAGGGCAGCTCGTAAACCCAGCCGCGCGAAGCGACAGATAATGAATGAGCTGGGCGAAACATTGCGCTACCCTCTCTGAGACGAGGTGCGTTCACAGAACTGGCGGTCTGTTTTTGGGTCGACTTCGGCGAAAAGCGCCTGCATAAGTTACAGCTCGTCTGCGCAATTATCTTTTCTTCTTCAGGCGGTGAAAGTCGGTGGGTGAAAGAATGCGTTCCGAAGCGTAGCGTGGCAGGCGCTGACGAGTTGTGTGGTTACTTTATCCGCATCCGTGTGTGCGAACTACTTTTTGCGAAAAGTGTGCATTGTGTAGCATTTACCTAAACGATGTATGTTGTGCTTATTAATGCACTGTACAAGCATTAACCTGCACTCGTAATGACGCACGGAGTGAGCCAGAATCTATTATACGAAAGTGCATATTGGTTGGCCCGAACTAGTGTACGTAAGCCTGATGTCGCAAAACTGTATTTGTAGAAATGTAGGAAAGATAAAACTATGATTCTCGCCAGTGAAGAAGGCTGGTGGTGGTCGAGGCATCAAAGAAATGCAGCGACGCCGCACAAGTGTTCTAAATGTATCAGACCACGCGTATTTCACAAAATGTAGTCTATCGCCCACTACCCTAAGTGCAAAACCGAAAGCAGTAGTCAGAAGACGACGAGCAAGTTCTGCCTTTGCTGTTGCCAGTGCCTTCAATGATTCACGAGTTCTTACTTTACGGCCTGACAACCTGACTAATCGTCTGAATGTTCCTCGGGCTGTTTCCCGAATGCGTTCTACAACGGAATGTGGTAACTGACTTCAGGGACTGAAAGTGCGAGCACCCTTGAACACTGCAAGTCTGACAACGACACGAAGCGGCCATTTGTGGGTATGCGTTAGTGGGCCTTGCACCTCTTCCATTTCGGGAGTCACAAATGAGTTTTTCGTGTCGGGGGCTTCGTCGTGGTTACTATGCAGGCAGAACTTTGTGAAAAGGCGAATCCCGTTATAGCGTAAGACCAGTCCATCTGCAGAGATATGATTTAGCCGACAGGGTCGGGTGTTAGTGTTCGTGTCAAGTTTAAGCGCATTTAGGCTGCAGCTGAAGCTTTGGCTGCTGGAAGGAAGGCGAGAAGGAGAGAATCTGAAGAGAGGAAGTGAACGTTTTTGACCGTAAAAACGTTCGGTTTGCAATTCTAGAGGCGGGAATGTGGACGAGCGTGTAGAAACATTAGCGAGAGTGAAGCCTTCCTGGACAAAGTCTCACGTGGACAAAGGCGATTGGGCTGGGCAGTCAATCTCTAAAAAAAGAAATAAAAAGAAAACTTCAGTGCGTCTTTGAAGCATTTTGCTTTGGCAAACAGCGATTTCTGTGTTCTAATATATTGTCTGTATACAAAGGCCGTTCGTTTACGCATTGCACTACACACTCAACGTGTTGCCACAGTTCCAACCTTCAGATGGACTCCGGAAGAATGGATTTAGGTACGGCTTTACATGTTCTCAGTATGTGAGGCGAGGTACTGCTATATGCCGTATACAGTTACTCCATGGAGGTCGCGCTTTATTTGCAACGGTGCTCGTGTATCGAACGGCGAGTGACTACAGGTCTGTGGAGAGGCACCGCCCACGCGTTACCTGCAGCGTAGGCGCTTCTAGTTTTACGGGGAGCTGAAGGCCCCGACGAGGCTATCGAACGTGCTTTATTCTGTACGTGTGTGCCTGTGCGTGTATGGGTACATTTGGTATTCTTGTGGTCGATATAGGCGTCACCCCTTATTTCTCTGATATCTTGAGTAACTGTACCCCATTAACGTTCGCTTCTCTCTCAACTTCAGAAACGAAGGCGTCCACAGGTTGACGGAACAATAAAATAGACTGAATAATTTTATACCATTGCCACCTGGTTGTGAATGGGCTATGCTTTTCCGGAAAAAAAAAGGCAGACAAAACTAAAACGAAAAACGTCGGACAAGATGTCTCAGTTGTAGGTTTGGCTACAATAGCTTGGTTTGAGCGAACAAATGCCAGTTCGAAGCAGCACCAGTGCTGTCATATGAGTTCCTTTCGTTTTCGTCTTTAGCGCATTTTTATGAAAACTGTCCAGGTTTAGCTGTGTTGTTGATACACAGAATATACTATGAGTTTTTTGTATGGTCACCGGCGCCGACTTTCTTTCTCTCGCTGCGAAAAGCCGAAGCCATGTGCATGTTGATAAATAAATTGAAGCATATACACAACATACAACATAGCTTGTTGAATAAACCCACTAAATAACGTTAATAAAATCGTTGTCCTTAACGGGGAAACAATAAGGAAGTTGTTTATGACACCTTGCCTTTCTTTTGGGGGGCATAGTCGCCATGTATAAATAAGCAGATTTATAGTTTCATCATTTGAGTGATAGTAGTCCTTCCCAGCCTTTTTAAGGGACCACTGACAAGGGTTTCTTTTTCTTCATCTCCGTGTAGACTTACGGGCGCGTCAATCTTTCGCAGAGCATCTTTTGGTGGAAGCATCTGTAAAATTTAGCTTGCACTATTTTTTTTGCACTGCTTGCACCTCCGGAGGCACACTTTTCCCTTATTATGCTCCATTTTATAGCGCCTAAGTGCGGCTTCTCCTTCGCCTGGTTTCACATTGGTCCTGCGATCAGTCACACTTACAGGCTTTTGCGTTGCGTCTTACGACACGAGCCTTCAGTTATTCGTTAAGCTTACTTCTACGCCTAAGTGTAGGCGGTAGGCAGCCCGTCTGGGAAATCGGCGTGATTATGTTTGCAGCCGTGAGGGCAGCGAGCGCCGGAGACGGAAAGCGCCTGGAGGTGGAGAACAGAATCGCTGCGTTCGCGCTTTTTCCGTTTGTTCTTCGACGCCGCGGTGCTGACTGTGCATGTTCGTGGCGTTTCTTCTTTGCAAGTGTAGCAATATGTGCGTTTCCTGCGGTGCACCAGGCGTCGCACTGTCGAGATCAATGTATCGTATGCGGCGGCGTTCGCGCCCTTTCCGTTTGTACTTCGACGCCATGGTCATTGCAGTGCGTGTTTACGGGGTCCGTGGGGCTGCGCGTAACCCAGGTGTAGAAAGTAAAACGTCGCTGTAACTTTTGCGCATAAGCGTAACTGTCCAGCTCTTCAAATGGGTGGTGTCTGCCTGAAGCCACGAAGCAAGCGAACGAAGAAAGCGCCTGGAGGTGAAAAAAATCGCGCGCGGGGAAAAGTGCGAAGGAGCGCGAGCGCGGGGCAAAACAACACCACCTAGAGAAAATTGCAGGAAGGATTCAAGGCACTCAAGGCTCCTACGATACCTTACTGGTATCCTGTCTAACGGAGTTACCACCGACTTCTATTGCACACTCCTTAATGATGCTCACAAGATTGTCGTTCATTGATTCAACACTAAGGTCCTCTTCCTGAGTTAAAGCCGAATGCCTGTTCTGTAGCTTGGTCTGGAATTCCTCTATTTTCCCTCTTACCGCTAACTCATTGATCGGCTTCTTATGTACCAGTTTCTTCCGCTCCCTCCTCATGTCTAGGCTAATTCGAGTTCCTGCCATCCTATGGTCACTGCAGCGCACCTTCCTGAGCACGTCCACATCTTGTATGATGCCAAAGTTAGCGCAGTATATGAGGTCTATTTCATTTCTAGTCTCGCCGTTCGGGCTCCTCCACGTCCACTTTCGGTTATCCCGCTTGCGGAAGAAGGTATTCATTATCCTCATATTATTCTGTTCCGCAAACTGTACTAATGGCTCTCCCCTGTTATTCCTGTGCCTATGCCACATTCCCCCACCGCCTTGTCTCCAGCCAGCTCCTTGCCTCCCTTGGCATTGAAGTCGCCCATCAGTCTGATGTGTTTTGTTTTCACTCTACCAATCACCGTTTCCAAGTTTTCATAGAATCTTTCGACTTCCTGGTCATCATGACTGGATGTAGGGGCGTAGACCTGTACAACTTTCATTTTGTACCTCTTATTAAGTTTCACAACAAGACCTGCCACCCTCTCGTTATTGCTATAGAATTCCTGTATGTTGCCAGCTATATTCGTATTAATCAGGAATCGGACTCCTAGTTCTCCTCTCTCCGCTAAGCCCCGGTAGCACAGGACGTGCCCGCTTTTTAGCACTGTATATGCTTCTTTTGGTCTCCTAACTTCACTGAGCCCTATTATATTCCATTTACTGCCCTCTAATTCCTCCAATAGCACTGCTAGGCTCGCCTCACTAGGTAACGTTCCGATAACACACATCCCGATAACACTAGATAACGCACATCCCGCAGCCACAGTCAGAGGCGGTCAACTCAGCGTGCCTCCGCTTATACCGTCCTCCTCCACGACACTTAACCTCTTTTCTCCTTCTCCGCTTCGCTGAACGCCACCTAGGCTTTCCTCTAGGTGACGTTGCTTTGCCGAGCACTCTAGAGCGCTAAGCGCACTCCTCCTTACTTTCCACAGCGTGCGATTACCTTCTCCACCTCCAGGCGCCTTCCTCCTCAGGTTTCTTTTGCGGCGACACATAATCTCGCTGATTTCACCGACCTGGCATGTACCCTAACAGGAGGATTAAGAGGAGCAAAGCATGTACATGCGAAGCTGCATCCTGATTGATTTAGAAGCGGTCGATGCCCAGCAAAGTTAGACTAGCGGTATCACAGCTCTTCTGATCATACAGGTGTAGCTACATGTCTTGAGAAAACCTATAGCTTTTCTATCTGCTTTCAGTTTTTGCAGCGATCACTCAAGACCAATGCCCAAGAGGAAAACACCGGCGCTCGCTATTCTTGTATTTCGAATTGGCATTGCTTATCGCACACACTTAATCTGATTTGGCTCTGCTTGCAGTCCGCTTACACAATGTCCGAAAAAAGTCCACCCTTGCCGTCCATGACGAGGCAACATTGATCGTTTCCTCACATTATTTTTCTGTTGTCTCGGCATCACCATTCTCTTCTGGTGAGCTGCGAGTCGTCCAATTAGCAAATTAGGTTTGCTTCGCCAAGGCGTCGCCTGGTTCACTAATTTGCCCCGTTCCTTCAGGCCAGTCGTCTTAGTCGAAGACGAAGCCAACGCTTGTACAGCGGACTGACAAGAATGGTGAAGGAACGCAGGAAAATCAGACCGCACATGACTGGCCAAAAGTAATAACTTTTCCGAATGATATGAAATAAATAAATAAGCAAGTAAATAAATAAATAAGTACGCTTTTTATTTCTACCCAGGGACACACCCACTTCATGTCCCCTCCTTTCTAATGCCTTCAATGAGTAATTTTTTTTTATCAGTGAATCATGTATCGTCGATTTTTTGCGCACTTTCTTTACCAGGATATAAGCTGAACCAATCAAAAACAAACAAATACGACAGGAACATCTGTTACACTAAACCCTACCTGGTGATGGATCACTGCAGAGGTATCGCCTTAGAAGTCATCGCCCAGTGTTCTGAACTCATGCTCATGTAGCTTCTCATATTTAGGGTAACTGCATGCACCGCGATTGCTTTCTAGCTTTCAATTTGGTACCAGCAAATCGATGTACTGTCGGCGTCACCACTATGTGGGGACATATGGGCCACACCATAGATCGATGTTAGATTTTTTTGGCCATAACCAAATCTGCATGTATATGAAACTTGCACGCACCAAACACTTCATGCCACAGCGCTGTAGTAGGATACAATTTAAAAAACAGCAGTTGGCAACAAAGGCACATGGACCACGCGGGGTTGTGTTACTCTGCTAGCCAACACAGAAACAAAGCAAATCGTTGTCATGCGACGTTTTCAAAATGGCGTCGTACGTGATATCTCCGTAGCGTCTGCTGTTCTTGAGTATTTTCGTCGGCGGAAGTGATGAGGTGTGCAACAGACATGTCACTCTGAGCATGCCACTCTTCAAAAGTCCGCGGTACAGTTCATTTCACTGCTGATTCCGTTTTAATCATGAAACTTCAATGCGAACTGAAGTGAAACTTGACACTAAATAGTTGCAGTGAAGCAAGTGTTTTATTCAAGTTCAATTAAGAATTAGGCTTTACCGATCCACTATAATAGACGAGTGAAAACGTATGAAATTACGGGCTTATAATTTTATTTTTGTAGTTACCGCCTTATTTAAGTAACAGGTAAACTTTGTAGTACGAACTATTTGAAGCCTCGCGGAGGAACAATGGCTGGTGGTTATGAGGGCGTGGTCAGGGCTTCACTGGAGACTTAAGTTGTATCCGACTATAGTAATTTTTTCGCATACAATAAACAGACCACTCGAATCTGTGAAGTCAGCAATCTGTGCATGATGGTTTTCGCCGTCCAGAAGGTCGCTGTGCATTACAGTGTCAGTACCTGTCATATATAATGGCGCTTCAAATCATTTCCAAATTTCACGACAAAAAGTACACGCCAACTATTTCTGGCTACATTTCTAACCTATTCGAGACATATTTGGTGGAGTTCGCCTGGAAGAGTCCTCTTGCTTTTTCAAACATGCGTTGACTATTTCAGTCAATATCTACTAGATAAGAGGACAGTAAGCTTCTGGCGTGTGTTAATATAGCTCCGTGAACAGATTTACTGTAAATACCTCCTTCATAATTAAATAATCTTTTACAGTGCTCAGTGCCACGAACTGAACTCAGAAGCATGTCAAAATATCACAAAACGGCCATAAGATTCCTAAAATTAAATCACGAAGTCAAACAAGCTCGCCAACAAGAAATGCCACATTTGAAATAGAAAGCTGTGACAGAGATCGCAACTGGTTTTCACAGTTAACGCATGTAAAAAAAAGTAGAATAGGAAGATTGTCATGCGCGAAATACATTTCTTAGTTCGAGAAGCAAAATACAATGACGAAAGGTTTAACGTTTGTGGAATTGCCCAGTATAGCCTTCAAGAACCAGGTATAAATTGTATATTTAACGTAAAAAGGGAGAAACTTAAACTTCGTGCTAAACTCACGAGTGGATGACAAAGGAAGAGGCCGCACGGGTTTCAAAGAAAGAATGACTCAAAGTTAAAGAAAAATTGTCCCTGGTGTGTGTGGTGTGTGTGTGCGGGGGAGGGGGTGTGGAATTGAACCCGGGACATATGCGTTTCCAGTGCTCTTGCTCTGCCATCGTAGACAACCAGGAGGCTGGCAGATTGCCGGGCGAGTGCGAATTCATGGACAACTCGAAGCGCAGTGTTCCAGAATATAGGCAATCACCTCTGCGGAAATCCACAAGATAGAGGAAATAGTATACATAGCAGAAAAAATTTTCGCTTGAATGTACCCTGAAGCTGCAAAAAAAAAAAAACTCCTACAACTTTCTAAAAAAGAAACCTGTAAGAAAGAGAGCTTGTAAAAAGTTGAAAAAAAATTAAAAACTAAAGATCGGAGCGTAAAACAAAAGCAAGGAGCAATTTACAGATTCCGGCGTCATTGCGTGATAATTTAGGTGAAAGCAATGCAGTTCTACTCTCTTTACATACCTGATGCTGGACTCTAGGTTTCAGGAAAGATTTATTACCCAACGCGGCACACTGTCTTGCAACTTTGATGGGCAGCGCACGCGCAACTGCGACTAATTTAAAATCTCTTCCATCTGTGTGCGGGTTAGGTCTTCGTTTCTCTAAGCTCTGCCAAATGAATAAAATTTTGTTAAGCACAATAAATATTGGAGTTGCAGCTTGCATTGGTAGTCTGAAATACGTGGAGAAGGCGGAACAGCATGCTGGCCTCGGGAACACGAGGTGGTTTCTCTGTAAAGTCACGATGTTTACATGCACCGCAATGCGGGCGACACTGTTCACTGTAGAAATACCTACACGCCCTGCAAAAGGTATAGTTTAACAGCGCCGAAGGACCGAGTGTTGAGGCCCTGTTTGTGAAGCATACTTTGTGTACAAAGGTTTCCGTATGGCCGGCTCGAATATGCATTCCGAGAAGCCATCTGTTTACATCCTTTTGTAAAGTTATACACTCACAGACTCAATTCAAAGAGTAATAAAGTGAAGAACTAAACGCTTATCTGTTTAGACTGGCCAATACCGGGAATCATTTTCGCTAGTTTTTAAATGCTACGGCAATGGCAGTAATTTTTTTGCCGTTGCCTCAACCAGCGGTGTGTACAGAATACTCTCGGGAGACTTCAAACGGAAACAATTTGTTTTGAACCATTGTCCCAGTCTTGCGGAAAGCATGTTGAGAATACAAGAAGCTCTGGCGCTCCGGAATTGTGCGGGCAAGTTAATGCAGGTGTGTTCACGAACAAGTAGATACTACTAGCTGACTGTTCACGCTCGCAGCGTTCCTCTCAAATTTATTTTTAAGGCTTCAACTTTTGGGAAACTTCCGGGAGATTTTTCTGAAAACAATACGTGGTGGTAAGCAAACAGTCTTTGTCGCAAAGCATATTTCATTGTCAGCAAGGGTTTCGCGGATGTTTGCCGTCCCGTGCGCGCTGCGACTTTAGTACCTAGTTGATTGGCGCCGTCTTTGTTCAAATAAAGAGAATAGAGAGCTACACAGGGACGTGATATTTTCAACCAGGCTGGCTACACGGTGCTAAGGCAAGGGTGTAGAAGAAATCAAATGCGATGGATAGATCAAACAAAATGAAAAGATATCAAAGAGTCACATTGGCCAGAAGAACTATTCAACATTCACTTTATGCAGGTAACTGCGTATTTTACACAGTAAATATATCTTTTTTTTTCGATGAGCCACAACTTTACAAACTAACCTCAGGAACATTCTTTCATGGTATGACAAATTGTGCACAAAGGCAAGCTCCACAAAGTGTAATTGAGTTTGTCATATCTGTACGCTACAAAAGATAAACATTTAGTTACGACTTTGTAAAATGAAGGGCACTAAATATTTCGTCATCAAATTTTACGTAAAATTAACACGTTGAGATTAGTAACCCGAAAAGGCAGTCCATTCTCCCCTTACATTGAAGAAAAAGAAAGGAACTTCAAGCCCGCTTCCTAATAGATAAGACTGTTTATACACAACCGACTTGTAACTAATTTTAGAGTATGGTGTCATTAAAAGCGGTTAAAAATTGCACTATATGTTTTGTCGTAGTGTCATGATGTGGTCGTTACTATTCTGAAGACCTAATTTTGAAACCTACTCTTATAGGAACTCGTTTCTTTTTCAGGCTTTATTTCTTCATGTTAAAAAAAACATTAAGGTCAACCGGCTGACGTTTTTGAAGCCACAGAGTTGCCTTTCTTATAAAAATGATGCGGCTGAGGTAATCGCGGGACAGCATGCCACAGTATCGCAATGAAGCTGTCTTTCTTTTTGTTGCGCAATATATGTGAACGGTGGCAACGTTTTATCGATGGCTTTCTATAGTACCATAAGACTTGCTTGCCACCGTGCACTGAGTTTCTTTTGAAGCGAAAGTGTCAACTGGCTCATTGAGCGAGAAATACTTCAGCTGTCGCCAGCAGCCGCGGAAAGGCCCCTAAACTCGCATTGCCATTGGCTGCGACGCCACGTCACGAGCTGCGCCTCGACGGAGCGGAGCGGACGAAAGGGAACGCTTGCTTTCGTGATAGCGCGCCAGGTGTTGCGTGAAGAAAGAGGGCATCGTCGCGACGCCATGCCACCCTCCCGCTGT
Source organism: Dermacentor albipictus (assembly GCF_038994185.2). Classification (NCBI taxonomy): domain Eukaryota; kingdom Metazoa; phylum Arthropoda; class Arachnida; order Ixodida; family Ixodidae; genus Dermacentor; species Dermacentor albipictus. The sequence goes on from NC_091826.1 coordinate 12,882,815, forward strand.
CGACAGAAGCACTCCTCGACGGAGCAGTTCCAACGCCTCCTAGATAGCAGGCCTGTGCACTATGCTTTATGATATCACGTTACCTAGGCCGAAAATTCAATTGTCAAGCCTGACGTGATGAAAGCGGTTAATGTCAAAATCACCAAGGCTTACTCAGCAGCATCGTCCTGAGATTCCACGGCAGTCAGGCAAGGTAGCATGGCGTCATGGATCGAAGTGCACAGGCCTTGAGCTGCTTAGGAAGCGTTAGGAGAGCGGGTGAAAGGGAGCACCTGCTGGTGCCGTAGTACACCAGATGTTGCATGAGGGTAGAGGGCTTTTCCGTGTCGGTCACATGCGGCGCTGGCCCCACAGGTGTGTGCACCTTGCTCACTCGGGCAGTACTTGCCACTATGCTATAATAATCATTGCGGTCCTTCGACACTCGAACGATCACTCAGTGCCAATCAATTAGACATAATGCTCACTATTAATTAAAAGTGCTTGGGTGCCCTCGGATTTTTTTCAATTCGAACACCTATTTTTTATGCCTCCAAAATCTGCCGGAAATGCGACATTGCAGATGATTCCTGGGCAAGTAACCTCATTTACCTAACCAAGAAGACAATATTTGCAAGGAAATCTGAGGGAATGCACTGAATAATTTATTTCACCTAACTTCTTAATTGCAATTTTTCATGACACGCGTGTGCAGCGGAAATTTGAAAAGAAGTGTAATAAAACCCGAGTGCCGTGTTTCTGCATATGGAGTTGGCCACATGAATCAATATAACAGCCATCCAAATTGTTGCTTGAATTTATTTTAATTACACCCATGCAACTGCAATGAACAGCCCCACTCCGACGTAGAATTCTGCTGTGTAATCAAGTAGCCTTCGCGCTTCTGTCTTTCCACGAGAAGAAACCGATTGCCGCATTCCGGACCCTCACGATATACAACACACATATAGAACTTTTTGTAGGGTTAGTTGTTGCATGTTACTGAAGTACTAACGCGCCAAACAGACGACGTCCGTGTCTCTTCTTGTGTCGTCTGTTTGGTGCTTTAGTACTTCAGTGACACACATATAGTTGCGTCAGCATTATGCACGAGTTCGGCCGGGTTACCGCGCAGTATCGATGATCGATGCCTACGACGAACTATAGATCTTGTGATACTGTTTTCACATGTTACAAACGAGAAGAAAGGGGATTAACCAAGGAGCCCGATTTTTGTTAATCATATCATAAGAAGCCAACAAACAATGACACCAAGGACAAAATAGGGGAAATTACTTGTGCTTATATTGAATTAAAGAAATTATAAATTATTGGAAATGAAAGTGTATGAAAAAACAAGTTGCCTCAGGTGGGGAACGATCCCACCTCTTCGCATACGTGTTGAATGCTCTACCAATTGAGCTACCGTGACGCTGTTTTCTCATTCACTTTTTTTTTTGTTATCTACCGCATACTGCAGACCCTGAATGGGTCCTAGTAGGAGGGGAAAAACAAAGAAAGAAGAACAACAACTTCAAGAATCCCAGCGATTTACACGATTTACATTGCGGTATACAGAATATAAAAGCAATGACATATAGCTGGAACTGGAAACAGTGACTCTGAAATAGTCAATAAGCAATAAGCACCATCACTTACAATGCCGCCAAGGTTTGTTCAGTTAGCAAGTAGAAGCAAATGTTTTTCTTAGTATCATTGTTTGTTGGCTTCTTACGATATGATTAATAAAAATCGGGCCACTTGGTTAGCCTCCTTTCTTCTCGTTTATTACATAACGAGGGTCTAGAATCAGGCTACATTGATGCCTCCCGATAGCATGTGTGGGTTTATTGACCAGTTGCTGCCACCAAAAAAAGATCACGTACTCGTGACGCCTGCGGCAGAAAGGATGTGCCCACCACGAGGGTTTGTGAGTGGTGGCGCTGGCTAACACTCCCAGGGTATGTTCTTACAGTGAAACATAAATACACAAAACGTAGATGGGGAAACAGCACCGCGGTAGCTCAATCGATAGAGCGTCGCACGCGTAATGCAAAGACGTGGAGTCGTTACCCACATGCGGCAATTTGTATTTTTTTTCATCCACTTTCTTTTACATTAATTTGTAATTTCTTTAATTCAGTTAGTAAATACAAGACATTTTCCCTATGTTATCTTTGGCGTCATTCTTTGTTGGCTTCTTGTGATATGTTTTCAGATGTTGAAACATTTTAATGTATATGAATGTTTACTCTTTCAAATGATATTCGGCTGAACGTAATCTTGTATGTATGTATCATGTTATCAATTTGATTGTTGTCTGTGTCTTTGTTTCCGTGCCATCTGTTGACTTATGTTGGGCTTCAGGCGCACTCAAGCTACACTTTTGTAGCTTTTAGTCTGTGCTGGCCGTTTAATCTGTGGTCCTCAATTTAGTTGTAAAGAAAAAGAAACTCAATTTTAATTCGTTTTCGTTCGTCCGGGGCCGCAAACAGTAATAAGCAACCCCTTGCAAGATTATGAAGCGTTACTTTAGTTTGCGCAATAGTTTTGCAGCTTGATGACATTGCCAGGAGCTGGGCTGTCTTGCCTAATGCTTGACGCCGTCATTGGTATATTGTAATTATTGCTGATGCAGTTATATCAAAACATCTGAATCGAGTATTGGTGAAGTGGTACGTGTCATGAATGCCTCCGTTGTCGTATCAAAGAATGTCGGGGCTTATAGCTCATAACAGCGTATAATTCTTTCTATGTAGCCAAAGACATTTCCATTAAGCTTTCAGTACATGTGCAAAATTTTACGCGTGTCGAAAGGCACTCGCGAAGGTTTATAAAAACCTCTGACATGTCCTAATATGAAACGCGCTTCTTACTGTGTGCGACTTTCAGTAAAATTGTACGTTCCAAGAGGAAGACTTCCGTCTCTCACTGTACTTTCATTTTTGTAAGTTAGCTTCTGCCGTTCGGCGGAAAATATCGGCGATGGGGGTTTAATTTTTCACCCGGAAAATGTAATTTAAGAGCTTCGCGATCTAGAACAGCTGATGGAAGTTCGGTTTTCTTTTCTTGGCAGTCGTGACAAGTAGCTGCAACCAAAACTGTCCTCCGAGCTCGTTTCATTGATCACTGAAGGATGTTCACGTGTTTCAATATCTACACGGGCTGAAATATCTTTTAAAGTGAAACTACAGTTCATTTTCTCAACTTTCTGACATTTCGGCTACTCCATTCTTGGGTGATTGGGTATGTACCTGCTGGGTGCGTACACTTTCTTTGGAAATCCTTCAGTATACGTGCGTGCCATTTGGATTCAGCGGTTATATAAACCTCAAATGCAGGTGTCAAATGTGTCGTACTTTTCTCTGCCATTCATCTCTCATTATCATTCCTCCCTCGACGAGCGTAGCGCATCGCCTTCGTCTTTGTGACACCTCTGCGTAGTCTCACATGGTGTAACCGCATGTCTTATTTTTTTTTGTATTTGGGTATGGCACGTGAAAGGTGTAGTTGATTCATAAAAAACATTGCGTCATGTTGACCTTGTGACCTGTTTGATGCACCAACATACATTGCTTGAGATTATACAGTGCTGAGGATGAAGATAAACACAGTTGTACGCAGCGCATTTAGTTGTCTAACATTTAATCACCCGTTTCACTCAAGAATCACTTGACATGCGTTGCGACGTGTTTGTTGTATGTGAAAATTTTTTATCAACACAAAAAAAGCAAGAAGTTTGGTAGATAGTTGGCGTCTCTTAACTTTGTAAGCAGGAGTTGTTTTCGAGAAATGTTTATGTTTCTGCTCCATCGCCGGTGCATTTAAATAAATGGGGAAGATCAGAGCTCGTTGCGATTCCGAGAACACCTATACGGGCCGTGGTGTTGTGCTGTAGCTCACAACCTGATTTTTTTTTTCTGAACGATGAAAGAACAGGCGCAACAAAGCCGAAGTGCTGAGGCCAAGCGAACACCAGCGAGTGAAAGTTCTGCCCCGCGGCTTCGGAAGTGCATTCGTATGGTTTTTTGCGCGACTGATTCGTTAGTGGCATGGGCGGCGAAATTTCTCCGTTTGCCGAGAAAGATGATTGGGTTCTTATTTGCGGCTCGAAGCGCTAGATAGATGAGGAAGAATCCCTTGCGCTCTTGTTTATTATTTTCTTTGTTGCCGCGTACCGTAGCATTTGAAGCAGGCACATCATCGTCGTGTTTAAAACTGCGGGCATCATGGTAAAGTAAAGAGTTTTAAACGCTGAAAAATCAATCGATATACAAATTATCTTTGTGCGTACATGGCATGCAACTCTACGCGTTTCTCTTTCTCACTGAATAGCTAGCCAAGGTCGTTGGGGCTGCATGTGGTGGCGATAAAGAAAAAAACACAACAAACGTTTAACTTTAGAAATTTTAATATTTATGGAAATCCGGCCAACCTATGCATAAAAAGACAGCCTAGCATCATTAGGAAATTTTCACAGGCTCGAAAAGTCCTACGTGTTTTGCCGCGGCCCAAAATCTACCCAAAGCTTCGGAAACGCTTATTAAATCCCGTGCAAGTCATTATCTATACGCGAGCCTTCTCAACTACTTCGCTATATCCCAGGGTAGTATTCATAACGGTTTCATTACATACGACACACAATTTGCTCGCTCTGCGTGCCAGCTCTCCGCCAACTCAGAGGTTGGGTTACATTCCTGAACACCTGGCAGGGCTGCGTTGCTGGCTGTTATGGGCGAGAGCTCATCACTGACGCCGACGTCCACGGATGCGCGTTCTCGCTGTTGCCCTGGTAACACGGCGGACTCGCGGAACCTATGTATGTTGCGCTGCTGGTTACTATTTGATTGACCCGCCGTGGTTGCTCAGTGGCTATGGTGTTGGGCTGCTGAGCACGAGGTCGCGGGATCGTATCCCGGCCACGGCGGCCGCATTTCGATGGGGGCGAAATGCGAAAACACCCGTGTGCTTAGATTTAGGTGCACGTTAAAGAACCCCAGGTGGTCAAAATTTCCGGAGTCCTCCACTACGGCGTGCCTCATAATCAGAAAGTGGTTTTGGCACGTAAAACCCCAAATATTATTATTATTATTACTTTTTGATTGACATTCAATAGCGGCCACGCCATACTCGCCATCGTCACCTGTCACCGCCGCCGCACAAATACCATTGCAGAACTCTCCTCAACAGCTTCGCTGTAAAATGCGCACCAGCTTCGTCACTTACGATACGCTGGTGGCGATGGTGCTCCTCGCTCTCTCTTAATGAAGCCTCGGCGTGGAAGTCTAGATGACACATTTCGGGTCTGCATATGACGGTGGTGCTGACTCCGGCAAAGGTAGCAAAGGCTACGCATGAACGGCGGGCTGGCGCAGCGGCAGCGATGGCCGCTTTTACCGTGTCACCTACGACAAGAGGGCGTCGGCCGTTTCTGTCCAATGGTTGCCTTAGTCGCGGTCTATGTGGAATGTGGCAGGGACTGTCATAAGGAAGAGTTAGTGGACGCCGATCGTATTCGCGCTATACGAAAACGTGTGCACGGCGTATGGTCCGGTGTTCTTTCCTCAATACCTTATGCACTAAGCTAATTTGGAGCATCGCATGTCATGTTTCCATATAGTAAGCTACACTTACTTCGTTCTTCGTTACCAGTGCCCACTTACCCGAATAGCTCTCTAGCCATGATTCTGGCAAATCAGGTCTGCGTAAGGCCGCAATGAAGGGGAAGGTTCACGAAGTATGAACAGTCGAGACGCTCTTCTTTAGGTCCTGCAAAAGAAGGTTTTTAGCATACGTACCTGCAACACCGTGTTTTCCCAGAATGGTAATTTATAGCCTGCAAGCTAGCTTCACGTCTTGTTCCTGCATTCCTAAGAGAGGCTTGTTCACTAAGCATGTGGTAACGTATCCCATATGACACTGTAAGGGGCGCTCAGGCGAAGCAATTGCCAGCGTCGATTGCTAGTCTAAACCCGCCTGTTGCTACCTACTCCGCCGCCGCCACCAGGCCGAGTGCATGACAATATAGGCATATAGGATGACATATAGGTTGTGCAATTGAATAATGGAATTCTTTTCCTGGTCCTAGCTACTCGTTATCTACCTTCAAACTTATTCTTGGGGGCCATAGAATTGGGGGGGGGGAGGGGTTGTATCGGTTTGTTTTGTTCGTATTGCCTGCATTAATTATTACTTGTCATTGCTCTGCCTTTCGCACCCACTCCTGCAATATCCCGATCGGGCTGCAGTATGTACAAATAAATAAAATAAGTCACAAAACCAAGTCAACGCAGACGACGGTGCGCGTATACATACGACAGCTGGCCTGTGCGAACGGCTACATTAGTTCATACAGATTTTTTTTTTTTTTTCGCGACTCTGGTGCGTTCGCCCCTGCTAAGTACTTTTTGTCTTCCTTTGCGTTTTCTCTTCCTCCGCTTTTCTCTCTGTCCCAGCGTAGGCTAACAGCCGGACATCCCAATTTCTCTAACCTCCCTCATTTCCTTTCAAACCTCCCTCCTTTCCTTTCAAAGATACAGACATGCTACTGCTCTCTGATCTGTGCACTCCTTTACCGCCTGGCCCGTCAAAAGACCTGCCATGACTGGACATGTTCCCATTCAGGCCCTGACAGGACCATTTGTTCCAGTACCGCTATAAGAACAGTAACACATGGTGCTACAGACTGCGCCGTGGTGTCGGCCATTCTTCTGCCGGTTCGTGTGTTTTTAGCGCTGCTTAGGATTCTAGTAGGACTCACATGTCATTGTTGTCGCTGCTGCTGTCACATTCAGGCCCCGTATTGGTGCTTTGGGCAGCGCCTAATTATTTCGTTTCAGCGGCGTCCTTCACTTTCTGTCCTTCTTCTGTAGCTTCTGTTGCAGTGGATCTCGCATTGTGGGCGCTATTTCTTCATATTGTGCACAGCCCCACATTCAGAATGTGCAAGAGAGCGAAGAATACACAAGCTGGGTGAAACTCGGAACTTTTTTATTACCTTCCCTGAAAGTTATCGCAAATACGGAAAGACGGATGCCGAAGTCGAAGCGCACACGTAAATACGATAAGAAGGGAAGCAAAGGTGGTTTTCGGCATACTCATCAGAAAGCTTAGTTTTATCCGAGAGCTTTGGCTCGCAATAAAGAGATCAGAAGAAGAATATAATATTAAACTACACTTCTCCTGGCTGGAGTCGCCATATTCACGGCATTAGTCGTAAACCTTTCACGTATAAATTTCTGTTTTATTATTTGTCCTTCCACTGCCTAATGGTTCCCCTTATTTGCAATCCCCGTTTATCCAGTGGGACTTTGCACATGAGTTTGCGAAGACTTCAGCCTCCAAGTTTAATTTCGCGAAGTGCGAATTTCGCTTTTGTGCATCTGGAAATAAAAGCTGTGGAAATAAAGTAGCGTGTGCTCACTCTGGCACCGTGCTTGAATGGGTTTATGGGCATCAAAGCCCGAGCCGCGGTTTCGCGTCTTTCAACGGCTGCTTTCCTCCTTCTTCGGAAGCGAAAACTTTGGTTTGTTTGCACCAGGATAAAGACGCAACATCGTCTGCCCCGCATCGCGCAGAGAAATGAGAGTGTTTGTGGAAAAAAAGTTGTTCCACACCGTGCTACTCAAAGAGGCTTCGCTGAAATACGCATTATCGTCAAACCAGCTCTATACTAAGAAAGTGTAAAGCCCGTATATATTGTTTGTACAAGCAAGCGCTGTTCAAAGTGTGAATGAAACTCCTGTTACTTCAGTGCGTATGTTGGAAAGAATTATGAACTTTTTTTTTATGGCAGCGTTGTGACAGGAACTGAATTGAATGCAGTTTTTCTGTTTCTAATCCTTTGCCTAAACTTGTATAGAACAGTGATGTGAAAACTTCCGTAAAAGGATGAAGAGAATATCCGCACTTTCTGGGGCTACATCACTAACTTATTTCCTCAACGTAGGGTGGTTTTCTATACACATTATTTGTTTCATAAACAATCTCACACAAATAGAAACGCAGGAAGGCTTAGTTGTTGACAAAAATAAAATACTATTTCCATCTCTTTTTGTTTCCTTTCCCTCAGTGACTTTTTTTCGTATCATCAAATCCCTGTAACATGGGGGTGTTATGGAGACGTTATTACTTGAGAGTTTCGGGCTGGAAAATGCGTAGCATTGAAAAAAAGAAACAGACTTCATCTCTATCATACATCTGAAGATTACGGGTCGTCAAAAGATAAATAAATGAAGCTCCGCAAAAGAAGAGCAGTTGGAAAGTCTCGAAAAAGACGCATTCTTCTTTTCCCTCAGTCTTCCGCTTTCTATCTCTTATATTCTGCGTCTCTCACTTGCGATTGCGTTCTTTTGATCAGCTCAGGGCAGCAGATTCGATTGTAGCCGGTGGCAAGTTCAATCCGCTTAGAATGAATGGACGCCCGTATTGTCAGAATGTAGACTAAGAAGGGTAAAACTCAAATGCCGTGGGGCATTTTTTTCTGCCTTCGAGCTCCTCAAACTGCGATGTTCCAAAAAGACAAGGTGAATCTTAAGCTGTTGTAAGGGTGAAGCTGGTTTTGCAGAAGATTTCTTCTACAAAACCACACGGCGTTCCGAATGGGCACTGCTTCCGACCAGAGAGCCAGAACACCGAATGGCCCACCGTCATTGTATGCACATATGTTCTTTAGGATTAAGGTGGGTTGTCGAAGTACTTACTGATTGTCTGCATTCGCTATTATTGATGGTAAACCAATTTCTTCCCTGGGGAAACTCTGCTTGCGGCGTATATCCCATGTTACGAGAGCGTTCGTCTGCGCTGCAAAGATAAAAATGTGGGGGCGAATTCACAAAGCTTTTCGTTCGTGAATGTTCTCTGCCGTAGGCAGGCCGCTTTCGCTAAGAATATGCGTTACACCGCGATGCTCTGACATGTACCCTTGCGAACACTTTTTGCATGAGAGCTTTTATGGGAATGCAGACAAACATCTGTAAATCCCTGTCCTTGAAGCCCCAACAATTATAGGCAGAACAATATGCAGAATGTATGCGCTCCACTGCTGAAGTTCCAGGAGCAGAGAAATTCCCCACTGAGCATACGTTTTAACGATTTGTTGTGGCTTTTGCAAAAAGTAGCAAAGAGCCCAGGTTTCAACTCGCAAAGAAAGCGTTTGAAGTGACGGAATTTACTTTCATCATTTTCAGTTACTCTCAGTTACTTTCTTTATCGCGCGTCTGGCGCGTCGCAACTTTTAGCACTCGGTGGTGCCAATGTGTTGCGGAATAAACAATAGTTTATGCGATCTTGTTTAACATATTCCCAACCATGTCGCTGCTTTTCTTTTTTTATTTTATTTGTCCACTATAAAAGACTGCTACATAGAACCTTCTGTATACCTCTTGTGCCTCCTCTTAACATACTCCAGTTCATTTATATTTGCGCACCCACAGAAACAAATCAAAACATTTGGCTAACATGTAGATGACCCGCCGTGGTTGCTCAGTGGCTATGGTGTTGGGCTGCTGAGCACGAGGTCGCGGGATCGAATCCCGGCCATGGCGGCCGCATCTCGATGGGGGCGAAATGCGAAAACACCCGTGTACTTAGATTTAGGTGCACGTTAAAGATGCCCAGGTGGTCGAAATTTCCGGAGTCCCCCCACTACGGCGTGCCTCATAATCAGAAAGTGGTTTTGGCACGTAAAACCCCGTAATTAAATTAAATTAACATGTAGATGCTATTTCTGGGCTCTGGCTGTACCGCTCTGTTAGGTAAGCAAAGTTCTCTTAAGAAAGCGATAATTGGACATGTCATGTGATTAAAAAGGAAATTTAAATTGTGGAACGGTAAAGCACAATGTCGACAAACAGGGTGTGGTTACCGTCTTTACGCGGATACCGTCTACGCGGATACCGCGGATACGCGGATACCGTTACGCGGTTACCGTCTTTACGCGGTGGTACGCGGATCCGCATAAACGACTTCGCTGTAAAACTCCATGTCATTCACGGACAGCCGTAAACGCGAGTCAGACTGACGGTGTCCTGAAGATAATTGCGTCTTTCATTTTTTTTCTTTTTTTTCTATGTTTACTCCATTTTCCAAGTGCAGGAAAGGGAAACGGGCCCAACACTGGTTAATCTCCCTGCCTTCTCGTGATCGTCTTTGTTTCCCTCTCCACATGTCTGTAAAAGTAAAACAAGCCAACAAAAATTTGCCGAATGCTAATCTTTCTACGCTGTATGCTCATAGCACCTAGGTATACTTATTTCCTTTTGAGAGTGTCACAAGCGTTATTTTCGAAACTAACTTTATAGAATGATCGGACAGGGTTGCGTCAGCCATTTGGACATTAATGGGTGGTGGCACTGGTCTTCCAGAACACAAGCTTAGCTATTCTTTGCTTCTGAAGATACGCCCATCCCGTTGCTCAAAGCAATGAGAACACAACAATAAAGAAGACTGGAGCTCCGAGGATTTCATTAGAGGAAATGACGGCTAGGACATTAAGCGAGGGATGACATTATGTCTCAAGCCGAGGTTTGCGAGGTCAGAAAAGTGAAGTCAGCACTTCAAGGACAAGTATTTCAAAACGACTCATGCGAGAAAAGAAAGAAAGAAAGAAAGAAAGAAAGAAAGAAAGAAAGAAAGAAAGAAAGAAAGAAAGAAAGAAAGAAAGAAAGAAAGAAAGAAAGAAAGAAAGAAAGAAAGAAAGAAAGAAAGAAAGAAAGAAAGAAAGAAAGAAAGAAAGAAAGAAAGAAAGAAAGAAAGAAAGAAAGAAAGAAAGAAAGAAAGAAAGAAAGAAAGAAAGAAAGAAAGAAAGAAAGAAAGAAAGAAAGAAAGAAAGAAAGAAAGAAAGATGTTCGCGTTAGACAATTCTTGTGCCACGCATTCCAGACGCGCCGCGCAAATGTAGAGAGGGCATTACTCTCATAGCTCTTTAATTCTTTTTGTTTGTTTATTTTACCACTCACCACGTCTTACAGTCAGAAATTCAGTGGCTTGAGATTGTTTAAGACGGTCAGAAGCAGTAATGCTGGCGTGAGAAGTGACCATAAAAATCTGGATGGGCTGTATATTTTGCAAGGATGGGCACGCAATTTGCGAAATTATCTCGCATGCGTTGAGCCTTACAGGCTGCGTAACAGCGTACATGTACATTGTTTTCATGCGTTTCTGCAAGAAGGCACTGCGGAGTGAATGTCCGGAGCACAGCGAGAGTTTAAAAGTTTCCCTTTTCTATTTCTTTTTTTTTCTGTGGAGACAACTTTATGCAACTGGAAGCAAAGGCAGTTATACATCCTCGAGCATTATTGCTTTTTCCGTGACTTTACTTCTGTATTAACCTCGAGGGTCACGAAGACCATTTCGAACGTGCATGGGATCCTAGGCGTTGTAATTTTTGGTGTTGTCTAGAGGGCGCTACCATCTTCTGTGGTCTTTAATTGATTTGTTATATTTCCATAAGTCTGGTTCTCTGAAAAGAAGGCCTTCATAGAAGTTGTGAGTTCACCGGTTTATAGACAGTTTAAGGCATGAGGTATACTCGTACAACGTGTTCTGTCAATCGACGTTGGTTGTTTGAGCGCAATAGGTAGTCACGGGAAATTTGCTATTGTGAAACACCCAAGCAACCCGATTCTTTCTAATCAAGATATTGGATTGACAGACAGTTAATTCTTCCTTGCTTACTGCATCAATGTGTAGTTATGTTGTAGAGACAAGCAAAAACTATTGGGTCTCTTTTTCTGCTTTCTTCCTCTAGCAAGCGGCCGCGCACTCTGCCATCACCCATGCTCCTTTTATATATATATATATATTTTTATATCCTACCTAGAACGCAAAATTTATAGTCGGCGTTATTAGTATGAAATCACGTAAACATAGCAGAAGTACTGGCGCGAGAAGCAAAATAATAGTATATATTGTGAATTGTACGGTAAATTAAGTCATAGTCAAATAAATAGTCCTACAAGAGTGTATACAGTGATTCACAACGTTGACGCATCGCCGAAGCGAATAATCACCTGCACACTGTTTGACGAATGCGGCTATGTCAGCGACGACGACTGCTCTGAATTCCCACCACCCCATCATAAGGCAAACGGTTTGGTTACTCGGTATTCAGCAGCTTGCCGAAACGAAGGCATGAGTTCCTTTTCCTAAGCAGTTGCGGCTCATGTATACGGGCATAAAGCTCGAGTTATTCGAGTGCGCATGAGTACTTTCGCATTTTTTATGCTCTAAGCACGCGGTGTACGCAGTGCCGTCAGTGTTGGCCTACGTACGTTTAAACGGGAGGCACACGCTAGAGCTCTGATGAAAGGGAAGATTGTCAGCCAACCGACTGTAGCTCGAAGCTACAAACCAAGCCCAGTGCGATGCGATGGGCGGGAGTCTCAAGGTTTAGTGCCGCGATTGCTAGAAACTGTTAGATGCCTAGACTTGCGTTGCTGCTGTTGCTACACGTGTTGTTGAATCCTTTTTCAGAATAGATTCCTTTTTCAAGTTTATCGAAAACGGTAAAGCAGCTAGAGGTATAAGAATATGTGACACAGGCGCCCCTGCACGTGTAAAGGAAAAAACTATTAAACTATAGCGTTTTAAATACCCGCTGATGAACTCACTGCATGTACTTATAAACACAGAAAGTTTTCTTAGACAAGAGAAATATCAATAAATAAAAGAACGTTAAAAAAGGTCGTACAATCGTAAGTCCTATTACTTAAGTTAAAGGAAACTCTACACTACCATGCAGAAATGCTAATAAAATGAGAGCTTACTTATACATCTAGTGGAAATAACTTACTTGATAAACACGAATTAGAAGACAGTGGAAGAGAGTGAAGCTGACAGTGATCGGGTTAACATTTGTTGGGCATTGTTGTTGGCACATGCGCACTGGATCTGACGCCCAATAATACCACGTGTCTCTTACTTGGTGCTAGCATGCTTGCATGGACTGCACACCGCTTGGCCAGTTGGCACGCATTGATAACGGCAAGCGAACATTGAACGGAAGAAATCAAAACAGCATAAGAACCTCCATACAGACGTCTACGCTTTGTTTTAGGGCAGCATCAGCCTTTGATAGTGCATTTGCCGCCACTATATGCCTGGCGAAATTTTCAGCTATATTTAGAGATGTTAGAAACAAAATGGCGGCCAGCCATAAGGCCATCCGCACCATGACACAGACACGCCATATTTTCCGCGATCGCTGGGGTCGTGCAAGTAATCATATTTATTCATTGATTTTTCTCTCCAGCCACCAGATAGCCATAGCACATGTCAGCTCTACAGAAAGCATGCCAACCATTTAGTTAAACAAGCTAATAGGAACATTCTTCGTTACGATAAACACATTTACTTTACGTACAAGTGGATAGCTGAATACACTTCACGTTCATGATGTAAAATTATACCACCGCGCGGGCGCCACTATGCTCCAGAATTTCTTGATTTACGAGTTTCATGCGACATACAACTGTTAATAAATGAATTTGGTGTCTTCGAATAAAAGAAACAGTCAGGATATTTAATAAAAACGTATACGCTAGTGTTCGCTTTGCATTGCCGCACAATTTGTGATTATTTTATGCATGATTAAATAAGAAATATATTTAGTTAATCGCATACCACCATCGAACAGTAGATCAGAACCATGGTATGCTTCATCAGTGGCGGCCGACATGTTACGTTGTCTGTGGAAGTAATCGCACCGGTGAATCCACTTGTTCTGCGCACGACATTGACCGATGGGTTTCAATTTCACTCTCAGGAAAAGATGCAGCAGCCACACTTTGCTGCCTGACACATGCTTGTACATTGGCCTTAAAAAAAATTATGGGGTTTTACGTACCAAAACCACTTTCTGATTATGAGGCACGCCGTAGTGGAGGACTCCGGAAATTTCGACCCCCTGGGGTTCTTTAACGTGCACCTAAATCTAAGTACACGGGTGTTCTCGCATTTCGCCCCCATCGAAATGCGGCCGCCATGGCCAGGATTCGATCCCGCCACCTCGTGCTCAGCAGCCTAACACCATAGCCACTGAGCAACCACGGCGGGTACATTGGCCTTGCGGAACTCAAAGAATTTCCCGAGAAGCCACCTACATTAAGCTGCTCCTGATATGAAGATTGGTCTACCGCCTGGGCTACCAAGGTACGAAAGAATTATGCTGTAGTAGTTGTGGGTTGGTGTCGAATTTAATAGGTAATGTTCTTTTCTGATCGAATGGGCTGACTGCCCTACGTGTGGCATCTGCAGATGTGAGAAAACAATTGCTTATCATCTCTATCAGCCCACTTCTGCACGGAGATGCAGATCCTGTGTACCACGCTAGAGACACTGCAGCGATTGCCCCTGGATTAGAACAGCTCTCACAACGAAAGCATGCGCTAATGGTAGCTAGAGCACTATTTCGGTCCTGCGGTATATGGGCCTGAGATCCTGAATTTGCGTGTGACGTGTCCTGGCTCAGAATTTCCTGCGCCAATTTCCGTTTTGCTACTCACCATACTCCTTTTTTTAATGTTTTACCTCTTCTAGCCTCTTACGAGTTTGCAAAACACAGAATCTGAGTTCAAAAATACAAAGGAGACGCTTTAGCTGGAGAAATCCTGAATTTGACGCCACGGGAGGTGGTCCAGCAAAAACGCGCCAGGGTGTCACCATCCATGACTCTGAGAATAATGCTTTTTGAGTGTTGTTTCCAAAGAGGGTGAGCACCCGAAAAAATTCGTTCGGCTGAATTCATTCAGATTCAGAACTTGGAGCCGCCATCTCTGCAATACCGTTTATTTTACAGACTGCCATAAGATGAGTGACGGTTCATCTGCCTTGTCTGAGTTTGTTCACTGCGAAGACATGCGACATAAAGGCATCGATTTGTGTGAGGTGCCCGTTTCATTTTTGTAGAAGTATCTACAAGCCTCACCCGGGATAGCAAATGGTGTGAGAGAATTTCGTAAGGTCGCACCTCGCAAACATATATTTCTAACTACTCATTGAATGGTTTTCTTCAGTGGCAAAAATTGAGGCTATAAGATATATCCCTTTTCCCTATGCCTTCGTGGAGGGTAGCAAACCGGACTTTTTCAGGTTAATCTCCCTGACTCTGCTTTGTTTCTATCTCTCTCCGCTCTCCTGGGCGCCGTTTGCCCATCGACTTGGATGGGGAGACGACGCCGCCGTAACCCAATTGGTAGGGCATCGCAAGCGAAATGCGAAGGTTGTGGGATCGTTCCGCACCTGCGGCAAGTTGTTTTTTCATCCATTTTCATTTCCATTAGTTTATCGTTTCTTTGTTTCATTTATTGAGCACAAGTTAATTCCCCTGTGTTGTCCTAGGTGTCAGTGTTTCTTGGCTCGTTATGATACCCGCTTGCCTTGTATGACAACTTGGGAACGCCTAACATGTTCTCTTTTTTAGGTTATAGCTTCCACATTAAGGCACGACGGTAGACATTACGTATAGAATCATAAACTCGGTTATGAAAACGGACATGCAAATACAGTTTACAGCTGAATGAAAATGGTTACGCCAGCTAAGTGAAGACGATGAGAACGCAAATACAGAAGCTCTGGGTCGAAGTGCTTTCACCATGTTTGAATAGAATACAAATAATATGATGTGTGTCGTTTAAACGGCAAGGATGACTTGTTCACCGTAAATGCTTTAATGAAACTTTGTGTGTCGAACAGAAATGGAGAAACATGATTGCGAAAAACGCAAGCCGACCATAGCGATTACTTCGGCCCTGAACTTACTGCGAAGGCAGCATTCTCTCAGTGGTGGCTGCCATCTTGCTGGCTTGTTTCTTGTTGCTCAAATATTTGCGCTCACTGCGACCACACGGCAGGTTAACTATGAGTGCGCATACCATGAGGATAAAGCGTAAAAGTTATTCGTCATCCACCCCCTGTGAAATTGGGTGTCCGGTGAAGCTGATGCAAAGCCATCATCACATACAACTGCTGAAGGGGGTGTGAAATGCTTCATTGGTGTTTCGGATGCTCGTTGTAAGCTTGCTAACGCGATAACGTCAAGGGCCTCTTGTCGCATAAAACCTGGTGTTGTCGGTGCCGGCGTTAGCGTCCAGTGAGCGAAAAATGCCGTATACGTATACTTAGGTTTATGTATATGCTTTACCTTGCTATATGACATGCGTTGTATGCGGCTGATACTGGCACACTATTCTATCAATAAAGTTGCGCATACCCTGTCTTACATTCTTGAAAAAGTTTTCTATTCCCTCTTTCCCGTTCCCCAGTGTGGGGTAGCCAACCGGACGCATTTCTGGTTAACATCCCTGCATTCGCTTTTTATTTCCTCCCCCTCCTCCTAGACAAAATTATAGCTCGTAATTTTGAGAAAAACAGCCCACAAAAGAATTCAACAAACAAAAAGCCGACAGCCCATGCTTTTATTGTGAAATCTTCTGACTTAAATATTAAAAATGCGAAACAATAACAAAAACTTGAAAACGTCGTAATTTTCTTGCCGCAGCTGTGCACTATATTGTTACGGTGGATGTTACGGTGTAACTACATCGTGTAAATAGTTTATACCCGTGACAATATCTTCGGGATCGACCCACACAAGAGGCCTTGTTTCTAGGAGAAAGCTCGTAGCGTTCGCCGCCAGTGTTTCCCGGTACACATTACGGTTACACAAGCTGCAGTTGCCGGGAAACGTGAGAAGCACTAGGGAACATTTCAATCTTACCAGTTCCACTCTTAAAGGTCATGCTTAAGCGTCCTCCAAATTTTGTTTATTGAAACGTCTGCTGTTCTTTGCGTTGTGTGGGTGATTCGATAGAATGTATGCACGGTTCGCCTCTGTTTGCGGAGCACTTGCAGCCTCTCCCTTAAGGTAGTATAAGCCATTGCATTTCTTGCTGGCTTACGGAGCTATCAGCCATTGCTTACGGGGGTGTGAGCCATTGCCGATGATGACAGATGCTTGTTTTGAGCTTCTTCTTTATTGAAACGTACGCTGTTGTGCACATTATATATGTGATTTCAAAGAATGTGCGGACTGCTTGCTTCACTTCACTGAGCGAATGTAGCCTCTGCATCGCGAGGGAAATGAGCCATTGCATGTTTGCTTGCCTAGGGGGGTATGAGCTATTGCTGATGATCATAATTTTTGTTTACGGATGGACATAAAAAATGCCGACCGCCGAGGGGCTGACAGCTTCGCTGTAAAGCTTTCCTCAATGAAGCCCAAATGCGAATAGAATTCCAATTTTCCATAGCTCATGTTTGCTTAACACAATGAAAAAGAAAGTGCGAACAGGTCTCTGCGTTTGAATCTTGGTGATGAAGAAGGGGAAACAATATCAGACAAGAACGACGCTCCAATGTTGTTCTTAAATTCTGACTGGGCCTGGCGATAACACACAAACGCAAGTGCTCGCCACTTTATACTTCAAAGTTCTTCACCTCGTGGCATTGATCAGCTCCCCGAGATAAAAAACTTTCAAAGTGACTGGGCCCTTACAGGTCCAACTCACGACTAAACAAGAACCAAGAGCGGATAGATTTGGAGTACTGCAAAAAGTTTACACTAGTGATTGAAAACAGCTGCATCTAGATAGAAAGAAACAAACCAATTCAAAGTTTCACCAGTGTAAATCTTCGAAGAGACACAGCGGCGCTCTGGCGGCATATTTTTTACTCCACACCTAAGTGAATACGTGGAATTTTTTTGCCATTTCATTGGCGCAGTGCCTTCCAGCACTGTGTGATAAACAAGCAAACTTAAAAAAGAGCAATCAAAATAAGGATATCGAAATGCGAAATAGAGGCAGGAGTAAGAAAGTGCTCGAATAACTAGAACACCTGGCGCCTGAATTCGGGAATCCCATAGCATAGCCGTGAAAAAAAGAGTGAGCGACGTAAAGGATTTCCGAGAGAAACTACGAAACAGGCGCTAAGCGCGCGCTGTTTGCCGCCTGTCTGCCCTTTCGCAGATAAAGCCTGCCTCGGTTTTCAGACTTGTAACGGAAAGGTGGCACGTGTGCTGCGCTCCAGCTCTCAGAAGCTGGGGAGAAACAAAGTTGGAGCTGACAAGGCTTTCGCAGAATTCGCTCTCATGCGAAAACAAAAGCTTAGCTCTAAATAACAGGTGCTTGTGGAAAGTTAGCTAATAATGTTCCATTGTTTTTATTCTGTACGTAAACTTTAAAAATGATATTTTATTTTTGTGAACTTCACAAGTAATGTCACTGCATTTTTTTCTAATCGTGCTATATATTAGTATTATTTAGAGCATAATTATCTGCTCAGCGAAAAGAAGTAGCCCGTGTCACCAACAGCCACCAATATTTCGTTGAATACTGCAGTTAATAAAGTAAAGAAAATGAGGACAAAATAATTTATTCTTCAAGTGACACATTATTTGCGCTGATACATGTACATCAGAAATTGGGCCTTAATCAGCGACGGCACGATGCAAATAATCAACATGGTTGAATTAATATTTTAAGCTGCTTATATGGTGACTGGACATATTTATTGCGGGAATATTTATTTATTTATTTGTTTGTTTGTTTTTGTTTGTTTGATAAACTACTCATTAACGTTATTATTGATCTCAACTAGGAAAAACATCATCAAAAGTTATGAGCCAAAATAGAGAAAGAAAAATAAATCGGGAGCCTTAATTTTTATTCTGGTAACAACCACATCAATTACCGAAAGATGAACCCAAAGAAAACACAAGGGAACTAAATTTACTCCTGCGCTAGCCCTCTTAAAGCTAAGCTTCTAATTTAAGTTTTATTGAAGGGAGAACTTAGTTGATCCTATTATTCTTAACAAAAAAAAAGGGGGGGGGAATCAAAGAAACACGAAGGACAACACGACATTAACTATACCCTATTCTTCATGCGGTAGAGCAGAAGAGTTAAGAACACTGCCTCATTTGCGCATTTCTGTTCACATGCTGGCTATGATCACTCATTCGGCTTAGGAACAAGAATACATCTGAACTTTTCAGGAACAATTTGTACTCTCTTACAAATTTATTATTACTTACATCAATGCTTTGAGCTTGAGTTTATCTATTTTTGATGCGAAAGTGTCAAATGGCCTATTGAGCAAGAAGGCCGGCGCCTCTAGCTTGTGGCAGTGAAACGGCCCGTAAAGTTCGCTTGCCTGCGACGCCGCGTCACGAGCGCGCCTCGACTCACCCCACCACCTTCCATGTTACGTGGGGGTGCACGGGGGATAAACCCATACACTTACGAACACTTCAAACGAAGGAGCAGTGGGAGGCCTCTCTGTCCAACTCGGACCTGACAACCCAGCGCAGCCTGGTACAGCAGGCAAGGGCAGCAGCACAGGCCACAGGGGCTCTGAAATGAGCTCTCCATCCGCCACCCAAGTCTTCGACAACTACTTCTTTCCCTTCGAAATAAATGTTTCTACTACTACTACTCGACGGAGCAGAGCGGGCAAAGGGGACGCGACACCAGCAGGGGCGATGGCGCGCCAGGTGTTGCGTAAGGGGAGAGGGCATCGCCGCGACGCCATGCCACTTTCTCTCTCGCTCTCAGAAGCCAGTGCTATCCGCGCGTTCCTTGTCCGCGCAAGTGCTCACCACCACGCTAAGTGCGCCTCCGTAAGGCCATATGAAAACGCGCCAAGCGTCCCAGCACGCTAACGATGATTCGGATACTATGGTATAATTCGAGCGAATAAATAGTTCTTGTCATTCCAACTATGTTATGCTTAATGAAACAATAAACCACGACGTAAAGCCTGTCCGTAATAGGTCGGCTCATAAGTCCAAGGCCAATATGCCTTCTAACAAAGTAGCACTTGTTATTCAAAGCGATCATTGATTTCTTTTTAAATATATTTCGGTCATGTCGTTCTGCTATGTGCCACCGGATGCATTAGTTTATGTAGCACGAAATTATTACCTACGAAGTCGTGCCAATGACTGCTTCTGTTATTTCTAATCAAAGGTTAAATCACGACGTGAAATGTGCACATGTAATGCTGGCTTGTTGGCACCTTTAAAGCACACAAGCCTCTTAATAGAGCAGCACATGATATTCAACGGCTCCTTTGATTTCCTTTAAGTTTTTGAGCTACCCTCTTCTCGGCCTGTTGCATATGTGACAATTCTTGGTAAACTTTTCCTCCTTAATGTATATGTTTCACTGGGGCTCCATGGATGTAGAATGCTTAAATATATTAAGATATATGTGGCATATGCCTCTGGTCACCATTATTCCTTCTACAAGCATCCTATTTTACCTCAATCCAAGTTACATCGCAATCTCAACGTCCCACACTGTGTAACCACCTGATGGGCCCGATTTCGGCCTAGCTTGCGAATGGTATATTGCATGGACGTAAACATATCGCAAGATTAAAGTTGTGTCCTGCGCTGCACAATACCATATAGGTTTCTTCATTGGAGTAGACAACAAGTGAGTCATCATACCATCGTCGTCACCTTCGTCGTCCCGTTGCTTCTGTAGTAACACGCGCGTTCGCATCAGGCACGCAATTCCTCGCCTTACCCAAGCATGCTCGTCTGCTCGGTAACGCTTTGGAGGAGCCTGACCGAAGCTCTATAACCAGCTAACTGCAAGATGTTTCGCATAACGTTGATACCCACAGTGTGTGAGATCTGCAATATTTTTCTCACAATCAAGTATGCCCATTTATATGATGTGAAAGTGAAAACAGGGAAAACGCTTGCCTTCTTTAAATGTTTGCTAGAACAGACGACCTGCAGTTCGAGAAGTTTTCTTTGCAAACAGATGGAACAGATGAAGACAGTAAGCTGAAAAACTTGCGACATTCCTGATAGCACGGTGTACATATGAGTACACATTATCGCTGGAGAAAAGTTGCGGAAATGTTGACTGAAAAGCTACTTCGCCTTAAAGCTCTCTCTAACAGGGCTCGCAATTACCCCAACTTGCGTTTTGTTCCTTGAATGATACCACGAAATCAACCTACGTAATATAACAATACTCGTTGGCAAACGCTTGAAAAAAGCATTGAAGTTTGCTAAGACTTTAATGAAGGTGTGCGCAGCGAAGTGTAATAAATTGGCCCAGAAAATCGACATAAAGTAATTTCCGTCCAACTTACGGGAGAGAAACTACCGCAAAAAATGTTTTACCGGAATTACTGGTCAATGCCTTTAAAGAAACTTTTAATATGTTTTCGCAGCATAATGTCGCGATATCAGAATGCGTGGACGTTTACAATTTATATCATGAACCTGCTTTAAATTTCGCTCACTCGAAAGAATAGTGTCTTCCAAGATTCAAGTCTTGCACACGTTTCTGAAAAAAAGGAGGAACCAAACGCTGTTTGCTTTCATACCGTGAAACTTCCTTGCGGGAACAAGATCTCAGTCATAAACAGACGCCTTAGTTTCGAAACAACAGATTCTTTGTCCTATCGTGATGAAAATGCTGGCAATATTTTCTGGACTCAAAGCGTGCAAGTGTCGCGAAAAGCCGCGATCTAAATGTTGAGCTTGTGCCTGGAGTACAAAGGCAGTGAAGCTGCTGAAAAGTTCGAGAACATCAGTACAAAAACTTCGTGTCATTGCACCCAACCGAAATAGGACAAAGAAATCATGAATTCGCGAAATGTTAATTGCTCTGTAAGCTGTTTATGAAATGGCGTAGCTTTCCCCTATAATTGGTTAAAATTGACCTCCGTAAGTAAGAGACCATCATTCTTTCTTTCCTGTACCTTTTCACATACCTTGATATGCCATTCAATGTCACTACCTATTGTTACAACCATAATGAAGGTACCTGGCTCCAAGGAAATAATGTAGCTCATGGCTGAACGGCTACTAAGAAAAAAGAATTATTCAAGCCAGAATAAATCTTAAAAATGAGTGCGTTCCTTTGCCATATAGTTTTCTGATATTATCTGTACAAATGCCTTGGGAAAACTCGTTAGTTTACAGGGCGGTAGAAGGGTCGCAAACGCACCGCCAAACATTTGTAGTATCTCAAGCCTATTAGAGGGAAAATTATTCGTCTGTACGCCGTAAGCATCAAAAGGGGTGCCGTTCGTTTTTTATATTTAGTTATGTGCGTGAAGTTGACCTGCGGTAGGTAACTGATATTTGTGAAGAGCCCGCTATATATCCAAAATTATGGCTCAGAATAAACCACTACACGAGAAAGAAATTACAAACAGAGCAAAATATAAACAATAAAAACGTGCCCACGAAAAAAACGCATTACGGCTACAGTGGCTAGACATTCCTTTGAAACTTTGAACTTTGAGAAAGCTGAGCAAGACAATAGGTATCCATGGTATGAAAAGGCAGTTGTATAGAAAGCACAGAGACAAGGTAGATGCACATTTCGTTACTTTTGTGTCAATGGTTAGGGCACCGTCTTTTTCACAGCCATCGTTTCGTCCACGTTCTATATCCTCAATCCAAAACTCTGAACCTGCTTTCAGCTCTGAAACAATAATGATGCGTAGGAGAAGTAGGGAGTGATTGGAGGGCAGACAGACTGCAAAAGCACTGCAACGCCTATTGACTCTACCCCAGATAGACGACGAAGCAGGGCGCGGGTCATACCGCAGCGAAGTAATGAAGTTGGCCAAAGCCCGCGAAATCTAAGCCACTACTTTCCCAGGTTTACTATATATATCCCAGACCCGGTAAATCGCTCGCGATACGGCACCGCAACTATTTTATTCAGTATCGTTCCAGCTTTAGTATTCATGTCTTTTCTTTCATGAGAAAGCCATGGCACGTGTTCGAACGAAACAAAAGAAGTGTCTAATTATTCAGCACTACTACCAAAGAACATAAATGACGAGAAATCGAGTAGGTCATCCTGGGCAAAAGAATCCCCCACTCGAACACACTATTGTCTTTATAACGCCCACGTCGCATGCACAATTTACAGGAGCAGATTGGCTACTGCCTCATGTTTGAAACTAACTCGAACATTTCGTTTGCTCGCGCATTCACTGCAGGTAAGTTCCATTAGGCCGGTGCCATTCCCTGGGGCGAGCCTCATTTCCTACGACCCTCTCGAAAACATTGAACCTGTCGTAATTGGGCTGTACTGAAATTAATTTTGCAGGTGACGCTGCTTCAACGATTACCACTGAAATGTTGAATGAAGTCGCGCGATGCCTAGCAGCAGAGATTAACATGCCTTACAAACTATTGTGTGGACTAGTATGTGGACGAAAACATTTATGGTGCAAACATGAACACGTAGCTTAGTGTTTCTTTTTCTTTGATGAGTGCTGCCCTGCTGCGTGGATGTGTATGTTTTGGCTGGGTTTTGTATTTTTGAAAGAGAGCTTAATAGGCATAGCGAAGCCGGATGAATGACTAGACTTTCAAGTCATGCAGTATTACTAGTAAGGAAACGTAGGTGTATAGATAGGTACGTCCCTGAGACGCAGTAGCAAAGCCCAGCGTTTTCCCGACAGAAAATGGCTATAAGCATGATGTTCATGTTAAGTTTCTTTCATTCTTTTTTCAATGATTACCCGGCTTAGCCCGAAGGCGCTACAGCAGAGCTTTACAATGTCGAAAAAAAAAACTCACCTGCATTGAAACAGCACACTTGCTGACTTGATAGGCGATTCCATTCGATAATGGAACGAACAAAAAATAAATTAGCATAAATGTTAGTTCTAGTGCGGAATTCTAAAATCTTGAATTGATTTCAGTACGTGCAGAGTATAATGAGGCCTGTGTAAATATATTTTCTTTCTTATGCTGGTTTTACCATGAACGATTTGATAAAGCATTTTCAGTCTCAATTTGTTTCGGCGAGAGAAAAGAATTTCCCATCTTTTACTTTTCATATTGGTACAGCTGCCGGTTTTTTAGTACCGTCATAAGACAAACCTTGCTGCTCTGTTGTAGATTTTTTCAAGTTTATCACTTAGTGTTTTTTGCCAAGGATGCCACACGGCACGAGCATGTTCGAGCATTGGGCGAACGTATGTTAGGTAAGCGGTTGATTTCAAACAAGGCGGCGCTTTAAACACCGCAGCTCGACAAAGAGCATGCTCATCGTCGGTTTGGACATTCACGGCATGGTGCACCGGGAATTCATCCAGAATGGCTGCCAGACTATCAGCAGCGTGTTTTACCACCAACTTTTAGGGCGTTTGAGCCGAGGCGTTCTGCGAAAACCGGCCGGTCTGGTGCGCACGAGGAGCTGGATTCTGTGCGGCAATGCACCTTGTCACAGAGCACTCCACAGTCGCGAGTCCCTCGCCAAGAATAAAGATGTTTTCTATTCCCACAGTCACCCTTCTCGTCAGATTTGGCCTCCCGCTTATCGCTCGCTCTTCCCAAAATAAAAATCAAGCTCGAACTTCTATAATCATCTTCCATAGCTTGTGAATAATTATTCTTCTCATTTATACATTCCACTTGTTTGCCTTCCTCTGAGCTGATCAACAGTGATCGAACAAGGAATGTCGCTGGAGTGGAACGTTTCCACAAAGGGACTTCACTTTTTCTCATGTTCCCTTGTGGAAACGTCGGTCCCATGGTTCACTTACGTTGTGTCGCTTCAGGTCTCCATCTTCCTGCATACCTTCGTCATGTTTGGCTTTGCCTTCCGCGTCATTCCAGAGAATGCATGTGATCACCAGGCTGAGAGAGACAGTGCGAAATGGCACGAGATGAGGCACAATATTTCCTCGCACTTCACATCACACGTCTCGGTGGCCAAGACGTCTCACGTACCTCTTTGGGCCTCGATGGCGCTCCTGACAGATCTCGCAAAAGAAAGTGGTCACGGTAACCGTTTTGTCTACACGTTGTTCTCTATCTTTCTTCTATGTTCCTGTTTACTTGATTAGATTTCTACAGCATGCTATTACGTTAAATTTCTGTTCCTTCCAGTTTTAAGGTTAAGGTTTCTGTCTCTTTCCCCCTGAATTTGGCTTGAACCTTTTCATGGCCTGATATATTTGCCGATATATAGGTATACGAAGCTTATACAACCTTGGCCACTGGGTATGTGCCACCATATTTCTCATTAGAGAACTTGACGTAAGATCTTCGTAAGTGCGAACGCAGCAAACTGATTGAACCGAATCAGTCTGTGTGCTTCCAACTTTCAAAATCTGGCTCTCAAGGCCATTGAAGATCGAAAGATTGGAGATGTCAAAAAATTGAGTAGTTTACATAGAGGCACTGCGACAGCAATAAGCTGAGGTGCTACAAATTTAAGCAAAACTGCTTTTCCAAATAAACAACTTGAGCCGCTAGGCATGTGCCCATTCTCGGCCAATGTTCCAATATGTGTATGTGCCCGAGCACACAAGCAGGGCTTGGGGTACGAACTGAAGTCGACTACAGAAGTAACAGATTGTGGAGAAAGAATTGAAATAAAGATTCTTGGACTACAACGTGCATTAAGGGAGGAGCGTTGAGGTATAGCGCAATGACAAAGTCAGCAACAGAGCTCTACCTAAAACGGCATTCTATTTGCATCGTTATGTACAAAAATTCTCGTCACTAGTGTCTCGTTTTGCACATTCACATTGCACATTTGCGCAAGCATAAAAAATATTTGATTTAACAGTCATTTGCATAAAAGCGTGGCATTCGCAGACTTTTGCTTTCAAGAGTTCGGGCTCACACCGGTAGCCATTGGAATAAATATACATACTAGATCACAAAATTAATTACTGTCTGTGTTGTCACCCGCGTGTGTCAGCGATCTAATTATTGCACGGCCCGATACACGTCTGTTCACAGCAACTTACCGCTTTTGACGTCCCTAACGCTCGTAACCTCTAACAGCCATAGCTGCAGCGAGTCAGCTGATGCGCAAAGCACACGTCTGAATGATAGCGTTCGTACGGCCTTCAGATGCTTGCTGCCATCCAGTCATTTCAGCTAAGGGCACCTTACTTGTATGGGATGGAAAGGTGTCATGACACGCAGCTTAGATGAGTTTTTATTCTCTTATTTATTGGCACCGGCAGCAGCAGAGGTCACCTGCCATACTATTGAGCCAGTAAGCACAAATGCAACCCTCGCTCTTCACAGCTGTATTATATGTATTTTTGCTAATGGCTGCTTTTCTGGAAGGTCAATACGCCGAAGTAGCGCAGTCGGGGGTTTGAAGGGGATTAACGATGTTCGTTCACGCTCAGTGTCACCTCGCATTTCGTGCGTAATACATGTTCCATTACGCTTTCAGGTCGTTGATCGGCCGTTGCGTCGCGTCTAGGATTCATCACGCGTCCATTATAGAGTAACCCTTCGCGACATTGTACGCATGATGAAACCATCTTATCGGTCGCTGCGGTTGAATGTGTTCCCGAACGAATGCAATTTTCACTAATGAGACGACACGCTAAGCGACGGGGACGTGACACCACTGTCGTAAGAACGGATATGAATCAGCTGAATATGTCTTGCCAGTCGCTGCGTATAAGGAAGATTCAGTACGTACTTTTCATTAGAGGCTTTGACGTAAAATCGTCTCAAGTATGCTTTTGCCTCTTGTATACTGTTTCGCGTCAAGATATTGATTCACATGTTTGTTTTTAGGGAAGATGCCTCGGTTGCTGTGGTAGACACTTTGACAATCACTTCAGCGAACTCATAGAGCTGAATCAATTTGTGTGTAGGTCACTTTCAAAACGTTGCCTCTGAGGGTCGTTGAAGATGGAAGGTTTCGAGATTTCGTTACAAATTTGAAGGAGCTTCGACAGCGATGCTGCGACAGCAGTGAGAGGTGCTCAAATATAGGCGGAGTTGCTTTCCCAATATTTAGGGTCAATTTTAGGGTCAATATTTAGGGTCAATTAGGGTCAATACTTAGCACCAATATCAGGCTGCACTAAACTTGACGGAAAGCAAGCAGGTAGCGAGTGTTAATAATCTTTCTTGACGGCCCGATAACCTTTTGGTTTGTGATTACACAAAATCCGCGACAAAATTTTGATTTTGGTTCGAAACTAGAAAAACAGATGTAGGCCTGACAATGCCGACTGTGCCAGCAGCTTCTTTTTTCTGTGGATAGGGGGCTGTACCAGCGTCGCCTGGTCAATTTATTGAGCTTACAAACTTGAGATAGATAAATGTGCTTCATTCGCTTTTGTAAAACAATCTATCCTTCTAAACAATCTACAAACATTTTATACGTTCTTCTACATGAGAATAAGTAACGACGCAATAGTTGCATTACTGAAAAAGAAAAGGACTTGCCGTAACTATTTCAGGAAGATTCTTAGCTGCCCGCCTGACGTGACATAGCAGAGCGATGAAGCACTGGCATTTATGGAATTTTGCGATTAAACTTCATTCACGCAGAGTTGGCATGCTGAACTGTTACGCAATGTTCAAGTTGCTGCAACCAAATCCACGCGCAACATGTCATCTGGACTTCAACGTTAACACAATTCCTTGAAGAAATAGCTAACCCTGGTGCTGGCATTCTTGTTGAAAGGCCCAACGGCATGTTTTGCCTCAAACACAAAAGATAAACCGCAGGCATTAATCGAACTGTGGGAGCAAGTCCCATTAAAGCAGTATACAGGCCCAGGGTATTGTTACGGTAGTGTGCAGTTTGCGGTAACCGGACCCACGCACGAAATGTCAATTCTGCACACAATTGCAGCCAACTAATGTCAATCTCTCAGCGCCATTACAGCCAAATGTCTGGATAGCCCATTGGTGCTTCACTTGGGTCTGTCATTTTCGCTTGTCGTAAATCATAAGCCTCTGCTCCACGAGCCCCGGTTTCGCGAGACTACCCTCTATTGCGATTGATGAAAATGAGACACGCGAGAGCTACATAGCGCATTCTCAAGCAGACAGTAGATGATGCGTACCAACTTTTTGTCAAGCAATCGAATCCGTCTGCTTATTCATTTACTCGGTCACTTCTAACTTGAGTGTCTCACCGCTATTCATACCTCTATCACTGAATGAGCTATTATCATGTTAAATGATGTTGTATATATTGATCTACCTTGTTCCCCAGACCAATGTAGATGGCACAGAAGGGGCACGCAATCAATGGAAAGTGTAAAGTTGCGCATTGCTTTGTCAGAGATCATAAGTTCTGACCTTCACTGAGCACACTTCTGGTATTTATAATGATATTCTGCTGAGCTATTGTGCAACACTATCTTTTTGAATTTGGCCTGGCTTTCGGCTTGCGATCATCTCTTTAAAACTTTGTTTCGTTTCACAGGTGTCTAAGACAACTAGTTGCGGGTATGTTCCAGTGGTATATAAGGTATTAAACAGGGAGTGGGCAAAGTAGGCTTGAGTACAGGAGCAGTGTTTTGGCAAGGATATTCGTCAAATGAATGCCTTGAACCCTGATTCGAGTTGCTTTGGGAGCATTTCATACCTGCCAACCTGGAAGTTTTAATATTCGTGAAATAGTGACGACACGACGTAAAGGGGGATGACAAGGTGGTTAGCCAGCATATTAACGCGAAAGCGTTAAGAACCCCGTGTCGCAGATGTGGCGGCGGCGTCCGGCGTCCAGCGTCGGCTGTCGTGTCAGCAGAGATCATTCCGGACAACGCATACACAACCACACATACCCAACCACGCAGGGTATCAGAACTTCTTTTGGGTAGCTCCTTTTGCTTGGGTGGTGCAAATTGCATGTCAGCAGTACAGCGTGGGCAGACACACAGGAGGTGCGTGAAGCTTTCATCCTAGCTGAACGTGAGCCGAACGCTAATTCCAGTAGCCTGCAGAAGTCCCAACTGACTAGGAGGAATCGCATTCAATTTCTACCATGTAAAAGCCAATTTCTTTTCATGTTGAGTTAACAGAGATTCTGCCAGAGATTTCCCGTCATCTCAAGGGCGTGTATGCTGTAGTCGTCCTTAGTGTCACGCCTTCCTCGTCAGCCCACCTCCTCGTCGTCAACGACATTTTCACCGTATTACTAAAGAAAACATTTTATTTTTTTTAAATGTGATACACGGGAAGGTAGTAGGCATCAGAGCCGGTTATCATAAAATAATAATGTCGTTTCTCAAGAAAAAATAAAGAAAGGAAATGAAGGAAGCAAAATTTATCGATGAGGCAGCCATTACTTATTCGAGAAATGAAGATGTGTAATTGAATAATTAGCATATTTACACTAGCCAACTTTCTTATCTAATAACTTTAGGAAGCATAATTCTATTTACACATTGTAACCGGCGAGTTCGCGAGCCGTATCCGCTTGGAACGAATTATCAGGACTGCACCAGTTTCGAGGTATTAATTTCAAAGGTGTCCAGTCAAATTCATTGGCGTTGGAGTTATTTTCGGGTTTCAGTGCGTAATACAGCGTTTTCTTTGAAAAACTATAAGCGGAAAAACGGTGAATTTTTACTGCAAATTTGACGCCACTAATCTTGAAACTGATGCCATCCTAAAAATTAATTTCAATGGGACATGACTTGCGAACTCCCTAGTTATAATTCGCATATTGATATATGTTCCGTAATTATTTAAGACGGTAATTAATGGAATTATGTTATAATGCAAATAGCATTTTGATTTCTTGCAGAAGTAATGGCGGCTTCATGAAGCACTTTATCTCAAGGATTAGAATTAGGCTATCGGCAGCAGGCAATCTTTTAAAAATTTGGTGCAGCTAAAAAAATACCCTATGTAGGCAGCTCACGCATTACACAAGATGCGAGAGAATCCACGCACGTCTCTTCAGCAGCAGGTAAATCCTCCTGCTTCAGTGATATCGAGCACACAGGAGTAGGACGTACTCACCACTGAGCTACCATGCAGTGATTGAAGTTATTGACTTGGGCGGGGTTTTGATTGCCACGAAGACTCTGAGAGTTGTGTCGTTTTTTTCATGTATTTATGAACCCACAGTTTCAATACTGCAGTTTACATAGGCGATGTGTTGGGCATCGCAGTTCTTTTTTTTTTTTGAGAGAGAGTATGATGGTGTCCGCAGCGAAAATTCACTGCTCTCGCAGTGAATGAGCAGACATAAACAATTCAATTGGAACCAAACTTCTAAAATGGTGGGGCATACGTCTCAAACCAACTTATTGGCTATGAACGATACCCTAGTGGAGAGCTCCTCAATAATTTCGACACCCTGCACCCTAAGCAAAATGTTACCCTTAAGGTTGCTTCTTGTGTCATTCAATTACGCACTTACACTCTTAGAAGGGGGTGTTTGGACGAACTAATACACCTGTATGTATGGATGATTAGTTTTAATTTCAACGTTTCCCCCGTGAATGCTTTGCTTAAATGCACTCTACATTGTTTTTACTGCGATGTCATTTATTCTGTCCCTACCCTAGTCTTCAGTATGTCTGCCATTGTAATGCTCAAGTGCTTTTCGAGATGTCGATAAAAAATTTTCAAAAACGTGGTCAATGGCTACATTGGAATTCAAATTGTGGTCCTGCGGTCTGCCAGTCGAAAGTGTTGCCTCTAGGCCACTCCACTGATATTACTACCGAGAATAATGCAGCTTCTAATTCATGCACTGATGCCTCTACCGGCTGCTATGATAGGCTTAAGCCACGCTCTTCAGTTTATCTGTAAACAAGCCCCAAAGTGAAACAATTTGACCGAAACTAGCAGTAAAATAGGAAGGACAGAGGCGGACAAAATAACTTTCTCTTCGCACTTTGCGACCATGGCGTGCCACTTCCGCAATAGGTACTGTGTTTTTATCGGTAGTAATGTGCTCCGCGTGTATTAACTGCTAATGTTTATTGGAGTTGATAACGCAGGAAACAGTGCTAGGCTTACTGCGCATAATATTACGTCGGCGCCGGTGCTACACTAGAAAGAACATGCGGCTGAAGAAGTGGGCATATAAAACAGCACCAAGCTTAAACAATTTAACGCAGCTAGTAGGAAAAAGCGAACGGCAGGATAAGAAAAATAAGTGACAGCTCGGTATGTCCCCTTAACCACAGGGATGCCGTACACATGAAGTAATAGCAGGATGACATCTGAAGCCTACTGTCACCTAATGACGTGCTCGAAGAATGAATTGACGCAAACCGCTGTGAGATAAACCCACATGGCTTTTGATTTGCTTGAAATGTGGAAGTGCCTATGTACCCCTAAATTCCGCAAGGTAGATATTTCGCACAAAACACCCTTTTGTGCAAGCAAAATTAATGAAAGCGAGCTCTAAGAGTGTTTCGCAATCGAGAACAACAATTTTAAATATATTTAGTCAGCAGAAGGCTGCAAAAGGATGTCGTAGCTACCACTCCACCCGTGAAGGTGTTATTTTTCTTATTGTCTAGGTTTCTTTAACGGGCATCCAAAGCATAGTATACAAGTGCTTTTGCACACCGCACCCATATTAGCAGCCGATGTGGCAAAGAAATCAAACTTGCGACCTCGTGCTCAGGGGAACCACAGTCGCGCATTCCTGACTACATAAAGGCTGCTTTTTCTGCAACATGCAAAAAGACGCGGTGAATGACGTTGCAAGAAAGCGAAGACACGCGCATGTAATGTAATCACTGCAATCACTGTTGGAAGGTGTATGATGTGTTTTTATCGATGTTCCTCTAAATCTGTTCTGCCGCCTGAAAGCACAGATTTGTTACTTGCATAATTTTTCGACAGGGCAGCTGCAGCGAAAAACAAACACAATGGTTCAGCGCTCATGGCCCGTTAGAAGGTGACTGCATAAAAGTAAAGCCTTGCGATGACAAAACGTGGGCGTACCGGAGAGTTGGGAAACTTCTCTTTACTCTTCCTGTAAAGAAGTAAGTGGCAAATTGTTGCCACCTTTTGTTCAGCCCAACAGCTGTCGCAGCGATTTACTGAGTTCCACGCTGGGCGCGTGCTATTCTCCAGACACGAAGTTGGGATGATAAAATGCGTGCCCTCCTGCTTTCAAAAGGGGGAAACATTTTAATTATATGCAATGTTTTTCTGGAGGTGAGAAATGTGGCGGTGATCTTTCTTATAATCTCTGGTGTACTTGAAGCTTGTTTTTCCTGCCAATATTTTGCCGATAACCGAAACGCTACGGCTCTCGGATGCAAAGCTGTGTAAGCAAAATGGGGGCTGGTTTCTATGGCAGGCGTTTACATTTAGCTTAGTGCATCGTCGTTTACCCTGTACCAGCGGTCTCGTTGTGTGGGATGTGTCAATTCTTCTGTGCCACGAGCAGTAACAGGTATTAGCGTCTTCTTTTTTAGAAGGCTATCATATTGTGGTTTGTGTATGTAAAACCCCAGAATATATTGTTACGGCGCTACCAAGAGTGGCGCTAGTAAGAAAAAGACGATTTGACGTGTGTAGGTGGAATCGGTCTCGACAGTGATCTTGCTTATGCATCGTCGTCTCTCTTGTAAATATCGTAAATACATCGTTATATACGACTTCTACAACTTAACAAATTGGTGAGAGGTTCGGGGTACACATGAGAAACAAGGGAGCTCCGCAGTGGTCGTCACCTCAGAGTGGACAACATGAGGGACAAAACAGGACCCGACATGGCGTGGCCCACATTAACGCCTACAACCCCGACGGTTGTGCTGGCTCAGCCGCGGGATCCAGGAACGTTCTGCGGCACCGACCACCTCGACGTGGAAGACTGGATCACTACGTATGAGCGGGAAAGTGCCCACAACAAAAAGAATCCGACTATTATGTTGGCTAACTTGGCCGTCTACCTACAAGGCATGGTGAAGGCACGGCGTGGTATAACAACCACGAGGAAGAGCTTAACGACTGGGACACGTGCAAACAGAAGCTGAGAGACTTGTTCGGCCAGCCCGCTGGACGGAAGAGCACCGCTAAGAACTACTGACGCGTTCCCAGACGCCCACAGAATCATACGTCACTTATATCCCGGACGTGCTGGCTCTGTGCCTTAAGGCTGACAGCGACATGGCTGTGTCAGACAAG
Source organism: Dermacentor albipictus (assembly GCF_038994185.2). NCBI lineage: Eukaryota > Metazoa > Arthropoda > Arachnida > Ixodida > Ixodidae > Dermacentor > Dermacentor albipictus. The sequence goes on from NC_091826.1 coordinate 12,915,675, forward strand.
GTTGGGCATGCAGTTATGGGGATCGCTTACGATGCTTTCAGCCTGCTCATGTGCAGAATTATACACGACACCGTAAAAGAGTGTCAACGCTTTGAGCAGGCCAGGCGCCGCCGCAGTTCAACGCCGTTGGCAGCTCTGCCGAAAGCAGTTGCGACATCCTCTTGTGACGAGAGGCTAGGGGTGCAGCGACCATCACCATTTGATGACCTGACGCGCATAGCGCGGCGAGAACTTGAATTCTTGGTTCCTGAAGCCTTCCTTTCCCGCCCCAGTGAGCCGAAAAACTTGCCTACAGCACCAATTGTGGAGGCGTCCGCGAAGAACTCGCTAATCTTGGATTTCATTCTATATGTGCCGTTGCCATTTCACAGCTTCCTCATGTTCCAGGTCCATCGACTGGTCCGCGGTATTCTGCACACTACGGAAATCCATCCGAGATGCAAACCGCGAAAGCATATACCATGTGTCCCAGCTAACGTTATTAGCCAAGCTTTTCAACGGACGAAAAGTTTTAACGTCTAACGTTAGCTGGGACACCTTATACAGGGTGATAATTTTTAGGTTTTATAGAATCTTTAACTATCGTCTGTGGCAGATAGCATTACTCTTGTCTTTGAGCTAGATTATTCGAAGAGCGGACGTTGCTAGCCCGAGAAATCGAAAGACGTGTTCGACTAATTACCAGATATTCACTAATTAATTTTCAGTTATTTACATTACGGTACATATTGCAATTAGGAATTCTAGCCGGTGAACTTGCAAGATGTATCCACTTGAAGTGAATTTCCAGTATGACACCAGTTTCGAGATATTATTTCCCAAACTGTGGAACTAAATACATAGGCGTTCCAGTTACCCAGCACTTCCATGCCTAAAGGAACATTTTTTTAAATAAGTGGAACAGTGTATTTGTACGGAAAATTTATTGGCGCAGGTTTCCAAAGTTGCGTCATTCTGGAAATTAATTCTAACTGATTACGCCCAGCAAACTCGCGGGCTACAATTCGTAAATTACATTAATGTGCTTTGAGGTAAATAATTCATCAGATAATTTGTAAATTTTGATAATTAGTTGAGTGTCTGTTTCGATATTTTGTAGAAGTAATTAGCGTCTCCCTAAACTATTTATCTCAAGGACTACAATTATATTATGTGCAAAGGGCAATTTTTTTTAAATCCAAGGAACTTAAAAATGACCACCCTGTATATATTAAGAGAAGGCAGTGAGAAAGCGAAAGCTTTCATCTGATGGAGCTCCTCGGGAACTAAAAAGTTCAGTCGAACTCACCTCACAAATCACGTCGCCGGTATGAGATTAGCATTCATGCAATGATGTCACGCACCATAATGCCAAATTCCTCACTTCTGTGTAGCTCAATGCGCTCTCTGGTTCCATTCTGCTAACTTGAATTCTGTTTCCACATTCATCTGCTTTTGATCCCATCTTTTTACCTTTTCTGCAGCTGACTTCGATTTGCTGTTGGCCACTTCTTCACTTGTTGCTCTTGTTCTTCTTGTCTATCCTGGCACCTAACCCGTGACACATACCGATTATGAAACATTGGCCAAGAATGCTTACATAACTAGTGTCACATGCCCAGTTGCCCATATGCAATAGCTCAAGTTGTCTGTTCGGGCATATACCCAGTGGTGCATAGCCGAAGTTGGCGGGACAGAGCTTAGATACGGACAAAGTTCATACATACCACAAAGTGCGGGAAGTTGCCAGAGAACGTTACTCGCTATAAAATGTAGTAGCGAAACAAGTGTAGCGTTATTGTCACCTGGTCAATGGCGTAACAAGTGCACAAGAACCAGAATGTAGGAGCTGTAAGCATATTGCTCAAACGGATGAACTGTTTCACCATATTATCCTGGGACTAGGCATGCAATATTTCCAGAAATCTTGAGCGGGTACAAAAAACAAATGCTTTTCAGAAAATATTTGTTCTTAAAACATGCGATTCTACGAAGGATTGCTTATCTCTTAACTGAGCAAAAAGGTAAGGAAAAGTACGAACCACTCTCGGTGGACAGACCCGCATTATAATCGATCGCGGCTGCTGCCACGTTCAAACGAGTTTTCGAAAACGTTTACTTGTGAGTCTGTTGAGAAGCTTGTTATAAACATACCAAAAAAAAGACCGCTTTCGTTGTCCACTGGCAGATGCTGAAGTGTCTGCAGCAGCTCTGAAGCTATAGGTGTCAGCGGTGTGTAATAGTTCAAAGACCTTTCCAGTAGGTTGACCTTTCTAACAGGTTGACCTTTCCATGGGCTTCGCGGAATTCCAGACGCCAGTCCTCGACTAAGAAGGCACCCTGTTTTTCACTACGTTTGACAGCTAGGCGGCATTTTTGAAGCAAAAACGAAAGCATATAGTTAAGGTACTTGAAAACTGTGCTGCTGTTTTCTTCTCGTCTTCGTCATAGCTTTTAGAATCGTACTCTGCACAGCAGAGAATGACTAGTATTACTGTATGTGTTTTTCTTATTGTTTTTTTCTGCTTTCGCTGTGCTGAAAAAGAAAAGAAAAAGCTCACAGATACTTTTTTTTTCGGGGCATATTGGAAAAGATGGAAACTCCATTTAAAGGAGATTATAATAATTATTTCAGTCAGGAAAATATTTAGGGTCAAATACGTGCAATTCTACGAACTATTGCTAATCTGATAACAGAGAACCAAGGTTATGAAATGTACGAACTACTCTCGGTGGACAGACTAGCATTACAATCGATCGCGGCGGCCGCCACGTTCATACTTAACTGTATGTAAACCAGTTTTCGAACACGTTTACTTGTGAGTCTGTTGAGAAGCTTGTTATAAACTTATCCAAACAAAGGCTGCTTTCATTCACAAGTGGCAGATGCTGAAGTGTCTGCAGCAGCCCTGAAGCTATAGGTGTCAGCGGTGTAATATAGTTCAAGGGCCCTTCCAGCTGGTTGACAGTTCCATGGGCTCCGCGGAATCCCAGACGCCAGTACTCGGCTAATAAGGCGCCGTGTTGCTCGCTAGGTTTGACTGCTAAGCGGCGTTTTCGAAGCAAGAACGAAAGCATATAATTAAGGTACTTGAAAATTGTGCTGCTGGTTTCTTGTCGTCGTCGTCATAGCTTTTAGAATCGTACTCCACGCAGCAGAGAATGCCTAGTATTACTGTACGTGTATATTTTATTGTTTTTTTTCTTTTTTCTTTGTGCTGAAAAACATAAGCAAAAAAGTTCTTTTTTCTCCTAGTCTAAGGAAGGGGAAGTAGGCAAGCAACCGTTTCTTCCGCCAGCTCAGCCATGGCGGCGAATGGCTGTCCACATGACTGCGTGCGTCGACACCCTCTCTTACACGTAATCTCCGGCGGGTGCAATGATTGGGCGAGCCGCGATGACTGGTGACTGCATGAGCGCTGTCTTTCTGCCAGCCTAGTGCCTTAGAGACTGCGTGACCTCAAATTTCGGAGACGCGTTGAAGCGAGAGGCAACAGAAGCGTTCGCTCTCCTCTGTTTGCGCTCTTCCTCACGCAGGTGTTGCGACAGCGAGTCTTCGCGTCTGCTGATCTGTTGATACCTTCCTGTGTGTGTGTGACATGCTTGGAAAAGACGGGGAATGCGGGAGATGAAAATTCAAGACGATGAGCAAAATGTGAACAAGGTGAATGCAGGAGCCAACGTTTCGACAAGTGGACTTGCCTTCTTCAAGCCTGAAGAAGACAAGTCCACTTGTCGAAACATTGGCTCCTGCATTTATCTTGTTCACGTTTTGCTCATCGTGACATGCATGGTAATTTACAAGTAAGCGAATATTTGCTGCTGTTTATACGCCCAATAATACTAGGAATCTTGCTCCGTGTAGTTGTATAATTCTGTGGTATAGCTATAATTGCTTCACCTGTCGAGCGAAACTGTTACTTTCTGTAGATCAGAAGACCACTCGCTAACTTAAGGTTTGTTAGGAACGAATAAATAGGTTAGATCTGAGGAAATTTACACTTTTAGCCATACCACATCGAGGGGCTTGTTTATCTATAGGTGAACACATAGTGGATCAACCTTGGGAACAATTTTCAGCTTAAAAGATGCATATCAGGATATAATAAATAAAAAATGATTCAATTGAACCCTCCTGTGGAATTGCCAAATACTTCTTTTCTGTTGTCTTATACAGAACAGTACTTGCATGAGAATAGTGTGTAAGGAAATAAAATGTATTTCATATATTACATATTATGCATACCGTGTGATCCTTTTCTTTAATTGGAATGTTTTTTAATACGATTTAACCAATGTACGGACGCGTTCTTCACTATTCCTTATTTAAGCACGATGGACATTAGATGGTAGAGTACCGATCGCTGACACGTTCACTAATTAACAAATAGTCATTATTGACTTTTCAATTGCTTGTATTAATGCCGGCACCGTAACGGTAATATTGGAGGAGGACGCAGCAGGATGCAAACGCAATTTACCGCTATTTAAAACAAAAAAAAACGTCATTCGTTGTATATCTGCGCGCGGAAGAGGTAGGCAGTGCCACTTTCTACTCAGATCTATTCGGGACGCCTGCTCCAAGCGTACTATTCTCTTCGAAGGCGTTCGCTCAGGTACGTGTTTTCAAATTTACGAGGGACGAGTGCGAAGAAGAATGCAACCAACCCAAATATAAAATATTGTTTTAGATAATGAAACTGGGCAACACAGTCGAGTCCTCACGTTCTGAGGAAATTCGCGTCGCACTACCAAACTGCGCCTGCTGACTCAAGCAAGGCAACCGCTGCGCTTTGCAGTAAAGGATGGCACCATGCCAAGCGTAGCGCAGGTGCCAAATTCAAAGCTTCATATCTCGTTTAAAAGAAAAATCAAATTGCGATAATTATAAAAATAGGCCAATATGGAGGCCTATCTAATGCATCTGTGTATTGTGTATGGTGTGTGTGTATATATATATATATATATATATATATATATATATATATATATATATATATATATATATATATATATTGCAGAATCACGTGTCATGTACTTGAGGAAGCTTTGAGGACACGACGTCAGGGGCAAAACCATTTTTATGGCGGCAGAACTAGCGTGGAAAATTGCCGTGATCAAGTTATTAAATAGCCATGTTTTTTTTTTCTAAAGCACAGTTTAAGATGGTCGAATGGCACCTGTGCTGCACTTCGCGTGGAATGACCCTAAACGCGTTATCATTCGCACGCTATAAGAACAGCACACGAGTATTGACGTATTGAAAAATAAACTTATAAACTTTGAAACTTTGATGGTGGCTTCACAACAATCGTGCATCGATATGAATGCTACTTGGTGTGCTGAGACGGTAAGCATGGTTACGCAGAAAAGTGAGGCTGTGGATTTTGAACACTCCTCACAGTAATCGCTTTCTCCAGTGACGCTGCTTCGTTTTCACCTTTCGTCAATATGTATGGACGCGCAGTGAGCTCCTTGAAATAAGCTAAAGAAGTGGGGTTGGATTTTTTATGCGCATCATGTTTCCGTGCTGGGCGCTCTTTTTCTTGATTCAGTGCACCAAACTCTCACTTGTTTCGGAAGCTTCAGCGATACGCTGGCATGGTGTTCCGTAATAGATATTGAGTCTCGCGTTGCTGGATTGCTTCTGGAATAATGTGACCTACTTTAGCGCACAAAAACGTTCTCGAAATGTTTTCAACACTTTCACCGATAATGTTCACCGAATTGCGGTTGTTTGCGCGTCTCCAGGTGATACCGTCCTTAGCTTACTTTGCCCGTGCGCGGAAAGGTTCGCGTGTTCTTTCTCTTAAACTGTCTTACGTGTATTGCCGTGCTATTGAAGGGATCCTTTGCTTGCCTATATGATTAGGCATGACAGCTGGAGTGTTTATATCTCGCGGGGCACGTATGCGAGCATCTTCAACACAAAAGTTATACGGGTCCAATGAAAGCTACACCAACGCGGCCTCTATCTCTCACAATTCTCACCGACAGTGTAGTGTCGATGAATGCACCTCTGATTTGCCCAGACAAACAATAAATCATAAGTCATAAACATTATAAACTTCATAAACATAAACAATAAATCATAAGTCATAAAACATTCGCATGTTGTCATGGCACTGCGAGCATTACGAGACGACGGCTACGCTGATAAGTGGGAGGATGAAGACGACCGAAAGCTTTCCCGATAGTTTTTGTGTCCTCTATCTTGATCCATTTCGCGACACTCGGTAAATATATTATAAATGTATTTAATTTTTATATTTCCACCCGTAACGATATGGTGTCATCTTATAGGTTTCTGTAATAATAGAACAGTGCATGGTATTGAATGGCTTCCTTGAAGTTTCTTATCTCTAGGCTACCCTATTCTTAATTTACTGGGTATGTGCCACCGGATGCTCCGGTTTATATAACAAGAAATTTTGACTGTTGACGTAGTGCCAGTGAACAAGCCTTGGTTTGCGTAATTAACAAATGAATTAATCGCTACATAACAAAAGTCAGTCTATATAGCATAGGCTAAATTCTTCTGTATACGTGTGCTGTTTGTTGCTGCACTCCATGTATAGAACGCATGAGCTCGGGGACCTCGTCATGTGCTGTGAGCGCCTTTCGTTCCTGGCCTTTGGCTTCTTTGAGAATGTTGAATAAGCAAGCAAATCACATAAACAAGCGCCATATGGCCTCATAGGCATTTCTAAAGCGCACCAAACAAACTCTTAATGGCATAGCGCATCTTTTACAACAACCTGCTAAATTTTCTTGTTTTTAACGTTTTCGGGCTACACTATTCTTGGACTCAATCTGCATGTGCCACTGTGTATGTGCCCATTCTCGCGCAATCCCCCATGATGGCTTGGCACGACTCTGACATAAGAGGTGCTGAAACCTCAATTATAATTGCATGCGTGCCATACTTCTCCCTACACACACCTCTCATCAGTATTTTTCCTCGACAAGTATCAAGCAAGCATCAGACATCACCCGTCGCCGTAGCCTAGCACGGGACTATGGCGTTGCGCTGCTGAGCGGCACTCGTGTTTCGCTGGGGGGCAAACGCAAGAACGCCCGTGCACTTGGATTTCGGTGCACGTTAAAGAACCTCAGGCGGTGAAAATTAATCCCGAGTCCCGCAATATACTTTTTCCCTCATAAGATTGTGTTTTTGGTATGTATCATCCTATACTTTCATTTTCTTCCGCATCTAGGCCGCCTCTCACGTTCTGTTTAAAGAGCTCCCTGTACGCCGATGTCTAGCTCTCACCTACTCTTTCTCCCGTGACTCCAGCGATTTTTCCTCAGTGTAAGGGGCTTAATAATATTACTTAACATCAAATGCTTTTAGCTCCAGTTGTCGGCGATCTACAGGTGACCATGAGCCAAAAGCCGGAGCCGTTATCTAGGCACTCAAAAGATAATATCCGGGCAAGTGGCGAGAACAAAACGAGACCAACCGGGCAACCAGTCGAAACTTCAGAAAATGCTGTCTCGGACCCCTAACCTTTTGTACAGGGCAGCATTACATACGCTAGTTACTGCCCAAACAAGTTACGAAAATATTGCTCCCGAGTTCTTCGTAACCTTCCTTCACGTCGATATCGGAAATAAATAAACTTCAGCGGATGGAAGTTACAGCTGGAGTGATACTACTCAAGCTGCAACTTCTATACGCTGAAGTTTATTTATTCCAATAGCGACGTTCAAAAGTCAGATACATAGTGCTATACACTTCATTGTTATCTTCTGACGCTGAGACAGGGTTGCCTGTGCTCTCTTGAGGGCCGACGCTCCGTGAGTTCCGCGCCGTGAGTATTGCGCCGTCTCGAGTGATGGCACCACGTAGCAGTTGACTTTCTTCTTCTACCTCGGTAGTGCGTTGTTATAGACATACATAGACAAGGGACCAAAAGAACAACGAAGACAAATTCTGACTTGCAAGTGATGTTTATTTTGAGTAACACGCATATATACTGAGACAGCAAGACAAAAGCGCCCCCCTACAACGCATCAAAGCGACATTAGTGTGTATTCACCGACATGAGTATGCAGTAGGGGGCGCTTTTGCCTTGCTGTCTCAGTATATATGCGTGTTACTCAAAATAAACGTCACTTGCAAGTCAGAATTTGTCTTCGTTGTTCTTTTGGTCCCTTGTCTATATATGCGCTGTAAATGATGGTTGAAACAATGGAATACCAACTAGCCCGTAGGCAAACCTTGCTTCGGTAGTGCGCCCTGTCTCCCTGGCGTCTTTCACTGCCTGTAGTGCAGTTTTCAGCTGGTTTTGTTCTTCTAAGTGGGCAGCGTCCATATGGACCAGTGCACAGCATGGCGTGGTGCAGTGTGGTGTGGTGTGGTGTGGTGGGGTGCGCCGTTGCAAGCATGCACTACACCAATATTAAGATTTTGGCTAGTATGATCTGCAACCAATCTGCTTTGTCGATAGCCATTTCATGCTTTTCCATCTACTCTCGATTACGGGAGAATCAGAAATCTTTATTTCCATTGGATTGCTCCGCTGCTGTCAAAGGTTTCTGGCTGTAAGGTTCGGGCCACCTACGCGGGAAACAGTGTGGTTTCGGTGCTTCCACTTCCCGCTTGACGTTGTAATTTCTCCGTGTTTACGAGACCTTGTCTCGAATCCCACCGGAATTCGTCGAAAACAACATTCTTCTTTATTGACTTAGATGGTAGGATTCCGCTGAGGACTAAAATAGCTCCATCTTTTCTGACTGAATACGACAACGATCCTGAGCGTAGCTGCTGCGTGAATTTCTTTTAGACATTTTTATTTCTTAATTCTCATCTACAGATGGGATTAAAACTCTTTTTGTGGTTCTGCTCTTCTGATAATTTGGACGCTTCCAAAGCCAAAGGGATTAGCATTACCCATCCAATCATTTTGTCGGATGAGGTGCCATTATTGGATTGGGATGAAATGAGATGGAGATTCACGCTTAAGAGGCGCAGTGTAGGAGGCAGCCGCGCTCTTGTTTTTCTGCTATAGTAGCTTGGAGCAAAGTATATAAAAATATTGTTTTCTATGCGGTGGTGCGTACATGGGGACTTTCGAGTGCGCAAGCACGATGTGATTAGGCGATGTTGAGCGCTACTGGCGAGCAATCTTAAGCTGCTTCCATGCAGCCACGATTGTGTTTGAAAACAAGCTCTTGCTGCGGCTGATATCCAACCGCACTGTTAGATGGCAGGCATTATTTAAATATGCTATGATTCCCAGGAAATTGGCCAGGTCATGAACGTCTGACTGATCTACGAGGACTTCCGCATAAATAATCGGGTTTGGACAGGTATTAAACGACACAGTTTCATATGTATTCACCCGCAAGGATGTCACTTCATGCCCAAAAACAGGTACACTTCCCGCTATCGCCGTGCCGCAGGTAATTGTTAGCGAGTCCGATATCACATCATTACTTAATAATCGTGACGTATCATCTGCAGCCGATCACCTCGGTTCCAACAAGTTACTCAAAATTACGTCGCAAAGCATTTCTGAAATCTTGTGCGCTTTCTTTTCGCAAACTTTGTCATTGGGCCAAATTCCTAATGACTGGAGGACAGCCAAGGTGAAACCAATTTTTCAATCTGCGATCGCTCATCACCACTTAACTTCCAGCCCATTCCGTTAACTAGTACCGTCTGCAAACTACTAGAACATTTCATACAGCCGCAAATCATAACATACCTAAAGCAGCATGCAAGAATCTTTGAATATCAGCACGGTTTCCGCAAGGGATATCCGTGCGATGGGCACCCAGCTGGATCTACTAATGAATTGCTTTCATGCTTTGATGCTGGCAACCAAGTTTATGCTATGTTCTTAGATTTTTCGGAAGCTTTTGACCATATTCCTCACCACAGCCTGCTACTGAAAGTAAACTTTTTTTAACATTCATGCAAAAGCCATTGCATGGATACAAGATTTCTTGTCATATCACACTCAATTCACGAATATTAAGTACAACTCATCCTTTACTTTAGCTACGTCCGGCGTTCCACAAAGGAGCGTGCTTCGTCCTTTGCATTTTCTAGCCTATATTAATGATTCGCCTAACTGCATGCCGTCCCGAGTAAGACTGCTCGCCGATGATTGCGTTATTTACTGTAAAATATTTACTGACGCTTGCCATGAAGCATTGCATTCAGACCTAAACGCATTGATTACATGGTGTGCAGACTGGCGCTTGACCCTAAGTTCTATTAAACTAAATACATGTCATTTACACGCTCCTCGTCTCGTACTGCAATGTCATACTCTCTTGATAATAATATTGCTGAACTTACTAGAACGTGTAAATACCTATGGTCAATTTTCAATCGTATATAACATGGCGTCATTACATCAACGTTACCATTTCATCTGCTAACCGCACATTTGGAATAATCAAACACAGACTAAAGCAAGCCCCTTCACACATGAAAAAACTCGCGTACACCAGATTCACCTCACCGAAAATAGAATATGCATGTGCCATTTGGTATCCGAACAAGGACAACATCGTACGTAACCTTGAATCCTTGCAAAGCCGTGCTACTCATTTTGTGTTTTTAGAGTATTTAAGAAATCGTGCCGAATTCGATCCCCTTTCATTACGACGGAAACATACGCGCCTATCACTCTTCCATAACTTCACCATCACAAGCATTTGCATGACGACTTCCGTCAGTCGCCCTCTGTCATTTTCCCTAGCCGAAATCACCTTTTCAAAGTCAGACGCCCAGTGTGTCACTAAGCTCTTTGCACGCAATCATTTATAGCCAGAACCATACTTAACTGACATAACTTACCATCATACACTGCTACTCATGTTCACCCCGATAAATTTCAACAATTTGTGTGCCTGTATATCAAAATTTTATGTCTCTGTGCACTTTTTTTCATTAGTTATTTTCTATTATACTGTGTTCCTCTGACACCTTTGCTATCCGTCAGATTTTGTTTCCCAGCTATTCTCTTTTGAGTGCCTTTCATGTATTCTTAATTCTAGCCTGTTCCAGTTTTCAAATTTCTTCTAATTTTGTGCTAATTTGGTTTTACCCGAGTTTCGATTGTACTGCCCATAGTCGTGTCGGAATATATTATCGCGTTTGCAGGGTTTCTCTCGCAAATTATTATGACAGTATGTTCACATGCACCATGCACTTGCTTTCGTGAACGATTCTCCAACCAGTGGATTTCCGCAGAACATTCTGTAGGAATTCATGGCCTTCTGGACCGCAACTGCGCAAACGTGCCAAGTTTCAATCTCGGAAGCAACGCTTCATTTGACGGGCTCCATACGTAAATTTGACATGTCCAGTCTGGTTCTCCGCGTACGTGCACACACTCAACTTCTCACAATGCCTGCATGCGCAAAGCTTCAAACAGAAAAGAAAAATAACAAGAAACACTTCGCCGGCCAGAATAAGTCCGACTCGCTTTTGGCAAATCTCAATCTTGATTTTCGTTCGGGGTGGTTTTACTTCGTGCGCGTGGTTGTGCCAGTGCCTTGTCATTCGTCACTCTGTCTGTGGGGGCGTGCGCGTAGGCCACACTCCCGAGCCGTAGTGTCAAGAGATGGTAGCAAATTTAAGCTGTCCACGCAGCTTCCACTATTATAATGGACGTGGAGTATTTTTGCCATTCGGTCGCTTCTTTCTCAATCTTTTGCCAATACAAGAAGCGCTAGGATGTGTCAGGTGCGTCGACCGTCAAGTGAAAAAATTCCGGTTTTTTTTTCTTTTCTCTTGCCTGTTTCGCTTGCCATGCCAGTTCGGTACCGACCCTTGAAGAACATCCCATCCGGCCAAAACTAGGTATTTGTTTATTTTTTCTTAACTGAAGCAGCCGTGCAGCGTTCTAAACTTGTTTTGCCTTGCCCGCCAATCCGTTCATTCAGATGCGCAGACGAGAACCACTATTGTCATTGAGGTAAATTTTTCATTTTCAGGTCGTCTCGTCATGCCCAGTTTCACTCATCGCCATGCGATTAAGAAACAAAAACTTTGGCCACCACGACGACCACTGGAGTTTGAGCCCCTGCCACTTTTTTTCAGTCTCTACTCATTTGAATGTCGTGCGTGCTAAACACTGCGCTCTAGCAATGACAGTGCTGGGCGACTACTACAAGGTTTTGCACCCTGCACTAGCAGTAACAGGCTTCAGCGCATGTATTTCTGAAGCCAGAACAAGCAATAGTGTAGCGGGCGAGGAAGACATTATGGTCATCACATAAAAACTATGCTTGACATAACGACGGTATGTTGGCATGCAATTTTCCGTTATCATGCTCATCAAAACAACGCAGGCAGCGCTATGCAGACGCATATGAGAGTGATGATGATTCGCCTCAAACGTGGAATGCATCCACAAAAGAGGATACGCCGCTTATCACTTGGTTCACGGAAAACAACGTCAAAAATATCGACGACGTGAATTCCAACAACGAAGTCGCAATGATAACGCCTGCACAATTTCTTGAGCAGTAGCTACAGAAATTGCGCACTTGAGCAGCAGCTGCCGAGTGCTGGATGTAGCAGCATCAAGTTTTGGCTTTGGGAGTTTATTCATCCTCAGGTGGAACCTTCAAAATGATGCATAGAGTCTGAAAAGCAAGACGCCTTTAACACAGCAACTGCTTTATCATCGGTGCCAAAAACAACGATTTTCATAGACACTGAAATAAAAAACGTAAGGAATCTTCATATTTAGAGCATATATATCTCACATGCAACGCATCCTACAAGTTGAGTAGGTAACGTTTTGGACGTTGTCCTATTAAGTGGCGGAAACAGAAAGCATTACTGCTTCACACAAATTTCCAAAACTTATTCGATTGTCCACAAGGCAACCTCACCATATAAGCACATAAAGCAAACGAAAACAAAAATTATCTACCAACATCATCTGAACGAAATATACGTCAATAGCAAACTGCTGAAACGCCCCGCTAACAAATCCGTGTAAGCATTGGGACAAACAGCTGTCAAAAGAACTAGGGCTGAGAATTCGGTGAGTTCGTATCGCTTTTTAAATTGGTACAGCAAACTGTAGTGCTGTAGTGTAGTGTAACTGTAGTGTAGTGTAACTGTAGTGTAGTTGCAGCGCTCTGTTCTTTCATCTGGTCGGCTTGGCTTGTTTCTTCCTTTCTATGCTGCGCTGTACCAATTTTAAGAATGTGAAAACAAAGTTTATTATACCTTCCTGGAATGCCTTGGAATCGTATGCTTTCTTTCAACTTTCTTTTTGTGCTACAGCCAGAGCAACATTTAACCAAACGACCCAGCATGACGCCAAACAGTGACGTTATCTCTTGCTGGAAGTTTTTCAAGGTACGTTTATTTCTCCACGGTGACAGTTTGTATGATTAGAGTAATATTTTGCTTGTTGTATTAACCACACTTCGCTAGAAAGGCTCTGTCCTTAAAAATTATGGGGTTTTACAAGCCAAAACCACTTTCTGATTATGAGGCACGCCGTAGTTTGTTTGAGAGTTCTTTATTGTGCATAATAATAACGTTACAAATGGGGATTATACATACCTACAGAGGGAGGTACCATAGTCAACAGACTGTACAGAGGACCTCCCATTACAATTGATTAGGATATGTAAATACAAAGCAGCTATATGCAAACACAAAAAACAACATACTAAATTAGTCACTAGCTTACGCTGTAAAATATTCAACGACACAAAGCATTTATTACTATAATGATAACGATCAAATTGGGGGACTCCGGAAATTGGGGATCAATGTGGGGGACTCCAGAAATTTTGACCACCTGGGGTTCTTTAACGTGCACCTAAATCAAAGTACACGGGTGTTTTCGCATTTCGCCCCCATCAAAATGCGGCCGCCGTGGCCGGGATTCAATCCCGCGACCTCGTGCTCAGCAGCCAGACGCCATAGCCACAGAGAAACCACGGCGGGTGCTCTGTCTTTCGAGAAGAGGCTGCTAAAATGTGTAGTGTGGTCGGAACGTTTGATACCGTTTCTGAGTGACCTCCGCTTCTCGACGCTTCTTTCCCAGATTTTTGAAGTTTCATAGGAATGTGTAGCATGTTTTGTTTTGATCGCGTGTGATTAAGATGTTCTGTAAATACTGTTGACTATAAGTCGCTAATGTTATTTTCATGGCATAAAAAAGAAAAAAACTCCATGGTGGCTTAGCGGCTGTAGCGTTAAGCTGCTAAGCACGAGGTCCCGGGATCGAATCCCGGCCGCGGCAGTCATATTCCGATGAAAAAGACGTGCGAAAACGCCCGTGTACCGTGCATTGGGTGCGCAGTTAATAATACCAGGGGATCAAAATTAATATGAAGTCCCTCACAACGGCGTGCTTCATAAGCGTCTCGTGGTTTCGACGCTCAAAGTCCCAGAATATACATTTAATTGATGCCCTCTGTCTTCCAGCGCGACCAGTGTTGGAGGCTTCTAATTTGATGAACTTGATTTGCTGAGCTTTAAAAACTTGGCACATCAGAAGCGGCGAAGGGAGCGGCAGCGTGGAATATTCCATTTGGGACCAGCGCGCGCGCTCCCCACAGCGCGCTCCACACTCATAGAGCCATCGAGTGAACTCTGTTTATGTGTATCTTTGTGCGCGCGACACTACGCTCGATTATCAAGAAGCTTATGTATGCCGCAGTATTTGCTGCCCATAGAACTACGAGCCTTAATTCGTGTTTATATTCTAGTGCTTTAGAATCGCGGTTGACTTTTTGCCATCCGAGCGACACTGCAACTTATTCTTACAGCGCAGCTGTATACGGCTACCCTCCTGAAAAATCGCGGCGGCGAACAGAAAACGCCTTGCGGCAAAAAAACAACTTTCTCACGAATGCTCTGTAGCTCTCAGTCTAATGTAGGTATGTTGGAAAAAAATACTACTGAAATTAGGCGCTAAAACGGCTCTATCATTACGCCGAGTTCCATTTACTTGTCATAGTTTACAGTGACGTTGTGAACGTTGCAGAATTCCCGTTTGCTTTCAAAACAAGGGCATATACGAAGGAAGTATGGTTAGAGAAAACGGCTGTAATTCTTGTTTTATTGAAACTATCCCGAAACAAGTTATATGACAATTAGCCGCTAAGACGACTCTAACATTACGCAGAGTTTCATTTACTTCTCATATTCACGTAGTTCACATTGAAATTGCAAATATTGTAGCATTCCCGTCTGCTGTCAATACATGGGCTTCAACGGAAGAGAAACGGAAAGTCCCATATTCGTACGCTAGAAAGACACTCTAGACCTTCCAAGTTTCATTCAGCTAATTAAGTAGGAAGTATGCTCAATCGCTGATTACAAACAAACGTGTTTTGTTTTGTGCATTCCTTTGGACGGCGCCCCGGTCAGCGCATATCGTCGCTCGCGTCGAGGCTCGGTTTAACGGCTACCTGTGCCTAAACGGCGTTCCGTCGCAGCTGCGTCGACAACGCCTGCGTCTTTAGAGCGGCTTCGTAAAATAGTCATTGGCGGTGTATCCCAGTGACCCCAAAGCCATCATCACTTGCGTGACAAGATAAAGATAAAATAAAGAGAAAATACACAAGACAAATGACTGTTTGATTCTTCGTATTTCGCATAAATGACATGTGCATAATTATATGTCTAGTTACGTACCAACAAACCTCTATACCCACATAACTTACACCACCATAGCAGCTTCGTTGGGCCACCACCTTCACAGGATGCAATGGCTCCTCAATCTTCTTTTTTTTTTTGCATGGCCATGCTTTATGCAACTTCGCGAGCAGCACGCCTTAGTTCTGTCGGTCATTACCAGTTTGTTTCTTGTGGTTTTGGTTCCGCTATTATGCTCATAGTTTAGGAACATAGTGCGCACGTTCTCTTATAGTTGTAATAATGATAAATGCATGTGCTTTGGTATCAGCAATCACGTCGCAGTTTTTTCTTTCACATTTAAATTTGACCCGAAATAACTTTTGCGCCTATTATTGTAATTTGAAAGCACACGTTTATTTTATACTTTGGGCGTATAGCAAAGTAATTAAATCACGCTGTTCAACCACCCGAAACTGAGTGATGCTGCACTCTCTTTCTTTTGTTACTATTTGGGCCTCTATATTTGTAGCTTCAATGAGGTTAGCGGGTCGCAGTGTTTCTACAAAGTAAATACTCCTAGGCGGCTAGTTTATGCACTACTGTGCTTCTAGCTTATCCTTTCCTTTATTGACATTAATAACATGGAGATGTAGGCACCAACTGGGGCCTGCTGCTTCTTTTTGCATAGTTACAAGGAATTGTAACTGAATTCACACAACACACAATATAAAATGACACTACATAAACCCAAAGCAAGAAATTTTACCACCTAGAAATACAGCTTAAATTGTCACAAACGCTATCAAACAAGAGAGAGGTTGACAGGAAGATGAAAGCTTAAAGTTCTAGAAGAAAAAAAGATCGCTGAAACCAAGCCCCTTTCACGAAACGTTGACTTCAGTGACATTGCTTGTTCTAGTACTGTTAATCACTACAAACACTACAGGTACGGCACACATACCCAATATGCCAAAAGAGAAAGAAGGGATTACAATGTCATACATAAGGGGTGTTCCAGCGAGCGCTAGCCCATCTGTTCAACGCAAACAATAACTTAAGAAACGTGGTGCAAGATAGAATTTCAAAGGGGCCCTGAACCACCCTCGGACTTGAAGAAACACAATCAGCGGATAGAATATGCTGCCGTGAACATCTCAACCAAATTTTGCAGTCGCGCGTGGTGCGTGCATGTCACAAGCGGAGTGCGAAGTCACATTTCTATCAAACGCTCTCTTTTCAACAGAAGCATGCACCTCACTTTTTTCTGCACTCTTTCTTTCGTGATACAGTGGTTTCCCATGCGCATGTGCTATTCGCCCATAGCTGACATCAATGAAGAAGGGTATTTGGATCAGTGCGGTTCTTCTTTCTGTTGCTGTGTATATTTATTGACGCAGTTCAATAAGCAGGCTGAAGTAAGCGAAGCTTCTGCTTTCGAATTTCTGTAATAATTGCGTACTTCCGGAAGAAGCTGACTGCCGTCTGCTCACGCTCGGCCGCGACCGCGCGCGTAGGAACTAAACTTTTGCCACCCTGCTTATCGGTATCGTAGCCCTCAGGTCCCCCTGATTTCGACTAGTTTTGAAGATTCAACTAGCCTCGAACCATGCCAGATTGAAAGTGAGACCGCATGCCCGCTTGCCAGAAAACACTCACTGCTGGTCGCTTCTGGTTAGACGCCTTGGCAGACTTCGCTTCGTATTGCGCTATTGATAGCGTTTCGAAACGCGCAAGTTGGATGCGGCTACTATCCATTGGTCAAGCTGGGGCAGGAGAAAGCCGGTCCACATCCCGTAGCACAGCAAGACAGCAGCATATGAGCGCGAGCGTGCACTCTAGCCCTGTCAAGTACAAAGCGAACGCTGCAGTTGCACATAGCTGCGGTCTTAGCGTGTAGATACCGCTGTCTCCGCGGGGTGGCGCACCGAATTCGTTGGTTGACTACATTGTGGCTTGCTAAGGACAACCGTGCTTGGCGCGTCCTATAGGCACGGAAATCAGAGGTAGTGGCGTCTACCTGAACAACCAAAGTCAACTTTGAACTGTGCGCCGTGGTGATGCGTTCAGTATGGGCGGGGCGTTGTGGGCATACCCCGCTTAGCCGCAGCCTTCGCAGTGCGAATCATTGAAGAACGAGCTGACGCATCGGGAATGGCATGTTTGTTTGCCAGTAACTCCACTTCTGTTGACCATGACGGCGGAACACCGTAGGTCTTACAATTAAATCTACCACCGTGTTATTTAAATACTTAGTTTCGTTGAACAGCTTGGCTAACCTCCTGGGGCGCACGGTATGTACATCGCATATACTAGAAACTGATTTTTCACTAGGAGGAAACACACACGCCTTTCTTAATCTAACATTTACTCAGAATATGAAGAACGTTCAGATACTGCTTGAGCGGAAAGCAAACGCACGTTTCTGAAGAACAGCTGCTGGTTGCGTTCCCTGCTGCTGCTTTAGATTCATTAGAGAGGTTTAAAATAGCGGTAAAACACGTTGTGGGGCTAGTTGGTGCATAGCATAGCAAATAGCGGCCCCGAACGTTTGGGACCCCCCCAAAAAAAGCGTCGAAGCCGCTGCGCATGCGCGAGATCCAAACTGCGTTTGGGTGGTGGGTTGGGCACGCTAATTCACTGATTTAGCGGGAGCCCCAAACGGTGCCCCAAAAGCTTTACGTCGCGACGGCTCTAATCTATAGCACCAAACTGGACTCGATTATTGCCAACGCGTAAAGTTCGCAAGCTAGGCGAAGTGGCTGCGATTGTCATTTTCATTTAAATAGCCTTTTTTATGAAGATTGATCTACAAGAGGACGCTGATTCCGAATTCGATTGTCCAGTTCATGGCTCGTAGGCCTAACATGGCTTAACTTGGCTGGTGAAAGCACGCAAATTTGGTTTCTCAAAACTAAGGGCAATAATTGCTTGCTGCTTGTGGAATAACCTCTAAATTGTAATTAAACGCAGAAACACGAATGTGAAAGTTACTCTTAAATGGTATATTTTATTTAAATATTTATAATACCTATTCTTTGTCACTGTAGTGGAGCTACAAGCGCTAGACGCTATCCGCAAACGTGGAGCCCTGTTCTAAACCTCTTTGCTCCTGCATGCCCCAACGCTGACGCCCACAAACCTCTTTGGGGACCCAAACTTCTGGGGCCTCTATTCAAAAACTCTCTATTTGTTTTCCATCAAATTTCGCCATCTCAGATACCAGTCGGCATCTGAGTTAGCGACTGGTGCTTTCTTTCTATCGTTTCAGGATGCATCGCACATTGATTAAGAACTCGCTGCTGTGGCCTGTTTAATTTATATGACGCAGTGTACGGCTTTCATACCTCACTGAAAGTTCATTCTTTGCTATTGTTGTTTTTCAAGTTCTAGAAACCGAGTACATACTGATTTGAATATCAGTGGCGCTGCGTTGTTTTTAGTTCCTTAGAGGGTAACAGCTGGGCTGCACTAAGTTCCGCTTTACTCTTTCTTCCGAAGAGTTTGGCTGCATTAAAAGTTTGCAAAGTGCGTGAATACTATGTCTTCAATGTCATGTTTTGCACTCAGAGATGTCAAAGTAATGAGGAACATTTTGGCAGATTAGGGGCGCTATAACGTAAAACTATTCCAAACTTTTCTATTCCATTTCTGCTATCAGCCCTCCACGATTGGTCAAAAACTTTTTTCAGCCACCCCCACTTCACCTGTCTGTCACGCGATGTCACGAAAACCGCGATACCTCCCCATCTGATATGATGTGTACACACTGATTATGCATGATTTGACAGAAGAAAGAAAAACAGTTATTTCTGATTTGACCCCTTTTCGCCATTAGCCCTTGGCTATTGGTAAAAAGATTTCGGGCTGCACCCACTTCACCTGCCTGTCGCTCGACGTCACAAAACCGCAAGAACGCACCACGTCAAAGTGACGTGTATGCGAAAAAGATGCATTAATATGCCGAACAAAACTGAATTTTCTTCGGAATAGCCGCACGCTGCCCCGTTCCAAAAGGAATAGAAGATGGCTGCCGCCGATCGCTCAGATGCTGGCTACTCGCACCTGCCGGAGAGCATGGGTGTATTCGCGTATAATAAAGCTTCTTGCGTGGCCGTGCAACGTTTTCGAGCACTTTCGGCACGTTTACCGCCTCATTCTGCCAACTCTTCTTTGCTGAGCGTCCGTTTTAGCGTCATTCTTGAGTTTCCGTTGCATTCCGCCGCGATTTTCGACCAGCCACCGCAAGCTAAGTAAGGGGAACCCGACCAATCGTAGACGCCGGCACCACCCTCTTCAGCCGGTTATCGACTTTCCGTGCAGTGGCTCGGCCCCATCGAATCCCTCTCCACTTGAGCGTTCTCCTCGCCTCTTGTCAGCCAATTAGATACGACAAGCCGCTCAGTGTAGGCAATGTTATTCATTTTTCAAGCAAACAAAAGTGACCTCCTATGAACGAGGAGAGCGTTTGATTGGTCTGTTTAGACAACCCTGCAGGTGACCGCCCGGTGCTTGCGTTGGTGGTTACGCAAATTTGACGTCAGGAGATTGGAATAGAAACATATTGGAATAGTTTTACGTTATAGGGCCCAGAACTATGCATTTCTTAGATTAACACTGTGCATAAGTATCTTATTGTTGTTTTTTATAACGTGCTTTCTTCTAGTGGTGATAATTCGTTAGCTATATTTATTCTGAACTTATTTTATGCATATTATGTCATATCTTCCAGCTGCCTTTCCTAAATACTGATTTTTCAGCTTGTGCGTTCAATTATTTTTCTTTGAAAATTGCGAAACAGCTTTGAACTATTAGTTGTGTTTGTTTTTCGAAGTTCTCGTTTCTCACAGAAAAGCACTACTCCCGAGTCCTCACTAGTCAATGCCCATTGTTGGGCCTTGAGGGCATTTTGAATAAATAATTATACAAATATCCAACTGATTAGCGTTGCCCTCTGAGGCTACAGTCTTCCGCCACTGAAGAAAGCGCTTCATTGTAACCTTTAATTTTTTGTCAGCTTGTGTGGCGCTTCCTCTGCTTCTCGTGGACAACATACAACGAGGCGCAAAGCTGTAATGACTTCCTGGGCGTTAGCATCGTTACGAAAGTTGTCGCTCGCAAACCTCTGCCTCAGAAAATGAGTAAATGACGCCAAGCAATATCTTCTCTTCACTAGAGCTGGAGCTATAATCCACGCACTTACATTATTTGCGCTCCGTTTGTTTTTCCGCTTCCTGGTGACGAGCGCTCTGCTATGACCTAGGCTGTCGAGCAGCCTCGTCCAGCATGCATGCAAATGAGCGTGGAACCTCGTCTCATTCTTTCCTGATAGTTTCTTTTTCACACTTGTGCTTATGTCAAAGCTTTTGTTCTTGTTGCTGTCGCTGTTTTCGTTGCTGTTGTTTTTTGGCTAGTGTTGCTCTCGATGTTGTCCCTTCTAATAAGTGCAGCCATAAAGTTGGTTCTCGTCGTCCTCATTCTTCCAGCGATTCTCGCGGCGGTTCTGCTAGTTCTTGTAAATGCGCTGGTTGGCGGCGCTGCCGCTATTGCTGTTTCTCGTGTATAGCTTGCCCCGCGCCTTTAAGAGTGTCGGGCGGTATGGTTGTTCGGGTGTTATAATATGGCCGGTCATTTAGAGTTACCAGCTCAGAAGGGAAATAAACGACGCCAATCTTGATTCGTTTTCTTCCCAGCTGACGCTGTTAATACCCCTGAGAGTACGGGCCTCGCATTGGCTCCTTTGCACTGTACACTTGTTCGCAGCAGTCTGAAAGGCGCCCAGACTTACGAAATTCACACGTTTCTGGCTTCGCCTCCATGCGTGCCCATTAAACTTTGCTCATTACGGTTGCGTATTCCGCTGCGCCCTTTGTTAAACCCATTCTTTGTCCCTCTGAAGTAAAGGCCATTTCTTTTTTTTTTTATATTCTTCTCGCGTGACTTCTTTTGTTTCGTCGCACTGTTGTATGCTTTCACTCTGGTGGTCTTGTTCTCTCTAGCTAGCTTCAACTGTTGTGCGAAGGCGACGTTCAAACTGCTGATTCATATGGGAATCAGCACAACGGTGCTTTTGTTCCTGTTGAATATATTTGCACCGCTGTTCTGCGCACAATGTATGCGTCCGCTCCTGGTGACTACCCAAAATTTTCGCCAGCGCGTATTGGGTAACTTACAATAATTTGCCTAATGGCAACACGTGCTGCCATTCGTCTCATATTATAAATAAGGAACTCGCTTGCATTAACAGCCGCACTTCAATTTTTCTTGAGCTAATGTTTTGAAAACTGACGCGATTGCCACAGGCTGGCAGAATTCATGTGCTCTACTTATAGTTTAGAGATTGGTTGCACAATAGAGCCATGGATGGTCGTAGTCGCTGTTCTTGTACGATAATAAAGACACAAATTACCGATGCCGTCATGTGGAAGTTACGCAAATACACACACACACACACACATACACACACATACACGCACACAAACGCACACAACGAATTCCCAACGACCTGTAGGCATATATATATATATATATATATATATATATATATATATATATATATATATATACACGCAGGAAGAACTTGACGAACCCTTTGGAAGGCGTACTCAACGTTTTCGGCTGGTGGACCAGCCTTCGTCGGAGTACAGTACAGGTACAGGTTACTGTACGCTGAGGAAGGCAACTGCGCCAGACGAAAACGTTAACTTAATACGTCTTCCAAATGGCATAATTCGCACAGTTTCCGTTAAGGTTGCATTTTCAGACGATTGCATATTGCATCAAATATTCTGCACCACTAATGACCAAAATCATTGGTGCACTTTCTTTGAAAACGGAAAATGATGATGCATGATAGGGCAGATTTTATTTTATTTTATTTATTTATTTATTTACACAATACTGCAGGCAGCAATGCTGCCCAAGCAGGAGAGGGTTTACGAAAGATGCTTTGTCAACATATTTTCAAATGAAACATAAATAGTGCATTCAACAACACATTCTGGTAAATGATTCCATTCTTCGCTCGTAAGTGGAAAAATGATTTCTGAAAGGTTTTAGTTCGAGCAAAGCATGAGTGAACTACTTTAGAATGAAAAATACGCGGCGACCTTTGTGGAGCATGGGTAATATATGTGGCATTTGCTAAACCAGTTTGATTATGATACAACGATTAAAAAAATTTCAACCTGGCGATTTTACGGCGCACGTGGAGCGGATCCAGTCCAAGTTGGCCTAACATGCCAGAAGCTGATGAAGATGTTTTGTAATCAGAGCAAATAAACCGTGCAGCCAGGCGCTAAATGCGTTCAAGTGTGCCAATTTCCTTTTTAATGAACGGGTCCCACACTATGGAAGCATACTCTAGGACTGGGTGTACGAGAGAACGATAAGCCTGCAGCTTGACAGATGAAGGGGACTTCTTTAGCTTTCTACGTAGAAAGCAAAGTTTTTTTAAAGCTTTGTTGCATATGTTGTTAGTATGGGTGTCCCATTTGAGGTTACTGTTAATTGTTATGCCTAAATACTTAACAGAGGTAACTGATTCAAGGTTTCGATTGCCAATGAAAATTAACGAGAAGAAGAAGGCAGCGGGGACGATAACGCCTAAACAGAAACACTTACAGCACATATTCTATCGACAGCCAAGAGGTACAGATAGATGAGATGTAAATACTTCAAAATTATAATCAGTTCTGACCTGAATTAGAACAAACGCGCTTGTTATACTGAAAAGAACTCAATGCGCACTTTGGGTAGCTACACATAGATGAGAAACCATTAGCATACAATAGCTTTATACCTTACATCATAGACTATGCATCTGCTGTCTGAGGTCCTTACACAGATATTATTATCTTAGAACAATGAAAGCACCCAAATAATAGCAGTAAAGCTTGTTCATATTTATCATAGTGCATACACTTCTCCAAGTATTACTGAAAAATGTTCAACTGAAGGCATTGCAATTACAACGGTAACGTGTAACGTTACAAGTACCTGCTATACCACGAACAGCTTGGCATACCAGAAACCAAGTGCCTAAAACCGGTCACTAAGCGCTTTACCCAATGCAACTACACAAATACATTAAAACAGTAGTCTTCCACAATAGAAGGATATAAACGTTCCCTCATCTCAGTGTCCCTCATTGAAACGGGCTATACGCACAAACACATTTATATACAAGACTTTTCAGTATTTCGTGTCTGTTGACGCATAATTCTTAGCGCATCATACATGATGCGCTGAGTATGATACCGCTGAGCTTCTTATTTAGGCACGGGAAATTTAACTCTTAGCCTGTAGCAGCGCTTTTTATATATATAGTTTGGCGAGCTTTCATGTATAATATATGCTACGTCTTCTAAAGCGAGCTTGTTGTTGCAAATTATTCATATGTACAATTATTCAATATCCTCTATACTAATTGTGTTTAAACTTCAATAACATTTTCTCTCCACTGTCAAAATAAACATGAACGAGTCGTTCTAATTTTTATAATTGATGTGAAACTGTATTTGGGCTTTACGAGGCTAAACCGACAAAACCATCTTAGTTTAGCAGCTTATACATTTCTCGAGTCCTGGTTGGCACCAGCATGCGCAGTATTACAGTACTACTTCATCCCGGCATTGTAATGTCTGCTTACTTGCCACTAATATTTGTTCATGCAGCCGAAGTTGGTGTTTTTTTGTTCTTGACTCACCCACCGCTATGGCTCTTGTGTGTCTGGCCCTTTGTACAAGCGCGTACGTGCATTACAATGCAAATGTTCATTTTCCACGCATGCGCAAAAGTATACAAACCACAAGCTAGCAAAAAAAAAACTGGATTTATTTGTACTATAGACGCAGAAGGTGAAGCTAACAAGTGCACCAAAACGTTCTCAGTGCCAGGTTTCAACTGCAGTCCTAAATTTAATGCTGGATTCATAGGCGGAGATGAAAACCTCTTTTACCGTAAAATTCAACGGATCCTTATATTTTTTCTTGGACAAGCATATGAGTGCTTTCGAAAGTAATACATTCCCTACTCCCACTTAAGGTCTCGGCAGAGATTGGCGACAACATGGACAGAAATAAGTATACGCTTGTCGCTCATGTATTTTTGACGGTGGCATTCTATGTATTCTGTAATGTTCCTCCACTGTTAAGGTTTACCTTGCGGCACTGAAGTGCAGGACAGCGTGGCTCATCGACTAATATGGTCACTCTGCATCTTATTAGCAATTCTGCAGAATTGGGCAATACTTCCCATTCGCAGCGCCTACTCAAATGCTGCGATGTGGAGTTGTGCCAGTCAAGAAACTTCTCATCGTAAAAATCGCCCACGAGCTTCATTGAAAAGTACTGTCTTCGTTACGTTGTAGCAGGTGCTGCGTTGAAATCGGGGAAGTCCAGTAAATGATTATCTTGAGGCCCGTTTGTGAATATTGTCGCAATACGCAACTATTTTAAGCAACAATTACGCCAAAGTTATTTTACTTAGAATTATTTCATTTTCTAATCTCTCATTCTGTTGCAGCTGTAGGGCGTGAATATTTGCTTCGAAAGCAAGCAGTGCTAAAAACGGGACAAACAAGAAAACACAAGACAGTGTGATGTGTTTGTTCCGTCTTGTGCCGTTTTTAGCACTATTTACTATAAAAACATGTACCTACCAACTAGTTAGCTTAGTCAGGTTAGATTAAATTCCGGCGACTTACGCGCCAGAACGACGAACTCATCATGAGGCACACCGTAGTGGCGGTTCCAGATTAATGTTGACCCACTGTGGCTTTTAGCGTGCACGTGAATCGAAGCACATGGGCAAGCTAACTTAGTGTATCGATACTTAGAGCGCAGCAAGACAGGACAGACGAGGAAGGAACACACAACAGAAGTGCTTGTGTCGCGTGCCCCTTCGTAGTCTACAGTCTTTTGCTGCGGTCTGGGCTTAGATACTGTTATGCAATATCAACTAGACAAGCTGGCAATCCTATAGCTAACTTAGTTGCATTATTGCTTCAAATATCTGCTTAAACATTGTCCAACGCTTACTCGGTATTCCCTTCATTCACTAAATATAGGATCTGCCTTGGAATACTTGAGACTTTGTGTTCCCAAAGAAACACGGGGAAGGCCACACAGAATAAAATTGAATGAAAGTGAATGGAAAAATCAGAAATATCTTCCGTTTAGTTCAGTTTATTACATTAGATGTACCCCGCAGGGGCATTACACTGGGCTTAGAGTATTCGTCTTTTGTCAGAGGTCCCTACACAGATATTATTTTAAAACATTGAAAAGCGCCCAAACAAAGGCGATAAACTTTGTTTATATTTATCATAGTGCATACACTTCTCCAAGCATTAGTGAAAATTTTTTATAGGCATCACTTCCTATTACATAAAGCCCTCAACTAGTCCTCACCCCTGTCATTGCAAATGGTAATGAACGTTGCGTTATTGGGCATGCTCTGGTTTTCACCGAGAAGCAAGTGAATGTTTGCCTGAAGCAAACTTGAGACTTGGTGATCGGCATAGGGCGCCTTCAGAAAGGAAAGCAACCCGTGACCTCGTTTTCAGCAGCCGAGGGAGAAAGCCTGTTGCGGCGAAAGATAGCGTTGCCGCGTTCACCGAGGTGCAGCTGCCAGTTGCTACCGAATACCATGGTTCTTCGCCTCGGCCAGTTAGACGGCAAGCAGCTTCCTAGAGTGAGAAAACGGATAAACCAACGGGCGCGTCAGCGGCAATCTATGGGGCTTCCGCCACCGAAGAGCTGAGAGCCGAGATCTCGTTGCAGATATCGCGAGACGCCATTAGCTGTGTTTGCTGAACGGATGTTTTTGCTGCCTTTGTTTTTGCACTGTTTATAGGAGAACACATGTCTCGGCTTGGTTTGGGCAGCTGCTTACATGGTTGGTGAGAGGTACGGCCTTATCTCTAGTACACATAAGATTCTCGCGCGCAAGTCTAGCTATAATTTATCATGCATCGTGAAAGGCCACCAATCTGAACTTCGTTGTGTCAACGCGCAATAAATCCTAAATGTCATTCCAGCAGCAATTGTTATTCACGTAAGGGTATACGCCTTGCTTGGAATCTTTGTCCACCCTGGATACTCAGAAACTGTAAAACGCAGGAATGCAATATTAGATTTTCAGGGCTAGGACGAATTACGCTAGAGTTACATTAACAGCTTTCTAAGCGGAAGATCTCTGTTTGACAGATTCCTCAGTAAATACAAGATCAGATTAAAACTAAGCTACAACAACGGAATTGCTCTATGCATTAGCTTTCTTTGATAACTTGGAAAGCTTATTCTTTGATAGCTTGACAGCTTAATCCAAATTCTGAAGAGCAGCACAAAGCAAATTGAGAGCATTACAATTGCAGGGCTCACAATCCAGTTTCGCTGCTCCGTCGGTCGCTTTTCAGGACACGAATCCGTTCATAAGTTTTTCAAAAACGGGACCGTCCAGCTGCCTCATCATCAACGAATGTTACGTCTCACGATGGCCAAGGCCATTAATTAGACGTTTGCCACGAGGCCACCCCACCCATCCATCAGCGCCTACCCAGAAGTCAACGCCGCGTTCACACGGACTGCTGACGGTCCACAAAAGGACCCCTGCCACTACTTGACATCCTAAACTAATGATGAAACGAGTGAACGTCAAATTCTACTGTGGGAACGGCTTCGGCCTTGAATTCCTAGGTTGATATACGGTCACATATTCCATACCATCGGAGGTGGGAGTGCTGCGGAACGATGCGATATCATGGCCGGGGCATTGCAACCGATTCGACGATTGCGATTGGCCACGATACAGTCATCAGATTCCCTAGTCGAGTCGCATAGGAAAGACGGCGGTATCAAAAAGGGGACCTGTCATGCAGTGGGACTGACGTGTCCTGATGTGTGAACTCAGACGTATAATAAGCTCCTCCATGGAGAGGGCTAGCATAACTGCAGCCGTGTAACTAATGTAAAATAAATCCTTTTTCTTTCATTCCTACTACCGGACGTATTCGTCGATAGGTTTGGTGAATTCTTTGCCTAAATATCATCACGAGCTGCAACACGAATTACGAAGTCAGTGCGCGCTATAGCGGAAATCGGAAAAGCAGAGGTTGCCCAAGGGGTCCTGAAAATCACATAGCCGGAGTCGACGCGTGATTTGAGCATACCAAAGCGAAAACTTACGACGACCATGATCAGTGGAGGAAATATATAGTTGTGCTTTTTGGCTGGTCCCCTCGTAAATAGATTTTATGAGCCACTAGTGAATAAGCCCATTTGTTAAAAGCCAGGAACATTAAAAACACACCGTCTGTGAAGAGAAGTCACCAGCATTTCGTTTGGTTTTATGGCGGTTGCTATTAGCACACTTAACCTTTCATGTTCCGTGTCGCAGGAATTATCATCGCGTTTCTGAATACCATACTTCTTTTACAGAAGTCTCTTGCAAAAAAAAACCTTCATTTTATGTGCATGCAGGTGATCAGAAGTTGCTTGCAACCATGATGGTTAGTGGTAGCCGTTGCACTGTAATTCTCAGGCCGAAGTGCACTTAATTGTGTTGAGGGAAGAACAAAAATAAAATCTCTCACGGAATGATTCCATCGTCTCTACACGTGAACTCGCAGGAAAAAAAAAACTCCTTTAGCACACAATCATTAGAGATAGCTGTCTACATTTTAAACTGAATTTCGGAGATTAACCGTCCAACAATAAATACCGGCGTTTGGCAAAGTATGAGCAACTATCTTTTTTCACAACAATTAGGAGGTTTTTGTGGCTATGCTCACAAGATGAGATAGGCAGAAGCATTTATTCTTCCCCAAGGACCCATGTATCCTGTGTCTTACTGATGAGTCAACTACGTGTAATAGTAAAAGTAATGATAAGTTTTGAAATGACTAAAAAACTTCGCGGCCTACGCAGGTAGGCCGGAACTAAGATACACGTTTCGTTGGCTTCCCCTTCCCCTTTCAACGCATACGTGTCTAGATTCTGCACCTCAAGCAAAGTATGAACATTTTATAGACCACACATTATGCATTTGAAAAGCGTATCCTTGGCGCCCAGGTGTACGCTAGCAGTAGGCTTCGATCGCACAACATGACTATGCAGTGGGATTAGTGTAGGAAAACTACGTAACGACTAACGGAAAGGAGCTGAAAACG
Source organism: Dermacentor albipictus (assembly GCF_038994185.2). Classification (NCBI taxonomy): domain Eukaryota; kingdom Metazoa; phylum Arthropoda; class Arachnida; order Ixodida; family Ixodidae; genus Dermacentor; species Dermacentor albipictus. The sequence goes on from NC_091826.1 coordinate 12,944,402, forward strand.
TGCGTGTGAAAGAAATAGCGTTCCTCGCTCATTTTCATTTGGCCAAAGTGTCCCTGAAAATAACACGTCCAGAGGGCCCCCAACAGCGAAGTCCGATCTTCTTGCTGCTGAAGGTCTAACAAGAACTCTATTTTATTCCTGTCGTATATTTATGAGTAGACTTGATTGCATCAATGGGCTTTATATTTCATTCACTTCAATTTTTTCGTGTTATTTGGGACAGTGGCCTTGTTTCGAAGGAAGAAAAAAAAAACAGTGAGAAAATGCCATAACCAGATCCTCTCTTCAACCGCGACAAAAAGCCTAAAGCTATCTTGCGGAAGTTCAACACTGTCGTAGAATAGCCTAAGACATTTTTACCGAAGCGTAAGACTGCCACCATATTGGGCAGTTTAAGCTGTCATTCTGTAAGTGTAAAACTAAAGTGCATGGATGGTGGTAGTACAGTCAATTGATATGAATGAAAATGGTTATATGGATACGCTTGGTGTTACACAGTCACATAAATTTGACGTCACTGCTTACAAAATTGAATAATGCTTCGTGTATCAGCCCATGACTGTGGCGCCTGATCATTGAAATATCGAAGATTGCGTGTCCCTTCCTGGAATTCAGGCTACTATGCTAATGAAAGAAAGAAAGAAACGAAAGAAAGAAAGAGAAAGAAAGAAAGAAAGAAAGAAAGAAACGAAGTAAGAAATGCGCAATGAAGGAAAAAGACGCTGAAACGCAGGTTTCTCGCGAACCATGTCGAACGTGCCGTCCTTGCACCGGTAGATGGAGAAAGAAATAGGAAGAGAAGGAGACAAAAGGAAGAATGCTATTGTTGCTCTGGAGTGACTGATTGTGCTGATCTGCCGGGTGCATCCGCGTCCGGAGTGGTGCTCGTGGGAATAGACCTCGAGAGGAGTGGGCGCATTCTGGCGCATCCCGGCGGCCTCCGCACTCTATGAGCAGCAGTTAAATCGGAAATGAACAAAGTTTCAGTCTGGCAACAGTAAACGCAGCTAGCGCGAGAAAGGCAGACAATAGCCAACTGAGGCATTGCGATTCCCTGTTGCTGTTTGCGCCACGCCTTCCTGAATTCTTTTTTGTTGCTCGAGACGCGTATAGGAATGTCATTAACCTTGTGAACAGCCTGCAATCTAGTTTTCTCCACCGGCCCAACTCCCGCAGAACATATTGCGCAAAAGGACGAGAACCTACAGGGAAAAATAAAAGATCAAGAAAAAAAAATGGCTGTGGCTTAGGTAAGGTTAAGCCCAGGATGCGAAGCATACTAGCCTTTATTTTAGTTGTTGAACCACTGTTTAGCCTGGTGAACTGCTGTTGCTTGGCTATATTTGGTTCGGCTAGACGAAGAAACAACTCATGCATTACTTCTTCGCCTTCAAGAGTGGAACGCGACAGCGTTCCCGTCGACCCGCCAAGGGGTGTAAGACAATGGGCTACAGGGCAGCGACTACGCGCCCCGCATTGGACGCGGTGAGCGTCGAGCAAAGCAGCGTTCGGCGCGGCAACGAAATGTGCGCCTGAGCAAGAGACGCACGCCTTAGAAACAGCGCGTTTCTAAGGCAACACCGCATTCACTAGAGGCGCTTTTGTACCGCTTTGAAGCGTTGTACTCGTGGCTCAGTGGTAGCGTCTCCGTCCCACACTCCGGAGACCCTGGTTCGATTCCCACCCAGCCCGTCTTGCAAGAGTTGAGCCAAAGCCACTTCTCCTCTGTCGTGACGTCACGGTGTCACGTGATTTCATGGTCACCGCCGCGCCTGAGGAGCTGGGTTGAGCCCTCGTAATATGCTTCGCATAAAATTAAGTGCCCTAACGAAAGGAACAAAACAGGAATTATATGAAAAGATACTCGCGCGCCAGCACGACAGTTTCTGGGATGTCGCTTCTTAGGACATCTGCACGCTCTTCCGTAACCACGTTGCACCAAATGCGCTAAGACAGAGTTGCTCAATAGTGTGGGCTTGCTTCAAGCAGCTACCGACTTCCGTCAGAAAAAAAATAAATGATGGAGCGTGGGATACTAGGGGCGGATTCAATACATTCTGCCTGCGTGCTGAGGACAAAGACAGACGCTGAGACTTACTTCAAACAGTTTTGCACCAATCTACGTGGCTTTCTGCTCAACCTCACGTAAACAAAGTTTGGGGACTCCTGGGGATAAAACGTCGTTCTTTTCGTCATTGTAATCGATATGCTGACTTCCGGGCAGGTCCAGCATTTCCGAATATTATTCAACTGAACTAGTTGGTTCATATCTAATACGAGTCTAAACAGTTGTACTGAAAGCAAGGGACAAATGAAGACCAACGAGGATGTCGCGGTCATCATTGTCTGTCTTCGTCACGTGTTTTCCGTTCAGCTGTTTAAACCGGTATTAGCATTTTTACCTACAGTTCCTTTCCCGCCCAGTCTGAGTTTTATGTCACCAAACAGGTTAAGGCAATGCAATTGCCTTCGATGCTTAAGAAAAAGCGAGCCCATTGCATAAACAGAGGACTGATATCTTGAGTTGTAACGGATTGTTCCTTTTTGCTGTGAAAGCGTCAAATGGCCCATTAAGCGAAAAAGCCGGCGTCTGTCGTCTGGAGAAGCGAAACACGGCACCCGAATTGCCATTGTCTGTGACGCCACTTCGCCCTAGTTCTCGCTCTTGGAAGCCTGTGTTATCCACCCGTTCCTCGTGCGCGGAAGATATCGCCTGTGTTTTAACTGCGCTTCGGTAACCACTATAAAAAAATTGGCGTATGAAAAACCACAATAAATTCGAAAAGAAAAGTTTGGCAGTCAAATGTGTTCTTACTAACTATTAATTGCTTTCTTCTGCTTTTCTTTTTATGTTTTTCTATTTTTTGGTCCCCTAGACATCGCCACTGAATCTGTGTGGTTAATGGCATGTTAGAACAGCCGTGGCAAGTACATGCAAACCATTAATACACATACGCAGGTCCACTGAACGACTTTTTTATTAATATTTTAACACTCTATTCGGCAAGGGTAGCTACATGGGCTTGCATATTTGGCGCCTTCTACTTCTTGTATCATAGGCAGAATAACGGGGACACGGAAAGGCCAATCAGACAAACAGATTGGCGCTAACTTTCAACAGCAGATTTAGTTTCAGTTCTCGAAGGCGCACTCATAGTCCTCAAAACGTCCTAAGGCACATGTACATTGCTCAGTTAACATAAACAAAACCTGTAAAGGCAAACGCAGACACTTTTGTGACCACACTGATTACTAGGAAGGTGTCCGTTCAACGTGAACAGAAATAATCGACCTCTTTTTTTTTCTTTTCTTTCTTTCTTTTTACTGGTGCATGCACTTTAATGTTGGGGCCATAACGCCGGATCGTCAATTTTTCGACCCATGAGCCATCTAAGGCTTTCTCCTTAAAACGTTGGCGGTAGTAACTTTCCAACCTACCACTCCATGCTCAAAAGCCGGGTGTCTTATCCACTGGGCTAAACCTCAAGCGGCGACAGCAAACCCGCGAGGAATTCATAACTTGAAGGACCGCTAAGCCGTGTTCGATTAGAGATCAATGTTTTCGCATTCATAGCCTATAAGAAGTGCTTACGTGTTCTCGGAATTTTTTTTTTATTTTCTTATTCGTTCGTGCTATGCTAAGCGCGCAGGACACTTTTTCGGTATAGAATTCCTGGTTCACATATTTAGCAGTTTTAGCCCTGATTTGTGAGAGGTTCGTGAATGTGTGAACTTCCTTGTACCCTCCTCATTTTAGTTGTTTCTCTTTTGGGAGCAGTAACTATTTGCAAATGTATCTCGCTCTGCAGGTGTCTACCTTTTTCCTTCCGGAACTCCTCTCACTGGACGAAAACAGTCAAAGTCACGCTCTGCAGCAGGTAGGTATGCGCACACATCATTATACTGCTGGCATAAAGTGGCTTCCTCGCGAAGTCTCGTTCGTGGGTATTTCATTTCCCATCTTATTGACAAGTCCAATTCTTCTGCTTCCTACAAGGTTATAGGTTATTTACATTTTACGTGTTGTTTTAATTTCAGAGCTGCTTTATTGAGGCGTTTACATTTTACGAAGGCTTGTTTGAACCTTCTCAAGCCATGCGTGTCTGTGGGTGCGTGTTCGTGCTTTGTGTATGTACATGCGCGTGTATGCGTGGGTACGTGAATTGTGAACATGCGTTGCACTGCTATGGTAGACTTCGCCTTACAAAACTCTCCCTGGGTGTCTCTAAGAAGACGAAGAAGAGGCTTGATACCTTTTGTTTAAATACGGATAACCACTGTGAACTAGAGGTCATTCTTGATCCGTTACTTTCTGGGATGTCGCTTTCAGTGCCCTTTCATTAAATAACCGAGTGCACAGAGGGCCCACTGCTCCAAGAGGGAACCCAGTTGGGCCTTATGTCACAAAGAAAATAAAATTATTTCTGAAGGTTACATCCAAATGGCATGGAACCAGTAAAATAACCCGCTCGTGCACAAAGTCACAGGGTTTCTGATTGTGCTCTTCACTCCAGAATTAGTTTTTTTTCAGTTTTAGCGTTATACCGAACGTTTCATCTGCGCTTACGGCAAGGAAAAACACCTGCTTGTGATTGAAAAGCCCACAACAATTTTTATACAGGGCAGGGTAGAAAAGCAATGAGTCGGTCATCAGTAAGTATGTGACAGCGCCTTAGCAAGTAAGAACTAATATTTGCTTAGTAGATTCTGAATTGCTTACTTTGGAGCAGTTGTTGTAGTTGCAGAATTAAAGTCGCAGAGTAACGTGGACCTGACCCGTTTCTTTCCTCTTTGTGCTGCGACAGTCGTTGAGTGCTCGGAATTAGGTTTGCCTTGTCGGTCCGCTCAACCTGTCCATTCCATTACGCTGATGACGACTGTTTTTGTTGTCGACGACACACAACAATGTTTTTGCGATCGTAAGAAGACCTCTTTATCTCTGGCTTCGCTATCACCGCAGAGAGAAGAAACAGCAAAATTATCTACAACTGGTTCTACTGCGACTTGATCCCATATCAGTGAAGCCATGTGCATTTGGGAGCCGAGTGCTCTAACCAATGAACTGTAGCGCAGCAACGGTGCTGGACAGTGCGTGCAAGGGTTCGCGCTCCACCGAGACTCTGAGAGCCATGGCGTCAGCTCATGTATTTCGGAGGCAAGAACGAGCAGTACTGTAGTGGGTAAAGGCCGCTATGACGAAAACCTATTCCAATCTGTTTTCATTACAAATCGACCATTAGCCCTCCCTGACAGGTTTGGTTCGGGTCCAGCCCATATATATCTGGGCGAGCGCCACGCCCTTACGGGCATAGCTCGAGCCATTTTGACCTATCACGGAGGACTAATGACCGATTGGGAAAAAAAACAGATTGGAATACTTTTACGTTATACCGGCCAAGGATTTCATTATGTACGTCATTCTCACGCAAGTGTGCTGGTTTGATTAGGTTGGACCCACTACTAGAAAATGACCAAGGACGTGACATCAGTTGTACTAGAAGGTTTGGCCTCTGAGTTAATTTCTAGGCGCGACCTTCAGAACGAGTCAAGCTTGAAAAGCAAGAAGCCTTTGAGACCACAACGGCCTCCTCGCCTGTGGCCTATATATTACGCAAAACCTGTACTGAAAAAAAATGATGTCAAGGAAATTTGAAATTCGGAGGTCATCTGAAATGTCACACTGCAGTCATGTCAGACAGCTGCTTCGACGTTGCCCTACCGAACCACAAAAACAAGAGATATCTGTATATCGAAATCATAGAATTTATGTAATACAAAACTTTTGTTGCGTGGTTAATGAAATGCTATAAATTTGCCAATTTCATTCCTGCGTCTTTGGCGTAAAAGAATTCGGCGTACGTGCATGTACTCGCCCGTGCCACGCATTGTGACAAACGTGCGAACGCCTCAGAATGTTGGTGAACGCCTGAGAGAGTTAGTTGGCGTTGGCACGATGGAGGTATGCGTGCGATCGTGTCCTATTGGTTTGAGCATCGGGCTTTGATCCATCATTGGGCACGTGATTCTCTTTTTTTTTCATATATAAGCTGTTTCGTAGGACAGCAGCAGCACATAGTCACACCCACCCGCACCCAGCCACATCAAGCACTCGCGGTCGGGAAAGTCCTGGGAGGGTTCGCTACAAGCGGGGATTTAAAAAAAAATTGGCTGTTTAAATTAAATTCTCGCGTTCTACTTGCGAAAACCAGGATATGAATATTAGGCACGCTGAAGGGGGTGGGAGGCTCCGGATTAATTTTGACCATTTCGGGTTATTTACCGTGCACCCAATGCAAGGTACAACGGATGTTTTTACATTTCGCTCCGACTGAAACCTTACCAGTGCGACGCCAAAGGCTTACCAGTGCGACGCCAAAGGCACTAGGCCACCATGGGCGGTTGGCGGCTGTCTCGCCCAAGTTCTCAAAACTTGTTAACACTGACCACAACGGTATCTCATTTTCACGAGACTCAAAAGAAACGAAAGTAAACATGATGCACTAAGATTTTCTGAATGAAATATATTCATATTTAAACGTTAAATCGGCTCGCAAGAAAAGTGAGCATATATAAGCCTATCGACAAACAGCTGCAGCTCAAAGGCTTCAGAAAGCTAAACATTTGATGTAAATAAATTTATCCTACTTGGACAGCGGTATTCTCAGCGTAGTTCGAATTCCACAACACTCATGACTATGTGACACAGAAAGGAAGATGCGTATGCACCGCAAAGAATAAAGAGTCAGAATTCAGTTATCTAATCCACACTAATATTTCCATGCTACCAAGCAAATATAAGTACATTTTCACTATTATAGTATGTATTTATCTTATTTCTTACGTTAAATTGGTACATCTTTTTTTTGATGACCTCAGCCCTTCCCCAAACAAACCGCGAACTGCTGGGTTCTTGTCACGTATCGCGTCAAGACAGCTGAGAATAAAATGGTTGTGTTCCCCATTAAAGCATGCTGCAGTCGCAGTAAACGAGTTCAATGCTCAAAGAGTCGCCGAATTCTGCTGCCTTCTTCTCCCTCTCTCGCCCTCCCTACTCCCTACATCGACAGCCCGTTTCCCCCAAACTCATTGCAGGGTAACGAACTGCATACTTGGGTCTGGTGAGGATATTGATTTTTTTAGTTGTCTTTTTCTGTCTTAACCGTTTGCCCCATTTCTCACAAGGACAGAAACGATACTACGTGCATTACTGCAATAGCTGAGGTCTAGGAACCTCAGTGAGTGAAATTAGTTTCGGTGTGCACCTCTAAACGAGGCGACAATCTTCATGACTTTTCTCATTTTTTTTCACGCATTACCCACTACCAGTTGAGTATGGTAAGAAACCGGACGTGCGTCTGCTTAACCTCCCTGCATTTGCTTCCCTTATCTCTCTCTCTCTCTCTCTTTCTCTCGTTCTGCGCCAATGAATGTCAATAAAAACACGCCAAGGCGTTTTAAACTTGCCTAGTCTGTTTACGCAAGACGCACCCACGCAGGTTGGTCAAACAGGCTGTTCTAGAATAACTGGCGAGTCAGATATTTTTTGCTGCTCATTTTGCATTACCCTGAACCCAATCTCAAGCACTGATTGTGTCCAACGCTCGTTCTTGTTGACGTTGGCACTGAAAAATCTAGAGTTCCGATTGCCTTTGCACATGGCGCGCATGTGTATAACTTTTCCTTTACAACTGTTGCCGCGATATTCGTTTCTCGCGTGCGATATTCTTTGACTCACCATTTTCGAAAGAAGATGCAATTTGCATTCATGTGTTTCTTCTTACTCCTTTTGCTCATTTTCCTGGCTATTTGTACATAAACGTGCTCGACTTAGCTGCGCTGCTCCAGCAGTCTGGGCACGCACCTGCAGCCCGTTACAGTGGCGACGTTGTTTGGTGTTTTTGGTAGTACTTCGACTCTCACATTCAGCCTTTGTTGGATGCCTATGATAAGTCAACTGAGTAGTAAACAGTGACTTTGATGGAATCTTTCAGTTGCGACACAAGGCAGCGTTGTTGGATGGATCGATGAAACATCTTTGTTGAGGTTCATCGGAACGCACACTAGCACGTAGCCAGCCGCTCCCACGTAAGGACAGAAAGACCTAGGCTCTCTGCCACGACGCGGGCCCGTTGGACTGCCCATAGTTGGGCTTCCAAATCGGGACTGCATAGGGCTGCCTCCTACTAGGACGGCATAACGTCTTCTTCGCCGCGCAACGCGGAGCACTGCCAAAGGATGTGGTCTAAATTGCTCTACCGATTCCGTATCAATCAGCATTTTACATTGCAGCGCAACGCAATGAGACTGCCCACAGAGTGCAAGAAGGAGCCGTTTCGCCTGATAAATATAATTTCTACCACAAGTCAACACTCGCTCTGCGAAACATTCTTTCGTGGCCACTTAAAAGTCAACTCCATGTTTGACGAACCTCCAGACACACACTGCACAGAATATATTGAGTATAAATACGCCAAATACTTCATCAGTCAGTATTGTAAAGCATAAAATACACTTAGAATTATTGAGGGTTTTCTCATTCTGATTGCCGTGTTTGTTAGGATTGCCTGTGTTCGTGAAGTCTGAAGCACAAGCGAGAAATTATACCCGTCATTCCCTTTTTACTGCAACAGCAGTTAAGTGCTTGAATTTTGTCTTGCCTCGTCCGTCTGTCCTTTTTGTTACACGCAATGATGATTTCTGTCTTCGTCAAACAACCTTACCATCTCCAGCATAGCCATTGCTACAGCGTGAAGAAAAAGAAAAGTTCTCCACAACCACCTCCACCGTGACGTGAGCCTTCGCCAAGTCAAGCAATATGCATTCTGGGTGTTGAGCGCACTAAGCACTGAGCGATCGCGCAGCGACAGTGCTGGACAATTAGTGCAAGGCATTGCGCTGCGCACACATTCTGGGAACACTACTGGCTGTGCATGTATTGTCAAGGCCAGAACGAGCAATGCTGTAGCGGGCGTGGATTACATTATGCGGGCATCACGTAAAAATTGTTCATGACAGGATGGCGGTGTGTTCGCGCGTAACGCTTCGTTGTGATTTTCGTCAAAACAGCGTCGGTGGCTCAGAGGATGTGTGCATGATAATGAAGGGGATAACTGTCTAACAAGGCACATGCCCACAATATAGGACGCACCGAGAATAAGCTCGTAGGTGAAAAACAGGGTCGAAAGCATCGACATCGTCAAAGCCACCCACGACGATGCAATGATAACGCCACATTGTTTGTACAGCAGCTCACAGGATTCACAGCCGCCAAGTGCGCTTTAAAGCAACAATGCAAAATCAGAAAGAAACGTACAGTTTTATTAAGCCCCAGGCACGAACTTTAAAACGTGTCATTGAGCCTAAAGAAGTGTGCAGCCTTCAACACAGCAACTGCCTCTTCACTGGCGCCCCCCCCTCCAAAAAAAAAGAAGAACTGGATTGAGAAATTGTCTAAGGAAAGCAAATTTCAAGGTAACTTCGAATAACATGCTGGGGTTGCGTAGGATAAGGTGTTTGGACGTTGTCGTACGTAACAATGAAAAGAAAGAAATGTGACTGTTTTACAAACAAGAAATACTGAACTTAACGTACTTTACCAGGTTTATCTGAATCAAATATATTTAAACACGGAAATGTGGAACTGCTTCAACAAAATAAATAGATGAAGAAATAACACGTCTAGCGCAATACAGCTGCGATCAAGAGGTTCCATAAAACTATGTATTGTAACTGAATAAATATAGCTCCCTTACAGAGAGGGAGTCCGAAAGTGGCAAGGTGTGTCCGCGTCTATAATTCGACTTACACAAGTTGTATTCCTTTGCCATAGAATAAGAAAGTCGCATACATCGCAAAAAACAAGTCCGAACCTTGTCTAATTCGCACTATTCTTTCGGTACTATGACATAACCGGATTGTTGCATTAAGTGCTGCATTACATACTGTTTATTGTTTTTTTTAACCTTACTGTAAATATAAAGTTTTTGTGCACCCACACCCCTCCCCGTTGAAGAGCGCGTTATAACCACCGTGTTCCCCGTATAGTGGGTGAAGCCAATTATTTGAGAAAGAAGCAGGCAACGGAACACCGAGAAAAGTGCATCTTTCTTCAGTAATTTTTTTCTAAACTTCTACCCATTTTCTGCCAACCGCCCAATTCTTGGACGATCGTGGGCATGTGCCACCTCTGCAGAGGAGCAATAGAAACAACAAAATAAGATGGTGGGTTGACTATGAAAGAATGTTGCTGTCGTTTTAGATGCGATCACAGCAAAACGAATCACTGAAGTCTGCTGCCTTTGTAATGGCCACCTGTGCTCAGTCTCATGTGATGGGAAATCAGCCGAAGACACAGTGTAGCTCAGGCTTTTTGAGTACGACTGACCAGTGCGATCATCACTGACTGTTTGTCGCACAAGTGCATACGCAAGGAGTATCCACTTGTAATGAATTTTCAGGATAATCCAACTTTCGACATATTCATTCGCTAAGTGTGGGACAAAATACATTTGCGTTTTAATTACTTTAGTGCGCCAGCGCATCAAACAGCACTTTCTTAACAACAGTGCATTTTACCGCAACTTGGACGAAGCACATCTCGATACCAGTGCCATCCTCAGAATTCTTTCAAGTGAATATGCGTTGCATACTCATTGCATACGATTCGTACACCTAAATCTGTTGTAAAACAATTGTTCGAAAGCTTTATTGTTTAAGTTTCTTTGATTAGTCAATTATGCATTTCGACACGCACACGAAAGCACGCACACACACATGCACCCGCGTAGCTCTGGTATATGCCGGACTGTCATAGAGCTGTCATTGCCCTTGAAAGTTTTTTGGGGGTGGGCAATAGAATGCGATGCGCTCTGAAAGCATGCATGTGCGGGCGCAACTTGCTTCCAAAACACGGAAAAACGCATCAAAGAACGAAGAAAGTGTTCTTTGTGCCCCTCGAAGAGAGCACCTCCATTCGTGATTTACCACGTCATTAGAGAGTGATTATTTGCGAGTTCATGGGCTCGATTCTCGTCGCTATAGTGTCGCTATAGCATTGCAGCCTGCTGGGAAACTAAACCTGCGCACGAAACGTGGACCATTGTCTGGCACGGGCTTCGTTAGCGCGAATTGTTGGTCACGGCTTCTTATTTAGCGTTTGCCTGGATACCTTGTCCCGTATGTGGTATTTCGAGCACGTCCATTGTGAAAGCAGTACTTTTCGGACTGTGGCTCTTCGTTGCTTTATTATGTCTTCGCATCCTCGAAACAGCGCTAAATGAGGCGTATCACGCAATATCACAATTCCGCGAGTATACACGTGCGGAGAATAGAGAACGCATCAACGGCTCTGTGGACCACTGTCGCCTTTGTTCATTCACTGGCTGAATATAGATCGCTGGTGAGGCGACTCCAGTCGTCCCTAATTCAAGCTTTCTTGACGTCTGACTTATGTTGCCAGTGACATCAGCCAACGTATCCTATGATAAGCCAGTTGGGCGATTCCATGTTGCTTAGTGCAGTAGCCCCCCAAAACGATTCTGAGCACATGCGCGTGAGCCACGAAGTTTCTCCTTTACTTTGTGGTTTGATGGCAGTGATGCTGCGACAGGCGGGGTTAGCCTGGCATGCACGACCGGCAACTATTCCGCCTGACCAAAGCTCGTACGTTGTTGGCAAGGGTGTGTCACCAGACGCTGATCAACTTATAGTATACTTATAGCAGTGCGACATCAGACAGAAAAATAAGAGAGACGAAGGAAATGGAGAGGACAGATGCGCTGTCCTGTACAGTGCATGTCCTAATTGCTTCGGCTAGCTCTTTACGTGTGTGTGTGTGTGTGTGTGTGTGTGTGTGTGTGTGTGTGTGTGTGTGTGTGTGTGTGTGTGTGTGTGTGTGTGTGTGTGTGTGTGTGTGTGTGTGTGTGTGTGTGTGTGTGTGTGTGTGTGTGTGTGTGCGTGCGTGCGTGCGTGCGTGCGTGCGTGCGTGCGTGCGTGCGTGCGTGCGTGCGTGCGTGCGTGCGTGCGTGCGTGTGTGTGTGTGTGTGTGTGTGTGTGTGTGTGTGTGTGTGTGTGTGTGTGTGTGTGTGTCGCACTGCCCAGGCAGAGCTACGCATTCGCTCCAACTTGTGCCCCTTTGAGTCATTGTCTACGAGGAAGGCAATCCACAGGCATAGAGCTTTTCCGAACATTCCTGGCACTGCAGAAAACCCCAGGAGCTGAATCCACAAAGATTTTCGTTCGTCAGTAATGTTTGCAATTGGCCGGCCGCCTTCGCTAATTTTATGTCCAACATCGTGACGGGCCGGAATTCGCTCATACGAATAATTCTAGCGTAAGTGCATGCGTTTCCTAAATATGGGACCAAGGGCCCTACAACGCCGAACTATCGCAATCTGTTTTTATTCTAATCTCCTGACACCAAATTACGTTACCTCCGACGCAAACATCGGGCGGTGACCCGCAGCTTTGTTTTAAAAGCCCAATGAATCGTAGAATGTCCCTTTTGTTTGCTTTCACAGCGAATAATATTGGCCGCATTGAGCAGTTTTTCTTATCTAATTGACAAGAGGCGAGGAGCATGCTCAAGTGGAAAGGGTTTTGACGGGGCTGAGTCAGCGCAGTGAAGATAGATAACTGGATGAGAAGGGCAGTACCGGCTTCTGCTATTTGTCCGCTTCGCTTAGCTTGCGGTGGCTGGTCGAAAATCATGGTGGCGTGCAATGGAAAGCTAAAAATGCCGCTAAACCGGATCCTCAGCAAAGAATTAATTGGCAGAGCGATGTCATATACGTACCGAAATGGTTCGATAACGTTATGCTGCCACATAAAAAAAAATTATTAAACGCAAATAAATCCGTGCTTTACGTCAGCTCCGTGTAGCCAGTATCTGAGTGATTGGTGGGCAGCCATCTTTTATTCCTTTCGGAACCGGGAAATCTCCAGCTATCCACCAAAAAATTCAGTTTTGTTCGGCATATTATTGCAGCTTTAACGTGTTCACTTTGACGCGGTGAGCTTTAGCGTTTTTGATATCGCGTGGCACACACCTGAAGTGGGCGCAGCCCGAAAACTTTTGACCAAAAGCAGAGGGCTAATGGCGAAACGGCGTCGAATCAGGAATAATTATTTTTCTTTTGTTCAGTCTACTCATACGTAATCAATGTGTACACGTCATATCAGAGGGGGAGCTATCCAAGTTTTCGTGACGTCGCGTGACAGGCAGGCGAAGTAGGGGTGGCCCAGACATTTTTCAACCAACCATGGAGAGCTGATTGCAGAATTGCAATATAAAAAAATTAGAAACGTTTTACGTTATAGCGCTCACGGTCTTGACAACTGGTTTGTTTTCTTTCGTCGAAACCATGTTCTGTTTAAAGACAGGTGTCGCTAGGATAGACATTCGAAGGGCAGGGGTGTTTGTGGCGATGTAAATAATTCTTGCTGGGTTTTATAGTAAGCGCTAGCAAAAATACAAAACAATTTTCAGTAGTGAATGCAAAAGAAACGTGGAATTATTAGAGTGCAACAAAATTAGCTATACAATAAACCTTTCGCGAAAATGAAGATTCGTTTGATTGTTCGATCATTAGTGAAGCCTTGCGGAATATGTGCTGCACTTTTCGCTTACCCCTCCTGGGTGTCGCTGCAGACCAAGGCCGAATTCATCAAGCTTTTTTGTTCATAAATGATCTTACCCGTTGGCGAGTAGCCTTCGGTAATGATGTGTCCATCATTACTATTGGCTAGCACTTGCTCCCACGAGCGTTTCTAGCGTAAAATCACTTTTGCAAATGCAAGCCCCCAATATTTCATCTCGCACCAAGGTTTACAGTATAGACGTTGTTAATCTACACTCTCTTCGGCACTTGTTGGCGGAGTCCGCATAGAGACGTCGGGTTTGAAGAAGAGGTAGCGGACGAGACAACCACGACGAGCAAATACGGACAGCAAGCGTGCACAAAAAAACTGAGCACTATCGCAGCTGTCCCCTGTTCCGCCAGTTTCCCTACAGTCCCCGGCAGAATATAGTTGCCACCAATATAGGCTTTACATGCAGGGTGTGAATTTTAGCGAGCCGGTAATACATGTTAACTTCCTAAAGCGCGCTACTGACGAGACCTAGATGAAGAAACAAGTGGAAAAAACACGACGCTTGGACTGTTTTACGTGTTTCTTTGCCTCGGCCCATCAGTAACGCAATTTAGCAAGTTGTAACTTGTATAATCATTGCAAGCTCTGGTCGATACAAAATGTACCAGCTAATTTTAGCTAATGCTTAATAATATGGAGCCACTGGCGTATGCGATCAAATGCCTGTTCTTGGTATTTTTGTGGGGCATGTTGCACTCTATTCTGTATTCTGCTTAATTGCATAATTAAGTAAAACAAAATAACGAACATAGCAAATAACGATTTTCGTGCAAAGCGTCCTGTAAGAATGTTATAGAGTGGCTTAGAAAACATATAATTCATCAGCTTTGAACTCCCTACTTGTTACGTAATCATTTCCTTGCGTCCTAAAGAAAGCCAGCCAAATACCAAAACTAAATAAAGAAGGTACGAACATGCCTGCTTACGCGCCCCGAGTATTAACGATGTTTTTTTTTTTGTTCGCACTTGACCGGAGAAGGGGAACAGTGGGGGAGGGGGTGCACAGGTCACACGTCATTTTCTCCTAGGTACCCTGGTACACAAAAATTTGGGGGGAGGGGGGCACATGCTCGCTGTAGCACACGGCACTGAGAATAACACGGTTGTCGGTATCTTCCAGCCTGTACGCTGAATCATCGTAACACTCTGTTGTTGAGCAACAAATTGAGCAGAAGGCATTACCGACATTAACACCTGGATGCAAGCTCTACGCACTGATGTTCAAACGGCCACTCGGGTGGTAACTACAGATGCCTCAGTTGAACGCATGGATAGCCAGCCGCCTCGCTCATCTTCTGGAGGCTAAAGCCTCCATCCTAGCTCGATGGAAGGGGCAGCGCCTAAACCGTCGCCTCAGAAGCAAGATCTCGAAACTGAACACAGCCATCGAGGAACATTGTCAAATCCTCAGCCGGCAACAATGGACTGAGCTGTGTAACACGGTGGATGGACAACTTCATCGCCCTTCCTCGTGGCAACTCCTCAAACATCTGCTTGATAATACCACCACCCGCACCACCCAACAGGATCGGCTGCAGAAGCTCCTTTATACGGAGACCCTTAAGCAAGGTCCACAACAGGTGCTTGACTACCTCTGCACCAGATATATCTCCAGGGGACAAGTCAGTCCACACAGCAATTACATCGGTAGCCCCAACCCTACACTAGACGCCGATTTCAGCGTATCTGAAATACACGCCGCTCTACGCAAGCTTAACGGTCGTTCTGCTCCAGGGCCAGACGGGGTCACTAACAAAAGCCTTCGCAATCTCGATGACGAGTCCGTGTCCCATCTGACTGACTACATCAACGATTGCTGGCGCAGTGGTGCCCTTCCAGCCGCCTGGAAGACTGCCAACGTTATCTTAATCCCAAAGCCTGGCAAACCATCTAGCCTCAATAACTTAAGGCCCATCTCCCTCACTTCATGCGTAGCCAAGGTGATGGAACACGCCTTCTTAGCACGCATCAACAGTCACCTCGAGGACAACTCTCTCTATCCTCACACCATCATTGGATTTCGCCCTCACCTTTCTACTCAAGACGCTATGTTGCAGCTCAAACATCAAGTGCTCAACGATCGTTCTCGTAACATGAAAGCCATTCTCGGACTCGACCTTACTCAAGCCTTTGATAACATTTCCCATTCAGCTATCCTTGATCAGGTCTCCAACCTCCAGCTGGGAGAGCGAGCCTACAATTACATCCGTGACTTTCTCTCCAATCGCACGGCTACCCTCTCGGCCGGGGATTTACGATCAGACCAGCTTCCCCTTGGCAGCAAAGGCACCCCGCAAGGTTCCGTTATCTCTCCCATGCTCTTTAACTTAGTCATGATTGGCCTTGCCAAGCAGCTACAGCAAGTCGACAATATCAACCATACCATCTACGCCGACGACATCACCATCTGGTCGTACCGAGGCAGTGATGGTCAAGTGGAATCAGCCCTCCAAACGGCGATTGACACCGTTGAAGCCTATCTCCAAGGGACTGGACTGCGCTGTTCGCCGGCTAAATCGGAGCTTCTGCTATACAAGCCCATTCAGCGGGGTCGCCCTCCCAAACACCAATCTGATCACCGACCCTGTGACGCCATCACCCTACGCCTTCAAGATGGCAGTCCTATCCCAAACGTCCCTAGTATCCGGGTTCTCTGTCTCACCATCTCTACCAACGGCTCCAACGCCTTGGCTCTCAACAAGATCTGTGCCCAATCTCAAAACACCCTACGACTTCTTAAACGTATATCTAACCGTCGAGGAGGACTCAAAGAAGAAAGCCTTCTCCCACTCGTCCAATCCTTTGTCATATGCCACATCACCTACGTTGCTGCGTACCTCAACTGGTACCGGGCTGAGCAGAACAAGCTCGACACCCTCATACGAGGGGTCTACAAGCAAGCACTTGGTCTCCCACATTGCACCAGCACTGAACTCTTCAACCAACTGGGAGTTCACAACAACCTTTCCGAACTCATTGAAGCCCAACAACGCTCTCAGCTTGAACGGCTCACCCATACTGAAACGGGGCGCTTTATTCTGTCCACTCTTGGCTTCACCTACCATCAGCAACAGGGCCCCAAACAACCGATCCCGACCGACATCCGTAGCTGGATCTACATAGACCCTATCCCTAGGAATATGCACCCTGAATATAACAGGGCCAGGCGCCAAGCTCGGGCCGGAGCTATCATAAAAGCCCTTGCCAACGTACCTGGCGTCACATTTGTTGATGCAGCCCGATACTCCCATGGCACACGATTTGTGGCCGTTGCCACACGCGATGGAGCCCTACACCATGCCTGCAGCGTCACTACCCCCACTGCAGAGACGGCTGAAGAAGTGGCCATCGCCCTGGCCACTTTAGATCCCACCTGTCACACCATAGTGTGTGACTCTCGCTCAGCCGTTACTAACTTCAGCAAAGGGCGTATTTGTCCCCAAGCTCTTCGCATCCTCTGCCAGGCACCACACTCTAAAGACAGCATAATCTCCCTAACATGGATCCCGGCCCATGCGGGCCCTGTCCACCCACACCTCCCCAATCTCAACGAGGTCACCCACTCCATTGCGCGAGGCCTAGTCAACCGCGCCTTATATTTCCGGACCTCTACACTACCCCCAACTGCCGGTGCTGTGGAATTCACCCGGCTACGCTTTCGCATATGCTATGGGAGTGCCCAGCACAGTACGCACAGACTAACACCACGACTCTCTCGTCGAGGTTGCATGAGGCTCTGCGGAGCTCCACCCTCGACGACCAAACCTGGGCGATCCAGCACGCCCGCGAGGCGGCGGCGAGGCAAGCCCTCGACGTCCCTTCGTGGGAGGCGTAGGCCCGGCCATCATAAAGTGCTGGTTCTACAATAAAAGTTTATTCCTCCTCCTCCAGTCTTCACTGCTCAGATCTGTCTAAGGACAACCAGATTAAATTACTGTCCCGTTTCAGTCTCTGCAAACATTAAAAAATAATAAAGTAAAAGAAACGGAGTACGGGTCATCGCCACATGCATGAACATGAGCTTCTGTTTATCGTATCGTTAACGTGAGAAGTGCTTCACGTGATTGACGTAGTAGTTCTGCGGAAACCCGCAAGGCGGAGAGAAGTAATGAATAAAGGGAAAATGAGACATCTACCTGTTCGTAGCAATTGCAACAAAGGAAACCCATACGGGTTCCTCGAAAGAAAAGCCTCATGGTTGAAGAAAAATTCGTCCTGGTCCGGGACTCGAACCCGGGACCACCGCCTTTCCGGGGCAGCCACTCTACCATCTGGGCTAACCAGGCGGCTAGCAGATGGTAGGGCGAAGTCGAATTTGTCGACAACACGAAGCAAAGGCAAGAGTTTGACGTAGCTCAATACTGGCTGCACGCACAATCTATATCGTGCGGCTCATTGCAAAGGAGCGAAGTGCGGCCCGACTGCGTCGCTAATCTGGAGACCGCGAGAGTCAGCGCTTCGGTAACGCGTGGGCGCGATTCACAGCAGCGGCCACCGGCAGACCTCCTAGACGACGCGTGCTAAATGGCGCCATCTCGTTGGCATCGTCACCGCACTACGCTCTCCTTTCCTCCTTTCCCTACAAGAACCACTTCTCTCCCTCTCTCTGCTCTCCGCTTGCCTCCTCGAGTCTTTCATTCCGCGCTTCGCTTCACGTTCGCTTACATCTTTCGCTGTGCTTGTTGGCTCCGTTATGCCGCAGACGCCGACACCTACTCTCCCCGTAGGAACGGGCGCCCAGGAGGTGCGCTCTAGAAACAGCAAGCCGCTGATGGGATACGTGCCAATGTCTTCACATTACGCGTGCGACGCTCTTACCAATTGAGCTAACGTGGCGCCGCTTTCTGATCCACTTTCTGGGGTATTTATGCCTGTCTACTAGATTCAACCCGGGGAGTGTTTACCAGCGCCGCCACTGACAGCCATGACGTTTTGGGTGGCGGCAACTGGCCAATAAGGCCACACCTGCTACCCGAAGGCGTCAACGCTACCGGATTCTAGACCCTCGCTACGTAATGGACGAGAAGAAAGAAAACCCAGTGGCCGATTTTTATTAGTCAGATTAAGAGAAGCCAACCAACAATGACACCAAAGAGATCACGATAAAATTACTTCTAGTTCATCATTTAAGTAAAGAAATTATAAAATAAATGGAAATGCAAGTGGATAAAAAACAAGTGGCCGCAGGTGGGATACGAGCCCACGTCTTTACAGAACAGGTTCCATGTTCGTATCCCACTTGCGGCTAGTTGTTTCACTTTTTTCTCGCTTTTGCTGCTAAATCGGCAATAACTTCATGTATATATATATGGCGTTCTCGAAATAGTTCTTTACATAGGGACATGAAACTTTTGTTATCTTGAGGTAGTTAAGTTACCACTTAAGTTAACTTGCCAGTTCTTAAATGCAAACACCACGGAACTGCTGTGCAGATAAATGCTAAGTGCAATCACAGAGAAAGAGCCACACGCATAAATTTTCGTGTGCGACAATAAAGTCCTTCTTAAAACAAATTCGAAGCCCATCACTTCCAGGACACATCTATTCTCGGTAGAATATCTGATTGAGTAACTGGGGTGATATTGTTGTTGAACGCAAGAAGAAACATGTCAAATTTATCATTTCGCACAGGTGACCAAAGTGCAACAATTACAAATTGGGTCCCAAGGAGAGAAGGCGTACTCAAAGGTGGTATGCGATGGGCCTGTGTACGCGATGGGCCCCGCATGCACCACTTCCGCACAAAGTATGACTTGAATTCATGAAATTGGAGCCCAGGGACGTTTGCGCAAATACAACTGCTCTGGAAACCCACATACATTTACTGATAAGGGTGAAATGTAACATGCGACTACATTCGGTGCAACCGTTCTCATAAGTCTGGATTGGCCTTCCGGCATTTCCTGTGGAGTGGAGAGGCATCGCTAAAGATCGCCGTTTCAGTTCTTTAATTGCGTTAACATCGAGAGTGTCAAATGGGAAGAGGTGCATGTCTGTGAAGTGTGGCAAATTGGTCACGTGGTATTTATTTATTTTTATTTACAGATACCTCACAGGCTCCATCTAGAAGTATTATGTGAGTATGATGTGAACAATTACAAATTGGGTCCCAAGGAGAGAAGGCCTACTCAAAGGTGGTATGCGATGGGCCTGTGTATATGGCGCCTATACAATTGATTATGGTGGTCGTTGAACAGTAAAAATTATTTGAGATTTTTGAGGAAGTCAGATGGCGGGGATAATGGTTGGCGTTGGTGGTGATTGTCTCGATGGTGATTCGCGTCACTGTCTTAGCATTTTTAGACATTTTCAATTGAAAAGTTCACGTAATTTTTTGGAAGGTGGAATCTGTTGCGACTGCCTGAGAGACAGACCTACTGCCTGATCTGATCGGTGGGCCCAAAGTATGCCAGACTTATGTGGACAGCGCTTATAGCGACAACTACACGCCTTGTGACCTCTGCCTCGCGTAATCTGGGGTTCACTACGGTTTCTTGAGGCGAGTAGGTTCACGCTTGCGAAGCTCGCTTTCTGTGAAGAAACACGCGGGTGGAGGCACAGAAACAGGCAGCGGGAGGACGAAGCCCAGATTTACGTCTTCATTTCTTGATACGCCAGCTATCGAATATATGGGCATATGGTATCACTTGCCCCACCAAGTGACACCGACAACGATTACTAAGGACATTTCAAATGTCCCCTTTAGCCGCACAGGAAGTCCACTGTTTTGTGTCAGGCAGTGACTGAAAATAGTCGGCAGCTAAAACGCGCGAGACGCCAGCCTAGCGTGGCCGCCGACAGTGAAGACTATCGACGAAGCACACGATTAGAAGCGAATATCTATGGATTCAGTGTAGCATTTCACAAGCGCACAATGGGTGGTCTTCCTAACGTAAGGCGCATGTGATAGAACTGTACTCGCAAGAATACCTGCAATCATACGTCGCCTCCTTTGAAGACGGCATCATCCCAACCAACGACAACCGAGCCCGCTACACGCGCTGCTCTTCCAGAAGGGAACCAGGCGAAGAGCGATAGGCAGAGAGGTTAACCAAGGCCGTATCCCGTTGTCTAACTTACACTCGGGGAAGGGGTGATGGCCAACTACAAATAATAAAAAGCAAAGTAATGAAAGCAAAGCAAAGCATTACTCGTGGAGTAATGTTTTCTAGCCGTCACGAGCGTTCACACACTTCAGTCACTTTGAAGAAGGATTTTCGACGTGAGGCGGGCACCTAGCGCCGCATGGGATCCCTTTAACTGAGCCCCTGCCCGCTTTATGCCGAATAAGCAACCCGTTTCAAATGACGAGTTTTCATGCATTCGTTCAAGACCGCTCCATAGATCAAGCAAACTCTGTGGATGAATAAAAATGTGTGCCGTGAAAACAATAAATACGAACAAAATAAAACCTAGACAATTATCCCTCCTTGCTCTTTTTTGCATTTATTACTCTTTTGTTTTTGTTACTTTCTTACCATCTCTTTAGTTGTTTTAATAGCCGCGCGGATTTATTCGTCAAACCCTTCACCTTTTTCTTGGGTTATATTGTGTGTGTAGTGCAGAAGAAGCGTAAAAGAAAAAGAAAAAAGAATTGGAATACGATCATTCAAAGGTGTTCAATAATTTGAGACGTTGCACGATGCTTATCGTGTTTGGGTAGGCATCTGTGAAATCTTGGATTAAATAGTATATTTACATTTTGCCAGAGCTCGTTGCTTCCGCGTATGTGTTTTGCATAGTAGCTTGGTGGACGTGTCTGATCGTGAAGAACTAGATTTAAACCGGGGAAAAGCAGGGAGATTAACCAGAAAAAAGGTCTTCTTCATTATTGTGCGCGGTGTGAAGGGGAATGGACATTAAAAATATAAGAAGAAAAAGAGAGTTGAATTTGGAATCAAACACGACTGCACAAATCTCTGAGTGGGATGATTGCGTTTGGAAGTTTGCTGCTCCTTCTATGCGGCTGCGATTTAGCGTCCGAAAATCTCGACGTTAGCGTCGAGACGAAGTCCATTTCAACGGGAAGTAAGCTGCGTCCGGCACTCCTGCCGACCGCCGCTCTCGCGGACTAAAATGGAACCGACTAGAAGCGTACAGTCCTTTGTACCTGCCACCGCACCCCAGCTACGGATTACGAACCGAGACATTTTCGATGATGAAAAGAACCGTAGTGGCTTGTGCTTAGTACGACAGCGATCCTAACCGGAGTGGATCCTAAACTGTTCCTTTTTTTGTAATATTTATTGGATCGTATTCATGTTTAGGAAGGCGTAGCTTGGATTTACTTCGACTGAGCACTTTCACTTGTATTCCTGAATAGCGGTTTCGTCTTGTCCCCCCCTTCTTCGTGCAGTTCGATTGGCGCCTCGCTTCCGAAAGCGAAAGCAGGGATGAGTACTTCCCGCAGCGCCTAATATCATGGTCGGATTAGGCGCCGAGAATGGAGTGAGGGGATGTGAGATGAGATTCGTGCTCAAGAGACGTGAAACTCGAGGTCGTCGGGCGGCTGCCTTCGTTGCGTCCGCGAACCCTGCCGCGGCATAGGCATTGTGCGTGGGTCTATCTCACGGTGTTGCTTGCGGTTTCTTATTCCGTTGCCTAGGTGACCATGGAATGTTACATAGTGCTCGACAAAACTTAAGCTGGCCGTCCCGGTGGCGCAGTGGCTATGGCATTATGCTGCTGAACAAGAGGTCGTAGGTTCGATTGCCCGCTGCGGCGGATGGGTTCCGATGGCGCCAAAATGCCTTAACACTTGAGTACCTAAATTCAGGCGCACATTGCAGAGCCTCAGGTCATGAAAATTAATATTGAGTCACCAACTGCAACCTCGCTAGTAGCCGCAGTGTTGCTTTGGGAAGTCAGACCCGATGAATTAATCGGGGCTTAAACTACACGAAAAATTAACAAAAAAATATTCGGCGAATTGGTTATAATTTAAGAAAAGCTTCAGATTTTTTTATTGCGATAGCAATTATATGAACACTTTAGGCGCATTTCTGCCGTCGCCGTGATCTGTACAAATTCCGAACCCGCCGTGGTTGTTCAGTGGCTATGGTGTTTGGCTGCTGAGCACGAGGTCGCGGGATCGAATCCCGGCCACGGCGGCCGCATTTCGATGGGGGCGAAATGCGAAAACACCCGTGTGCTTAGATTTAGGTGCACGTTAAAGAACCCCAGGTAGTCAAAATTTCCGGAGTCCTCCACTACGGCGTGCCTCATAATCAGAAAGTGGTTTTGGCACGTAAAACCCCAAATATTATTATTATTGTACAAATTCCGAGGACGATAGCATCGTCGCCGCCCGTGGTATGCTGTATGTGCGAGTGGAAGCATGCGAGAATGAGACAGCGATCGCGGCTCAATCCTGAACACGCAGCGCAGGAAAACGGGGACGAAGGGCGCCACCTTCCGTCGCGCACAATGCTTCGGGGGGAGGGTAAGGACGGGGGAGGCTCTACTCCAGGCGGCCTGGGAGGCCGCGTGCGCCCGGCCAGCACGCTGTATCTTGAAAGCCATCTGCGACGGGTACAGAGTCCGCGCTGCGCTGTGTTTTCGCGGCGCAGTTCGCGTTGAAGCGTCCATTCGCCGCGATATTCAAATGAGCAGCAGACTGTTACATGCGCGACAAATGCGCTTTCTTCTTGTGTCCCTTCGTGAACGGCGTCACCCACCCGGAACTGTTAAGTTCCTCCGGATTAATCTCCATACCTTCGACGGTGATGGGCCGAGGCATGATGAATGGGAACAAAGAATAGGGCCAGGAAAGATGCAAAGCGCGTGCATGCCCCACAAACCTGCCACATTTACGAGCGAAGCCTAAGCAGACCCGTACTCGACGCGTCCCAGAAAGTCAGCGCGTTAAGGTTAGCGCGTCCACAAAGTGACTGACAGTCAAAGTCGCGCAAAATTCAACAAAGTCCACCCACCGCCAAATGTTTAGTATCCACAGGTTCCTTGCAAAGTGCTGATTCTGAAATCGCATCGCTTTCCGAGGTCCAGTGCGAAAGACCGGACGAAACCAGTTGAAGAAGCGGAAGCCGATGTGACACACGTCCGCACTTGTCAACCTCTTCTTCTTGTCCCCCACATGCACGCTTCGGTCCCATTTTGTTCACATAAATTCATTCTTTGCACTCGGCTTCTTCTATTGTTGAGATCAATTCGCTTTCCAATTTCTGTTGCCTACTTCAAGTCTTCTTTTTCTTTTTTTTTGCCTCTCGTCCTGCTTGCACATTCGGGCCACCGATACCAAGTCACACATACCCATTATATTCGAGGATTGGGCAAGAACCATCACACACCGAGTGGTTTACCCAGGGGCCCAAGTTGTTTTTGTCGAAGTATGTGTTGCACAGTGCTTATTAAGTTCGTATCGCGAAATGGCTTCCGCATAACACCCGTGTACTTAGGTTTAGGTGCACGTTAAAGAACCCCAGGTGGTCGAAATTTCCGGAGTCCTCCACTACGGCGTGCCTCATAATCAGAAAATGGTTTTGGCACGTAAAACCCAATAATTTAATTTTTAATGGCTTCCGCACGTTAATACCGCCTGCTCGCGTTTTCATTTTGTTTTTTTTTGTTTTTTTTGTTTTTTTTTTTTGTTTTTTTTTTTTTCTTCCAAAGCCAGCGAAGGAGCCATTGTGAGCCGGAGGTTGAGAGAAGTGCTCCTTTAAGTAGCCATGGAAAAATCGCATTCACTTTATATCGTTCCCTCCGGAAGTACTGCGCTGCTCCCGATAACGCAGACGGGGCGACCCCATAAAGAACGCGGCGGTGATTGCAACAAACATAAACGACGCCGACGCGTGTTCACAGCAGTGTTTGATGGCTCCTCCGCTTATTACCAGGGCACATCAGACAAGCCAGAACAAAACGGGAATGTCGCGCAATTCGATAAAGTCTGGGTAGGCATGCCATAATCTTGTTCCTACTTTCGAAGCACCACGGCGACAGTTTAGGCAATCAATACGAGAAAATGCTCATACGAACGAAGGAATTCCGACAGACCCCATCTCACGATGACTGTCGTCGTTGATATGATTTGTAATCAAGCAATGTGTAGCGACGCAAAGCAGTGCTGAATACACAAGCGTACGGGCAATTTGACGGCAAAAGTATAGCAGAACCTGAAGTATGTGAATGTTTTATTGACAATCGTGAACAACTCGAGCGGCCACCGTGACGCGTCATGTATGAGCGCTGTGCTGCAGCCGGGCTCCTTTCCCGCGCTTGACCCCGGACACGCTGTGTTATCTAGCGGCACGCGCTGGGTCCCAAATCTTTTTCGTAGCCTCCGAGATGCCAGCGGTGGCACGACGATGTATACCAACGCTGACAATTGATCCCTCGCTGCCCGGAGGCATTCGTGGCACAGCGCTAAAGCGTCGCGCTTGTATGCTTGCGCCTACAACGCAGGCTTTGTTGGATGCAGGCTCAAATATACCCTGCACAGGTTAAATTTGATCAATTTTTTTTAGTAGTGGCGTAAAGAGGCGAGATACATAGACACAAAGGAGCTTAAGTAGGTTGAGAGTTTTAATATAATATTGGACTAATTATTGCAATTATGATTTCTTATTCCTTGGCAATTCTAACCTTGTTCTACCTCAAGATTGTATAGATATCCCCCCTCCATATGTAATGCCGTCTTGACCTTTAAAGTACTGAAACAAGTGACCATTGCATTAAATTGTGTGACTCAGTCGATTCATCAAAATGGCTTACTGATATTTTTCATAAGAAAGATATATAACCAGCGCAACCTATGTAGGGTAGGGATTTCGGGGATTACACTGGAAATTGAGCACGAGCTAAGGACCACGCAATTGGCGTTGGAACAGTAGAGGATAGAGGAAGAATATTAAGATACAGGAAGAAGGACAGAGCGGGATTGGCATCAAATGCAGGTCGCCGATATTAATTGGAAGCTTTTCTTTACCTACGTCAATGGGGTTTGGCGTCGCCGATCGATATTTCGTTTCTTCCCGAGTAAACTGCACCTAGTGTAATCAATTTTGAGAGTGAAGTGCATAAAACAGGGACAGACGGAGGAAACAACACATGCGGTGTAATCAAAACTGTGCCGATATCTGAGCCTGTGCCATAAAATTGGTTATATCGCGCGCCGATGATCACGCCAGTGCTATATATGTGTATTCGCAAGGTCTTTATGCGGTTTGTATAACGCAAGCCCGTCCTACAGAGGCAGTGCAATCCTGATAAATGTGATAATGCTATCGCATTATAGGTCGGCCAGGTGCAACATGTAGGCTTAGGTTCATCATCTTTTCTCTTCCTCTAGATTTGGCGGCGTCGATGTCTCGCTGCGCGGGCGTATCGGCTTGTCTCCCAAAAAAGTGTACCACGGCTAAAGAATATCATAAGAAGCTAACAAACACCACGGACACCAAGGACAACATAGGCGAAATTACTTGTGCCTAATAAATGAAATAAAGCAACCATAAATTAATTAAAATGAAAGTGGATGAAAAAAACAACTTGCCACAGGTGGGTAACGATCCCACAACCTTTCGCATTTCGCGTGCGATGCTCTACCAATTGAGCTACCGCAGCGCCGTTTCCCCATCCACTTTCTTGGGTATTTATGTTTTCTAGCAGAACCCTGGGAATGTTATCCAGCGCCACCACTCACAGACCTTGGCGGTGGATGTGGAACATCCTTTCTGCCGCAGGCGTCACGAGAACGTGATTCTGTTGGGTGAAGGCATCCTCTCCACGGCTAAAGATGTCAGCTGAAATTGAAACACACTTTCACGCATCACCATCACTTGTCTCTTTGCATAGCATTTAACTGAAGCAATTCAAGGAACCTTCGCTTAGTTCTTTAGTTCTAGAGATCCATCTGACTTGCTGTACGTCCCAGCAAGTCAGATGGATCTGCCGTAATTTTCTAGTTTAGATTTAGAGAGAAGGATAGAATTTGATTTCTGTTTCTCGTTTGAGGATATACTAGGTGAGAGCGAAGTTGAGTTGGGTAGGGCTAATTCTCTTTCTAACGTACCCCACTTTTGGCCAATCTCTCATAGAGGCTATGAGCCATACATAGGCAAACCAACTAACGAACCATGTAACACACAGAGCAGCAGCAGAGGAGTGGTACTCTACTAGAGTAGCAGAATGGGTGCCAACGGAAGAGTTTGTGCACATGAAAATAATCACAGAGAACAGGAAAAGAGCTAGCTGGTAACGTCCACCCGGAGGGTCACGACACCTACCGGCTCTGCAAGACAAAAAAGTTGCATAGAAAAAGAATAGTGAATGAAGAACCGCAGAGATATTAAGAGGGAGACATAAGAAAGCCGATGTTGACAGAGGATCACGTGGTGTGATGAGATAAGGACATCTGACGGCATAAAGTGGAGTCACCTAAGACAATAAAGGGTTTACTCGAGGTAACTGAGAAATGTCTTCGTCATGCAGCTCGACACAAAATGAAGATGACGAGGAAGAAAGGCAGCGACCCTGCGAGAGCTCTCTCTCTGCTCAAATTGTTAACTCCCTTGTTATTATTATTATTTTCATACACCTAATTAACCACCCGATTCATGGCCACTCCCCCACTGTGGGTATTTGCCACGGCCACTCAGGACAACATGATCATCTTGCTCCATGGTCGCCTGATATGTCTGGCTTCAAGATTGGCAGATTCTGCTATGCTGTGCTACAGCGGAACTGGCGTATAGGGTGTTAAAACTTAAAGGATGGCGATCTCGTAATCAAACCGCAAGTGAGACAGTAGAGAGTTTTTGTTTGTTCGTAAGCTTTAACCTTTTCGGAATTACCAAGTTACTGCATTGATGGACGGCAGCAACAGTGATGGTACCGACATTTTGTGATACTTTGTTCAACTACTATGCATTTGAAGCGTTTACGCATTGTGTGAACGTTTATCTCAAGGAAAAATTTTGAAATGACTGCATGTTGACGGTTACGTCACTACCGACGCTTTCGAGCACCAATTATGTAGAACATGGTAGACCACCTAAATGTTAACTATGTAGGCTCTAATTAATTTCCGCGTCAAAATACATTGCTACTAACGCTGTTGCCGTGCACCTCTGCGGTAAGTCGCTATTCTGCGACTATTAAGAAGTTTACATATGAGTTAAAACACCATAGCATCACCCCCAGCAGACACCTCGAGACAGCTGGATTCCGAATAAATTATTTTTATACTCAGCTCACAAACTGAAATGCGCGTAACTACAACAGGTCTATACACCTCCCAATGTAATAAAGAGATAAAGAGTGTGTCAAAAGAGCAAGAAAAGGCAGTCAGATGAACCAGAATCGAAAACTTCTCTCGCTTCCGCTTTGAGAACAATTACTCGTCAAAGAGAGATCCCACAGGCACTCTGTAGCAATCACCGATGACTGTAGAGGACTAACGTATTTATCGATCCATGATAATGGCCCCTTTCAGGCCACTGAACATGTAGCTGGTAATCAGGAGATTATTGCCACTTAGCCGCGAGATGCGCCTTCTAGCTCACTCTATCGAGGAGCCGTAATTCCGCGTTACAACTTGACGTCGCGAGGCTTGACGTTCCGGGTCTTTACTCTGCAACGGGTAATTTTCCGTATTCTTAGACAAGCGATCCAATGTGTCGTTATGATGATGTGATGGTGGCGCAGAGGATTTTCACGGTGGTAGACGCGTGAACCAAGCTGCAGACTAGGCATATTTGTCTCGATATACGGTTAAGTGCACCAGCCTTGTTAGTTTGTGTTTCGTGCGTCTTTTCGTTACCTGTCACTTATTAATAATTACATTGAAGACTAAACCATTTGGTAGAAACGCTTGCGCCATCTGTTCCACCTTTATATGTTGTTACAGCGCGCTTTCTCCCCAAACGAAATACATAGCTGTAGCGTAGGCGATTGTCGCAATAAGTAAAAGACGTCGACGCAGCCTTCGTGACGACATCAGGTCAAGCTGTATTCCGAGAACTAGCACGAGTGTTCGGTACTTCGTATTTGTTTGTTAGGTGTATAGCATACCACGCACGAGGCGCGGAAAGAAAGAGCTTTGCAGCCACTGCAGTTTCTGCTTCGTCCCATCGATACTTAGCATGTGAATACAATATATGGTGCCCCACATATATGCTATCACTGTTTCTGTGGACATGTCAAATGGCAGCAGAACCTATTTTGTGCACGGCTTAGGCTGTACTGACTTCCGCAGCCCAGACTGTCCCCGGAGCCGGAGAGATCAGGTGAGTAATTGCAGTAACTGCCGTGTCATGGTTGAAGCTCTGAATAGCAGTCAGCGTTCTAAATGCCTTACGAGGCTAATACCCGTGTCACACGGGCGTTTGGAAGGCGTTCCAACCGATAGTCAGTTTACTCAAAGATCAAGTTCGAGCTGCTACACGGGCGGTTTCGACGGCCGCCGAGTCAATAGTCTATCGAGTCAACGGAGCACCTTACAACTCTATCGAAATCTCGATGGCCTTTGAGCAACGGAAACGGAAACGGCGCGAACATGCCCTCTCGTTCACAGTGTGCTCCAACTCACGGTTAGAAAGAACAAATCAAACCAAAATGCTCTAAAAATGCTATATATGAGTGTTATCAATTATTCAATGAAGTATTTTTGCCATTTGATATGCGCGAACTACACACACTCTCGACAACAGCGACGTGTAGCGACGCAAACGTTGCCGCAGTTTCGCTACTCAACAACTTAAAAACTAAACATACATGTAAGGCAATGTATAAACAATTGTTTTCATCTATAAACAAACATAAAAGAAATTATAGTGCTTTTAAGTGGTTTTAATGTTGTTTAACTTTTTGTGACATGAAAACGAAAATAAAGATACGCAACGCCACACAATTTGGCGAGAAACGCCGGAACCACTCAACGGCCTTTCAAAAGTGCCGTGTAGCAGCGCGACAACTCCTTTGAGTCGATAGAGTTCTGGCGTTTCGAAGGCCGTCGACTGGAAGGCCTTTCAAATGTGCCCGTGTGACACGGGTATAAGAAACACGGGAAGCAACAACAGATTCGTACCATACCTGGAGTTTCTCACTATAGTGAACCTCGGGGGCAGAGGTATTAGAAAAGCCGAAGCTGGTTTTGCAAGCCTGGTTAAGGCCACAATCATATTGCAGCTTAAGGCTTGTCTTCTTATAAAATTTCTTATAAATTTTTATATTATAAATCACGTTTAAAGAAAAAGAAAACGCAGGACGTCTATTATTACTCAGGGAATACGAAGTTATAGAAGTCGTCTCTTATTCGTTCTAGCTGTTTTGAATCGAGCGTACTTGACAATAACTTGGTTCCACTTCCCCCAAAAGAATATTGTTATTCAGACCAAGAATTCCCTCCTTATATTTCCGGTTAAGCTTATTCAGTTTAGCGCCATGGTACTTCAGCGAAAAGCACAAAGCTCTTTTCTATAGCTACCGCGAAGTTCTCTGCAAGCACAAAGCTTTCCCATTTTGTGCATAAATTCGCCTAACAATTTATTATTTGCTCCTTTTGCTTGCGTGAATGAAACAGCGATCAGCCATAGGCACAAGATCAAGAAATCCTTGCGTCTTTAAAGCTGTCAAATGCTCCGCTCGACTACGGCTATGAATAGGTTTTTTTAAAAATCGGCTGCTACAAATGGTTGACTTGCAAACGAGACTTAAGTACTGTCGTTTTACAAGGCTTCCTAAAGTACCTTACCTGGAATATTCGGTGGGGACGGCCACTGGAAGGTGTGCTATTTCAGAGAAGCGCCACATCATAACGTCGGTGTTTACGTTCTTGCCAGGAATGTACTCAAATATAACCAAAAATACCTTTTTCTTTAATATAAGGAAGGCATCTGCTGCTTTCCTTGCATTTAGCAAAGGAAAAGTTTAAAGGTAGGTCAATTTCTGGCTTTGTGAGGAACGGGTAGTTTATACAAATCAATACGGTGAACTGACGTAGACAGTGAAGATAACGTAAGATGAACCATGTGGTTACTTACAGTAGCGACGTACTTTTTCTGCACTTATGCTCATCTTTAAACAGATGCTCACAAGAATGATTGAACTAGAAGCAGTTAAACTTGTTTTTTAATCGAACGTCAAACGGCATCAGATGAAAATCATTACTGTTAGGCTTTATAATATGACCATATGCATACGGTTGTGACGCAACGCGCATTTATGCTTAATAAATGCGCCTTGCGAGACATTGAATTGATCACAAAAGTGCATAATCACTGTATTTTGCAACTATTAGCCCGCATTGGCTAAAATTAGAGCCTTTCCGGGGAGCTTCGAAAGAAGCTGAGGATCGTTCATTGATTGATGGGTCTGAAGATAATAGGCGTAACCTTGCGCGACAAGAATGCTGCAGGGACAAAATAAGCTCTGCGGGTGCGGCATTTATAAGGCGCACTATAAACTTCATCGCGAAAACTACGAGCACGTATTTAGAATAACAATCACGTTTAATGAGAGCCTCATGTGAATTAACTAATTTCACCCTGGACCTCTACTGCAACATACTAAGAATTTTGCTGTGAAGAGTGTCACATAATTGCGCGCGAAGATACGCTTAATTTTCTCTTCACTCGCTGGTGGCGCCAGTCCTTCTTATAGTGACGTGGGGAAGTCGCACGCTTGCTAGGAGCTAGCGGCTCGGTTCAGGAAATCCTCCGAGCTCTTGCATTATCCCATTGCTCTCTCTATTGTAATTTCATTGCTTCAGCATATCGATTGGTCGGCTATTGAAAGCTTTATGGCGCATAAGCCGCGTGGTATACCCGGTCCGAGGAAGGCGAAATGACTGAATTTTATAGGCAAGTAAACGTTGTCTAAAAGAATAAAAATATATGTGTATTGGCGACCTCTTGGGCCGGAGCGACTTTATAAATATTAGAAGTCCTAAGTGTTATTTAATTAAATTGATCGTTCTAGCGCAAAAAAACTAAAATCCTCGTATGCCAAACAACTGAGTTGGCGTTGAGAATGGTCGATAAGGCTGTACGGTTGTGCACGCCCTATACTGATAAGAAATCAATAACCTGCGCAGCACTTAGAACAACGAAAATGTCAAGTAATGACCCAAAATATCTTCTGTTGAAGAGTGTAGGTTGAAACAGTGACTATTGTTTCGCGATATGCACTGAAAAACTGTTTTTCTTTCGCGCTTAGATTAGGGACACGTCATAACAAAGTGACTTCAACGCACTTAATGAAGGATTTGGCTCACTCGCAACATGTGACGAACCCCTATGGTTTCGTGTTAAATATCCTGGTGCACGAGTATCGTGTACTATGCAAATTCTGACTACTTATGTGGCACAGCTCCAAGAGTGGTGGAACAAAAAGGAAGACGCTAATGATGTGGAGACCACTCCTTCATGCGTAACTGAGCTATTTTCTCTAATCTATCAGCCACCAAGTGGACCCCGCCATTACGGTTAACAGACCGGCGTTGCGCGAGGCCAAGATTGATGGAGTGGCACAGTGCATTAGTCTTTACGGCATTGCTTATAACGTAGCTCACGCTACCTCCGACAGCACGAACGGCGAACTCCACTCAACCGATACTTCAGAGGAGCAAAATACTACGTCTGGAGCACGCCGTCACGCCGCTGGCTGCTATGAGGTGCTGATGTCACGCTCTGCAGAATATTCCTATAAACCAACAGCGGCATGAATTGTATTTGCAGGAAAGGCAGAGAGGTCGACCTGCATTGCAGAAGAATGAACCGGAGTGAAAATATTGGCATGATTGATGAAAAAGAGAACAGCATTAGTGAATGGCTTATGTACATTAGACAGCAACCCTATACCAAAGCCGCTCGTCTGTAGTACCGTGTCATGCAGCAACTTTAACAACGCTTTCGTTGTCGGCCTCGAAGTTGCAGTGTCGGGCCGTGGGCCTACAGCCGTGCCCTCTGACAGGGCTTTCCTGCCTACGCTGGCTAAGAAACTGTCCTGTGTCCGTCTCCTCGACATATATGATGGGCAATCCTATTACATGTGTTCCAGTGTTTCAGGCATCTGGCAGTGTCCACAATCGGAGCTATTCGACTAACCGATGAAGTGCGCGTAGCGCGGCGCGTGAAAGCAACGCCCAGCCGAATCCTGCGTAGCAAAGACACCTGGCTCCGCGTAACCTTCCAGTGGCATGCATAGTCTTAAATAAAGCTCGCATATGAGATACAAAACAGCGCGATAGGAAAAGGGAGGAAGAAGTAGCCGTGTTCCTTCATTTTACCGCCGGTGAACGCTGCCTGCAGAACGGATAATTTTTTTTTCTCTTTTTAGAGGCGATTTCTCCGCGCGCATCTGCGCATGTTCACTCCAACCAATGCCAGACAAAGCATTGAAAGACATGCTGGATATAATATTGCGCCAGCTTTCGCGCTACTGCTTCGCATTATGAGCAGGACTGCGTTTATTTATTTATTTATTTATTTATTTATTTATTTATTTATTTATTTATTCCTTCATGCATTTCTGATGGAACCACCAGTACAGGGGTTTTAGCAGAGTGGGATATACATTAACAGGGAACACAAAATAATGAAACGCAGGAACACGCACACGCCCCAGAATTTGCACGACGCAGGTCCATCAAAATGAAACGAAATAGAAGTTGTATAAAAACACACCTACAAAGCTACGCTGGTGATGAAATACAATTAAAACTCGGTCTAACGAAACCCAATTTTGCGAAGTTTCCGATCTAACGAAGAAATTTCCATTCCACTGTAGATACCAATAGGGTTCAACGGTGTCATCAACCCGAGTTAGCGAAATTAACTTGGGCACCAAACTCGATTTAACGAAGTTTTTCCTGAAATAAGTTAGTGAAAAACTGCTCTTTGTTTATAATTTTGGCACAGACCGGCTTTTCTTCTAGCGTGCGTTCTAACGCAATCACGTTAAACTTTTGCCCGCCCTAGTTATGGCCCCAGCTTTATTTTGACGAGACTGCACTCCGCACCCGTGCGCGGAGCAACGGACTCAGCAGTCGTCGGTCTCTCGAGGCGATTTGCTGGGGCCCACGAGGGAACCGATGACGCATTACAAGCACGTGTGGACTACGACATGCGTGTGGCGCCCACGGCTGGTGAAGCGCACGCAGGCGAAGTTCACGAGCTTTTTCACTGCAACGTACTAAATTCGCCGTTCCCTCCAGAACACAAAGATGTATTTCTTTTTCACTCTCGGTTTCACGCACAAGCAATTCCGGCCGGCCTCGCGGACTTTATTCATGCACTGGCCTGAGTTGGCGGCATATACAACGCCGCGGTAGTTTTTGGTGTCGCTACGTTACAATTTTAGATTTCGAATGACCAAACACTCCTTTTCTCAATTTTACGAGCTTGCCGATTTAACAGAATAGTTCGAGCGTGGTCATCACTTCGTTAAATCAAGTTTCAACTGTAAACAGTGCTTCACTATTAAAAAAATTGATACAACAGCGATAATGAATCTACTAGGAAAACGATATCACTAAGGTAATTCTAGTTCTTCGCTGTTCCCGGAGGTGCATCGTTAAGCCGTCTCTTTGACGTTACAAATAACCGGAGGAAAAACGTCCAATCGACAATTTCAATGTTATAGTGTCCTTAAGTGATACAAAAACCAAGCGTGATGAGTGGTTTCTTTTCGATAAAGCCGTTAAGTTAGCAGGTAATAAGAGTTCAGTGACGTAATTGTGCGTGAAATTATTATAAATGAAATGTATGGGAATTTTCCCAATTTTTTCAAGCCTGCGAATACATCAGCTGTTCGGCAAGACTCCCATAACTTGACAGCATAGTCTCAAATTGAAAGGACGATATATTTGCGCACGTCGGCTACATTTATGACGAATGCAAAACATTATAGCACATCTTTCTATGATTATTATTTGCGTACATTACGAAGGCCATTTTTAGATTACGCGATTAGTAGCACTGAGTGCGCGGATGTCCGCACAATGTTATCACAACAAGCTTTTCGTGAATTCCCACCGCATGTATATGTTCCTTTAGACATACGTTTCTTTGTTTGACGCTGTTATGGCTCATTTGGTGCAAGACAATTTTCTTGGTGGACAGCTTAATTTCTCGCGATTTGTAGTAAACCCTATTCCCTGTACTCCGGTGGAATATTTGTATCATCTTTCTTTTTGTTGTTGAAATGGTTGCGGGGTTTTAGTATATTGTGAATGACGGCCAAGTCACTCAATAACCTCTAGCTACTGTTCTTTCGGTTACCTGAAAGTCCAGCCATATTTCAATTATGCATTTCTTTCATTCATTCACAAACAGAAAAAAAAAGTGCTGAAGTGATCTGTAAAATTAATTTTGCTAGCTTGCATTTAACGGTGACAATTATTACTCGTGCACAAAATTTTACTAATCATACGCAAAAACTCCGAAAGATAACCTTGAACATAGATTAGCGCCAACCTTCTCCTCACTCCACCGAACTCGACTCTACAAAAATAGAAAAGAAAGAGTAAAAGAAAAACAAGAATAAGAATAGAAATATTTTCCGTGTTCTTTTTCTTGTCCATGGCCTTCGTTATTTGCATTTCTACTTGACAATAAGTAGCAATGAGTAGGCGGTGCCAATTAAAGAGGTCAACATTTCCCAATGGCTTTATATTAAAATATAACAATATAAAATAACGTCCAAACTATTATAAAGCAGAATAAGAAGATCATGTGACATTTTTTATATTGATATAAGGAGGTGTTGACGCACAATTTAAGGTGCCGGCTACTCCTTATCTCTTGAATGATTCCATTATACAACATACAGGCTCAAGATTGCATATAAAATAACCTTTTCACAACAGCACCAGGCCTTATGACGCAACGTTTCCACAGGAAGTCTATGAGGTAAGGAACACATGGTACAAGGTAAATGTCTCCACATTATGTAGATAAATGTCTAACAAATACAAACGATACTGTCGCCAAATAACAGTCTCTAGTCAGCGGGTGGTACATACATATGAATACATTATCACATGTAGTCACAGCAAAACAGTCAACATAACTTAATTTATAGACACATGCATATGTACAGCGACATTGAAATGAAAGGAACAATAAAAGCGTTAATAACGTCCAACAGTGCCGCTGTCTTCAAGAAAAGTCTTTAGTGCTTTTAAAGCGCTCTTCTGCAAGGACTTTGTTGGCCAAGGACCCAAAAGTTCGTTTAAACTGAAAGGTCTGCGGTCTAATTTAATTAGGGTTGAGTTAAGTGGGCATCTCGGTGTGTCGTGATGGGGGCAGTCTAGAAGGAGGTGATAAATATCTTCATCTACAAATCCACAATCTCATTCGGGGGTTTCCGTACGGCCAGAGAGCGAGATAAAACTTTCTTATGTCCTTGATGGGGTTAAAGGGTGGCGGGGGTCGGGAGACTAACCCCCACTCCCCCCCCTTCCTCAGACAGCGGCCAGACCTTGCTTTCTGGCGGCGTCTTTGGCCATCCGCACGGCCCAGAGCTGCTCTTCTGGTTTCAAGCTCAGCAGCAATGTCTCCCACTGCTCGGCCGTACTAATGATGCGTGTGTTAGTGCGGGAGGTGTTGGCGGGTGAGGCTTTGGGGCATTGCCAGATAATATGATCAAGGTCAGCGCGGGCCTTGCACGCTTTGAAGAGTGGGGAGTATGCATCGGGGTACATGCGGTTGTAAAGCACGTGGTTCGGAAAAGTACGTGTCTGAAGGAGTCGCCAAGTGGTGGATTGAGACTTATTCAGTGTTTAGTGTGCTGTTGGGTAGCGTAATCGCTCTCTGCGGTAGTGCAGGAGAATTTCTCTAGAAGTAAACATTCGGTCCCGCGCATGACCGCGATGCAGAACAGAGGGCTGGCCGGGATCGGAAGACGCAGGTGAAGCATGATGCGCCCGGTGTGCGAGAGCTCGGGCGGCATCGTGGGCGGCTTCGTTTCCAGCCAGACCCGAGTGACCAGGAGCCCAGATTATCTGCACGCGGCGTTGCCTTGGGGGAGGAGTGCCAGAGAGAATCTTCTGCGCTTGGGGTGCTATCAGTCCTATTGCGTAGTTACGAATGGCTGTTTTTGAATCGCTGATGATGCAGTGTGCATTAGTAGCCGCGTAGGCCAAAGCGATGGGCGTTTCTTCTCCTACTTCGGGTTGCGTGGCGAATATTGATGCGGCCGCGGAGAGGCGGTACTGCGAACCCGCCGCTGCGACGACCGCCATGGTGTTTTGGTTGGGGTACTCTGCTGCATCCACGTAGGTTACGTCAACGGCCTGGTCGTAGCGCTTTTGTAGTTGCTTAGCTCTTTCTGCACGTCGCTCCGGATTGTGTTCAGGGTGCATATTGCGAGGTATGGGCGGGATAACTACCTGAGCACGAATGTTTGGAGCGATGGGTACTTTTGGTCCGAATTGGGTGGTGTAGGTTATGCCTAGGGTGCCTAGAATGTGCCTGCCCGTGGTGGAATTGGCGAGTTTACGAATGTCAGCACACTTCCTTCAAAGACTGTTGGCATTCCATTGAAATATAGCAACATTTTTCTAAAGGTTATTCATGTACTGCCTGCCGCAGTTTCGGCCCGGATTGTGGACACAATAGCGCTTCCAGAGGCAACAAGGCTTTCACTTCTGGTAGGTTGTGTGCTTCCGGCAGAGCAGATAGGATTGCCTTAAGAGTTGCGAAAAGCATTGGCAAAATCAGTTGTGTCACCGATGCGGTGGTATGTTCGCTGTTAGCTGGCGTTACTTCTGCAGTAGGTGCGTAAGGTTGCTGAGAAAAATGTGTGCGAACATTGGAGCTTTCTTGTGTATTACTTTCTGCCTGTTGTCGTCTGGGTTTCCGTAGCATTGATGCATAAGACTGGGCGCTTGACTGTGATCCTCTTGATTGGTCTCTTGATTGCAATGTTGGTTGTTCTATTGAGGAGAACTAGCTTGTTGGTTCTCTTAGCTGCGGTGGTTCCGCTGCCCGCTTAGGTGGGCGATCTTGCGCTGGATGAACAATCTCAAGGTTTGGGGCGGATTCATTCATTTGGGGTGGTTTTCGTCCATCTAAAACTTCATATCGGCGCATTTGTGCCGCTGCCTTGTTCTGAGGGCAGCCTGAGAAGGAGGCGGCATGGTACCCTGCACAGTTCAGACATTTAGGTTGAAGAAGTGACTTGCACTCCTTGTGGTCATGATCTTCTGAGCAGATTTTGCATCGAAGTGTGCTGCGGCAGGTTTTCCCCATGTACTCAAATATCTGACAATTATAGCAGCGAAGAGCTCGTCCTAGGTATTCCTCGACAGGATGACTGGTGAAACCCAAGTAAATTCGTCCTGGAATAGGGCGATCGTCTCTGAAAGTCAGAATTACCGTGTGAAGTGGATGTGACTTTACTACTCCATCTTGGCGGGAATGCCTTATCTGTCTGTGTGCCTATGTAACTCCTGCGTCTTTCAAGAAGTCTAGGAGTTGTTCATCTGTATACTGCAGAGGCACATGTTTCTTTCCCAGCGTTTTGCGTTTATGATTCTGGGATGGAGGGTTTGACTTCCAGGCCGCCTAACCTTGAGAGCATCAAAAGGCGTTTTGCGGATGCTAAGGTAGCAACGCTGACACTGAAACTTCCATCTCTGGTCATCCTGAAAGACTGTACTTTTTCTTCGGCAGCGGAAACTATTCCGGCAGACACTCGGTTTGGATTTACTTGCCAAAATTCGTACCTTCACTTGTTGGGCGAAATACAACCGGAATGCATTCTGCTCGTTTTTTCTTATACGTGACCAGAGTAAATGGTGCATCTTCAACCATCGCTTCTTCATCACTTAGCTCATCATTGAATGTTGTATCAATAAACTCGCCGTCTTTAGGCGAGGTTTCTTGCTCTAGGCTTCACCGTCAGCCATTATTCCTGAATTCGCCGAAGTTGATTCCGAGTTGTTGAGAACCAAGCGTGCCGGCTTTATGAAGCTTTGTGACGCTTGCGAGGCCCCATGACTTTCATAACGGCCTGTAGCATCATTCACATGGCTTGCTACACTTGGACGACCATAAGGTTCGTGACGATGTTCTCGGCGTCTGACCACCATAGTGGCAGGGTAATAGCCAGGTCCTCAAAAAAGAAACGTCGTAGCTTTAAGGCGCCTGGCTCGCTGAATCTTCACCCCACGTCTTGTTAGTCACTCGTCGTCGATGGTAATCGTAAATCTCCAAAAAAACAGAAAAACCAGAGCCCCACACAGAGGCAGCGACCGAACAGATACACTTCTTCCTTTTTTTCTCTAATGTGACATTTTTTGATGCGCCGACTTCGGTATGAGCC
Organism: Dermacentor albipictus; assembly: GCF_038994185.2. Lineage (NCBI taxonomy): Eukaryota > Metazoa > Arthropoda > Arachnida > Ixodida > Ixodidae > Dermacentor > Dermacentor albipictus. The sequence continues at coordinate 12,983,336 of NC_091826.1, forward strand.
CGATCCGACTTTTCCGGTGTAGTTTCAAAGACAAAAAAAATTATTCGATTTCCTTTGTGACGGGACGGAAGTATTGAGCATTTCCATCACAGTAGTTATGCAGGCAAAGTTACCCCTTGTTTCAACTCAGGTAACGCGTTAAAGGAATGCGCATGCTCAGAGCTGGGCAGGACAAGCAGGCGAAGCGCATACACGAGTGGGAGTGCTTCTTTTCCTTCGCGTCGCTCGTCTGCCTTCACGCATTCTGCACAGAAGAGCCCGAATATACACTCCTTCCCGTGCTTCACATGCTTCGAGTGAAGAGGCGTGATGTTTAATTACATGACAGAAACCAAAATAATCAATGAGCATTTGCTTAATTACGTGTTCGCGCGATTGTGTGGGAAAGGTACGAGGAGTTTTCAAGCAACTATATTAAGCAGTGTGTCCAAATAACTGACTGTGGCTGTCGTAATTTAGAGGCGACGTTTAGTTCTGTCGCAACACGAAATAGCTTTACCGCGCCTCAACGAGAGTGTACTGAGGCAAGTAAGAGAAAAACACACGCCCCCGCGCAGCAAAGTAGAAGCAAATGGGAGCCGAGTCGGTTCGTGCGTTTGTTAGCTAGCATTGAGTATTTTATATTGGAGAGAAGCTTTGCTGTGTCACGCACCTAATGACTGTGTGGGCTGGATAACGCAAATACTGCGAACTGTATCCAAGCGATGTGATTTGTGCCTCAGCGCTCACGCGGCTTGAGCTCTATGCGGAATGCAAGCAGTTATTCATCTTAATTGCAGCTTAATGAATGCGAGAACGCCACAAAAATTGCGTTTTCTGAATGTGAAAGAACAACCATGAAGAGTCAGTAATTTTTAGACACTGCATGCTTAATGTACTGATCCGTGTCGCTGACTTTGTAAAGGCTGCCAGCAATATGTAGCAGTACAACGATTCAGGATCATTCCCTCTTCCCTCTCCCTTTTACTGCGGATAGTAAGAGCTTGTCCGTACAGCGTGACCACTTTCTTCTGAAGGAGGGAAATTGAGATGCTGAAATGGTCATGTCTGTTGAATGGTCACAGAGCTTCTTAGAGTCTTGGAGCCCTTTACAGAGTTGGCGGCGACCTTTCGGCGTGCTATCAGCGCACTGGTTTGGTGGCTTGACACCGTCTCCTGTCATCCCTTGTCTGCCAAAGTTTATTCAGCAAGCGCCCTTGAATTCAAATACGGTTTCCAGAAGTGCTGCAAACTGTGTTAGTCGCGCTAAAGTAACGTTAGCATATTTTACGCTTTATGCTATACGTTTCTCACGTCTGCCTCTCAAGATTAATGCGCAGCTGCGAGGTGGAGATAGACGAAACGCATAAATGGTAACCAGTGGTTATATTTTCTAAAAAATAATAATATATTTTATTACTTTTGTTACACATTATTAGCTCTTATTACGCCGCACTGTAAGTTTCACCAGGATCGGGCCCTCGTGGCGATGGGTGACAAATTAATACTGGTAAATAACGAGGCTCATTATAAAATACGCCTTAAGACTGAGCAGGAATGGCCACCATATGCTGTAAAAGGGGAGAGAAAGGGAAAAAATAGAACGCAGGACACAGTTTTCACCCGCTACAGATTCAGACTAACTGGAGAATCATGCACTGACTCACATACAGTCACTGATTCCGGCTTATTTAAAGAACCTTAATTGCGTTCTTGTGGTATTCCTGCCGCTCCATCTATGAGGCCGTGGCCCCAAGTGGACAGCTGCGTCACCAATACTTGAGCCGTATGCATCGAATTGCGAAATGACTGAGGCGACAGCTGGACGACAGGAATAAAAAGAAAGGTTGTTTATTGCATGGGCTACATTTGTACTTGGTCGTATTGCACTTCGCATTCCGATGACTTGCCAGTTGTAGACGAGGCCCACGTGCCCTATACACCATCTTCTCGTTCTTTCGTCTGTTCCAGCCCACGCTGTCCTCAGGTCAGTCCATGAGGGTTTCGCGGTTACCGTTGGAGATGAGCAACCTGAGTCCCACATCGATAAAGGAGAAGCGGCCGACTGCATCTCGAAAGTTGGCCCCTTATTTTTCATGCTGTTTGCCTAGTTCCGTATCTGCAACGGCTCCAATTCTACTTACCCCAAGCCTAAAGCGCATTTCTTCTTGACCTCATGACATCCAATTTTCATACTTTAATTATTACATATTCTTAATAAAAACATTTGGAAAATTGGTTTATTCTTAACTGAAGAGACTGCAGCTCAAGAAGACACGGACAAGAAGACACAGTAAACAGAACAAGCGCTGAGCTAGAACTGAAAATTTCTTGCAGCCAACCACTTTTCATATGAACGCGGAGGCATGTCATATTTCCATACGCACCTGCGACGCCTGCTCAATTGCAAATTTTTTTATGCCTTGACATGCAACAACTGCGCACGACATGCGCGCACGAACATCACTTGTTCGTACGCGCACTTTTTAGGCACCAGAGCTTGAACTCAGCAAAAGTGATGAAATAGGCAGTCGAATTGATTGATTGATTGATTGATTGATTGATTGATTGATTGATTGATTGATTGATTGATTGATTGATTGATTGATTGATTGATTGATTGATTGATTGATTGATTGATTGATTGATTTGCTTCGTCACAGTACAGTGTAACAGGAGGCGGAGGAAAACGCCATTCAAATGACGGCTTGAGCGATCTTCCGCCCCCTTTGTGAACAGTGGCAGCAGCTGAAGGACATCACAATATCACAGCGCACTTTTCCTTTTTTGAAAGTGACACATTGTTTGACGTAAAGATCAAGACATAAAAGAAAACTGAAAACATAGTTTATACATAGCTTATACAACAAAGAAAACTGCTGCAATCTTCTACACCTAAATAAATTGCTACATAGTTTATACAACAAAAAGATCCGCTAATTCTGCGACACTTAAATGAGACACATCTATACCTTTGCTAGTGTAATTATTTAGAATTCGCGGAAGAGTACATCGAAGCATCTGAAAGCCATAATTAGTACGAAAGTAAGGAACGTTCCACATTTCCGTATTTCTTGTTTCATAGGCCTTTTCTTTTTAGCAAAGATTCCCCATCTCCATGAACAAAAAGTTTGAGCATTTGCAGCTAAGACAGCACTCTCGTAGGTCATTCACTTTGATTATCCCATATATTTTAAATAGTGGATCTCTAGGTGCTAGAACTATAGCGTTGTCTATCAGCCCCAGTATTTTCTTCTGTATTCTCAGTTTTCGTTAAGTTTGTTTCTGTAGTTGTTCCCCAAACCAAATAGCATTCAGTAAACCAAATAGCAAATTCAGTAACAAGAAACTACACCAATATCAAGGTAACACCTTTTTTGGACAAGATGTTTCCGTCAATTAAAATAAAAGTTTCAAGCACACGTTTGAACCACCAGCAGACCAGGGGCTCCTGTTCCTAGATATTAGGCTGCGATTCAGGCAAAACATACCACATCTGTTGGGTATACAGTCCAAAGTCAAAAAGGGCCCTACTTTCTTTCAGCAATGCACATTCTAAGTTAGTAAAGCGAGGCATTATAATGAAGTGCCTTAATCACGCCGTAAACAAGGGAGGTCGTGTCAGGTAAGAGAACTATCGTAATCAGGAGGCCCGGCTTAAAGGAGCGTGCTATTTGTCAAACTTGACTTCAGCTGTTTGTGAGGCGCTAATGCACATGATTAGACGGCCTGAAACTAATGATACCCCGAAAACGCGAAGAAGAACGTTCATGTTTTGCCCTATATTCACCGAGTATCCCACAACATTAAGAGGGTAGCATCAAAACACAAAGTTCAAGTGATTTTTTCGTCTCCGTGCAAATTATGAAAGCTGTGTACCATCACGAACCACGGTCACTCACAATGAATCACAAGACTCGGTACCCAGAGTGTACTCCCTATATTGTCTACACAATGTCCGTGAGCTGCGGCAGCCAGTATGCCGGTTGTTCCTCGTAACTTGAGACAACGCTTAAAAATATGCGAACACCATGTAGCTGGACAGAACCAATATAATGTTGTTTGCCGTCGCTTGGAGATATTCAAATTATTTTTTTTTTACTTTCCGCCCAATCACAATGGCTTAATTAATGAATCAACTTATCAAATAATGTAATTAGATATGAAGACAAAGAACTTAAAAAAACCCTGAGAAGCGTCGCCCCTTAGGGCGACACCACGGGCCGCTCCCACGGGGGGCACAGTTAGGTCTAACCTGGTTGCTCGCGGTACGTTGCATGTATTCGAGCGCTCCTCTCATGCTTGAAAAAACACTCTTTTGCACCACGTAGTGAGCAATACAAAGCTGGATCGAGAATTTGCCATGTTGCACTACAATTTTCTAATTGACACTTTTCATCTTAACATAATATTTTAGAAGTTCATTATTTCTTAAGACTAAGTGTGCAATTAGGTGAAATGCAAACCACAATCTCAGTATCTCCAAGTGACGGCCAACAACACAACCTTGGCTCTGTACAGCTAAATATTCTTAAAGCTTGGCTGGTACAAGATGCATACGATCACTTCGTTATTGCTTCGTATTCTTTGAAGTTTATTTTAGGTAGACAGCTTTCGGACACCACTTGAGATGATTGAAATAAATCTTCGCTATACTTTTCAGGTCTTCACTCAATTAGCCGATGAGAATATCTGCATAGACATTGCAAAATGAACAAATATAACAGCTTGGCACGGTGTATCAAGCAATTCTGTACAGTGTGCGTTCCTACTCAGTAAACCCATTACAGTTTGTGCTGTTCGACCTCCGACTTACATTTTGCTGTCACTTATACCTATGAATGCTATTACCGTTATTGGAGCATGTCAGGATACACCCTCGTCGGCATTAAGTAACTATGAATTTACTGTCAATTGAAAATATTAGTCCTCTGAGCAGGTAACGAATTAAAAATATAGAACAGAGCAGACCAAATGGAAGAAGAGTAGAAGTTAAAAGAAATTTTTGCGTGATCCATCATCACGGCATAGCTGAATAGTACTTCTGAGCTCTACAACTATTTTTGAGGTAAACAAAAAGTGGCAGCAGTGAGAAAACTGAGTGAAACAGATCGATCTATAGATAGAATAGCAAAATAACACCTTGGCAAAACATAACTCTCTATAATAGAAGAGCGCAATGTCGTGACCACTTTAGAGTTACCTTGGTTAGAATAAAGTGTCCCCCGAAAGCATATTTTTTCAAGTGTAAAAGGTACATAAAATCAGTTTGTATTTTACTTTGTTCAAGTTTCTGAAGAAATATTATTGGTATTCAGGACGAAGAATTAACGAAAAACCATCGCGGTTAGTCCACCATAAGTTATTACGACCCAGAAATTACAGTTTGAGTGGACGATATAATCATCAAACGAAATAAGTTTATTAAAGCTATTCATCAGCTTGCACAACAAATCTATAAGCGGTATCACAGGGTGTATGCTCCAGTCCAACCAGCATTTGCTGCACCTTGTCAGTTCAAGGAACAAGGTGAATTTCCATCTCGTGGATACCATATCGTTAACAGTTGAAATGTTGGCTATCCTATTTGCAAATAAATTATAACCTTTTGCGTTTTACTTCTTCGGCATAAAAGTGGTTAGTTGTCAGCGATTAGCATGTTCCCCCATCCCTTAACCGCACAAATATATAATCAATCAAAGGTAATATAGTTAAGGAAACGCTTTAAGAGTTCGCAAGAAGAAACTGTAACCGCAAAAACTTTTCAATGAATACCAAGATATTGCAGTATGCCGGACAACACCTCAGCTAATGGGGCAGCACTACAAGCACATCGAAGAGATGAGGTGTTTCCACTCCCGCTATATTTTAAAGCCACATCCTGAGTATATGTAGAAAGGCGTGGCTTTAGCGAAACTTCAAGAGCACCTATCCCACTTCCTGTTTATCCCGTTATTAAAGTCAGCCATTCCACTTACTTTACAGAGACACAGAAACCCTTACGCTTGGCACCTCCTATATAAAAAAAAAACTTTCTTGTTGCACATTATTGGGTGCGCTGAAATGCCACGCTATGATTGCGCCTTGTGGACCTTTATTCTCCTGGAATGCCCTCATCTTGACACACCAACATGTAGACTTAAATATTCACTAATGACAGTAACTTACCGATCATTCAGTTTAAATAAATGATTGGGCCCATGGCCAACAAGAGCAGTGCAAACTATTGCTTTAATGTGCAAAATTTTCTACAGGACAGCCAGATCTTTCGGTGCTATTAACGGATGTCAAAGGCATTTTACTGATAAGAGTGTTCTTTTTCCTATACCGCCGCCTTGCACTTGTTGCGTAATAATGCCGCTTTTATTCACACTGTTGGTTCCGTAGAGTTTATTCGTAATGCTGCTGGCGTAATAATCGTTCTGTTTTATAGCCGTTGTGTGTGCACTGGCGGTTCTTGTACTCGATTGTTCTTTAGACAATGTCTATGCATAAGGGCACAAAAATGTATGTGCTACTGTAGCACCTGATCATGAGACAGCGTCACCGGTGCCGTGTTTCTGCGCCATCTTCTACCACGTAAATACTCAACAAAAAATATCCGAGACTGCACGAATTTTTCAGGAAATCCACACCGTCCTAAAGCCGGAGTTAGAAAGCATGATCTTTATGCACAAGCGAATGCGCCGTTGTATTCAAGAAAATGTTTAGGTAGGGAGCGCATTGAGACGACATACAGGAAGAATTGGAAGTAGCAGATCTGGTCAATGCGCACACCACTCACCATTCACCAGTCCTTTCATTCGCGTTGCATGCTAATGTATTTTTGTTTTTGTTTTTTTTTTGTAATACGCCACCGCTGTTCTCTTTGTGCGTTGTTGAATTTGACCTGAAGGGGCACAGGAAGCACTTTCTTCCTTGCTAACTGTTACATCAAAATTATCGCCACGGTGACCTGGTCATCAAGCGGGCCGTAATCGTGGCTTCGGCACTGGCACACCCGACGTTTTACCGCTGCTCCTTTCATTCCAAAATATTGGCCTTTTTACCCCTGGATTGTCCTTCGCGAACATTTCCAGCTCGGTGCGAAAGAAATGGCCTAGGGATTAGCACGTATCGTCTGTCCCTACTGGGAAATTTATCAGCGATTGCGCACACTGCCGCTGTTGGCGATGGTGTAAGAGTCTTCTTTCCATCTATATTAACGCAGGAACGCTCAAAGCCTCAAGGGGTTTAGCGTTTCGAGATATCCTGGAGCATAAAGAGAGACTATGACCATAAATGTGAGCTGTCAAGGCTTGCAACAACAAAAATTAAATGCGTCAGCTGATCTCGCTTTTATGGTCGGTCCAAAAAGAGCGAGAGAGAAAGAAGTGAGGAAAGGCTGGAAGTTGACCAGACGTGCGCATGGTTTGTTATCCTGCACTGGGGAAAGGGAATATAGAAACAAAACGAGAGAAAGAACAAGAAGAAACACTTCATTCCGGCATAGTGTAATATAACCTGGTTGACAGTATACTCTGCATTCTTAGCCAATGTGGCTGTTAGTTTTCGATCGATGAGGTGAATGTCCGCAGAAATGACAATCCAGCACAAAAAGCAGAAAAAAAATACGATATAGGCCTTTTCTTATGGGTACCACCATATTGCGTAGCCAGTGGCGCCATCCATCGGCATACGTTAAAGTGGGGAAAAAGAGACATCTGTGGATAGTCGGCATGCTGGTTTGTACGGGCGCTCCGCGTTGTGTACCACGTATATGCTGGGAAGCAGTCCCTGGTAGGACTTTTCATGCTCGCACGGTCTGTTTGGTATGACATGGTACTATGGAATGGTTGTGTGAGCCGTACTGAAAATATTTAAGACGGCACACCCGGAGTTTGTGCTGGCGTTGAGGCGGACCGAGCACAGCGCAATGTGTGCACGCGTATTTAAGTCTCCAATAAGCGTCGGAGATGGGTTTTAGATTTCTGAAAATATGTTTCATGAATGTGACTTTACTGCAGTATTTTCACAGTGATTCTAAGCTGTGGTTTTACACAATGATTTACTTTGACAAGCATTCCAACTGTTACGTGTAGATTCATTTCGCCACTACATCGTTTATTGGACGAGGTTTCCGCCCACGACAAAAGTATTTTGGTTCATAATAGCAATATACCGTACAGTTTCGATCCCACTTGTCGAGTGGTCGAACGAACGGCTGCAGGCTGCGTGAACATCCGAGGCTGTGGAAGATGCTCTGCTACGGGTACGTTTGTTATACCGTATAGACTCGTGTAAGGGCCGCACCCCCAACTTGGCAACGCAAACTTTGGAAAAAGAATTTCCATCGGAAAAGTAATCGCATTCGACGCTCGGGGAATTTTCGCGCGCCGCGTACTTCCTCGTGTCACTACTAGATGGCGAGAGCTGCGCGTTCACATCTGATGCAATGGTACAATCCGGAATCCGGGGTGTGCAGTAGTTGCCGGCTACACCGGCTCCATTTTGACCAACAGGTTCGGTCCCGTGTAAGGGCTACACCCTGCCAAAATTGTGAAAAAGCAGTGCGGCCCTTACAAGAGTCTATACGGTATATAGCGCATGGTTAAAACACGCGGCGTGGCCATGTTAAGTCTTATCGTGGCGTTAGCCTGTGTTCTGTTTTTCTGCTTCATTGAACGAAATAAGATCCCCTTTTTTCTTATAGAAAATGTGTCCTCACAAACAGCCGTCGGATTATTTTTGCATGATCCCCTTTCAGTCATATGCCTTGCAGGACAAGAAGGAAGTACCCAAGCACATGGCTTATACGCGTATGTATCTTTCAAGCACAAAACTGATTTCGCCTCCTGTTTATAGATATTTCTTCCGTGTTCCTACTTTATTTTGTCCGTGCCCATGTCGTTTGTTTATATCCTAATTTCTTTAGTATGTTTCTGCTTCCTATCTTCTCCTCTTTTCCTTCCCTTCTCCTGAAAGAGTAGATAGGCGTTGTGCACCTCTCGGTGGCAGTTGTCAGCTTGCTCCCTCCCGTTTTCCTTTGTGTGCTTGTATGTCCCCATATAATAATAATAATAATAATAATAATAATAATAATAATAATAATAATAATAATAATAATAATAATAATAATAATAATAATAATAATAATAATAATAATAATGCTGGTTTACCAACTGCATCGATTGTTGTATCGGCCTCATACAGAAGGCTTACGTTGACATACTATAGTGATTTTAAGTTTGCTATACTTTAAATGCGTGAGAACGATGCCAGTGGCTAAGGCAAATGTTTTATCCCGTTTGACGCTTATAGATGTTTCGAAGCTGCATATGGCTTGGCCCTAACGAGCAGTCTTCTTTTTCAGTTTGTACACCCACTCATTATACGGTGAGAAAATTTTCCAATTCGCACTGGTGATTCACAGACGCTGGTTGTCATGGTCGACTGAAAACACGTACAGCCAAACTAGTTCACAACACATACACACACCGCGGCTGATGACGCTTGTCGCATTTTTGCGAAACCACCTGAAATTTCCGCATGCTACACCTAAAGGCTGTACAGTGGTTTTTCAACGACATTGTGTAAACTGACATCACGTAATTCCACGCAGAATGAGCAAGAACATCTCGAAATCGTTCCTCGGCACACGACGGCAACACGTTCACACAGCGCCACGCCGGCTCGCACAAGCCAGGAAGGCTGAAAGGCTTGCAGCATGGGTTTTCCTCCTTACCCCATGAAAAGGTATACATACCTGCTTTGAAGTGTTGTTTTAGTGATGGAGCAATATTTGGAAGAATGAAGCCGGATATTTCGTTGTGGGTCTTTCACTGACAAATTATAGGGGACGTGGACCGTATGCATATTGAGTTTCTAGCAAGAGGAACTTGTTATAGTCAGCCTGCCTCCTATTCCTTGTAGGATTGGAGACGAAAGAAAGAAGTACTATTGTTATGTATTAATGGCTATTAGCACCACTTGGGTTTATATTGAAGTTGGCCACGCCTCACAACATTGCGCCCTGTAAACCACCATATTTGGAGTCATCATCGACCGTGCTTTATCTTGGACGCCATATATTTCATATATGAAAAAGTGATTGACTTCAATAGCCCATGTATTGAAATTTTTCGCCGGGAAGTCTTGGGGGGCATTTATGCAGTCGATGCACCCTGTGTGTGTTTCTCAGGTGCGCGAGTGACCACGCTTGTTTGCCATGCAACCTACTGCAAGTAATAAACAGTTCCCTTTATTAAACAACAGCTTATATCAGAAGGCATAATCAGTTGAATAAGCACGCTGAGATGCCTAGCAACTATATAAACAATCGCAGATATCTATCAGACATTGAAGGAATGATCTCATTGGTCTCTGCGTCAACGACACGTATAGCCATGGTTGAAGAATATTCACGCCTCCTAAGTTGATCTTGTATGCGGCAGGTTTAGGGCTGTCCACGGAGTGGTCATGATGTCACGCTTGACGTCGTAGCGATGACAAAGGAGCATAACAGATCTGAAAATTAAATATGGGGTTTTACGTGCCGAAACGACGATCTGATTATGAGGCACGCCGTAGTGGGGGACTCCGGAAATTTCTATCACCTGGGGTTCTTTAACGGGCTCCTATATATAAGTGCACGGATGTTTTCGCATTTCGCCCCCATCGATATGTGGCCGCCGTGGCCTGGATTCGATCCCGGGACCTCGAGCTTACCAGCTCAGCACCATAGCCACTAAGCAGCCACGGCGTGTCATAACAGATTTTCAACAGTTGCTTTAGTTACAGAAGAGTCAGAAATAGGCGTGTCACCCACTCTAAGGTGAAAACATGTAGTAAGCCTCTGTATATGCCGCCCCGCGCAAGAGGCTGCACCAAAATGTCGCATCACGGCGAGGAAATTTACCTGGCACTTGTGGCTATGACGAAAAATTGTATGTAGGCAAACGATAGTTAGAGGGGTTAGGGAAGTTGTTGCTGGTCTCCTAAACATCTCGACAAGGCAGAAACTGGCTATAGAATTATGGTAAGCGCTTGCGGTCTTGTCCATCTGCTCATCAAATCCGCGAACTGAAAGTTCTGTTGCCGTTATGAAATAATTAGAATGTAGTTCGAAATTTGTTTTCCTCATATTATAGTGTGAGAACATCGGAAAAAAGTGAACATTTATGTTATCTTTTCTGTGTTATTTACAGTGGTTATTGAATTTAAAAAAGAAAGTCACTGTGACAGAGGTTTTCATATAGCAGTTAGACATGGACGGTGATGATTATAATGACATTGATGACGGTGGTGACCAAAATAATGGTTTCAAATAGCCAGTCCAGCGTGCCTCTAGAGACACCTTGTAAAACATCGACCTTAACTCACTTTTTTGTACGGTTTATTGTAGCTGAAACCTCAATGCGTCCTCCTCCAAAGCATAGCATGACAAGCCAACAAAGATAACAAGGCTCTCGCCGCGGTTGCTCAGTGGCTATGGTGTTGGGCTGCTGAGCACGAGGTCGCGGGATCGAATCCCGGCCACGGCGGCCGCATTTCCGATGGGGGCGAAATGCGAAAACACCCGTGTGCTTAGATTTAGGTGCACGTTAAAGAACCCCAGGTGGTCAAAATTTCCGGAGTCCTCCAGTACGGCGTGCCTCATAATCAGAAAGTGGTTTTGGCACGTAAAACCCCAAATATTATTATTATTAAAGATAACAAGGAAGACGTAGGGGAAATTACTTGTTCCTAATAATTGAATTAAAGAAATGATAAAACAATGGCAATGAAAGGGGATGAAGAAACAACTTGCCGCAGGTGTGGAACTCTCCCAATGCTTCGCATAACGAGGGTCTCGCACATAACGAGGGTCTCGAATCCGGCAACATTGATATCTTCAGGTAGCATGTGTGGGTTTACTGACCAGTTGCCTTGAGGCTTCACCCAAAAAGATCACGTACTCGTGACACCTGCGGCAAAAAGGATGTTTCACGTCCGCCGTCAACGTTTTTTAGTGACGGCGCTGGCCAACACTCCCGAGGTTATTTCTAGCAATAACACATAAGTACCCAAGAAAGTGGACGGGGAATCCATGCCGCGGTAGCTCAATTGGTTAGAGCATCGCATGATGCGAAGACGTGGGATGGTTCCCCACCTGCGGCAAGTTGTTTTTTCATCTACTTTCATTGCCATTAATTTACCATTTCTTTAATTCAAATGATAAGTATAAGTAATTTCCCCTGTGTTTTCCTTGGTGTCTTTGTTTGCTAGTTTCTCATGATATGATTACTAAATGTCGGGCCCCTTCATCGGGCCCTTTCTCACTTCTCCAAAGCAGTCCGTTGAAAATTGGGGGTTAAGAAATTTCGACATAGCTACAATATAATTCCGAGAAAAGGGAGCTGAGATCCCAGTACGTGTTAAGGAGAGTATGAGCGAAATGCCGTAGGAGCGATCTGCCACTTCTGCGAAAGTTAATGGACACCAGGTGGCGACTAAGATTCGTCCAGTCACCCGCGACTGTGCGTAAGCGTCGTCAGTGCGCTCGACTCTCTCAGCAACGCAACAGCGTCTTTCCCGGCAAAGTGGGAGAAAAGTTGCAGGTCTAATTTTGAAACTAGACGATCGATGTAGCAACTGCGTCAATCCAGTTCCCTCGATAATCACCGCGTTTTTTCCCGCAGTGAATCTGTCTCTATTTCCAACCCTCGCCAAACGCTTTCCGCACGCCCGATGGTCATTTTCGGTAATGCGCATTGGGCTATTACCAATAAAATGTTTAGTCTTCGCGAAGTCATCTTAAGTTTTACCGATTGCACACCGGTGGCTCAAGCGTTGCCAAGCTTGCGTAACGTGGAGTCGCTTTGAGCTTTATATATGATTAGAATGTGTTTGTAAACTTGGCAGAACGAATTGGTTGGCATTTTTCGAGCAAAATTTTGCAATTGCTCTCATTAGTTTGTTACTATTATGCCATGGTGTATGCGGGCACAGCGCTAACGTTGCGTTTTCCTGTGGCTCTCACAGTCGGCTAACTCTTGCATGTGTCGAAACGTGTGACAAGCCATTTTCAGAATCCAATAGAATACGAATCAATAGTGGTGTCAGATCAAATGGGAGCCGATTCAGAGTATAAGAAAGCAAACTTGAGCTACACAATTTCAAAATATTTTTCAGACATCGTAGATGCGGTGTAATTCTTTAGAATAGGATAGCTTTGTATGTACATATGATAAGATATTTCTGCCGGGAGTTTATTCTCGGGACTGTCGATTCGCGATCAGGCAGTGCAACGTAACGTCTGCTTACTCGAATGCAATTTTCTATAGTGTCCATGTTAGCAAGCATTGCTCGACAACAATTGGAAGATCTGCGCCACATATCGCATACAAATGACGCCAAACTCGATTCACGGACCCCGAAGTGATTGCTAGCTAAGAATAACCACTATTGGTCTAATCTTTGTCGATAGCTTGCAGGAAGGCATCTTCAAAGTTGAAAGGTTCTCTAAGTATGATAAATTCCCTAAAGCCGAGCATAATTCTGGTGTCATATCGAATAGGCCCATCTCAAGGGCTGTGATGCAAATTTAAATGCAGTCTTTTGCAACTTAATATAAGAGCAATAAACGAAAGCGCAAGTGAAGGGCTCGTATTTCGCTTTCGAACCTCGTAGTTTGGCCCGAGTTCGTTTCAAGTGCCTCGCAACAGGGGGATTTGCGAAATTATTCAAGTGTGCTTCCCCGCACGTCTCGATCTGCCCCCACAAAATGGCGGATGTCGCCCTAGAAATGGAAGAGAAGCAGATTCGCATAAGCTTGTGCCGATGTCCCAGCCGCCATTTCTTCCTTGCTATATTTTCGATGTTTGCAAACCTGTATATTTCGGCTCAATGTCACCGGCAACGGGATCGGATATATGTCATCTTGTGAGAGCAGGCTTATTGTATGCAAGAACCTACCTCCAGTATTTGCCGTATCTAAATATTCAAAAATTGCGACAGATTTTCTTTTCATCATTCATTTTCTAACTATTCCTAATCTTGTTGTTGTGGTAACCTACGAAGATGCTGGAATACCTGGCCATTCAGGAGCCTCTCATGTGTTTCGTGTTTATAAGCTAATAGCAAAACTGAAAACGAGAGCAGCATATTGATGATTGCATTTTCTCTCACTCTCCCTCTCTTTGAGGTTTGGTTCCAGTTCGACTTTAAATGTTCTGCGGCAGAATCCCATTTCAAAATGTTCAGATACATAATAGTGAACATAACACTGAATGATAAAAAATTCGTTCAATAAAGTATGAAACAAAAAATAAAAAGGCAATCTTTTGAGTTAACTGACACAATACGTTCTGTCATGCCGATTTCCTTGTCATTCTGTCACCGCAGAGTGTTGAGAAAGGCTAGTGTAGTTTGCGTCGGTTGCTAAATCCTCATTGATGACAAATAGCAATAAGCCTCCACGAGCGCGCTTGTAACCACACACGCTGTGATAAACTTGTACGGCTTCCACTACGCAGAACATTTATTTATTTATTTATTTATTTATTTATTTATTTATTTATTTATTTATTTATTTATTTATTTATTTATTTATTTATTTATTTATTTATTGAATACTGCAGGCACGAGAGAGAGAGAATGAAGAGGAAAGGCAGGGAGGTTAACCAGATATGAGTCTCCGGTTTGCTACCCTACACTGGGGATGGGGGATAGGGGTTAGAAAGATGACAGAGAGGAAAACGCTAAAAAAAAGGGAAAAAAAAACACGCACACATGGAGGCACACACACAAAAAGGCGTTCCAGTTAAAGTCGTTCACTCAGGCCGGTAGATCGCAAAAAGCGCAATAGCGCTTGCACGGCCTTCTTCTGTGACGGTAGGTACTTTCGATGTTGTAGAATTCTGTTTTCGGATAGCGCTTGGTCGTCCAGTTTGTCAAGTTCGTGGCGAAGGCATGCCCTCTGTGTACTGTACTGCGGGCAGGCACACAGAATATGCAGGCACGAAATTCCTAAGCCAGAGAGGCAGGCAATACAGAACATAGCACAGTAATGCATGCCCAATAAGAGTTAAAAATTATACCGCCAATGTAATAATTAAACGTACAAGCACTTCCTGCACGCAGTGAGCCCAGCCCACCGATGGATGGATGGATGGAAAAACTTTCTTGAGGTCCATCAGAACGTGCACTAGCACGTGGCGGGCCGCCCCCACGTCGGGACAGAAAGACCTAGCCTCTCCGCCGCGTCGCGGGACCGCTGGACTGCCCATAGTTGGGCTTCCAAATCGGGACTGCGTTGGGCAGCCTCCCATTGATATTATAGAAAAACTAACAGATGGCGTGTAAAGGAAGCTCCAGTCCATACATTTTTTTAATAACATCAGGGCGTTATAACCGCTATCCACCACGACGGCGGGTCCAAATGCGACTCGGGCTACTCAACCACTGTTTCTAAATATGAACGTGGGTGGTGGTGGAGAAAGGAAGGGGGATCGGATTGGTGAGGGTCTTTGGCGCAACTTATGTAGAGGTCGTCGGCCGAGCGACCTCGGCCACATTTGTTACTACGTGGCAGCCGGAACAGCTCTGACTTATAGTCTGGAGCGGTGGCACACAGAGGCTTTGATACCTAGCGTTGTGACAAATGTGGCTGTTGTAGGTTTGCTGCCACTCTCCCATATATACTCACTACGGATCCCCCGAAGAGCGGAACGCGCTGGTACCCTAAATGACCTCGCGTTCCGTGACACACACACACACACACACACACACACACACACACACACACACACACACACACACACACACACACATATATATATATATATATATATATATATATATATATATATATATATATATATATATATATATATATATATATATATATATATATATATATATATATACTTGAATGGCAATGCGAAGTGCTGCTTGCTTTGTGCAGTTGTAATTCCTTATCAACTGGGCTGGTGTGTAAATAATGGGGTAATAGACCTTACCATTCGAAATAAACACCGCTGATATGAGATCGGTGGCAGTAGGTGTAAGTATAATTTTTTCCCAGCAGCGCGTATCCGAATTTGGTACTATACTTTTTTTTAACGAGGTATTGCCAGAAACACTTGGCGAAATGCTTCCTTTTTCCAATTGAAGGAAATCCAGTCGCAAGGCTGCCAACGGGACGAATGCACGAGGAGTGCCGATGTTATAAAACAGTTACCCTCGTTTGCACCTTAAACAGAAAAATAAAGTGAATGGAAAGAGCGCATATATATGGCAAACTTATTATATGAATTATTCGTGAATAACTTGCCAAGGAAGCGTAGCATTATCAGAGCTATTATGTACAAATGTCTTATTTAGTGGTGCAAGTAATACCGGTGTTAGACGGCCGCTTTCGATCGCTATCGAGCTTGATGTGGATCGAAATTTTTAACCGCAATTCGCTCCCTCTCACAGAGTGCACAAACCAGGCTACCGTGACTGGTTGCCTGGTTGCCTGGTTGCCTGGTTGCCTGATCGATTGTGGGGTGTGTGAGATCCGTATAAATAAAATTAAAACTCTTGTTGATTGCAGTTTGTTAAGCAAACGTCGCAAACCCAGTGATACTAACGTAAATTGTCAACTGCAGCCTGCATCTCAAGGGAAGGTCATTTCGCTAACCTGTTTGTTAAATATAGCTAGTCAGTTACACTTACTCAGTAATAGAGGAATAATGCGTCTCAATCTTCGTGCGTTTGCTCCTGTTCTTGTTGGTTTGCCTTATTATTTGTCAGGATATCTTGCGCTGGTTTGTGCTGCCTGGCCTCCTCAAAGAAATCAGACTCCTTCCCGGTCCCATGCACCAATCAATACATCCCAACTGACTGTTCTCAGAGCTGTTGACATTCAAAGAACTAATTGCTATCCTCTCTATCCTTGTTTTTCATCAGTTCGGTATCTTTATTCAATTGTTGTTCTTATTGTGTTTGTGTCTCACCCGTTCCGCCAGTGCCACTAACGTTCGCTTATTCTCCTTCCAAGTTGATCATGCGTTGTCAGTAAGTATCGGAACTTGAAGCGGCTGCAAGCGGCATGACAGAAGGCCACTCTGACGATAATCTTCAAGCGCCCGGATGTCAAGCTTTCGCCATGTAATTCTTTGCCCTCGCTTCCGGCACGCCCGGTAATGCCTGACTATATACCCGCCTCAAAAACGCCTTCTCTCTTGTGCTTCCTCGTGGACGCAATACCTATGTGCACTATCGTTTCGAAATTGCGTTTTGGAGCACACTCCCTTCTGGAACTGGCCCCATTCAGCGAGAGCCGCTGACAACGCTGCTTCCTGTTTTCTCAAACACGTGTGGAGCGAGAGGCATTGTACACATCAATTACGCAAGATTTTCCTCATAAAGCGTATTTTGCCAAGACTATTGTCGGGATCGTATTCAATAAGACAATGGCAGTTCACGTGCGCTTAGCTTACGACAGTGTCCTCTAGAACACGGCTCATTTCTCCAGCAGATAACACCCTACCAGCAGTTTCATCAAATACATTTTATCCCTTTATTGACGGCAGATATAAACACCCATAAAATCTATATCTCCTCGTCACATGTGAACCATAGGTATACATGTAACATGGTTTGCGTCACATGTGTAACACCACTGCAGCTGGGATATTTTGCATCGGTCTGTATCCTCCGACGGCGCTTTCAAGAAACGATGGATTATGAACAACCTATTCTACAAGTCACTCTGGGAATATCTCTGTGAAACGGGCCCGCATGATTATATTTAGTTTCCTACTAACGTTATTCTACTTGGCCACTCAAGCGAAATAAAGAAAGAGAAGACGAGTCACGGGCCAACCTACTTCTTGCTCGTGCAGTGTTCTAGCTCTAACCCAACAAAGGACACTTCCTGCCAGTCATTCAGTGCTGGCAGAATACATTTGGACGGAAACGTCGCACTCGATATTAAGCAAGAAAATAAAATGTTCATGGTATGTTACTTGTACGCAACACTCGTATGAAGGGTTAAAACTTCAAGTTGTAAATTCCTTGGAGCAGTTGCCGAAGAAGCACTTCGTACAGGCTCCACTTTGTACGACTCCATGCATGTTAAGTAACAGCGTCAGTGTACGTTGATCGTTATGCGTTAAGGGATGCGAAATGCTGCAAAGAGCACGCCGGAGAGAAAAGGCTGCTTCAACTTACACTGTTTGTATTCTTTTCATGTTTAAACTAATAGCACAAAGGCATAGCTTCAAAGAAGAAAGAGACACACACCACGCTCACGTCCAACTGATTTTATTCTTTCAGAGCAAAAACTTTTATGCGCATCACATACGACGAGGGAATGGCGCAACAAATAAATACTGAGAACGATGTGACAGAAGTATGGACGAAACCACACACAAAAATGACAGAAAAAGCACCAAAGCGAACGTCATACTTGTGCCTATGTTTTAAGGCTTCCGTGTTTTACGTTAAAAAATTTAATTCCGCGTTAGATAAAACAATGGAAAGTACACTGTGATGAAGATATGCAGAAAATCGTGTCGATTGTCTGCATATCGTCCCAAGTTATCATTTGTTGTTTTTCTTTTTTGTCTTTGTATGTTGTCCATTTCTTCTCTTGTGCAAGTTCTACCGTTGCCCTTTAGGTTAATATGTATCGAAACAGTTGATTGTGACTAGATGGGGTGGAGAATGTCGGTGTAGAACGTCCGTTCTAGACGTCCGCTCGAAATGTCCACCATCCTGAAAATATTTTCGAGTTCTAAATAAAACTACTAATTTCTTAATCATGCACGTATCTGGAAAAAAACCAGCCCTAATCGATACCTTGCTTAACTGTTATTTTAAGTAAGCGCATGAGAATGTCTCGCAGGGTACAGTAAGGATGGTGTGGAACAATAATTATGCCAAAAGACATAGCTTGAACCATACTTTCACATGTTCAGATTCCCTGCGCGCAAACGTGGGCCGTGGGAAATTGGTGCGAAGATTCCGCTCAAAGCAATGCACTTGTTTCTAGTTCTGACCACGCTCCTCGAAAAGGTCCTGAACGCCTGTGCCATCGCGCTCTGATGAAAGAAGGCGTTCGTCACGACGTGTTCAGATTTTGGATCCAAAGACGGTAAACAAAAAGTACATCACCCCCTTCCACGATCTGCATGCTCGTCCTAATGCTTACAGCCACTCACATAAAAAATATAGGGGAAGCCATGAAAAGACAGTAAGTGGCGCAACCTATGACCAAATATTTTACTTTTCAGACTACAAGTAAGGACTCTTCGTATTGCAATTTCTCATCCATTTCTTTACCACCAGGCAACAGACGCAAACGTATTTCTGCAAAAAACATCCTATCCATTGCCCACTGCTCGTATACAAACAAGTTATCTAACCAATATCCGACAAGTTCTAACGGACACATGATAGGTGCGTGCGTGCGCGTGCGACACAGAGACAAAAGTGATACACACGAAGTAAAATTTTGGTGTGCTATTAAAGGGTGAGTGCCACTTGAACGACAGAGGACAGGGCCTTTATGCAACCACTATCCTAATTTTCAAACAATCTCTGCCTAGAGCAACTGCCGTAGTGGTTCTTCCAATCTTAACTTCCATTTACCGCACGCGCAAGACAATACCATGTGCGAAACAAAGAATTTCGTTTTTCTGCATCTGGAGTCCTCGATCTGTTACAAGCACATATCGCTTTTTGTAAGAATTTCGAAGAAAGCACGTTTATCCCCTCGCAATAAAAGCGGGCCCATCGCTGTTTCCAATGTCTTCGTCATGGGAATCTGCAGGTCGTCTGTATAGGCGACGATCCATGAAGGAGAGTGCCGTGAGTGAATATATCTGCGACGCAATCTAATCCTCTGCATGTTGCATTGCTCCCATCTCGATGGCGTCTTTTCTGTCGAGATACAACTGCAGCGAAACAAACACCAAACAGCGAATGCATGTTGCGATCAATAGCGACTTGCAGCGCGCTCAAATGCTTGCGTGCAGTGCTGCAGATTCTGGTGCTACACATGCTACGGCCGCAAGAAGAAACGTATTTTGCAATGCTTTCTTGGTATTTCGGTATAATTTTTATCAATATCTTTAGTTCGTATACGCTTTCATTTCAGTCAAAGAATAAAAGGTGCGCATTTGAAATGACAATGATTCGCAGTAATACCTATAAAAAAGGAGATATGATGCAGATTTCTCAATTTAGATTTATGTGTGGACTCCTGAGCAGTTGGAAAATGTTTGGGCCTAATAATAACAAAAATAATAACACCATTATTGCCAGAAAAGGTAAAGTCCAGAAAAGGTAAATTCTAGAAATGTCAGGCCTACCAAAACCACGGAGGTCCTGAAATGTGGGTTTGCGAGCTGACTTTTTCTCATGTAACCTAAATCAGGGCGCTCTTGGATAGGCAAGACACAAACACTCATTCAACTTTCATACATGGCGCGGACAAAAGCCATTTCGTCGGTCAGCCCTGTCTGGATACTACGTCAACATTATAGTATTAATAACAGCAAGTCGTTTCAGATGTTATCTCCTCAATCCCGGTTCCCAAAAGTTCAAGTGTAGTTCCACAATGTCTACCCTATTAAGCTAAATTTATTTGCGAGCATGATGGCGCGCACTGAAATCGTCGAACAGCTGTCAGACTGATTGACGGTCTTTCGTGTTCAACAAAATTATAAACAATATTCACAACCGCTAGAAAACAAACAGACAGCTTTAAACCAAGCTGTACAACAAAACTATCCTAGCAATTCTAAAAATATTGAGTTGTGTGGCGTGGGGTTATCAAGACGCGCTTTCTCTATATCGAAAAATGAGAGACGGCGGAGTGAAGTCGCTCATTTTTTCGCCTTTCTGGAGCAAGACATCGCAAGTGGGATATCAGTTCGCTTGTTTCTTACTTCATCCTGTTTTATGACTTGACTTAAGCCTTGCGGCCAATCTCATGGAAATCCTTATTGACGTTCCTTGAACGTATGGTGCAGCGACGCGGATAGGCTCGGCATTGTGTAACGCTGCCGGGGTCTTGTTGCGCGTTACACGCTGGAGGAAGTAATTTACGTGTGGGCGGGCAACTTCGCTCTCTCTTTTTTCTTTGGAAAGATAAAGTGCAGCCCCTCTGAAAGTAGCTCACCTCACACTGACTTTCCACACCCTCTTTGGAGTTTTCCCTCCAGCTGTTCCAATAACGGCGGCTCGCTTTTATTTTTTTGCCATGATATTGCACCCAGCACGCCCCGCGGTCTTGACTATGTTCTCGCTGCACCATTGCTGCCGCGCTAAAAAGACAAAGAAAGGCGACTGTGAGGCGTTAAACAACGCTAGCGCCGATAAGCGACGTGTTCATGTTTCGGCAAATGACGTGCGGAGCTTTGCGGGCGCGAATCATACGTCTATTGAAAAAAAGAATTCTCGAGCCTTACCAGCCAAATACATCTATGAAGGTCGATGTAGTTACTTTCTGGTTGTCATGCCATTCGGCACTTTGGTATAACTGCAGCTGGTAATAGCAGAGGCTGTAACAATACTGGCTAAACAAGGTAGGCACTCTTACTAAACTGTCTAAGCTACCGATTCCAAACGCAGTTGGCAGCACCGGACACAATTCCATTCTCTCTCATCATTTGGTTTCACGTGTCTTCTCTGTGTACGCTCACGACTTACGGTATTAAATGTTGCTGACGCTGTAGTGCCAATGGGGCGCGCCTATGGTCTGCCTAGTAAAACAATAGACCAGCAACAAAAGATGTACATATAATGTCGGCTCGTGGGCTATCTCTAGAGCACGCATAGCTCTTAATGGAACAGCGCATGGTGTTCAACGGCTTCATTGATGTTGTTACGTCCGGACTAACCAATTATTGGGCCACTGTGCATGTGCCATTGTGTGTGTGTGTGCGTGTGTGTGTCCATCCTTGGGTAATATTCTCCAGATTGCGTATGTGCCGTGCCGACACAAAAGGTATATACAATACCCAAATACTTTTTTGCGCCGTACGTCTCTCTGAATACACCTATCCTCTTCATTACGCAAAAAACATCAGACGTGACCTTCCTATTTGTGACGTCCCAACGTTGATGTATCACACCTGTGTTGCCGCCTGATTTGGGTGTATTTTCACTACGGCATAACTTGTAAACATTGCAGTGCATAAACATAAACACTGACTGGGAATATTGCTTTAACCTGCATAGTGCATTGCGTGCAATTATACGTTGAATAGGATATAAATAAACGCAACTGCACACATCGCATTTACCATGTACAGCATTTAATTAGCCGTTTCACTAAAACTTGGATTCATAGAGATTTCAACATCTGGGTTGGGTTTGTATGTTATTTTTCTTTTTTAATTGCTGTCGTTGCCGCAGTAAAGAAACGCGCCATCCTTTTCGAGTCACGTCACTTTTTCTTCAAGGAGTCCCAAAAAAGAGAACAGAGCTAAAGAAAAGCAATTTTATCGGTAAGCTCGAATTAACGGTTTCTCTTGAGCTTCCAACTTTTTGTTGCGACCTCTATCAAAATAATGGGTTGGCTTGCAATGACATCAACCTTACGCAAGGCTTTCGCCACCCAACGTGCAGCGACTAGAGAACGTGTCCACTGCCGCTTCCGCGAAAACGGCACTAGCCTGAAGTTCAACGACCACTTGGCAAGAAAAGTGTGTGGTGGAAGTCTGCAGACGTTGATCGCACATACGAAGGACTTAGAAAAAAAAAGTCACCAACACATGACCTGTTTGTTTCTTGTACTAGCGGTGACCTCTAGAGCCGATTAGCTCGGATACATGTGTCGCGCAATGCGTTGACTGACCTGGTCTGCCACCTGAGTGCACTGCCCCGGTGGTTGGGCCCACCCACTTTTCGCAATCATCGCAAAGAGAAACCTGAAGGCGGCCGTTTCCCAGGCTTATAGGGCTAACGCCGCGCAAGAAAATGGAAGAGTGACACCCAACACCATAGTGACCAATGGCCGACCATATACGCGTCGATTTTCAAGCTCCTCGTCAGCCAGCAAGACAGAAAGTGAGGCAATTTCGTGCTCTTTCAGTACAACTGATCCGTGCGAACGCCTTTGTCAGCATGGCTATGTTCGAACGCGTGCCAGTATTCTCGCCTGCTTTATTGGCTAACATCATTGCCATCTCTCTTTTCTCTATCTCTTTCTTTCTATCACGCTCATTACATGGCTGTCAGCTACGGTTGACAGAGTAATTTTTTTTCTTTGCCAGACTTTGTTCAACACTAATTGGGGGGGGGGGGGGGGGCCGAAATCCGACATGTCGTATCTGCGGCCTGTGAAGGGAATACAAGACCACCCATTATGTCAATGCACTAGATTCGACATGCAAAGACAAGCAATGCCCTGTGTTGAGGTGACTAGATGATCGTCCACTGTGCGTGTACACACGATACTGGAACACCGTCCTCACTGATCACCGGCAAAAAATGTAGTGATGGCACATTTGTGCATTTCGAAAATGACTAGCTTATACGAGTGCCTCTGAGGCGGTGTGCTGTCCACGTATGGGCACACATTCACCACGTTCTTCTCTAGCTCTTCTTTTTATTTCTCTGGTATTTTCCCCATGCGTAGGGTAGCCAACCAGACGCTTTTCTAGATAGCATCCCTGCCTTCTCTCTTTCTTTTCTTTCCCTTTTCTATCTCTTCATCTCTCGCTCGTTCATAAAAGCTGTCAACTTAGCGTTTCTCCTAACATTAGTCTCTATGCCAACGATTGCATTTTCTATGACATAATTAAATTTCCATATCATCAGCCGCGTTGGAACTAATTTATCTTATTTTGCATTCGGTGTCAGACGTAGAAAACGAATATTGATTTTAACAAAGCAGTTATGTTACCTGCGAACATACTTTCACCATCACATGTGCCTTTTGCCATTAATGGCTGATTGCTTTTATATATGCCGGGTATTCCCGCTAACGTAATTCAAGCTGGTAAAAAAAAAAAACTTGAACTGTCTGAAACGTATCTTCCCAGATAAGCATCAGGACGACACGTGCAAATTGTGCCAGGAAGGACCAGCAACACACGAACACATGATGTGGAAGTGCAATGTAGTTATAGGAAGGATGGCAGTTGCTCCAGAGACCCTGTCGTCGAGGTGGGCTGCGCAGCTCAGACCTCGGAATCCAGACATGGGCAGTCCAGCAAGCCTGTGAGGCGGCGTTGAGGCAGGGCCTTGACGTTCCTCCGTGGGAGACCTCAGCCCTGGTCGCGTTAAACCTTGCCGGACGTACAAGAAAGTTGTATCTATCCACTGGCTAGCCACCTGGAAGTGGAAAGAGGTCGGTTTCCTTTGGTAGTTGGCTCACACCTGATCGCTAGCCACTTGTTCCGCGTTACGATTGCCGCCTACGCCGTGACCAGGAGTTTGTAGAGTCAGGCCATCAGCGGAGTTAGTTCCTTCGACTAACTGTTGGGCCGTACGCAAAAGGCAACAACGGCTGTTTGTAGTGCTGGTGTTGCGGCACGAGGCACTTTCCATATTTCCCGCGATAGAAATATTGACCCAGGAAAAAGGCCGCTTACATGAACGGGAGATTTCAGGACGTAGTAACAGCTTTACCATCGGAAGTGATGTCCTTAATTAATAATAAACGCATGCTTGATTAATTTTCTGTAAACCGCCAGGTAAGTAGCAGACAGGAATTATCCTGGTAATGGAAAGGGACTGATTACCGAGTACAGCAGATCTCATAATTGTATACTGTAGCAGCCGCTTTAAAAAAAGAACAGCTTTGTTTACGTTATATAGCTGGGATACCCTGTTTGCGAACACAGCAATAATATAGATACTATGCAACTGGCTGCCAAATTTGTACTCTCAGTATGCTGCAGTAGCTTAAACGTGAATGTGCCTCGCATCTGCAATATGATTTAAATACCTTGAATGAATAGCCATTTTTTATACTCCCTTAATGATACACCAGAGTAGAAAATGACTCATTTTTTTGTTTATTCGTCCAGTGTATATAATGCACTATTCAATAGCTTCGATAATTATTGTTGGCGATTTGTTAGGGATGGTTGTGGCTCATCGTCATGGTGGCGCAGCTCGATTGGTGATGATGCATGACCAACTAGCCCGTCAGCAAGTATAATTGAAGTTCAGTACTTTGTCCTGCCTTTTCTTGTTTTTCCCCATGACTTGCATCTGCTCAAACACTGGCACAAAGAATATTCAATTGCAGGGTCTCCTTTTTCTGATTTGCAAAGTTAGGCACAGTGCGTTATAACGTCCATGTATTCCGTATGTTTTTACCCCATTTCTGCAATAAGCCCTTCACGATTCGTCAAAATTTTTCGGGCCACCCTCACTTGGCCTGTCTGTCACGCGACATCACGAAAACCGCAAAAACTCCCCACGTGCTATGACTTGTACACGCCGATTATGCAGAACTAGAGCTAACAAAAGAAAAATAATTCTTTCCGATTGTATGCTTTCATTTTCCATTTGCCATCCGCTATTCGCGGAAAGTTTTCGGGCTGCGTCACCTTCGCCTATCTGTCACGCGAGGTCACAAAACTGCGAACACTCACTACGTCCAAGTGACGTGAACGCTTTAAAATCCTATTAATATGCTGAACAAAGGTGAGCTTTTCTTTTTTCGGAACAGCAGAAGACTGCCCCTTTCCGAAAGATAGATCGCTGCCAGCCGACCAATCTGGCACTGGCTACTCGGCGCTGCTGGAGAGAATGGCTTTATTTCCGTATGATAAACATTTTTGCAGGGCAGTATAACGTTGTCAAGTCTTTTCGACTTGCATACGACGTCACTCTGCCAACAATTTTTTGTTAAAAACCAGCTTTAGGCGCCATTTTTGTCCTCCCGTTGCACGCCGCTGTGATTTCCAAGATGCCGCCGCATGCTATGTAAGAGGAAAAAGGCCAATCGCCGGCGCCGGCACCTCACGCCTCATCCGGTTATCTACTTTTATCCACTATCACTGTGCTATCTCGGCCCCACCGAAAGCCTCTTCACTTTTGCGTTTTTCTCGCCTTTTATCAGCCAATAGATAAAAAAAAACGTGTCAAGTAAGACAATGCCATTGGTTTTGAAAGCAAACAAAAGTGACCTCCTACAAACGAGGGGATCGTTTGATTGGAGAGAGATTGCGCTGTTCAAACAACGCTGCGGGTAACCGCCCGATGCTTGCGTCGGCGGTTACGTGAATTTCACGTCAGGATATTTCAATAAGAAACATACTGGAATAGTTTTACGTTATAGCACTCGTGATCTGCACCACTACCATGCACGCACTGCACCTCGGGAGCCATGATTCGCTTGAGCAGGCCCCGCTTCTGTGTCACGATGTTAAATAATATCGCTACCAAGTGAGAGGAATAGAATGCTCGCGATTGAAGTCTTTGCAAGTGCGTGACGTGCTAATGGTTGCGCTACCTTTCCACTCGCTTCGGGTTCATATTTATGCCCCCTATGGCTCCCTCCGGGAAAGTCCGTCGGTTCGCGCCATAACCCGCGGGTCGCAACGCGCTGGCAGCGGCAAAACAACGAACTTATCCAGAACGTTTGCGCCCCCCTACCACAGCTCGGGCACTAGCGGGCCGAGTTTCCCCGTCCCTTCGAGAGCCATAAAGCGACCACCGTATAGCCGGGGCGCAAGCCTTGTGCGAAGCGTTTCGCAACGCCGCAAGTTAGCGTTTCGGTGTCGTGCTGGAATATGTAACGGGATGGCGCCTTACTGGCAATTGACGGAGACGTGAAGTCAACAGCTCCGCAGACAATGGCCAGAGCGAAGCACTGTGCTAATTAAAGCCTAATTCTGCTTTTCTTATATAAAGTAAATACTTAAAATGGCACTAACGGTCAATATCGAGCTGACCTCGACTGGTATTTTATACTTACGAAAGAGAAAAAATTATATCCCCCCAGACAGCAGCAGGTAGCTACAAGAGAGAGCCGTGCGGTTTTTCTCAGAAAGAAAGCTTCGCAATGAAGGAAAATTCGTCTTTGTCCGGGGATCAAACACAGGTCTTACGCCTTTTCGGGGAGCTTCGTCCACGTGCGCTAACCAGAAAGCTACCAGATTGAAGGCGAGGCCGAAGCAATAAACGGTCGATATGGCAAATAATTTATGCAGAAATCCGCAGCACGGAGGAGGATTCACGAAAGTGAAAACTTGTCGTCCACCGGACTATATCATGAATGTAAAACGCAAATCCCAGCTGGTTTTTCAGATTGTAAAGTGACTGCGTCATAAACTCATTGGATCCGCGATCACTCCCCAGAGCAGGACGAACTTCTTTAAACTTGGTGCTTGCTTTGTAGCTTCGTGCTACAGTCCGGTGCTTGTCAAGTTTTCGCTTCGATAAACCTTCCTCTACCTTGCCTGTTTGCGTGGTATTGTTTGCCAGAATACATTCATCTAATACCAGAAAGGAGAGCCTTACCGTTAGCTAACGTATCGCCAGCCCAGGTCAGAGGCAAAAATGAAAGGCGTGTCGTCGCTGCTACTTGGAAACTTTCGCACCATCTCCGCGTTGCGTCATGGATTTTGACAATGTCTGCACGGGACTGGTCATATATTTTTAAATAGTGGTAACATTACACCGAGGTCCACTCAGAGGTTTGTACGACGAAAGCGCTCAGAAAATACGTGCAAATATTAAATTCGTGACTCGAAGCTCACGTCATGAAGGCCGACTAGATTCGAGAGTGAAATACAAAACGAAACAATAAAAAGAAACTTGTCCATTGTTTCCATTGGTAATAATAAGCCTTTCTGTTAACAACAACCACGACGATGACGACAGGAAATACTGAGTTGTGAAGGAATGCTCTAGCAGCTTGAACTTCTTAGGTGCGTCTCCTTTATTGTAATCTTTAAGTAAAGGCTTTCATCCATTGTAAAGCGTCATCACCGTCAGCGGCAATGCCTTCGTGCAGCAAAGTGTTAAAGCTTATACGCATTGACCTCACTGACAGGGAACATTGTGGAATGTCTTCGTCCGCTCCTAAGGTTCCTTTATAACGAAAGCAGTCGTCATAGGAAACAGCCTTAATCTATTAAAGCCAGATCTTATACCTTTCATAACTTTATTTCAATCTCGCGATTCACAGAGGATAACCTCGCAATTGGATATTCCGGAGTACAAGCCGAATTAATTCTTAAGAACTACTTTTAAAGGGCCTGCCTCAATCGCTGACATTGCGTCGGCTATAGCAATTTGATGGCGCTTGTTAAAAAATATTACAATAAATTTTTGACTTTTACGTACCCAATTCGCGATTTTTCTATGAGGCATGCTGTAGAGAGGGGTTCCGGAATAATTTGGAACAGCTGGGGTTCTTTAATGCGCGCCCAATGCAGGGTACACAGGCGTTTCTACCTTCTACTGCCAATGTATGCAGCCACCGCAGCCTGCATCGACCTTGAGAGCTCGATCTCGGCAGCGCAACCGGACCACCACAGCGGGTCCCGCGCCGGTTCTTGCAAGGCGCCCGTAACTTCTCGCATGCCTCGTGAATGGACGGGCCTGGATCCGCCGTAATGGGAGATGATGATTAAAGATGTAAAACCTGTTGCACGCACCACAACGAATTTTGTCACTCTCGTCGTTCAACTGAAAAAGAAAGAAGACAGGAAAAGTAAGAAGGAAAGCCAGGAGAGTTAACCAGTGGTACACGTACTCTGCTGCTTTAAACACCAGCAGTATGCTACGGGGAGGATGGTAGAAAGGGGACGGTCGGCTGCACCCGCACAGTACTGTTGTACTTGATGACCGTAGTAGCGGTCGAGTAGCTTTGTGCGCAAATTTCCCGTGAGGCTACCGGATGCCTTTGAGCGGACCGTGAGTAGGCGGCTATCTGATCGGCTTAGGTTGGCGCACAGAGAGAAAGAACGTATTTGAACGTACAAAGAAGCGCATTCGCAGCAAGCCAGCTCTATAGTTCGGTAGAATTTCTTTGAATTACGATGGCACGAAATACTGTAAGAGGACCGCGCTCCTCTGATTCCTGCAACCATGCTGCATTCGAGGTCAGTCGGTCTCGAAGCCCGTAACATTTGAATCTGCAACAAAGGCCCGCTCCAAAACGTGCGTTTGCCGGAGGGGTCCATTGTTGTCGCTATACTTAGACGAACAAAGGATGCTCAGAAAGACGAGTGCATCGAATCTGTCGAGTTTCCATATACTGTCCGTCGAGCAAATGTATACGCGTACCGCTCGGGAGCCTTGGGGGCTCTCGTAACGCGAGACGGAGCCTGTCCCAAATATTGTAGTCCCTCAAATTCTCACACGGCCTAGAGAGCTTAGCGCGAAGCGCACACTCCTCGCAGCTTTAAGCGAGCATTAGGGAACGCTTACAGTGCGGTGTACAAAAGCGATGCTGCCGAAGCTCAGGGCCACGTAATGCATCTATAAAGTGCCGATCGCCAACCTTACGCATACGGAAGAGCTGAAGCAAACTGCGGCAACGATGCAACGGTAGGCGTGCACGTATTCGTCCGAATGTTTGTGCACCTGGATTTATGGAACCAGCCATTCAGTCTACTGTCTACTGATTTGAAAACGACCGAGTTTAACTGGAGTTTGAAGTTTGGAGTTTATTTCACCACATTGTTTCAATGTTTACATATTCATACATGAGGCAAAGATACAATGTGTGGTGTGGAATGCGGAAGAAAAAGCTGCGATATAAACGCAGTTTGATTGGCCCCACATCCCAGCAATACAAGGCAGAAATGTGACAGCATTCGTAGTCACGAAAACAAGTAAATAGGCCCATAAATGCATAGTGAAATTGGCCCAATAAGGAATATAATTATACAAAAACGTAAATGAAGAAAGATTTGCACTCCTTGAGAAAAAAGAAATATAAAATCATAAAGAATGCAGCATTTTATGCCGCATTTCTTGCACCAGGAAAACACAACAAGAAATACATCATGTCAGTAAAAAAAAGATTGGACATATCCTGTCGCGAAAGAAGGCGCAATCGCTCTAATGAAAAATTGAATTTGTTTAGTATGTGGGTTAGTGAATGTTTCAGCATTTGCAGACCATAGTTTGTTTGGCATCGAGGAACCTTCCAATAATCGCTCTGTCTAGTAGGTCGAGACGAAGTGCTGCGCTCTAAGCATGCTATAGAGGTAAGATTATTATTTCCTTTGTTAAATTCAGTTTTCAAAGACACTAATAAAAATATACATACATGTTATGAAATCTTAACACTTTGAATTTATTGAATAAAGGCGAGGTATGTGCATTATATTTGGCATTTGCTATACAATGTAATGCATCTTTTTTTTTTAAGCGCGAGTAAGTTTTGCTTAGATAGCGCGATGCTGCAGTTGTTCTGGGATAAAGATACTGTTTTAAGTTGAAACACAAGGAATAGCTAGTAGACGATTATGTAATACACCTGAAGGGTTGCTTCATGTTTTCTGTTCCAGTGACTACGCGATCCATCATGATACTGATGTTAACATCTCCATTTTACTGCGATACTGCATGGTTTCACAATGGCTAGCTCTACGAAGTGTTATGAAATAAGCCCCGCATTCCCAGGTAAAGTCCGTTAGGTAAGCAAATCATCAGTACTTTGCAACGGGCGAAGAAATGACAATGGTACTTCGCGCATCAAGTGATCATGATGATTTCCTTCACACAAAGGCACAAATCCCCAACTGCAAAGATCAATCGCGGTGAATCTTTGCATTTGCTTTCATTCATTTCAGTTTATGCATCAGTATTATTTACAATGTCAACTAATTGCTGGTATTCATCGGGAACACAGTCAAGCATGCATACATCGAAATTCTAAACCACTACTATCATTTAAATGACAGCATTTGAACGACAGTTGTCCTAGGTTAAGTACATCTGCATGCGCGCTGGGAGAGGCGTGGCCAGTGAGGAAAAAATGGCTGTGGCTTAGGTAAGGTTAAGCCCAGGATGCGAAGCATACTAGCCTTTATTTTAGTTGTTGAACCACTGTTTAGCCTGGTGAACTGCTGTTGCTTGGCTATATTTGGTTCGGCTAGACGAAGAAACAACTCATGCATTACTTCTTCGCCTTCAAGAGTGGAACGCGACAGCGTTCCCGTCGACCCGCCAAGGGGTGTAAGACAATGGGCTACAGGGCAGCGACTACGCGCCCCGCATTGGACGCGGTGAGCGTCGAGCAAAGCAGCGTTCGGCGCGGCAACGAAATGTGCGCCTGAGCAAGAGACGCACGCCTTAGAAACAGCGCGTTTCTAAGGCAACACCGCATTCACTAGAGGCGCTTTTGTACCGCTTTGAAGCGTTGTACTCGTGGCTCAGTGGTAGCGTCTCCGTCCCACACTCCGGAGACCCTGGTTCGATTCCCACCCAGCCCGTCTTGCAAGAGTTGAGCCAAAGCCACTTCTCCTCTGTCGTGACGTCACGGTGTCACGTGATTTCATGGTCACCGCCGCGCCTGAGGAGCTGGGTTGAGCCCTCGTAATATGCTTCGCATAAAAGGATAAGAGACCCAGAAGCTAGCGGTTTCACTGGCAAACTAACTTCAGAAATGGTTGTCTCACGCGTAGACTTGGAACGCTAAATTTCGGCTACGGGCGGCAGAGCTCAACAGTTACAATAAATGACTGCAACTTGCTAAGAGGAACCCCTGCACACCGGGAAGTCACGTACGACAATTTGCTGCTATAGTTACTGACTCAAAACAACAGGAACTCCACCAGGAGCGCCATGGAAGATCTCTTTCATTTACTCGTTATATGTCGAAGCTTTCTTTGCGATTTTTTGCAGACTTTGCTAAACGTGGCTGCCTGTGGCTGCTGCCTTACCGAATAGCTCACGCGCGGCACATCGCTCATGTGTGTGTATGCGTGCGTGCGTGCGTGCGTTCGTGTGTGTGCGTGTGCGTGTGCGTGTGCGTGTGTGTGTGTGTGTGTGTGTGTGTGTGTGTGTGTGTATGTGTGTGCGTGTGCACAATCAGGTAACTTTTCCACCTGCCTGAGTTAACTAGCGTCTGATGGTTGCCACGATATACTACGTTGCGGAGTTCCTGAAGGGGATGCCTTAGAATAAGGTTTATTTCATGGCAACACGCTGTTCGCGACGACGGAAATAACGATTATGTGGTTTTCCCGAACCCGAGAAAGATAAACATGTACACGTGTCTATATACATATATACATATACATATACATATACATATATATATATATATATATATATATATATATATATATATATATATATATATATATATATATATATATATATATATATATATATATATATATATATATATATATATAGACAGGGTGTACATGTTTATATTTCTCGGGTGACCGCGTTTCACCGCTTAACAACAAATGTTATCGCGCCGCTCAGAACGCACCTGCATGTATAGGAAGTTTCTGGAATGCTATCGAAGGTTCCATCCGCTGTCTGTCACCGAACCTTGTGTGATCTGAATGCAGATTGCGTGACGCGAATAGTGTAGACCTTTGTGGAAGACCCGCGGGTCCCAGCGATTAGTCTGGAACATACGACGCTTGATGTATAAAAGCCGACGCGCTTGACCCGTTGATCAGATTTTCGACGACCGCCGACCGTATTCGCCGCTATCGTTGTGCTACAAGTGTAGCCAGCTTTTGTGGGCGCAGGCTCGCATATATATATATATATATATATATATATATATATATATATATATATATATATATATATATATATATATATATATAGAGAGAGAGAGAGAGAGAGAGAGAGTGTGTTGGTGGGTGTAAATTATTTGAATAGTCAAGAACCGAATTTTATTTGTTTCGCGAAAAAAGGGAGAATCGCAGGAAACCTTATTTCCGCAGCCGCAAATGACGCATTCTCATGAAAGCGGCATCACTCTACTGCGCGCCCGTCAAAAATCCTAGAAAGTTTCTTTTGTGAAACATCCGATGTATGTGAATCCAAAATCGCATAGCGTAGTAACCTATAGGACGTCATTATATATATATATATATATATATATATATATATATATATATATATATATATATATATATATATATATATATATATATATATATATAAAAGCTTAAAATCAAGGGTACAATCTAAACAAAGCACCGTAACGTTCATATTAGAAGGTACAAATTTTGAGTTTTGTAACCTGTTCTGAAGACAACTCGGTAAAAGTGTAGTCTTCGCCATGATCTTCACCGATCATAGCTTCAACTGTCTCCTCAGAACAGATAACGAAGCCATAATCTGAGCTCTCGCGGTCTCGGCTGCAGTGCGATCGAAGCAGAAGTAGCTTCCTGACGACAAGACCCTACCTACACGGTAGCGCTGTCTTCCTCCTAAGAGATCATTGCTTGCCTACGGAAGTTGCCATGACGTAGACACCATTGCGACATTGAACTCTTTAATTAGAATCAAACTTTCCGCAAATGCCTGGTGGATTGTATGTCCTTCAATATCTAATAGCATCATCATTTGCCACACTTGTCGAACTTTTTCTGTTCGATACGCCGATGAATTAGGTTGTAATTTCTGTTGAAGTTCCGGTTAATCCAAGTTTGTTAGGATTGTGGCTACGGGCAGCACTCTGATTGCTTTATTAAAGCGAAGCTTTGTGTGCCTTCTGTCTTAGGTTTCGGCACGTCTGCTCGGTTGGCTTCACGGCGAGTACGATGGCGCGATACTGGAGGTGGTGCAATAGCAAAGTGATCCGATCCAGGGATGGTGTAATTAACGGTCACGTGTGTCACGTGGTTCATGTGGTGAGGGCCTCCGCGTCTTGCCGCCTGCCAGGCGAGCGCGTAGTCACTTTACTGCAGAGCGTGGTGCTCAAGATCAACACTATTAAATCGCTTAACTGCTTCATAACACTCCACTTCACACAGACTAT
The DNA here is from genome assembly GCF_038994185.2 of Dermacentor albipictus. Lineage (NCBI taxonomy): Eukaryota > Metazoa > Arthropoda > Arachnida > Ixodida > Ixodidae > Dermacentor > Dermacentor albipictus. The sequence continues at coordinate 13,017,210 of NC_091826.1, forward strand.
GACATTTACGTTGGTCCTACATAACTTATATTTCTTTCTTTATTTTAATAAATAAGTTTTCTTTGCGTTTTCTCTTTTTCTTACATTTCGTATATGTGACTCGCATGAATACGGAGAGTAAACGTGCAAGTTGAATCCAGCTAAATGTAACACGAAGCTGCAAGGCAAACGTATACATGCTCCTCAGAATTGAAGCTTTGCAGATAAAGCAAAATTTTATCCTCACCCGGAGATTTACCCGATAATGCCGGGTTCACAAAAAAAACAAGACCGTTTCACTTTCACCATGTGGGTCGTTCTTTGCGTATTGCAAGCAGCAATAACATATCGTGCCAGTATTATGCATATCTTTTGTAGGGTTGCAGCGGAAAACTTCACTTGAAGGTGAAGTTCTTATCATTGTAGGTTTTAGATGAATCACCTTGTCTGGCTTCGCTAATGCTAATCAACCGGCTCAAGTGGTTATTCCGGATGAAAAGTCTTCATTAGACGCGCTCTTGACGACTCAGTTCAGCCATCAGATGTAGTAATTCTTATTATACTTCTTTTTTTATTGTTTTATACTTTGGCTTATGTTAGGAACAATGGTGGCATAAGCGGTCTTCAATTTATGGTGTGAAATTTTTCTTGACATTCCTGACAAAATCTTTGCTTTTCCAGTTGTTATTATCACTCGCTGGTGTCGATGTCTCTGACTATTCCGGGAGCGGAGGGAGTGTGACTTATCAGGAACAAGTAGTACAGAACGGGGATTTCTTTTGAAGGATGCGGTTCAAATGAACAACGACAATTGGTCAGTTAACGAAAAGTCGGCAATTTCGCCTTTCTATAATTGGAGGTTGTATTGGAGCAAGAACTGTCATCGGCTCTCCGGTTCACAACCTTCCTCTTACGCTGATGAACTGCGTTAGGGTCTTAAAATAGCGCGCTAGTCGCAGGCAAATGAGGAATCAGCGGTGCTTGCTGACCGTACGTAAACGCCCATCCGCACTGCCCCTAGAGTATTTGGGCGCCGGCTAGGCCTTCAGATATAGTTGTCTGGTTACGTGTGGGCGGTCGTAAATTGCCGTATTGCTTCGGACCCTTTCTTTCGATTTCGGTTCTCTTGCATAAGATCGTTAAATGTTCCCCACTCCCTGTGGAAGTCTCGCTTTTTCTGTCACCACTCTAATCCCGTGACGGTATTCTTGAAGTGGCATTTACAGCATTTGCGTCACATAGGGCACTGAACCGAAGTGCGGTTATGAAGGTGTAAATGTTCTGAGTTATTGTCGAGAGAACGAGCCCGAGGTTGCTGGCTGCAGGCAAATCTACACTTGCGGGAACCACCGGCAATGGCTCCTCCCCAGCGCCTCTTTTGGACACAGTTTAATAAACCTGAATCTATATTTGTGTCGTTTAGTACGTCATTAGTACGTTTTGTACAAATGACGTTTTGTACTAATGACTAATGAAGTACGTTTAGTACGTCATCATTACTGGGCTGAATACATCTCTGATTGCCCCATCAGACAGAACATTGAGGCATTGCGGCGAAGATCACTGCGGGACAACCGGGCGTCACCCGTTCTCCGCCATTGTATTTCACTATATCTGCCAGGGCGACGTGCGGAAATGGCTCCATTAAGCGGTGCGCTTTAAAGAAACATGGCAAACAGGAGAATATATGGCGAAGAAGGTGTCCTGTGATGAACGGTCATTGCGATATGCTTGACTGACCCGAAATGCTCCGCTAGGAAAAAGTTGTATAAGAGAAGTGGTTCTGCAGGGCCATAGGAAGGTGATGGTTGTACCTGGAACCTAAAGTCGCATTACAGTACTGCTCGCTGTCTAGGCATATGCCATGAAACCTTTGGCCCGACGAGGCACCATAATTCAGCATAAGACCGAAATCAACGAGGTTTCTCTAGTATGCAGTGCTGTTTGTCATCGGCCAGCTGCCTTCGTTAATAGTATGTGCGATGTTACCATTGGCCGACATGTGCTCTTGCGAAAACATTTAGTGTAAAAACATGTTTGTGAATACGGGTACTGATTGAAAAATGTTCAGCATTCTCTGCGTTTGTGATCACTCACCATCTTAAGCTCTTTTATTGTTTTACGACGAATAATGCGACTATAGAAGCTCCCCAAAACTTCTCGTGCGCACGGTTTCCTGGGAGAACTAAATATTTCACGAAATTTGTATTTAACAAATATGTGTAACATGTTAGGAGTTATATGCAGGATAAATGTTAGGTGTGTTGATCAATTTGGGGGTGAAAATAAAATTGCTAAGCTGTCGTTTTGAGCTTTCTCAGAGACGTTATACCAAACGCTTACAGACATCTTCCACTGAGCTGAAGGAATGGGGCAACCAAAAGCAGTAGCAATTTTATATTCGCAGCGAATGAAGGCCATGCATAGGTGGTTGATGTTTACTGGAAGCTTGGAGAGTGCAAGATAATATTGGCTTTTGTACAAAATCAGTTATCCAAGCATGCTAGAGCTTTACAAGCGTATTTTACTACTCGCACAGGAAGCTAATTCATTTGCCTGAAAAATTGTGCATACGTAACAATGCATGTCGTAGCGAATACAGCAATGACTACGCCTGAACAGGAGTTTGAAAATTGTTTTTGGACCTGCCTCAGATGCCCGTTTTTTAAGATAGAGACTCATTAAATCTTTGTAGTTTCTCACACTGCGGGGTCGTCGCAGTCTCAGTTCTGTTGATCCGAAGGTTTGCGCAACGGGAACACGAAAATGCCACTCTAGCTGTATTGCACAAGCAGATCTCTAGGAAAGCTAG